>NC_016135.3:1410000-2610000 GCF_000005505.3 Brachypodium distachyon
TTGCTTCCTATAAAGTTGTGCCTCATTACTGAATCCAGTGGTTGGTCCTGAAATTTGAACCGTTGTACTTTGAGGGCCATCTTATAAGCCTTTCTTTGTTTGTTCATATTATGTTTCATGTTGTTTAATGAAATGTTTTTGTACAATTGCAGCCGATCTCCTCTGCGCTCAAGATCCCCGCTTGCCAACAGGAGAGCTTACGACTGAGAGAGTTTTCAGTGAGGCGCCTCGCATCCGCCATTCTAGCTCTAGCACTAGCAAAGAAGTACATCTGTACTCGTACCTATGCTTATTGTTTAGCTGACATGGATATATAGACCTGTTCTTATTCAAGACCTACTGTGTGCCTAAAATGTTGCAAGATTACCGTATGCACTGTGTCCCTATTTCTGCCTGGCCATTATTTGTTTTCTCAATAGTTTCTATTTTGCCTAACTCTGGGCCTGTTTTGCAAAAAAAATAAAAATCATAAAAGTTTGGGTCATGGAGATGATTTGCAGAAGAGGAAAAATCTTAAAAGCTTCAAACAAGGCCTTACCAGTGTGATGTTTTCATTTGAAGTTTAAGGTCCGTCGATATTTAAATCTGGAAGGAATTTCAAAAATATACCGCACTTCCAGTTTGTAATATTTTCAATCTTCGTTTAGTGGGATCGGAAGTAATGTACTACTAGTCCAGAAAATAACAATAGGAAATATCATCAAATCATTTCCTGTAAAATTCACACGCATTTGTTTCTTCCAAAAAGAGGCATTTTTAAAAAAAAGAAGAGAAAACTTCAACCAGCTTATCCGCGCTCTACAAGCTTCCCTCCACCCTGAACGGCTCAGCCCCTCGGCTCGCTCCTCCATGGCGGCCGCCACCGTAATCCCACCGGCGCCTCAGCCGCCCACCTCCTCCTCCATCCGCTCTCTCACCGCCGCGGGCCATCACGCTGCCGCCCTCCGCGCGCTCTCCTCCCTGGCCGCCTCCCCCTCATCCGCTCTCGACCACTTCGCGCTCCCGCCGGCCATCAAGTCCGCCGCGGCCCTCCGCGACTCCCGCTCCACCCGCGCCATCCACGGCGCCTCCCTCCGCCGCGCGCTCCTCCACCGCCCCACTCCCGCCGTCTCCAACGCCCTCCTCACCGCCTACGCGCGCTGCGGCGACCTCGACGCGGCGCTCGCCCTCTTCGCCGCCACGCCGCCGGACCTCCGGGACGCCGTCTCCTACAACTCCCTCATCTCCGCACTCTGCCTCTTCCGCCGCTGGGGCCACGCGCTCGACGCCCTCCGCGACATGCTCGCCGACCACGAGGTCAGCTCCTTCACCCTCGTCAGCGTCCTCCTCGCCTGCTCCCACCTCGCCGACCAAGGCCACCGCCTCGGCCGCGAGGCGCACGCCTTCGCGCTCAAGCACGGCTTCCTCGACAAAGGCCGCGAGCGCTTCCCCTTCAACGCGCTGCTCTCCATGTACGCGCGCCTCGGCCTCGTCGACGACGCGCAGAGGCTCTTCTTCTCCTCCGGCGCCGGCGTCGGAGACCTCGTCACGTGGAACACCATGATCAGCCTGCTGGTGCAGGGCGGGCGGTGCGAGGAGGCCGTCCAGGTGCTCTACGACATGGTGGCCCTCGGCGTGCGCCCCGACGGCGTCACGTTCGCGAGCGCGCTCCCGGCGTGCTCGCGGTTGGAGTTGCTCGGCGTGGGCAGGGAGGTGCACGCCTTCGTCCTCAAGGACGACGACCTCGCCGCAAACTCGTTCGTGGCCAGCGCGCTGGTGGACATGTACGCCAGCAACGAGCAGGTGAGCCATGCGCGGAGGGTGTTCGACATGGTGCCCGAGCATGGCCGGCAGCTCGGGATGTGGAACGCCATGATCTGCGGCTACGCGCAGCATGGCGGCATGGACGAGGAGGCCATAGAGCTCTTCTCGCGGATGGAGGCGGAGGCTGGGTGCGCGCCCAGCGAGACCACCATGGCCGGCGTGCTCCCCGCGTGCGCACGCTCCGAGGTGTTCACTGGCAAGGAGGCCGTGCACGGGTACGTGGTGAAGCGCGATATGGCGAGCAACCGGTTCGTCCAGAATGCGCTCATGGACATGTATGCGCGCCTCGGCAGGATGGATGAGGCGCACACGATCTTCGCCATGATTGATCTCCGTGACATCGTCTCCTGGAACACCCTCATTACCGGCTGCATCGTGCAGGGACTCATCAGCGAGGCCTTTCAGCTCGTCAGGGAAATGCAGCTGCCATCATCAGCTGCCTCAGGTGAAACGATGTTAGAAGGAGATGACACCAGCGTCGATGGACAGAGGTGCATGCCGAACAACATCACCCTGATGACACTCCTCCCGGGTTGCGCGGTCCTGGCAGCGCCGGCGAGGGGGAAGGAGATCCATGGGTACGCGGTGAGGCATGCGCTGGAATCGGACCTGGCCGTGGGCAGCGCGCTGGTGGACATGTATGCCAAGTGCGGCTGCCTGGCGTTGGCGAGGGCGGTGTTCGACCGGCTGCCGAGGAGGAACGTCATTACCTGGAACGTCCTCATCATGGCGTATGGGATGCATGGGCTCGGCGACGAGGCGTTGGCACTCTTTGACCGTATGGTGGCAAATGGCGAGGCGACACCCAATGAGGTCACCTTCATTGCTGCCCTGGCAGCCTGCAGCCACTCCGGCCTGGTCGACCGTGGCCTGGAGCTGTTCCAGGGCATGAAGAGGGACTACGGCTTCGAGCCAACGCCATACCTCCATGCCTGTGTTGTTGACGTCCTCGGGCGGGCGGGCAGGCTGGATGAGGCCTATGGCATCATCAGCTCCATGGCGCCAGGCGAGCACCAGGTGTCGGCATGGAGCACCATGCTCGGCGCGTGCCGGCTGCACCGGAACGTCAAGCTCGGTAGGATCGCTGCCGAGAGACTGTTCGAGCTAGAACCCGACGAGGCCAGCCACTACGTGCTCCTCTGCAACATCTACTCCGCCGCCGGCCTGTGGGAGAACTCAACGGAGGTGCGGGGCATGATGCGGCAGAGGGGCGTCGCCAAGGAGCCCGGCTGCAGCTGGATCGAGCTGGATGGCGCGATCCACAGGTTCATGGCCGGCGAGTCGGCGCACCCGGAGAGTGCCCAGGTGCATGCGCACATGGACGCGCTCTGGGAGCGGATGCGGAGGGAGGGGTACGTGCCGGACACGTCGTGCGTGCTCCACGACGTCGACGAGGCCGAGAAGGCGGCGATGCTCCGGTACCACAGCGAGAAACTCGCCATCGCCTTTGGGCTGCTCAGGGCGCCGCCTGGAGCCACCATTAGGGTGGCCAAGAACCTGAGGGTGTGCAACGACTGCCATGAGGCAGCCAAGTTCATCTCCAGGATGGTTGGGCGGGAGATTGTGCTCAGGGATGTCAGAAGGTTCCACCATTTCCGTGACGGCACCTGCTCCTGTGGGGACTATTGGTAGCATAGTACAATGTCTGAATGTCCGATTGATACACCACAGAAACAAGCATCTACGTACTTGGTAAAATCACAAAGTTTCCTCCTGAGGGCAAAAGCAAGAAACTATTGTAGCTCCGCGGCACAAAATTCTTGCGTTCCAAAAGATTTGTGTTCTTCAACAGAAGCCAGAAGAACTTGTGGTTCTTCTGTTGGCAATAACTACTCCATGTTCAATTGAAGGGCGGTTTAACAGTGTGATGACCAAATGAGCCTTTTATGCTTTAGTTGAGGAAAATTTGATTGAACCGAAGATGAATTCCATTTTTTCTTGCTGAAAATTCCCACAAAATTCTCCCAGCTGATGATTAGTTGAGGAAAATTTGACTGAATAAGTTATTGGTCTCTTGTGACAGTGGAAAATGAAGTATATCTTTAATGACTTCCTATTCGATCACTTGCTGAATTGTGGATTTGGTATGATTAGCAAAGTAAATAAATGTGGATAGCTGACTGTTAGACAATTGGCGTGTAAAATTTGCTTCAAGCTGCATTTCAGGTGAAACCATGGATTCTGCATTTTTTCGTTTCATTTTGCAGCATTGCTGTACACAAGCTAGCAGATAGCTACACTACACATCATCCAGTTGCTGTACGACAGCCAACACAGGTAGATAAGCAACTACTCTGATCACAAGTCTGAACTGCGTGTTGGTACGTAGTTACTGAAGATGTAACACAAAATGTGGCCAGTTCTAACTAAGTGATGTCACCAGGGAGCAGTGGCAATCTGACGCATCGCCTGCGCGTTCTTCTTCACGCTCGACTCCATCTCCTCCATCGCCGCGTCCATCTCCTTCAGAGCATTCTTCAGACTCGACATCTTCAACTCGAGGGCTCTCATCTTCTTTCTGGCACATTTGTGCTCGAGCTTGACCTCTTCGTACCCCTCATGTTCCCCATCCGCGACCAGGCAATCGCCCAATGACCGAGAAGGGAGGAGACCAAGGAGGTCGTCGACGCGTTTGCGCATAAACGTGACATCCATGCCCAGGATCTCAAAGGACTCCAGGATCTTCTTCCACAATGAGAAGTCCTCGTGAGAAGAAGCACGCGAGGCTCTGATGCCCTCTGCGATGTTGACGGTCTCGATGATCACTCCTAGAGCCAGTGTAGGGTTTATCTTCTTGAGCAGATTCTTGTGGAGGAACGACTTCTGGGCTTGGCAGAGCTCGTAGTACGTCCTGCGCTGGTGATCGGGGAATAATTCACGGTTGATGACCGAGCCATCTACGACAATGTTGAAGTTGCTGAAACTTGTCACCCCCTCGAAATCGGTGTCTGAATCTGGAGATCTGATATCGTCATCTACTGCTTCTCCATTGGGTATATTATTGTTGCTATCATCATCGTCATCTACTTTGCTACTGACTCTGGTAACCTCTGGATCCTCCATAGATTTGGCATCCTCGTCAGAACTTTCTTCTTCTGCATCACGGAGCGTGGCACATGTCAGAAGATTCGATAGCAGTCTTTTTATTTCCATGCATGTAAGTTAATAAGCTCAGAATGAACAAGATAAAACTTCTGACTCACTCGATATGTTGTTTTCATTAGATGTGTCCAAACTCAGGAGACCGAGTGCTCCATCAGTTATAGTGAACTTATTCTCTCTTAGTATGTACACCTGAAAACAGCAGCCAACAGTCAGTGAAGTCACTGCAAATATTACGAATGAATGATGAGCATTTGGGAAGTACTCGCCTTAAATCTTGTCGATCTCATGAGTTGAAAGACAACTGCATCGCCAATCTTAATATCATGCCGTAATGCAAAATTTCTCCACCCACCACTGAGTCCCTGCTTGTAACCCAGGTACTTTGCATCATAGCTATGTCCATCCTCATCTTCTAGTTCAATTATAACATCATGCTTGGGTAGATGCTCTCTGCAAAAGCCAGATGGAAGACCCTGGAAAAGGAGCAAAAAGTTAAATGCAGAGGAAGTTAAAAGAGAAGATAAATTAATTGGTGAAAGCTGGCGCCGCATTCCGCAAATGTTGATAGCTTGCTTATAATTAGCTTACGAGACTTGCTTCTCTGCCCCTCTTTCAAAACATGAGTTTCAAAAATGTAAACACAGTCTAATTTTGTTAATTTAGCCTCTTGTGGGGATATCATTTCCTACTAATTTATATTTTCTAAGAGAAAAAGGGTATCTGAAAGATGTTCGTAAGAAAAGAAAAAACCAGATTCTTTGACATTGGACAAACATTCGAACACCTAATAAAAAGAGACTTACCAGCCAAAACCCCTGAACAACATGTGAATGCAACATCCGCTTGGCAAAGCTTGGATCTTCTACTGGCAATTTTTCCTTTACCTCAAGAGCTCTTTCCCAAGCAGAGCTACATATGTCTTGAACACTATATTTGTTTGAAGATTCAGGTGCATAAGCTTCCAAGCTTGAGAGATTTTAACAGATTCTACTCAAGAGAAAACAAGAAAAGTTGAAGTACCTCGCATATTTGTTTCTGCCATCAACATCAGGCACCTGTTGAGTCACCACTTGTTCATAGTTAGTCGATTGCCCCAATAAGAAATTTTTAGTCAGTCATCCACATTTATAAGTGTGGCATACATATTTAGCTGCTTAGACTGAATTATGGTCCATATTTTTCTTTTGTACAAAGAGTCAAAGAATGAGCATGATATATTAGCATGTCATTCTCACAAGCTTTGAACAACAAAAAATCTTAAATGGAGCATTTTAAAATGATTCCACATTCCCATGTATAGGAGACTATTTCACAGGATGGTGGCAATCAGCCCTTGATACCACCCCACCATCGCACAGGAGACTATATCATCATTGATAATTCTCACAGACAGGTGGATCTGGAAGCAGCACAATGCAGCCATCTTCAACGGAGTAAGGCCCGAGATCTCATCGCTCTTGCTTGCCACTTCTCGGCGGAAGCCAGGTTGTGGGCCAGAGCAGGAGCAACCTGGTTTTAGACGTCACAATTGGCAGAGCCAAGTGCATAGGGTTGTGGCGTTTGTAGGTGTCTTGTAACAGACTATTCGTAGGCATGTAATTTTACTTTGTTATCTATCAATGGATCAAGACCCAAACTGTTTGTGTCCTACAGGAAAAAAAAGGTGCAGGAGACCTCACCATCGGCGCACTATCATCATCATTGTCGCTCTCGCTCCTACTCCTGCTACTGCTGTTGCTGTCAACCAACGCTGGTTTCTGCGCCATCTTGCTCTTGGTAGAGTTGGAACCTGCTAGCTTACCTCTCTTCCTCTGTAATTAAACCAACCAAAGGAGAGCAGCAAATTCAATATCTGTTTATATGTGTGATTGAAGATTCAAAAGAATTTGTGTTGTGAAATTTTGCACAAGTCTCTGATGCATTATGATGAAACTTGGAAGTTCTACTGCTACTACCTCTGTTCCTAAATATAAGATGCTTAAGCTTTGTCCTAATTAAGTCAAAACTTCTTAAAGTCTGACCAAATTTATAGAAGAATGTACTAATATTTACAATATGAAATAAGTATACCGTGAAGATATATATCATGACGGATTTAATAAAACTAATTTGGAGTTGTAGATGTTGGTAGATTTTCTAGTTTTCCATGACAAAGGATATTCATATCACAGGTAAAAAAATACAAGGATGAAATCAGTGAGTGCATCTTACTTTGTAAGTTCTAAGGGCAGTGCTAGTATTTTGGGTGTCGTGTTTATGATGAGCGCTAGGAGGTTTTTCTTCCTCACTCTCCACTCTGTCTGGCCTCACAATCTGCCATAAAGATGAAACAAAATATCATATAAGTTAGATCAACAAACTTGTGCTTCATAAAAACCACTAGATGGAAACAGAAACATGAGGAAATATAGCGACAATTTGAATATACATATTGCTGCTACATATAGTGTTATTGTGGCCCTGTCTGTAGCATCATTGGTACTGATGCTCTGAATGGAGCCATTTACGTTGTAACGTGCATATGCAAGGGAAGTAAAACAACATTAATCACAGAAAAGGGGAAGTAAATCAACATAGCACTTACTCTCAAAGGAACATAGTCGATGACCTCATCATCATAGATTGCTGCTATAGACTGTTGACGGACAACGATGGCGCGCTCATCCTGCAACCACACAACACTTATATTTGGGTATGATTTTCCCTCAAAAAATATTTGGGTATGATACACGAACATGTGCACTGTGTCTTAAAAGGAGCAATGAGAGATCAAATGGTTCAACGAAGAAACTCGCCATTGGCTCAAAGACATCGTCACCATCGCTCTTGCTGCTGCTGTCAAGCAAAGCGAACCTTTGATGTACCAATGCCATCTTCTGCCCCATCTCGGTCTTGGCAGATTGGGAACAACCCGCTCCCGCTAGCATCCCTCCATTGCTCTGAAAATTAAGCACTGAAAAGATATGCAACAATCCAAATTTTGTTCCTAAATCTCATCACACAACTTGTAGCCAGTTCATCCAAGAGAAGCAAAATGTAAAAAAAAAAAAGAAAACATGAATTCAAGAATCAAAATTTCAAGATAAGAAACCGATAAATTTGCGTTTTCGTAAAATCAAACTCTAAACTTTTTTCAAAAAGGAGGATAAAAACCCTAACTGGATAATCGGGAAAACCAATGTGGATTTTTTTTTTGTTTCTTCTCAAGAGAATCGTCACATTTATGTGGCAAGAAACACCTCGTGAAAAACTATCACAAGAAGATGAACCTCAAAAAAAGGAATCGAGAAAAAATAAAAGAAAGAAAGAAGACGAAGATATCAAGAAATCAGGCGATTCAAGAGAACTAGACTAGACGGTCGAGCTAAATAAATGAAGGAAATAAATAAAGAAGCAGAGGATGGCATTCACGGGAGTTGGGACTTGCTTTGAGGGGCTGATCGATCGCCATGGATGCACTCGAGGTCGAGGGGAATCCTGGACTCCTGGAGAGCTCCGCCGCCGCCGGTGTGGCTTTGCAAAGCAAAATGGGAAAGAGCCGACCGTTCCGCAGCTACCGTTCTTGACGGACTTCGACGATATCCACGGGGTTTCACAAATAAAAATAAAGGAGATTCAAAATAACTGCTCTCTCCCTCCAAAATAAAGGATGAATGCATCTATACACTGACTCATGTTTTAGATACATCTAAATTTTGATAAACTTGATACATCTTTTGTTGGACAGAGGAAGTAAAACTTTCCGGAAGATGTTAGTTTCCTGTTTACAGGAAAGGTGACGCAGGAATTTCTTCGCTTTTTTAGGAAAAAAAGGAAGTTCAAATTAATTTTGTGTGTTGGGTTGGATGATTATTTTCAGCTACGCTCTTTACAACATACCAACGCCTTCTTCGATTCAAAGAATTTTCATAAGAAATTCAGAGGGTTAGAATCCCTTGGAATTTTGTGAGGGTCAGTATACTTAGGAATTTTTCATATACGGGTCATTTGATTTGTAGAATTGAATACTATAGAATTTTTTGCTAAGGATTCATTTGTACTCACTTCAATCCAAATTAATTGCCGCGGCCTTTATAGATATGCATGCACTTACATATTGAAACGCGTTTAGATACATGTGTCTCTAGACAAACCATGACCGTTAATTTGGATCGGAATGAATACTGCATTTCAGATGAAACCTTTCATCCACTCCAACCTCTCGGAGAGAATTTTTTGTTTTTCTTGATGCGATCAAACAAACTTTGTTGCAAACCAAATCACGTTAGAATCAAGTGAGTGTGACATTGCAACACTGCATTTTTTTCTATTTCTCTCTTCCTAATCCCGTGAATCAAAGAGGCACTAAGACCTCCTGGCCACAGTCGGTACACAATCACATATCTCAACTCAATGTGTGTTTGGTCGATGCATTTCGTACTCAATACCGCGCAAATCTTACTATGTGCACGAGGCGCATCCATCGTTCCCTGCAAAGGACACACAATACTGCGAGTGGTAGCGTGGCTGCATGCAGGAAACACATGCATGCTAATTATTTTTGTAGCTTAAACCGTCGGTACGATTCATAATCCATCTTCACGTTAGCTTCGTATCGGCGAGATCTTCAAAACTAAACTCCACTCGAATATTTTCTGACAAACTTTATTTTGATCTTTCTTTGTATCAAACGATTATACATCGGTTACTGTCCTACTTTGAAAGAAGTAATCACGGCTAAAAGGGTGGCAACTTCATAAACTGTTAGATGGTAATTTTAATGCGCGGGTAACCATCATATTCTGCATGAAGTTGCGGCGGTGGTAACTTGGTACTAACATGTGTCAACTTCATATTTTTTGGTGATAACTTTATTGCATATGTAACCATTCTATTTTGCATGAAGTTTTCACGTGCTAACTTGATACTAACAAGGGGACAACTTCATATACTATTAGATGATTACTTTTAGGATGGAATTTTTTTATCAAAACATACCAATATGATATCAAGTTTTGGACATATGGTTGAGATAAAACTAACGTGAAATAATAAATCGAGTACACGGTTTGACATTTGCAACGTCTTAAAATTTCAGCTTTACAAATGCATCAGCCATGCGTGCACATGCAACCATCTACTCTCAATGGCCTCCCTTAGGTTGGATTTACGTGCGTCCTAACAAATGCACGTAGAGTCACGCCGTAGCAGAGCCGAACACAATATAATTGTATGTAATTGGTTGTCTTGGGTCATTATATTTTGGCCATTACCAGATACTTTATAAATGCGTGGTAAGTTTCATCGTGTCTACAACCACAATGAATCTATCTCCATGTTCGTCCTCTTTTCCCACTATTCGCTTTTTAACTAGTGTGCCTTGCATCAATATAGTTATCTACTCCATTGCTACATTTTCTGTGCTTATTGCCAATGTTTTTCAATAGCTCAATGTTTGGTCTCATTTGCTATAATTTCGTCCACTTACATGAACAAAATTATCCATCTATCGTATAGTTGGCTTGCTGATTTACTGTTTTGTTGTCTAGTTGGGTTGCTGATTGTGGTTTCGTTTCTCCCGGATAAAAATGGTGACAAAAGAAATATAAAAACAAATCAAACGCAATAATAAACAAAGAAAATTCAGATATATTGGAACATTTGAGAAATTTAGCTCGTTTGGTTTTACTTCTGTGCTTGGATAAAATTTGACCTTTTCATCACAATCGAAGGTGAACTCAGCTCAGTCAGCTCTGCAGCGTCCCACCGAGATAGTCAGTCAGATCCATGGCGGTGTCCCTGGGCGGCGACGCGGCGAGCATGGTGGCGGTGGGGCTGGTGTGGGGCGCCACCAACGCGCTGATGCGGCGGGGCGCGCTCGTCTGGGACCGCCGCTCCCGCTCCCTCCCCGCCGGCTCCGGCGTGGCCCGGCGGTGGGCCGGCCTCCTCCTGACGTGGCAGTACTCGGCGCCGTTCCTCGCCAACCTCTCTGCCTCCGCCGCCTTCTTCCGCCTCCTCGGCGACGCCCCCATCTCCGTCGCCGTGCCCGTCACCAACGCCACCACCTTCGCCGCCACCGCCATCGCCGCCGCGCTCCTCGGGGAGGGCACCCGCGCCGCGCCCGCCGCGCTCGGCACCGCGCTCATCGTCCTCGGCGTCTGGGTCTGCTTCTCCTAGCTTAACTTAATCTAGGCCCGTCCGCTCCATGGATCGAATTCGAGTTGCTTCTGTCTGTATGTACGCTCGCTGGCTGCAGCGAAACTATGGAGAAATCACATATTATACAGAACGAGCTTGTTTTGTGGTATCATCTAGCTCACAGCTCTCATGTTTCCTCAAGATTGTTTGTAGAATCTGGTCTACTCAGCATTAATTCGAATCATTTTTGTTCCTCGTTGAATCGCAAGGTGAGGAAATGTATCTCTCAGTTCATAATATACTCCGTATTACCTTTTGATGCTAAAATTTACTAGGTTGTGTGTCAATTTTTCCTGTACCAATCTTGCTTGACTTTCTAGAGCTAGATAGGAAACTTGGTAATTGTATCACGCAAACAAAATGCTGATTTAGAGCATACATGTTACAGAGGGTAAGTGTAACTACTGAACAAACTACACATACAAAGAAATTGCTGTATCTCAATTCATCAATTCTCCTGGATCATCGTCACTGCAGGTTTCCATCCTGCTCTTGCGTCGAGAACTGTGTCACTTGCTTGAGTAACCTGATCCTTCATTGCAGAATATCTCAGTTCTGAGTCATGTATCTGCATTGAAGCTCAAATGTCAGATGGTGAGGCGTTTTATTCCTGAAACATGCAGCATTGCATGCCTCCCATATGGACCAAAGAATTGCAGGCACTGTAACTAGCTTCTTTCTTCTGTACCACTCAAATCCAGCATGCCAAGTCATTAACTTATCTAAATCCAGTGGTAGATGACACATTTAACTGAATTCCAATCCTCTTGCAAAAATACTTTTCTCTAGATCAGTTCTGTTTGTGCTTTCTGTTCTCAATAGCTTCCCTGTTCCTCTTGCAAAAAATAGTTTCCCTGCTCCCAACATATTGTTGGGAAGCAGTGTTTTTGCCATGTGTCATGTAAGTGAAGATTGGCTGATGCCAAGTATTCAACCAATGATCCGTTTGAGGTCCAACATCAATAACTACCATTTTGTTACCTGCCTGACTATGGCTACATGAGTATGTGCTATGTGGAAGGTGCTGGGGTGTAGTTGGTACTAATAATGTTGTTCATACTTTTGCAGGTCCATTCCTGAATGTATTGACTGGGAGCAACAGAGTACTATACATGGTTAGTCCTACTCCACGGCACACAAGATCATGGCTGTGATCTGGGAGGGAGAACGCTCTGTATGAATACAAATTTAACCCTAAGAAGGTATGTTTTTCTTCTTTGAGAAAACAGAAAAGTGGTTGCCGTAGCTGTGCACTGCTCCGTTCGTCCTTCTGGCTGTGCGCCTCTCCTCCTGGGTCCTGGCCGTAGGAACGCCCGAAGCTCCTCCCCTGCTTCACAACCACCACCACCACAACGGGACTTGCCTCACCAGCAATTAAGAACAATAGTCTTATTTTCTTTGTTGAAAAAGAGCTGCTGCACAGAATTTCCAATGAAGTGATAGTTAAGCGCTTTCATGAGATGAAAGATCGTCTTTATATTGATATAGAGTTATAGACCACTTTTTCATATGGATAGTGCACATAGTTTAGTTTGTATGGATAGTTTGTATGCTAGTTGCCTTGTTGGCTTATATATATGGTCATATATTTTTGCCCCCTCTTAAGTTTTCTCCTGGGTCGGCCCCTGCATCACACTCACACCTACACAGCCCAACAGAACCCCAACACAATCCTCACTTACATTTAACTGTATTCCAAACATACTTGTCTCCAGAACAGTTCTGTTTGCGCTTTCTGTTGTACCGGACTAGCAATAAAAAAAAGACTCTGACATATTAGTATTTTTTTGTTTGTTATCAATAGCTTCGCTCCTCTTGCAAAAAAATAGTTTCCCTGTTCTGTATTCCCAACATATTGTTGGCAACCCTAGTATTTTTGCCTCTGTCATGTAAGTGAGGATTGGATGATGCTTTGAAATTTGGATCAAAGATCTGTTTCAGCCTTTCACGTCCAACCTATGAAACAGCCATTTCGTTATCCGCCATACTGTGGCTACTTGAGGATGCAGAAGGTGTTTTGGTGTAGTTCGTAATGGTACTTGAATGATCTGTTTGGGAGCAACAGGACACTATACATGGTTGCTCCTATGCGCTTAATCTTAAGAAGGTACTCCCTCCGATCCATATTAATTGTCTCAAATTTGTCCAAATATGGACGTATCTATGTCTAAAAAGCATCTAGATACATGTAATATTTCGACAACTAATATGGATCGGAGGGAGTATGTTTTTATTCTTTGAAAAAGTTAAATCTTTGCATTTTTTTGATGTATTGATAGAAAAGGAGTGTATTGGCACTTGGGCATCCGGGAAAGATCTGCCGCCAGCCACCGCCCATGAGCTGGCCTCCAACCCTAAGAAGGTATTACTCTCTCTCACCTTTAGGTACCTAAGACAAGGTCTCATTCACATATCTGTAGTGATTGTCTCGGTACTAGGTTTTTCCCATTTGGTATATGCAGAGGATATTCTGACCTACATTCAAATAGGTTATGTCACCTTAGGTTCATATATGATTTATTAACTTAGATTCATACCAGCCATGTACTTTCTCTAACGCGCACTAGAAACACAGAAATTTTGGGGCAATTTTCTCTACTCTTTTCTTCATGTTCAGGGATTATTACAAGGCCTGGGTTTATATAGCACCTACAGTATCCAAATCAGTGAGTCACATAATCAACTTTTGAATACAACTTTTTTCTCTCGAACCCGCGCTTTTTCATTAGAAGGGCTGAGATGGTTTAGTTTTACACCCAGGCTGGCAAAGGCCAAACAAAAAGGAAAAGAAAGGAAATGAAACTAACAGAACTGTACAGCAACAACATTGTCTTGACTCGAAAAGTATTTACCCAAACACAAGCACGACATACTTGACATGCAAACACTTAACTACTAGGATAAGATTCCTCCATGCCTACATGATAACACAGTTACATGTTAACTAACTTGGCAAGACTCCTAAATTAAGACAGTGCAATAATGTTTCCTAATTCGCAAGACAATACCGTAGCATGCATGAAGTGAGCTTAAATCAAATGTGTTACTTAAATCAAATGTCCTTCCTCCCGAGAAACACGCTTCTTCCTTTCCACGGTAGGTTGTGGTGCTTGCATCTTGCAGCTTATTGTGGAGTTGTAGTAGGGTGGTATGCGAGACCTCCATGCAAGAGCCTTAAATTCCCCACGGGACAGTGTACTACCACCACATCCTAAGATGATGTCTTGCACACTGATCTTGGGGACTTCATCTCTGGAATCTGACTGATAGTTGCAAACCAAGAAATATTTGCAGTTCCCCTCCAGTCTCCAATTATACAATGGTCCATCTTCCAGCAAACGAAGATTTGGGTGCTTGTGGAACAGCCGGAGATGTGTCTGTTTATATGCTCTCACACATTCAAGAATTCTGCGCCAGAAACTAGCACTGAAATTATCTCGCAGTAACCCATGCTCTCACACATTCAAGAATTTTGCGCCAGAATCGAGCATTGAAGTGATCTCTCAGTAACCCAGCAACAATGTGCGCACCCATGAAACACTGTTTCTGTTCCAAAGCGATCTCGATGGCCATAGCAGCCATGTTTGGTTGCTCATCTGGGTTTGTGCTGAACGCAGTTGACTTGAAAAAATGCCAATAAGGTTCTGGACAAACATGGTTCAGTCGAAGTGCTTCTGTTGTTCCCAGATTCACTATTCTATCTGACCTACTGGTGATTATGATTTTACTCCCACCACATGGTGTCATGCAGGTTGTGGAAGATTTTATCCTTCTCCATGTTCCCTCGTTAATTTCCTCAGCGATTTCAACAATAATCAACAACCTGTTTTGAGAAGCACAATTCTGATGTCTCACTAGACGATTAATATTGTTCCCTTGCAGGTCAATCACTCTTTCATCCTCGAGACTGCCTTCTTGAAGGAAGAGGATCATCGAGAAGCGATCGCGCACACGCTCCACAAGCGTGCTTTTTCCTGCTCCTAATGGACCAACAATAGGGAGTACACTAGTACAGCCAAGTCTGGAGTAGCACTGGGACACAGCAAGAAATTCAGAACCTGTTACCGTTCAGTTTGGCAACCAAACATGCAATTGTCCAAGAGCAAATATATGCCGTAAGGTTGCCGGATTATCCGAGGATAGACTCCAAAAAGAAAATAAACTCCTTCATACTAGCCATGGTGTCTTCAAGGGTATCGACCATCTGTTCCAGCTCTTCTCATATGCTGTTGTTTGCAACAAGCAACTGTGCTGCTTCTCTGTTGCTGCTACCAGTGCCAGTGGAGAGAGAGACGAAGCCGTTTGGATGGACTGAATATCGACAGCGCATATGATGAGTGGCTGACCTCCTCCTCCTCTCCAAAGTCTTGGAATCTCAAAGCATCAAGAATGTAGTGGCCTCTGTACATTCCTTGCCTACATCTTGAGCTGACGGAGCATGCTCTTGCTGGTGATGTGTCGCCCCTCGGCCTCCTTGACGACGGTGTCGATCCTCAGTACAACTCTCTGTAACCTCTGTAGAATCTTGTCGACGTCAGGCTGCTGCCGGAAGTACCTGCTGATCAGAAACGACGCGGACCTACTGATGAATTCACCTAGGATTGCAGAGATGAGCATATCCATTAGTTTCTGAACCTCCTCGGCTCAGAAGCACGAGTGATTCAATGGAAGAGAAAGAGCAATGAGTGCTAGCTAGTTCTACGGGTTTGGGGATTTTGTTCAATATTGACTCAGTCAAGAGCTCGCGCCTGGTGTTTTCTGGAATGAAGTTGACCGACTGACTGAATACTGTAGGATGAATCAACACGTTACCGGACCCTGCCAATTCTTCAGTGAGTCTTCACCTAACGTGTGGAATTGAGTTGTCTCTTTTGTCTGTCTGAATCTTGGCTAATTGGTGAGCTCCCGTGCTCTCAGCTGGGGGCTCACAGGCGTCTGATAAAAGGATAAGGCTTTTTTTTTTCTATTGTACTTGCATAAACGTATAAGAGAAAACAAATGATGTGAAACGTAAAGATAATTTATCGACCATTATACATGCACTTAGCACGTCAATCGCAACAGCAGCACAGTACAGACTCATACCATCTGGATAGAGGTTTGTTTTCCATCGCAAAGTCATTATCAGTGCTTGCCCTGTTGAATCAGATACTCCTTTCTTCAGTACAGCAGCAATCAACTGTATAAAAAAATAGAAGAAATATCTTTTTTTTTAGAATCACCTTTAATTTTATTCAAATTTGACATCGATTACAGGTACAATGCTTTTGACGTTTATTTGAAAGACTTCAATGTAATTTTTTTTAAAATAGAGGAAATATCTGAGTGTACTAGCGTTGCCGTGGACAGTGCTATCAGAATTTTTTTATTGCCGTACACTGGATCCATGCCACCAGCCCACTTCAGCAGGCCCACGGACCTTCTCTGTCCACCCCATTAACTTTCCCGGGGTCCTGCGGTGGGCCGTCGGTTTCCTCCCGATGTGGCAGGCACTCGGCCGCGGCGCCGTTCCTCGCCAACCTCCGCCGCCTCCTCGGCGCCCCAATCTCCGTCGCCAACGTCACCACCTTCGCCACCGGGCTCCTCGTGCGCTCTCCATGGACTGAAGGTGAATCTACGGAGAAATCACAAGCTATTCGAACGACCTATTTGTGGTATCATCCTAGCTCACAGCTCTCATGTTTAGTTTGTTCGTAGAATTTGGTCTACTTGCAGGATTAATTCGAATCAACTTTTTTTTGTTCCTTCCAGTATGACTGTTGGCATATTAGTGTTCTTTTTAATTGTTAGCATAGCTTCCCCTGTTCCTCTTGCAAAAAAAAAAGAAGTTTCGTTGCTCTCAGCAATACTGTTGGGAAGCATAGTGTTTTTGCCAAATTGTCATGTAATTGAAGATTGAATGATGCCAAGTCATCCAATACCAACGACCCGTTTGCGGTCCAACCTCAATAGCAGCCATTTTCTTACCTGTCCTGCCTTGATTATGGCTAATGAGCATGTAGAAAGGGGCTTTGGTGTAGTTGGTAATAAGAATAGTGTTCATAACTTGCAGGTCCATCTTGAATGCTCTGTTTGGGAGCCGTGGGTACTGTACCGGTTATTTCTACTCTGTAAAATACAAGATCATGGCTGTGATCTGGGAGGGAGGACTCCCTGTATGACTACATGCTTAATACTAAGGTGGACGTGCTCTCTTCCAGAAAACACAAAAGGTTTGATGTATTGATAGAAAACAGAGTGTCTTTTCCAAGCCTGAGTCCAGGCAACACATCAGCACACAGGAATTTGTTAGAAAATACATGTGACAGTGAATTGAAACTTGTGGTCTTTCGACTAAGGATCAAAGTCATAGACACATGGTAAACACGGAACTTTTGGGGGCAATTTCTCTGCTCTTTTCGTCACGTTCAAGGATTATTACAAGGCTTGAGTTTATAAGCACACATAGTATCCCGATCAATAGGATACGGACCGAACCTTCTAGATACAACTCTTCTTGGATTCTAATGTATATAAGGCAACATAAAGATTGCCTTGACTCTGAAAGTACTTACCCAAACACAAGCATGGCGTACTCAACATGCAAACACTTATATACTACTACCCTTTCCATAATATAAGGCGTATTAGATTTTGTCTAAACAATCACTATTTTATCATATGTAGGGCATATTTGATTGGTTAAAAAAATCGACTACAGTCTGTAGTTTTAGGTAATTGGATGATTCTAAAGAAGCTTTGCTGTAATTTTAATGATAATTTGAATTCTATAATGTTGCAGCCATTCATGAAGTCAAAGATGGATATCTCGAAGGTATGCAGAAGAAAGTTGCGGAAGCTAGACCGGTCAGAGGTGAACACAAAGCCACCACCAACTTATCCTTGTACTCCCTCCGTGCCATATTAAGTGCCGAAATATTACATGTATCTAGACATATTTTAGTATATAGATACGTTCATATTTAGACAAATTTGAGTCACTTAATATGGGACGGAGGGAGTATAACATAAATACCTTCGCCATATGTTTCATGCATGTTGTAGTGGCTATATTATGCATTTTTTGTCCGTTGAGACAGAGATGGCACAACTGCTAAATTAGATGAAATAATATTTATGTTTGTTGTGATTAATTAATGACGACCGATGGAGGAGCTAGCAAATTAGTCTCGGATATTCACATGATGAATAACAAGTTCAACCTAACCATATTTTTGTTAGAGTTATGGATATGGATATACTACCTCCATTATCTTTTCTAGAAGGTATGTTGATTGGTTAAGAAGATCTGATTTGGACCAACCATTAATACATGGCTTATGCATGCATGTGATACATAATCAAAATTACAAATAAATACGGCTAATACAAATCTAGCTAATACTAAGTTCTATGCCAGATAGATAGCATATTAATAATATGTAATCCTTTCGTTTATTTATACAGGGTGTAGTTTGACTAGTTGAAGAAACAAGCAATATTTGAGCAACAATTACATCATGCAATTTTTTGGACATAAATTTGATGTCGTGCTCTATGTATTGAAAAATAGTTACTTCTGATTATGTCTCTGTATCACATAAACCACGTAATTGTTGGTCAGACAATTATCTTAATCAATCAACTTATGCCTTACAGAAAGGAAATAGAGGGAATAAGTGTGTGTTGAAGACTTGTCTAAATGAATAAAATACGATTATACAAGAGTAAGAGGAGCAGCCAATTGGGGAGGTCATTATGTACTCCAAATTTTTAGGCAAGACAAAGCAATCAAATTTTAGAGGGGCTCATTTAAGACTTAATCGAATGATTACCCAACAGGTAAAAAGACCAACTTGGCCTTGTAATGTAAATAACCTCTTGGTGACATTTGATTGCTTGTTGTAATGGCTGCATATACATTATGTTTTCATCGTGACGACAGAGATGGCACAACTACCTGGATTAAATATTTATGTTTTTATGATTAATTAACGACTACTGTTCGAGCACCTAGCTTTGGGTATTCACACTATGAATATATACAGTGTTTGACCTAACCATTAATTTTTGTCAGATTTTCTCGATAACGACTCTCCCACTTATTAGCATGTTTTGATGGGGTAAGAAAATCTTTGTGACAAACAATTACTCCATCAGCTAAAATGTGATTTATGCATGTGATACAAAAAAAAACAATTTTATATAAGTATTCATGAATTTGAATCTAATACCATCACACATTGATCTATGCATGCATCATAGATTGCATGTTAATAATGTACTCCTTTGATTCAGTTTCTTCTTATATATGGCATGCATATATAATTTGATTGGTTAAAACAAGCCTTTGAGTCTTTGACCAACAAAATAGCACATTATTATGCAATTTACATAGAATTGATGTAATTCGTTTTGTATTATTTACTTACAATTACGATTTTATAGACTAACTTAGGCTGGCATTTGATGACCGGATCGCCCTGTACATAACATTATTTTCTGTATTCCTGCTTAAGTAATGAACGTAGCGCTGCTACATTTTGTCAACAAAAAAACACATACTAAATTGTTGGCAACATTTTCCTCAATCAATACAACTACGTAAGGCTTATAAAATAAAAATAGTGGGAGTAGTTGTTAGCTCAAGACCTTCAACAAATCAAGAGATGCTCGAGCTGTAAAATATATAGGCGAGTGTATGCATAGTCAACTGTTCAGGTCATTCTTTGTTCCTGTTTGGTAGATGAGCATTGGCCGGCAATCGAGTTGTGGCCCACACCGAAAGCTATATATGTCCACAACTGAACTAGCTCTTCTATATATATTCCGTTAACCCAAGCACGCATATGCAAGTGAAAATACGTTGAGCAGCTAAGCATCAATTTGTTGCCTGTTGGACCAATAATGTCAGCCTCACTATTCTTCTTCGTGCACGCTCTGCTGCTGCTGCTGCTGCTGAGGGTAGCCACCGGCACTGAGAGCCTCACCATGACTCCTGCTGGCTGCGAGACGACTTGCGGCGGCATGGACATCCCCTACCCTTTTGGTATCGGCACAGGCTGCTCCCGCAAGGGTTTCGAGATCAACTGTGTCAACAACAATTTCCCTGTGCTCGCCGGCACATCCCTTCGGGTGGTGCACCTGTCCGTGGATCCAGCTGAGTCGCAGGTGATGCTCCCCGTTGGGTGGCAGTGCTTTAACGCCTCTGATCCATCCACTATAGAGGACTGGAGAGATGGCGAGATGGAGATGAACAAGGACGGCGCGTACCGCATCTCCAACACGCAGAACAAGCTATTCGTCCTCGGTTGCAACACCATGGGCTATAGGGAAAACAAGAGAGCCGAAGGTGGAAGTTTTGACTCCAACAATCACTACACCGGCTGCATGTCATACTGCAACGACGACAAGAGCGCGCAGGACGGACTGTGCGCCGGCGCCGGCTGCTGCCATGTTGACATCCCGCCGGGGCTCACCAACAACGAATTCAACTTCCGGATGTACGACCACTCCACCATGATGGACTACAGCCCATGCGACTACGCCTTCCTTGTTGGCAGGACCAACTACACCTTCCAACGCTCCGACCTCTTCATGGACAAAAACCGGACCATGCCGGTGTTTCTGGACTGGGCCATCCGCGACAATGGCTCCAGTGCCATACTGTCCTGTGCCGACGCTGCCAAGGCGGATCAGTACGCCTGCGTGAGCACTCGCAGCAGTTGCTTCAACGCAAAAAATGGTCCTGGCTACAATTGCAAGTGCTCCAAAGGCCACCAGGGAAACCCCTACATTGTCGACGGATGCACCAGTAAGTATTACTACCTTTTCGTGACCCGATATAAAAGTAATTAAGTATTACTCTACCGCCTCAGTTGGTAACTAATTTAATCACCAATTACTCATTGTATTAAATATATCGGTCGGTCTGTAGGTACAAAATTACAAAAGTACAAATGTCCAACAACTATTTTACATAAGAAGTTTGGCGGTATATACATAATTCTAAAGAGATCTTTGTTAATCGCTACTCCCTGCGATCCATAATAAGTGTCTCTGATTTAGTGCAAAGTTGTACTAAATCAGGGAGAATTATTATGGGTCGGAGGGAGTATATATGTATGTATATTCAAACATAGACAAGTCTGACAACATGTGTTTTCAGAACTACTCCTTGATGTACTTATATTTCATCCCCAATTTTCAAAATTACTTGTGACTTGTGTCTTACAGTTAATCCCGGCCCAATTAGTGGACCTATTGCATGAAACATTTGGGACGGTTATGTTATATATATATATCCAATTTTTGCGATATGATTGATAGTTTTCTTAATGGTTATTTTCATTTTGGGCCACACACAGATATCGATGAATGTGCAGATAAAGTGAAATATCCTTGCTATGGTGTATGCGAGGATACCCAGGGATCTTACAAATGCACTTGTCAACCAGGTTATCGGAGCAATGACCCGAGAACGGAACATTGTACTCCAAAGTTCCCACTTGGAGCACAAATTTCCACAGGTACTTCTTTTCAACGTATATGTTTTGCTATTTATTGGTTTTCCAAAATTCTCTTATTTCATTTTCGCTTAAAATTACATGACGCGAGTTGAACTCTCTCTCTCTCTCTCAAGATTAAATGATTATATCTTTTTGTTCTGTATAGTTCAGCCTCTTTTATGTAGGTAGAATGATTATTTGTTTGATTATTTGTCCTAGAGTTAGCTAGTTGGGTGGGTGGCCATCTATATATAGGAGGTCAGATCAAGATTGTGCCGAAGTGATTTGAAGATTCATATCTTACATCATGCAGGATATGAGATGTGGTTGCATTCGATTCAGTACTATTTACTATTCTTTTTCTTGATTTTGTATTTGCAGCACTTCCAAGTGGGGTATTTACTATCTTTTGCTGGACGATTAATAATCAGAAAAAATTAATTATCAAAAAATTAATATTTTTTATTTCTTTGTTCATGTAGGTGCAATAGGTGGCATTCTGGTCTTAGTGTTTCTGTCATTCATATATGTTGTTCGCAAAGAACAAAGGAAGACAAAAGATTTTTATGATAAGAACGGCGGTCCTACGTTAGAGAACGCGAGAAATATAAAGCTTTTTAAAAAGGATGATCTCAAGCGAATTTTGAAGCGTAGCAATTTAGTTGGAAAAGGTGGCTTTGGAGAAGTTTACAAGGGTATAGTTGATGACGTGCATGTAGCAGTAAAGAAACCGATCCATGGCAGTGTGTTAGCGAGTGAACAGTTTGCAAATGAAGTCATCATCCAGTCTCAAGTCATCCACAAGAACATTGTTAGGCTCATAGGTTGTTGCCTAGAAGTGGATGCACCCATGCTTGTTTACGAGTTTGTCTCCAAAGGAAGCCTTGACGACATTCTTCATAAAGTTGATAACAAGGAGCCTCTCAGCTTGGATGTGCGCGTAAATATTGCCACGGAATCAGCGCGTGGTCTATCTTATATGCATGCAGAAGCCCATACAAAAATCCTTCATGGTGATGTTAAACCAGCAAATATACTCTTGGATGATAAATTTCTACCGAAGATCTCTGACTTTGGCATATCAAGGCTAATTGCGAGAGAAAACCAACACACCGGGAACATCATTGGTGACATGAGTTATATGGATCCAGTATACCTACAAAAAGGTCTACTGACCGAAAAGAGTGATGTCTACAGTTTTGGAGTTGTGATCTTAGAGCTCATTACCAGGCAGAAGGCCAGTTATTCTGACAATAATAGCTTAGTGAGGAATTTCCTTGAAGTTTACGAAAAGGAGAAGAAAGCAACAGAGTTGTTTGACAAAGAAATTGCAGTAGAAGGAGATTTTGAGCTTCTTGATAGTCTGGCAGGGCTATCTGTGGAATGTCTTAACCTTGATGTGAATCAAAGACCAACCATGGCAGATGTGGCAGAGCGCCTTCTCATACTGAATCGAACCCGTAGGCCATAAGTATTTTTCATTGAGGTGACGCAAACATATTAGTGTGCTCAGCATGTGTGTATTGCCAAGTAAAATACGCAACTATTGGCAGGTTTACTTGTAATATTGTGAACAAAATGCTTGAAATGGAACAAGCTTTGCATAGTAAGTTTGTAACCCTCTTTTGTGGAGAAGGCTGCATTGTGAAGGCTAAAAAAAGCATATATCCACCCTTCGGTTGTCAGAATTAAGGGACTGTCTAATTCCTGGTCGATGTAAAAGGGCGTAACGTTGGTCTCTAATATGTATTTTTGTGTTGTATGTGCTTTCGTGTAAGACTTTGCTGGCCTATATTGCTTTGCTTCCCAACTGGGCTTTATCAATTGATTTTTATTTATACTTTGGAAAATTTATATTTCTCCTGTCATGGATTTAGTTCAAAATTTCGGAGGAAGTAGTTTATTGCTTCCCAACCAGGCTTTGCCAATTGACTTTTTTAATCTTTGGGAAAATAATAGTTGCAGCCATTCTACAACTGAAAAATTGTAATAATTGTGCATCTGAAAAAATTATAGTTGCAACCTCATGCAATGACACTGTTGGCGTCGTTCTTCTCCTTCGGGGCGTCGTTCGGGGAACACTAGAATCTAGATTGGTGCCTGAGGGGGTCTTGGTTGGAGGGTGGCTGCTGGACGCGTGCTGGTCATCGTTGCCGGGCCTGGCATGTTCAATGGGTCGTTTTCTGCCCTGAAGATGGGTACGTTGGTGGAAGACGACACATGCAGAGAATTAACTTGACCGGTTGTGTCTTGGTGGCCTCCGAATTTAGATGTTGGACGGTGATGTGCGGGTCAGGACATATGGCCCTTGATGACGGCCACACCGGGTTTTCATCGGTCTACTAGGTTATCTTGGTGGATTTGGGTTGTTTGATCAATATATTTGTTTCGTCAAACATATTAAATAAATCAATAAAATTGGTTATGATGCAGATGCCCAGGTATCAACCTCCGTATTGGAAAAAAAACATCTACATGCGCTAATTGCTTATGAACAACGACAAGCTACCGAGCGACGCGAGTGAGCACATCATCGTAATTCTCTTCATCCCACAGCATGGCTTTGAGAGGACCATCCAACAATTGATGTTTCTCTAAAAAAAAACAATTGATGTGAGAAATGCACAATCAGCTCCAGGAACAAGGATAGGTCTCCAATGTGAGTGAGCATCTCGTCGTCAACCGTCCCGTCGTGACAGCATTCCGTCGAACACATTTTTTTTTTAAGAAAAACTAGCATAAAATGAAATTGTACATTTGAAAATATGCATTAATTTTTTTTCTCTTTGGTCTTTTTTGACGACCACCAAACATCAGCAGATTTAGAATTTTCCTATATTTTCTGATAGATCCCACGTATCAATGGCACATTTCTTTTTCCTTTTCTTCCTCGTCACACCACCTCCCCGACTTGTCACGTGCGGTACAAATACAATGTTACAAACATATTTCTGCGAAGGCTAAAACATCAATTGCATTCAGATTTTTATACATTATATATTCATAATTCAAGCAATACGAAAAGTAATCAACCTGTCCTGCCTCTCAGCCTCCCAGTCCTACCCGCAGGAGTATCACTTGATCTGGACCAGTACAGCATGTTCAATTGAGGTTTATTAATTTCAACACAATTAACTCAGTTCTTGGATACAACAAAAAAACACAAAGTTCAAAAGCTATTTTTAGGAGCTCTAAAAAAAGCTATTTTCAGGAGAGATGAAATTGGCATTCTAAACTCGTGCATAACTGATCACCTCCATCATCGGCGTAGACGTGCGCATGCATGCATCATCCGCATGAGGACGGCCCCCTCGGCGGCGGCCTCTGCCCTGGCCTCAAACCGGCAGCTGGTGACAGCGTCCACGACCTGACGTAGCGATCTGCGGGGCGGATGAAGTTTCCGGCTGTCGACGAGACGGGGGCTAGCCAGTAGTATGTACTCGGCAGCAGGTACTCGATCGCAAGCTCTAAAAAATATATTTATAGATTGATAGATGGGTGGATATTTATATTTGGCAGTTCATATTGTTATCTGAAGCTTATGTATTCTTCCGTGGATGCCGTGAAGCTTATGTATTCGTCCGTGGATGCCGATGAGTGGGTTCCAGTCCAATTCGGTGCAGGTAACGGGCCAGCCTGCTTAGTAGGTCTAATATACATGCAATCTTGGGGGGCTCATAATTTTTTTTGAAAAGTTTGACAGACGACGGTGAAGGAAACGATCCGTATTTTTTAGATAGGTATAGATATAGATTCCGTCGCCGTGTTCGAACTCTAGGGCCTCAATTGCCGTGCACTGGATCCATGCCACCAGCCCACTTCAGCGAGCCCACGGCCCATCTCTGTCGAGCCCAATTACTCTCCCAGATCCGGCGGTGGGCCGTCAGGCTCCTCCTATCGTGGCTGTGCTCGGCGCCGTTGCTCGCCAACCTCTCCGCCTCCGCCGCCTTCTTCCGCATCCTCGGCGGCGCTCCCATCTCCGTCGCCGTGCCTGTCACAAACGCTACCACCTTCGCCGTCCGCCGTCGCCGCCGCTGCCGCTGCCGCCGCGCTCCTTGTCCTCGGCGTCTTGGTCTGCATCTCCTAGAAGGTAGCCCCGTCTGTTCCATGGACTGAAAGTGAAACTATGGAGAAATCACATGCTATTTGAACGACCTATTCGTGGTATCATCTCCGAGTGTTTTTGCCATTTGTCATGTAATTGAAGAGATTGGATGATGCCAAGCCTTCAAGACTTCAACCAATGACCCGTTTGCGCTCCGACCTCAATAGCAGCCATTTCGTTACCTGCCTGATTATGGCTGATGAACATGCAGAGATTAGTTTTGGTGCAGTTGGTAATAAGAGTGATGTTCATAATTTGCAGGTCCATCTTGAATGCTGTGTTTGGAAGCAGCGGGTACTGTACCTGGTTATTTCTACTCTGCAAAATACAATATCATGGCTGTGGTTCTGGGAGGGAGAACTTCTGAATCACTACATGCTTAATACTAAGAAGGTATGCTTTTCAGCCTTTTCTTCGAGAAAAAACAAAAGGTTTTGATTGGATGTATTGATGGGAAAAGGAGCGTATTTTCCAAGCCTGAGTCCAGGTAACACATCAGCACACAGGAATTGGTCAGAAAATACATGTGACAGAGAATTTAAACTTGTGGTCTTTGGACCAGGGATCAAAGTCATAGACACATGGTAAACCAGAACTTTTCGGGCAATTTCTCTGCTCTTTTCGTCACGTTCAAGGATTATTACAGTGCTTGAGTTTATATAGCACACATAGTATCCAGATCAATAGGATACGGACTCAAACCTTCTAGATACAACTCTTCTAGGATGACTCTGAAAGTACTTACCCTGTTACCCAAACAGAAGCATGGCGTACTTGACATGCAAACACTTGTATACTATTTTTCTCTTTCCATAATATAAGGCATATTAGATTTTGTTAAGACAAGATTGTGACCAATAATTACTCCATTGATACGTGGTTTATATGATACAAAATCACAATTGTCGATAGCTACTATTGAAAACAAATCTAGTGATACTAATTCAATGTCATATAAACCACATATTAACGAAGTAATTCTTGGTCAGAGCTTTGTCTTAATGAAACCTAATATGAATTATATTATGGAATGAAACCAATATTAACAAACTAGGACATGAATCCTCCACGCCTACATTTAGACTTGGACAGACTCCTAAATTTAGACCGTGTAATATTATTTCCTAATTCACGAGACAATATGCAATATGGTAGCATAGGGTCACAGTCACACACAATGTTACTCAAATCAAATGTCCTTCCTCCCGAGACACACGCTTCTTCCTTCCGACCGTAGCTTGCGGCGTTTGCATCTTGCAACTTATCGTGTAGTTGTAGTAGGCCGGTATGTGAGACCGCATTGCAAGAGCCTCAAATTCCCCGCAGGGTAGTGTACCACCACATCCTAAGAGGATGTCCCGCACAGTAATCTTGGGGACTTCCTCAGTGGAATCTGACTGATGATAGTTGCAAATCAAAAAATATCTGCAGCTCCTTGCCAATCTCCAATAATACACCGGTTCATCTTTCCGCACACGAAGGTTTGGGTGCTTGTCAAACATAACGAGGTGTGTCTTCTTATATGCTCTCACACATTCAAGAATTGTGCGCCTGAATCGAGCATTGAAGTTATCTCTCAGCAACCCAGCAATGAGATGCGCACCCGGCCAGCACTGTCTCTGTTCCAAAGCGATCTCCATGGCCATCGTTGCCAGTTTTGGCTGCTCATCAGGATTTGTGCTTCCAAATGCAATCGACTTGAAAAAATGCCAGTAAGCTTCTTGAGAGAGATAGTCCAATCTAAGTGCTTCTGTTGTTCCCAGATTCACAATTGCATCTGATCGACTGGTGATTATAATTTTACTCCCACTGCACGGTGACATGCAGGCCGCGGAAGATTTCAGCCTTTTCCATGTTCCCTCGTTAATGTCCTCAGCTATTTCAACAATAACTAGGAACCTGTTTCGAGAGTCAGAATTCTGATGTCTGACTTTAATATTGTTCCCTCTCAGATCAATCACTCCTTCATCCTTGAGACTGCCTTCTGGGAAGAAGAGATCATTGAGAAGTGATCACGCACACTCTCCTCCCTGCAGACATACTCAACAAGAGTTCTTTTCCCTACTCTTCTTGGACCGACAATGGGAAGTACATCCAAGTCTGGAGTAGCACTGGGCCGCAGCAAGAAATTGAGGACCTGTTGCCGCTCGGTTTGGCGACCAAACATGCAATTGTCCAAGAGCAAATATGTGCCGTACGGTTGTCGGAGTATCCGAGGATACGACTCCAAGAAGATAAGGAACTCCTTCATACCAGCCATGGTGTCTTCAAGGGTATCAACCATCAGTTGGAGCTCTTCTCATATGTTGTTTTTTGTACCAAACAACAGTGCTTCTCTGTTGCTGCTAACACTGCCAGTGCCAGTGCAGGAGAAACGAAGCCATTTGGATGGACTGAATTTGGACAGAGCAGCTGATGAGAGGTTCAACTTCTCCTCCTCACCGAAGTCTTGGAATCTCATCGCATCAAGAACGTAGTGGCCTCTGTACATTCCTTGGCTCAACATCTTGAGCTGGAGGAGCATGCCCTGGTTGGTGATGTGTCGCCCCTCGGCCTCCTTGACAGCAGTGTCGATTCTTAGCACAACTCTCTGTAGCCTCTGGAGAATCTCGTCGATGCCAGGCTGATGTCGGAAGTATTTGTTGATCACGAACGTCGCCGACCTGCTGATGAGGTCACCTACAATAGCAGAGACGAAGATATCCATTGATTGAGAACATAACCTCCTCGACTCGGAGCACGAGCGGTGCAATGGAAGAGCGATAGAAACAGCTGTGTGTGATAGTAGCTTGTTGGGCGTCTGGTTTTGGGGGTGTTCAGTTTTGACTTGAGTGTGAGCTCAGTGCTGGAAAGATCAACATGCTATATGATGCGGTTGGTGCCCTGCCAATTTTGAGTGAGTCTTCACCTGACATGTGGAATTGAGGTACCGCTAGCCTTTCTTTTCTTTATTTTTATGTATACCTCTGTGCTTAGTCGTCGAAAATCTATTGAAATATTGATCTGTAACGCTTTCCCTAATCTCTATGTGCTTAATTCTTTTCGTGTGAATTTCAGTCACCTAAATTGCGCTCTGCCAAGCCTGCAATTACAATGCTTGGAGTCGTGCAACTTTATGGAGATGATAGTGTATAAGTTGTACCTGGAGTGACTTGGATATGTGGATGGTTCTTTAGGTTGATCGACATATTTAGAAACGTGTCCGAGATTTAAGATTTTCCTATTTTCAAACAAATCCCCCTTAGTGTATATTTCTTTCGCCGTGGTCTTTGTTTTCTCCAGCATGAAACGGTGCATGTCACGAAGTGAAATATCAGTTTGCAGTTGTAAAATTATGCGTAATTTCTATTGTGAAAAAATATAGATAGAAACAGAAAATAAAATTGGTTGGCGAAATATTACAAGACAATAAAAGGCTAGTTTAAAAGGTTGGATTATCATAATTGTCCACAACAGATACGTATAGCCTGACTCAGAGTTTTTTATTCCATTGGAATTTGTCACGCGTCATCATACTTGGACTTTGGGTAGCCAGTTTTACGAGTGGTGGTTTAGTCCATGGATGAGACAAGGACAGAGTATTTAAAAAATGTGCCGTTTTTTAGTGGAGGATTGAATTTTACAAATGTAGCCTTGGCCCGCATGATGTTGTTTAGGTCTTTGGCCAGCGGTGCGCCAGTCCGCTCCAGGAATCGATTTGCTTTGATTTGTTTGCTCACTCCTAACTTCAGTGAAAAAGGAAATAAATATTCTCTTGTTTCTCCAAACTTGTGGTTTTAGTGCAAATTTGCACTAAAACCACGACAAGTATTTAGGAACGGAGGGAGTACTTAGGAAATCACCACCTCTTTTGTGCAAATCCTACTTCTGGCTCTGGGTAGAGCCCGGAATGCGAAAAAAGAACGAAAACGTGCTAAATATTAATTCCTCGCAAACTTGTTCAAGCACGTACCATGAGTTTCACCTGAATATCTGATACTTGTTCAAGCAAATGTTATGTATTTATAGGAAACATAATCAATTTTAGATTTGTATAAACTTGAGATGTATGTCATGAGTTTCATTAGAGAAGCTTGTGCATAGTTTGCTTGTTCCCGTTTTTGTATCTGTTCTATGGAGCTGGAACACGAATTTCAAAATTCAGTCAATTTGTTTCTCCCCATTAATTTATGGAATTCTTTCTGTAAGAGCCAGAAAATAGGAATGGCTGCTGCTTTGTTAATGGGATTACATACAAGAAACCAACACCTAATTTTATCTTGATCCTTGGCTCATCGCCGCCCCTGAGCTCCAGGTAATGCCGCTGCTCCCTTTCCATCTTATCTTTCTGATCTTTAAACCTAGCAAGAAAAGAACATGTCAGCAAACACATCTGCCAGAGGCATTGAAACTTGTTAGCTTTCGCCTGAGGATCAAACTCATACACACATGAGAAACAAAGAAAATTTGTGGCAATTTTCTCTTCTCTTTTCTTCATGATCAAGGATTATTACAGGGTTTGTGTTTATATGGCCATGGTATCCAGATAATTACAATACAGACTCAACTTCAGATACAACTCAGTCTTGGATTCTAATTCAACCCGCAACACAAAAATTTTGTTGACTCTACAAGCACTTGTCCAAACACAAGCACGATGCATTCGACCTGCAAATACTTAAACTACTAGGATATAAGACTCCTCCATGCCTACATGATGACAGACATATATGCTTAGCGAACTTTGCAGGACATAATAATATTTCCTAATTCACAAGACAATACAGTAACATACGTGATGTGATTCACACAGTGTGCTGCTCAAATCAAGTGGCATTCCTCCTGAGGCACACGCTTCTTCCTTCCCACCGTAGGTTGTGGTGCTTGGATTATACAGCGTATCGTGTAGTTGTAGTAGGGCGGTATGCGAGACCTCCATGCAAGAGCCTCAAATTCCCCACGGGGTAGTGTACCACCAGATCCTAAGATGATGTCTCGCGCACTGATCTCTGGGACTTCATCTCCGGAATCTGACTGATAGTTGCAAACCAAGAAATATCTGCAGCTCCCCTCCAATCTCCAATTATACAATGGTCCTTCTTCCAGCAAACGAAGATTTGGGTGCTTGCGGAACAGAAGGAGATGTGTCTGTTTATTTGCTCTCACACATTCAAGAATTCTGCGCCAAAATCTAGCATTGAAGTTATCTCTCAGTAACCCAGCAACTATATGTGCACCCATGAAACACTGTTTCTGTTCCAAAGCGATCTCCATGGCCATAGCAGCCATGTTTGGTTGCTCATCAGGGTTTGTGCTTCCAAACGCAAGTGACTTGAAAAAATGCCAATAAGGTTCTGGACGAACATGGTTCAGTCGAAGTGCTTCTGTTGTTCCCAGGTTCACAATTCTTTCTGACCGACTGGTGATTATAATTTTACTCCCACCACATGGTGCCATGGAGGTTGCGGAAGATTTCAGGCGTCTCCATGTTCCCTCATTAATGTCCTGTGCTATTTCAACAATAATCAGCAACCTGTTTTGAGAAGTACAATTCTGATGTCTGATTTTAGTATTGTTCCCTGTCAGGTTGATCACTCCTTCATTCTTGAGACAACCTTCTGGAAGGAAGAGGATCATCGAGAAGCGTTCGCGCACACTCTCATCCCTACAGACATATTCCACAAGCGTGCTTTTCCCTGCTCCTAATGGACCAACAATCGGGAGTACAGCTAAGTCTGGAGTAACACTTGGACACAGCAAGAAGTTCAGAACCTGTTCCTGTTCGGTTTGGCGACCAAACATGCAATTGTCCAAGAGCAAATATGTGCCGTACGGTTGCCGGATTATCCGAGGATATGACTCCAAGAAGAAAAGAAACTCATTCATACCAGTCATGGTGTCTTCAAGAGTATCAACCATATGTTGCAGTTCTTCTGGTATACTGTTGTTTGCAACAAAGAACAGTGCTGCTTCTCTGTTGCTGCTACCACCGTCATTTCTAGAGAGACGAAGCCGTTTGGATTGACTGAATCTAGACAGCGCAGTTGATGAGTAGCTCACCTCATCCTCATCCTCTCCAAAGTCTTGGAATCTCGAGGCATCAAGAACATAGTGGCCTCTGTACATTCCTTGCCTCAAGATCTTGAGCTGACGGAGCATACCTTTGCTGGTGATGTGCCGCCCCTCTGCCTCCTTGACAACGGTGTCCATTCTCATTACAACTCTCTGCAACCTCTGTAGAATCTTGTCGATGCCAGGCTGCTGCTGGAAGTATTTGTTGATCACGAATGCTGCCGACCTGCTGATGAGGTCACCTATGATTGCAGAGACAACTATATCCATTGATTGTGCAGGAACCTCCTTGACTCGGAGCACGAAAGGTACAATGGAAAAGTGATAGAAACAGCTGTGAGTGGTACTAGGTAGTTGGATGGATCAACATGCTATGTGACGTGGGTGCCCTGCCAATTTTTAAGCGAGTCTTCATCTGACGGGTAGAATTGAGGTGTCACCAATCACCAGCCTTCATTGTCTTTCTTTTTATTTATACCTTTGTGCTTAGTCGTCTCAAATCTATGGCAAATCTTGATCTGTGATGCCTTTCCTGATCTTTAGGTTCTTAATTCTTTTCTTGTTAATTTCAGTCACCTAAAATTGCGCCCTGCAGCTAAGCATGTAATTGCAATGCTTGGAGCCCTGCAACTTTATGAAGATGATAGACTGATAAGTGTAATTTCTAGTTTGAAAGTTATATGTGGAGTGGCTTGGATATGTGGATGGTTTCATGTTGATCGACATATTAAGAAGTGCGTTTGAGATTATTTTTCTCAGGCGTGACAGAGTACATGTTGCGATCTTAAATTAGTCTAAAGCTCATTTTGCATGTAGAATTACGTGTAATTCTATCGTGAAAACAAATACATGGAAACAGAAAGTAATGCTAACTTCTGTAAAACGTTCTAACTTTGTTGTAAGTCAATTTTAAAATTTCACCAAATTATTTAGGATATCAAATAAGTATGCTCCAAAGTTATAGGAGTATGTGTGACGGATCTAATAAAGCTAATTTAGAGTTGCAAATGTGGGTATATTTTTTCCTAGACATAAAAGTTTGACTTTGAATTTTGAAACAAAGTTAAAACATGTTATATTTTAAGAACTGATGAGGTATAAAACAATAAAAAACTAGGTATAAAACAATCAAAAACTAGACGACGTACCTAATAAAAAGTTGGGGTATAATAATGAACCGCAACGGGAACGTACTAGCTTAACTCAGAGTTTTTTATTCCGTTGGAATTCGTCCTTGACGTGTCGACTTTGGGTAGCCAGTTTTTACGAGTGGTGGTTTAGTACTTTAGTCCAATGAGACAAGGATCGAGTATAAAAAAAACGTGCCTTTTTTGAGTGGAGGATTGAATTTTGACAAATGTACGTACGGAGTATATCTTTAGCCCGCGGGGCGCCGGTCCGCTCCAGGAATCGATTCGATTTGCTTTCCTTTGCTTTGGTGGCTCGCTCCCAGCTTCAGTGAAAGGAAATAAATTTCACAAAAGCAAAAGGAAGCAATGCATATGGCAAAAACGACTACTCACGGCTTGTTGCGTTGCCGACTTATCGTGCGGAGCCACGTAGCTCTGAACTGTTATGTTTTCTGTACCTAATAATAAAAACAATAGCGTTTCCGTCGTTGGGTTTCGTCTGTCGGGCATTGTTTCGTTTTAGTCCCTCCTTTTTTTAGAAATCAACCCCGCAGTCCCGCACTCCAAGGGCTTTTCTGCAAAATTTCCACTCCCCGTCTCTCGCTTCTCCCCGGCCAACGCCGCCGCCGCCACCTCCGCCAAGCCTACCTGCTGCCGCCCTGTGTCCCCGTCCTACCCATCCCGTCGCACCACCCCCACTCTCCCTCACGACACCGTTGCTGCCCGCCGATGATCTCCTCCACAACGGCCAGATCCACCCCGCGCCCCGCCTCTCCGGTGCGCCTTGCCGCCGGGGCCCATCACCACTTGAGCCACGATCGCTGTCGGGCCGCTCTCCTCGGTCATGGAGAGAGGAAAGGGGCGAGACGGAAGAGGACGCCAAGATGGAGCGGAGGCGCCGACGACGACCCATGCAGCGCCGCAAGTAGTCTGCCCCTCCCATCCGCCACGTCCTCCCCGGTCAGCTCCCCTAGCATGCTGCCTCCTAGGCAGTAGGCACCATGGCCGTTACTCCTCTTATGTTGCATCTCATTGATCTGGAAGGCTCTATATCTTAAATTTTCCTCATCTTCAATCCCCAGGGACAACAGCGCATCACCTGCGGTGTGGCTACTGGAACTGCGGCTGTGAGCAATGAACTAAGTGTTTGTGGAAATGTCTACTTCAGAGTGAGATTCCCTTTCCAGTTTATTTTACCTTGTTTTTGTGTGTTCCAAGTGTTTGTGCAAATGTCTTCTCCGTGTGCACTGTCTCTAGAGCCTAGACATCCCATTTAAAGATGACGAGTAGATGTAAATAATTTACACATTTCTAATTTTGTTGCACTCTCAGATTTTGACAGTCTGTAACCAAAGGATAATATGCCGTTAGTGTTATTTCCACTTAAAGAAAGAAAGTGCCTAAACAAAAAAGTCATAAAATGCTGTGGTGCAAGATTTCTTCATTGTTAGTTGGATAAAACAAAGAGTCCAGTGGGGGATGAGCAAAGTGGACAACAGGACCGATGAAGGAGCAGGCAGCTAGCTGCTGCCTTCTGGAGTCAGTTGGCTTCTCTGTTCCCGTAGCTAAGCCAGGAGCTTGAGGACATCTTTCCCCACGAGCTGGATAGAAATGGGAACCTATATCGTGAACACCAACCGCATGCCACTGGATGCCAACGTCGAGGATATGATAGGCTTGTGAAAACGCTCATCACAGCGGTGCCATTGGATGCGCGTTCCAGGATGTCGGACTTGCTCATCTAGATCTCTTTGTGTTTGATTACAGGTGCACTTCCACAATTTTCTGCTTCCTATATGCTGTCCTCATTTTGTTATGCCCATATTTTAAATTGAAGTTCTCAATTCCCAAAAATCTTATGGGTTCTTAGAGCTACTAATTGGTAGTACAACTGCTTGTTTTGTTGGATGATGTTTGATGCCTACTGTAGAGTCAGCAAGCTGTATGTTAAATAGAAGGTAGTATCAATATTCTTCTGAGCCAAAGAAGTTAGATTGGGCTTGCTGGATCTCTTAAACAATAACATTGTGAGATTTGGATCATATCTGCTGAACTACTGTGGATTGGTCAGAATAAATATGGAAGTGCCAGTTTTCAAGCAGCAATACTCATGGCCTTGCTTATCATGCAAAGTTTGGTCATAAAGGAATTTTGTACTGTCAGCAGGGAAAAAACTTCTTACATTAAGAAACAAAGGTACTCCCTCCGTCCAACAAAGGATGTCTCAACTTTGACTAAATTTGAATGCATCTATATACTAGGTTATGTCTAGATGCATCCAAATTTTGACAAACTTGAGACATCTTTTGTTGGACGGAGGGAGTAGTAGTTTTTTGTATCGTTATTGTGCTTCTTAGCTTTGCATTATTTGGGTCAAATTGTTTTTACCCCAACAATGTAGCTTTTCAAAATTTATATTTTACTCCAAATGATGGACTTCAATATTCTTCATTAGAGATATGTTGGCCCAAATCTGTCCCATGCATTTGAATTTTCACATGCGTTAGGCAGGTATTTCCAAGTATGGAAAGCACCCCGCGCCCGCCTCTCCGGTGGGCCTTGCCGCCGGGGCCCCATCACCACTTGAGGCACGATCGCTGTCGGGCCGCTCTCCTCGGTCATGGAGAGAGGAAAGGGGCGCACCTCGCCGCCGAGCCCCTGCATGGGGAGGAGGGAGCGCTGTTGTGGAGGGGGATGAGAGGCGACGGCGATGGCCTTGGAATGGAGAGCATCGGCGCTGGGCAAAATTATGTTGTTGTTTTTCCAATACACATAAAAATTTCTCATGTATTATGTCTAGAGGCCGTGGCAACGCACGAGCATTGTACTAGTTTCCTTAAAAATATGATATATTTTGTATGTGAATGCAGGCTAGCAAGGAAAAAAAAAATCCACGATTACCCCTGGCTATAGCTGGCAAACGGGCCATCCCGGGCCAGGCCCGGCCCAAGCCCGTGAGGCCCACCTATAAACGGGCCGTGCCGGCTTGTTCCGGCGAAACCCTAGCCTAGGCACAGCACACTAGCCCGGTCGGGCCGGCCTGGGCCCGTTTAGCATGGTGGACTGAAAAAACGGCCCGGCACTGATGGAGAACTGTGAATCACGGTGGGCCGAAAAAACGGTCCGAAAAACAATTTGATCAATGAGGCAATGTGTAAACAGGCCGTTTTTTAGCTTAACGGGCCATCGGGCCAACTGCTTTGTAAACAGGCCACGCGGGCTGACGGGCCACTAGGCGTGCCTGACGAGCCGCAGGTTATACGGGCCGTGTCGTGCCGGCCCGTTGGCTAGAGGATGAGGCCCAGGCGGGTCGTGGGCCGGCACGGCCCGTTTAACACCATGTCGGGCTAGCCCGTCACGGGCCAAGCACACCGGGCTCGCGGGCTTTTTTTCTTGGCACGGCCCGTTGGCCAGCTATACCCCTGGCCGGTGGACAACTGCTTGGCCAAGATTTTTTTTTTTCACCAAGAAAGACGGGAGTAATATTAGAAGGGAAAAGCTAACTATATGCTCGCGAAAAGTCCAAAACAAAAGAGAAAACAAACCACCCAATCAGAAAAAGCACAGTACGGGCAGGGGAAATAACACCCCATCTGTATATGCACCGAGAAGGAAGTTCTTTTGTTTTTGTCAATCTCTTTAGTGGCGTAAATCCACCAAGCCATTGTGCCATAGGAGTCATAGACCTGCCGAAGGATGTTGAAATCGTAGTTGTCGAGGACATTATCTCACACTTGGCAAGCAAACGGCAGTGACGGAAAGTATGGGTCCCGGTCTCGTGGGGCTCGGCACAAAGAGAGCAACCAGGATTGTGTAACTTTCCCTAATAGTGAGGTTATCAGTGGTGAGAATTTTGTTCTGAGCAAGGAGTCAGGCAAAGAATTTGCGTTTGTTGACGGTCTTGGCTTTCCAAACCATAGTGATATGTTGGGTTTGAATGGAGTTGAGGAACTGGGTATTGTATGCTGAGCTGCAGGTGTAATTGCCATGGAAGGTCCAACACAAAGAGATGGAATCAACGGTATCAACACCAGAACGACACCTTCAAGTCTTAGCTAAAGAGAGAGAAACTCGTCAAGTTGTGTACAAACAAAATTAAGAAAAAAACCGCAATGCTCTTTTTTTGAAAAAAAAAGATAACCTCCGGCCATCACAAGGCTTGTTGATGTGTCTAGTTGTTCTCCTTTCTTGGTCCCTCATAGTATATCCTAAGATTTCAGGTTGAGCTAATAGGTTTGTTTCATTCATCATTTCATAATAGTTTATTTTAGTAGCAACTTTATTTTTTTTGATATAAATGAACGAAAATATTATAAACGAGCTGGCCTGATCCTGTTTGTTTCCGTGCATGATCTTCTATGCAGTTCTTGGTTAAGTTGCATGCATATGTTTTTTCTTTTTGCTAACAGCACCTGAGGAAAATAGAGAGGTTGGTAAAGTGCGCACACACAAAAAAACATCAAGTTAATTTTTGAAATTTAAAATGTTTTGTAGCTCAACTCTTTCTGCCCGATTCACAATCCGCTTGCACTGTCGACTTCGTAACGATGAGGGTTCCAAAACTAGATCTATTTACATATGTTTCAACGAAGTTTTTTGTGCTCCTTCATTACTAGACAATAATGACAATAATGAATGAAATGAATTATCACCGTACATTATAAAAAAATGTCATGGTAACCATTACCTGCTGCCAGGCACATGCGTTGGTAATTCATTTATTACTAGTTAAGTGTCCGTGCGTTGCAATGGAGATATAAAATCCTATCGCTTAATAAGATAACAAGTCATTACTCTTACACAATCAAATTCCTTGTGACAATGGGGGAGAAAAACAGTTAATACAATCGATGAGCAATTTAACCAAAAACATGAATACAACGAGGTTGGACTACCGTGGTGGCGGTGCACTGGCAAAATGACGTCCCGTTCACCTACTCAAACATCTGACCTAAGCTTCCACCCTTGGCTTGACAACCTTAGAGATAATTATCTTGTGCCGCCGTAGCAGATGGCTTCACAATCTGGGAAATTCAGGGGTAGCTTCGTCATAGATCCTGATCTTTTCCAACAACACATCATCCATTGTCTTGTTAACATACACTTTCACTTCCTATAGGTACATACGCCGGTAGCAAAAAAAAAAAGACAAGCCTAACATCTGGCTTAATTAATTAGAGTGATATATAGAAAATGATGACATATACAAATTCTAGATATCTCACTGTCATTCTCCATCTGATTGGTACACAATTTTTTTTGCAAAGCCAAAAGAAGCTAATTCTCTCAGTTGAAGCTACTGCAATCAAAATGCCAGAAAAATGCAAGCCATGATCCAGAGAAAAAAAATCATATCCACTGGAATCTGGACCGAAAAAAAAAGAAAACCGGCATCTTCAGTTCTTGATCAAGAGAAAAGTTGCATCCTAGTCAATCAGAGATTTGCACGCTCGACATCCAAGAAGAAAATAGATAGGTAGAATATATGATGCATAGTTCATACTATACATGAACTGGATGTATCGTTCAAATCCAGATCTTGAACATGGTAAGAACAAAAGGAAAATCAAAAGGCTATTTATTTGTAGAAAAGAAGAATAGTTTGTACCTCTTTTTTACTGGAAGTATGGCACATGCATTTTTTGTAACAAAGCACAAAGCTGTCTGGTTTATTTTTTATGGTAATATGTAAAAGTCAAAAAGCTATTTATAGCCAGCAACACTCTACTCCAGCCCATCTTTCGGTGAGTCCCCTCAGAAAATAACAGAAAAAAAATCTTGCACTGCTTTAACGGAACCGAGAATGAATTTCCAAATACTTGAAGAGAGCATAGTAGTTGTCTTCAACAATTATTGAAAGAGACCATGACTATCTATTTTGACCAACTCTGTCCTGTCGACTAACAAGATGACACACCAAGCCGTGCGTTCTGCATCCTCTAAATCATCATTTTTAAGGGTAAATCATCGTTTTGCAGTTATTGTTCAGTACTATGAAGTGAAAAAGACAACTGAGTGCGAACAAGAAGTTCAGCAAGTTCACGGGGAATTCAACTTGGGAAACAAGAATGATTAGTAAACTGAAAGATAACTCATGTTATCAACTTTGGAAAAAAAACAGAATCACCGTTGTGCATAATCAAACTCCTGCAGTCAGCAGACTATTAGAAGACCATGGTTTGTAATCTAATGCTAGAAATCTCAAAGGTAATTAATGGTTTGCATTAGGTGAACACACCTGTTGCTCCATGATCTTTGCTGTTTCTTTCATGGGAAATTCAGTAACAAATGCTAGGTTGCTTCTTTCCTTGACCTAAGTGAAAGCATCCGAGCACTACTGTAACATGGAAGTTGCGTAATTACAAAACAAATGCACCTGGAATCCAAATCTAATAACAAGCCTGAGTACTGAAGCAGTCCGATAAAAAAATGTAACCGGAATGCATTTATTCAACGCTAGTAGAAGATTGACACATTGTTAAGAGCAAGAGCAATGTGGGGATAGCTAGAAAAATTTCAGGCCACGGGTGCTAGGAAGGAAAAACTGCTCCAACGTGGGCTCCTGCTAGACTCCTCTTGTGGACCCACCTGTCAGAATAAATCAATGTAGTTCCCCCAACCTCCTCTGTCTCGGTCCCCTTCCTCTCCCGCGAAATCCCCAATCTGCCTCAATCCTTTCTTCCTCAGCCTCCGAATCAACCAAATCCACAGCCCCAAATCTCTTCCAAAATGCTAGAACCGATCTCGCCTTCAACAAATTCGTGGGCGGCTTGCCGGGCCAGCTCTATTTGATGCTCCCGACGGCCAACGGAGATGGGGGATGGGGAGGAGATGCTCCGGTAACGGCTGCAGTCACGCGCACGGACGAAGAGGAGGCAAGGCGCGCGGCGAGGTGCTCACTGGACGGACTCAGCCGCCGGACGAGGAGGAGGCTAGGGCGCGGCAGCCGGACATGCGGCGAGGTGCTCACTGGACGGACTCACGGGCCGAACGAGGAGGAGGCAAGGCGTGTGGTGGCCGGACGAGGACGAGGCAAGGTGCTCGACGGCCGGACATGCGGCGAGGTACTTATAAACATGTACGAGCATGAACATGTAATAGTCTTTGAGCCTGAACATGTTAACACAATGTTGGATTTCATGCCAAATGAAAACATTATGGGTTAATAAAGGATACATTAGATTTCATGAGAAATTAATACCGTACAACAATTTTCACTAATAAAACATAAATTCTAGGCATCATCGGCTCCAAACTTTTGCCATATGTGCTCCACCAAGTTATCTTTTAATCGACGATGCATCGTCCGATCACGTATTTTCAGTGTCTGTTTGAAGTACCCTAGCAAATTCTTGAACTGGACCATGACCGTATCCAGTTAATGGCACTGGGTCGATGCCCTCGTCGTAATCCAAGTCATACCGAACTTGATAGTCATCTCTCTCATCCTCAACTATCATGTTGTGCAATATCACACATGCATACATGAAATCTGCTAGTGCACTTCTATCCCACAATCGTGCTGGGTTACGTATAATGGCAAATCTTCGCTGCAAAACTCCAAATGCTCTTTCCACATCTTTTCTTGCTGATTCTGGATGTTGTGTAAATCTCTTATCTTTCTCACACTGCGGCAGGGGGATTGTTTTCATTAATGTAGCCCACTCTGGATAAATACCATCTGCAAGATAGTAGCCCTTCTTGTACACATTTGCATTGACAGTAAACTCTACTTCAAGAGCTCTCCCTTGCAGTAATTGTGTGAACAAAGTTGACTGATTTAACACATTTATGTCATTGTTAGACCCTGCCACACCAAAATATGCATGCCAAATCTAAAGATCATGTGAGGCAACAGCTTCTAGCATAATGGTGGATGCTCCAATATCACCACGAGTAAATTGTCTCTTCCAAGCAGTTGGGCACCTTTCCCACTCCCAATGCATACAATCTATACTTCCTAACATGCCAGGGAAACCTCGATTCTCGCCAACATGAAGTGTATAGTGTCTTCACTAGTGGGTCTTCTTAGATATTCTTCACCAAAATTCTTCCTCACACCTCTCGCAAACTTGGTCAAGACTTCAATGGTTGTGCTTGCAGCAATTCTCAGATTTTCATCTAGACTATCAACAGGGCAGCCATAGGCTAGCAGGCGCATGGCTGCAGTGCATTTTTGGTGTGGCGAATGACCAGGCTTGCCAAATGCATCAAACCTTTGGCAAAAATAAGGAGACCACTCGCTAAGTGTTTGTAAAATGCGAAGAAATACATGCTTCCTCATACGATACCTTCGGCGGAATTGCTTGTCCATGTAAACTGGGTTGTCGTCGAAGTAGTCAGCCATCAAGCGGAAGTGTCCAGCTTCACGGTTTCTTTGTATGTGCCGTCGAGATTGAGCTGCAGCTTCATTTTGTTGTGCCTCGGCCTGAGCTAAAATCTGAGCCTCTATCTCAGCCTCAACTAGGTCATTGATGAAGTCCCAAACAATCTCATCGACATATGCTGCAATGGTGCTATCTTCTGAGTTCTGAGAATTAGAATCTGTATGTGTAGTATCTGAATGTGTAGCCATTTTTTGTGTGAAAGCTAAGTACAAATATGTATGGAAGGACTATAGGTCTTGAATGAGGAGAAGAGAGGAGTGGACTTCTGGATGAAACAAGAGCAGAGTTGTGAATGAAGGAGAAGAGAGGAGTGGAGTTCTGAATGAAGGAGGAGAAGAGAGCAGTAGAGTTCTGAATGAAACATGCAAGTTCCAACGCCAAGTTTCTTTTTTTATTGTTCTTTTCCAACGGCTAGTTTCTTTTCTTATTGCAAAACTCCAACGGCTAGTTTCTTTACTGAACATTATATCCAACAAGTTCAGCAGCTGCCTTTATATCTAACAAGTATTTATTTTCTTAAATAACAGGAAAGATGACATAAGGATTCATTGACGAATTGAAGATACATAATGAAGGATTACATCAGTAGGTAAGAACTCAACTAGTTGCTACATGATGAAGGATTACATAATGAGCTAAAATAACACAATATTGCTAAATCTGAATCTATCCTTGGAAATCAATCTAACTTGTTGCACAAATTCTCCACCATCTTTTCATGTCGCTGCATTTGCGCATCGTTGAATCCTGAAGTGTCAACTTTCAGCAGCTCCATATATATGTTGAATATATCAACCTTTGTTCTTTCTTTTCTTGCTTTAGCCATTTCTTTTTTTGCTTCAGCCATTTCTTTGTCTGCCCCTGCCTTCACTGTTGTTGCTTCAGCCCATTTTTCTAGTGCAGCTTATTTACGACCATGCCCTTCACGCAATAACTCAGAGCTCTCTTCTGATATATGAAATGGCACAAAATCTGGAATGTCTTTTGCTTTTGCTTTAACTTTTCCTTTCAATTTCCTCGCCTCCTTTGCAGCTTTTGTTCCTTGAGGACATGGTTCACAAACTCTGTCTGTTCCTTCACTGTCGGCCGTTGAGGATGACGTGTAAGCACCACTTGCGTCCAATTTGTGTCTCTTCCCTCCCAGATCCTCTTCCATGTAGAGATTACGCCATTTGGGCTCTTCCTTCACTACCCTCCACCAATACTCTAAAGCAAAGGGTCTCTTAACTTGCTTTCTTTGCTTTCTTTGCTATCTTTGCTTTCTTCATGCACAACTTCATGCATATTCCTTTGTGCTGCGGACATTGGAGATGCGGAGTCGACCGACGACAATGAAAAGCCTGCTCCGTAGGCCCCAAAGAAGATGCCGGATTCGACCGGCTATGCTGAAACGCCTGCTCCGTAAGCTCCAAAGAAGCCACTGGACTCGACCGGCGACGATGAATGCCCAGCTTGACTTCCGTAGGTAGGTGTGGGTGGCCAACTGGATTGGTATGGAACTTGCATATTTCCTAGGTTGTATGAAGGAGGCTAGTGGTGCTGACCAAATGGATTTATGCTTGGATGGTGTGGATGCAGATTGGAGGGATATTGAGAGGATGCAAGCAGGTTCCTGGCAACAGCTTGAAGGTGTTGTTGGTATAGGCTATTTTGATTTTCTGGATCTGCACTTGTCATTGCAGAGCTTAACATGGCTGTGAAATTTGGTGGGAGATTGGGCTCCATTTTTTCTTGGTGTTGTTTGTGATCTCTGCTTGTGTGTGTATATATATCTCAAAGTTTGCCAACGGCTAGCAGCTGAAGCAGCAACGAAGCAATGGGTGTTTGAAAGCGGGAAGAAGGAAAGGAGCAAGCGAAGGAAGCCGTTGGCTAGGTGCTGGGCGCTGGCCAGCTTTGGTTGGGGCCCACCAAAGTCAACAATAGTTGTATACGGTCTTGGAGCCGTGGCAAGTAGTTGCGTCGCGTCCAAGGGATTTTTCTTAGCTTAGCTTGCTGCAATGGTTAGACTCAGTGCTAAGACTTCTTAGCACCTTCTTAGCACCAGGTTTTGACCAACATTGGGGTTGCTCTTAAAAGCATCGACCTGGTGATAGTAGGGGCGGCGATTCGAGGAGGGACAGCCTGACAGGGAGGTCGGGGCGTTGCTATGTCCCCAGATCTGGTCTGTAGCGGGAAAGTAGGACCAGAGCAAGGGAAGAACAGCAGATAGAGCAGAGGTAGTGTGAGGTTATTTCTGTCCTACCACCGTGAGTCAAACTTCGATGTCTGAGCATATTTATCAGGTATTGGCCTCATTAGAAGAAAATAGAAAAATAAGAACTTTAGACATAATTAGTGGATTACAGATGGAAATAGAAAAAAAACTAAGGTGATGGTACCTGAATCCTGCAAGCAACATCTCCCTTCAAATTTTAACTGAACTGGAAAGACAGAGTGAAATTTAGTTCCAAAGCATTAGACCATGCTCGTGTAGTGTTTGCCTGCAAACAAAAACTTGATTAGTATATTTAGGCCCATATAAATTCGACTCAACTAAAATCTTTTGCCTGGAACATAAAGTACATTGAAAAGGTTGATCTACAGCGCTGAAACAGAAATCTTGACACACTATTTTATGCTTTGTACTTATATTTGTAGGAAAAAATCCTCTAATTTAGGCTAAAGCATTACATACGAGAAAGTATTGGTAGCTTAATGAAGGATAGTATGCGGCAACGATTGCAGCATATGTTGGCACTACCAGCATTCCAACCATGCAAAAGTAACAATAAATTGGATGGTCAAAGCTTATAACATTTTGCACGATAAAAGATTAAAATCAGTGAACACAGCGCCAAAGCTTAATGACAGATAACACTGCAAGTGTTCGTAAAATGGACACTAAGATAATCTTTTACTTCAAGAATGCGACATCATGGACGTACTGTTCAGAAAATTTATTTCAGATCCAAAATGTATTACCTAAAAGACTCACATTAATGACTGCAGGGCTGCTGGACTTGTAGCCATGATCAAATTTTATGTGACCCACAAGTTTCACAAACTGTTGGGAAACAAGGTATCAACAATAAATTTACAACAGTTATTGAATATAAAAAATTCTAACAAAAGGACAGGCACATAAGCCCCAATTATCTTGTTCTGCACAGAGGAATCGCTCCAGCTCATCCTCTGAGAATACGAAGTGTACTTAGTGGAAATACTTGCAATACACATTATGAGCCCATGGCCACGATAAAATGAATATATCAAATGCACTGGCAGCAAAATATAACACCAGAGAAGAGTGAACATTACAAACTGAACGTGTAGTCCACATTGATTAGTTTTTTTTTTCAAACATGCGGGAAAAGTTATCTCAATTTAATTAAGCCAAAAGGAGTAGTTTCACGAGTTAAAAATCAAAACAAAGGGACCACACTAACGCCTAAATGCCTCTGAACCGACAACCGCGTTAGCCAGCAAAGAGGAGAGGGATAGAGGGTCCTTGCAAAGAGTAAATATGAGTATTCACTATTTAGCCTTGCTTAATACGGAGTAGTTCTTTGTAAACAATCGTTCTTGTGCAATCTGTCAACTGAAATTCGTGGTGTGTTTCAACTACTAAAAAAGACGTGGAATACTGGAGTTCAAAAATGATACTGAAAAAGCATGTGAAAGTGATCATAGGATTTGATTGTCCCGAAATGTGCCATCGAGAAGCTGCATATCAGTCCAATAAATAACAAAAGAGTCGAGAAGACAAAAGAGTTACTAAAATGTTCATAAAGTTATAATCAAATAACTTGAAATTGAGTGTGAAATAGCTACAAGATTTTTATTTATAGAGTGATAATTTTATTGAAGGACATGACCCAAAGATTTCCACACATTTTACAGACTACAAAATTATAAATCACAACATGATATTCTTTTATTTCAAAATACCACACCAGATTGCGAGAAGACTCATGAGTGACAAGGAAGCGTATACTCCCAAGGGCCCATCGATGGAATGAAATCTCAATCAATACAGTGACACATTGAGGAGGAAATCTCAATCTCAATCAATGCTTCGATAAATTCCTTTCACATGATAGCTGCTCCGGATAGGAACTGCTTCGGTCTCATACCAACTCAAATGCAAAACTCAAGTCAGATTGAGAAATTTTGCATCAACGAATATGCCGCACTTCATCAGCTATGACCAAATGACAGAACTCAGGTAATCAACAGCAGACTCACCGACAGACTCGTCGCCAAGAAATCGCTCCAGCTTGACAACAAGCAATATGGGCATCTCGAACGCCGCATCCCCCATCTGCACAAGCAACCGGCAAGCCCCATGAGGATCACATGTTTACCACCGGAATAAGCCATGCACCTTGCGTGCTGAATATGCAGGACGGCATGCGGAAGGAACGATGAGATGCGGCAGCGGCAGTGGCACCACCTCGTGCCGTCGGAGAGGCAGACGCATCACGATGCGACGACGCGTCCCGACAAACGAAGGAAGGATGTCCGCGGCGCTCCCGGTCGAGGACGGCGCCGCCGCCGCCTGCGTAGTTCCAGCGCGAAGGGGAGCGCTGCGGCGGGGCCGTCCTCGACCGGGAGCGCAGCGGAGGCCATGGATCTGGTCGGGGAGCGTCGAGACGGTGGAGATCTCGTCCGTCGGCATCGGCGCTGGCGGTGGAGTCCGGCGGCGGCGGCCCCTCCCTCTCCTGTCGTTGGCTCTCTGAGAGGGCGATGGGGAGAGAGACAGAAGGCGGCGAGGCAGGGAGTGGAGAGAGGGGGCGAGGCAGGGAGAGGAGAGAGGGGCGCGCAACTGCGGACGGGGAATGACGGAAGTCTGGAGCTAAAATCGCGGGATTTGTTTTTTTGTGACCATGGTTTCTGCGATTGTGCGGGGATGGGACGAGGTGTGCGGGAATTGGGATGGGCGGGGTGACGGACGGACCGACGGACGACGTAAGTACCAAACTCGAAATTAAATAGCAGTAAAAATTGTCTAGTAATGACACAGAATTAAACTCCCAAACAAGTCGCGAATTTCGAAAGGGCCGAGCGAAGTTATTTACGGGCCTGGGCCTCTGACTTACACCTCCGTTGAGATGAAAAGTGGGCTTTCAAACTAGGCCCAAGTTTAGTCTTGCATTTAAACTCTGAACATGACAAATCAGATGTACACATCATCTAAACCTATCTAAAAAATACGGACCGTTTCTTTCACCACGCGTTTTTGTCGTCTGTCAAGCTTTCTTTCCTCGCCTCGCCCGATCCCTCGCCCACGCCTCACGCACTAAGCAAGACACGCACGCGCTTGAGCAGGAGCCTGACGCCGCAGCCGGGGACAGGGCCACCTCGAACCTGGCCAGCACGAGCGCCAGCAGCACACGATCGAAAGTCCAACATGATGCATTGCATGTATGACCACTATATATCGATCAGTTAAATTACCTGTTTCATCCTCTGGAGGGAAGAGGAGTCGGCTGGTGTCCTACTAAGCCGGCTGGCCCATTACCTATACCGAATCTATCCATATCTATATCTATATACCAATCTAAAAAGTACGGACCGTTTCACCTTTTTTCCTTCCTTTTTTTCGTTAAGCCCCCGAGACCCATCTCGTCCGCCCGCATGCAAACCACTCCTTCGTCCGCTTCAGACAGTCGAGCTCCCCTGCAGCATATGGTCCAGCATGCGATGCCTCATTCCATCCGAGAGCTGGCGGCTCTGGCCTACAACCTCCATCTTGTTAGACACCGTTTAATTTTAGAGAAAACAAGGGAATCGGTTCGTTCTCTCAGCGCTCATCCCCGGTGTGTTGATCTGGGCCAACGGGAGCTGCTACGACAACGCGCGCTAAGGCGGTTCAGCCGTGATTATGGGGGATGATTGAGGAGGGGAAAAGAAAGGGAAGGGCCGTGGGATATGGTTCAGAGCACCTGGACGGGTCACGGGCCGAGGAGGCATCGTCGAGGGCGGAGATTGCGGCGGCCGGCGCGTGTGTGTGCTGCTTTTGGCACGAGAAGGAAGACGGGCACGAGCGCTCGTGCGGGCAGGGGCTGAGCGCTCTCGAGGAAGTTGGCCGAAGAGGGAGAACGGGTACGTGTGGCCTAAGAGGTAAAAAGGAAAAAGTAAAAAAAAAAAAGACCCAAAAGTGACTTGCCTGGCCGTGGCAGCGCACGGGCATTCTGCTAGTTCAGTCATATATTTCTTCAAGATGGACGGAATGAACATTTCCGATCCGCATGCTCAGAAAAGACGAAAGGCTGGCTTTAATTTGGGAGATGGAACTCATTACATGGTTAATTGAAAGAAAAATCAGCAAGAAAAAAAGAGGTGGGCAATGGACACCACATCCCGTACATGAACTTCATCCATTGGCGGGTTCACGATGAACTGGCCGGGGCAAGCCTAAGATCGACGCCGACCAGCGCCTCCCGCGCAACACACGACGAACTCGCGGCCACCATCCTCAGATCTGTGCGAGAGGCATAAAATCCTGTGCCCCAGCACACGAGCCAGCCCCGCCGCAGCAAGCTGACGAGGAAGAAGGCCGCTGCTGCGCCCCGGAGCCGCCACTCCGGCTTCCCACGCCGGAGATCCAGCCGCCACCGCCCAGATCGACGCCAACCGGTAATGCGCGCCTCGCGTGAAACCCCGCACCACCTTCGGTAGTGGGGCCCGCCGCCGCCACGGCAAGGCCGGTGGCAACGGCGGCAAGGGGAGATCGAGACGGGGGAGTTGGGCGTCGACGGGGAATCGCCCCCGGTGTCGCCTGGGTGCGACACGGGAGGCCTAGACAATGGCTGGGATAATGAATGACATTGGCGGAGCTACCGCCGAGCCACCCCGGGCAGTTGCCCAGGCTCCACAGGTGGACTCCCTTTAAATTGAAGTAAGGATGCTGATTAAATTAGGAATTTGTACGGGCAAACTTAGTTTAGAGGAAATGGCACACAGTCTGCCCAGGCTGCAATAATCGGCTAGCTCCTGCACTGATGAATGATTACCACCCTACATTATGAAAAAAAGTGTCGTGGTAACAATTACCAGGCTCGTAAGTACATGTGCACCTCGGTTGTAACTTGTAACTGGTAACTTATTTGACACAAAATTAAACTCCCGAACAGGCCGCGAATTTTGGAAGGGTCGAGCGAAGTTATTTACGGGCCTGGGCCTGTAATTTACACCTCTGTCGAGATGAAAAGTGGGCTTCCAAACTGGGCCCAAATTTAGTCTGACATTTAAACTGTGAATATGATAAATCAGATGTACATCCTTGAGTCATTTCTTCAACATGGACGGAATGAACATATCCGATCCTCACGCGAAGGAAAGACGAAAACCCGGCTTTAATTTGGGAGATGCAACTCATTACATGGTTAATTCAAAGAAATCATCAAGAAAAAAAAAAGAGGTGGGCAATGGACACCACATCCCGTACATGAACTTCGTCCATTGGCGAAGTGGGTTCACGACGAACTGGCCGGGGCAAGCCTAAGCCGAAGGTCCAGCCCCATCTCGTCCTCGGCGCCATCATCATCCCCCGGAGTGCACAAAAATACACCACCCCCGGCGCCGGCGCCGGCGCGGGCGTGGTTTATGGGCTGCCGCTGGGCATGGAAGAAGGTTGCTGGCTGCTGGCGCGCGAGATAAACCCATCTGTGGACGGCAGCGGGGTTGTCATAGGCCGCTGCTGGCGACCCCAAAGCAATCACGGCGTTCCCCGGCATTTCCTGCCGGCGCTGGAGCTGGAGCTGGAGCTTGAGCTGCTGCCGTTCCTTCTTGTGCGCGTTCTGGTGGCCGCCCAGCGCCTGCGAGTTGCCGAACTCGCGGCAGCAATACTGGCACTCGAACCTTCTGCTGCTGCTGCCGCGCCCTTGGGTCTCCGCCACGTCCTCGTTGCCGTTGTTGTTGGTGGCCACCGCCGCCGCCGCCTCGAGCTCGTAGCCGAAGATCCTTAGTGACGACGGCGATGAGGAAGAGGAGCTTGCATTCACCGTGATCTTGGCCGGCTTGTGCTCAATTTGCATCTGCAAGCCCTCCATGGATGATAGGCCTAGCTATTAATTGCTAATTCCTTGGACACTTCGATGATCTTAAGGTGTTGTGTTTAATGTGGTAGTTTGTCTTTCTCGGTCAAGTGTTAGCAGTGCTATGCGTGAGGTTATCTACTTATTATGTAGAGAGGGAATTAAGTCGTACCTGCGTGGAGAAATTAAACGCATATGCATGCATGGATGGGTTGGGAAGAATAATTATAATTCAACGAGTTTGTTCTGCTGCTTCTTTGAAAAGCATATATACATGCATGAGAAGATGAATTAGGTAGAGGTATAAGGTAGGTGAACTTGCATGGAGAAAAGACGGTCACACGCAACGCAATCTTCCGGCCGGCCGGTTAAACCCAAGTACGTGCGCGTTTCTAGAACAGGACGCACGACACGATACTTGTACGGAAAGCTGACGGAAGGCTTTCGGGGATGCCATTCTCGTACCGCTTAGCTCGACCGATTTGATAGGAGGGTCTACACTACACGACATGCGCTCAGGCACGAGATTACACATTAGTAGCGAAGTGACCGTGCGATTGCTACGGAAAATAAAATATAAATACAAAAGATAAAATCAATATCATAAAAATAAGACCTAGCTAGTCTTCTTCTTTCTTTTCTCCTTTTCAATATTATTTAACCGAAGACATGTGACAACAACGTTCATACAACGCGGAATGAAGGTGAAAATAAGATCTTGTGAAAGCAAGTAAATTATTGTAGGCTGCAAATTATAATTGGCGCAAAAGTAAAAAATCCAACTAATTATAAAGAATCATGTTTATCTTCCAAAACTTACAATACATTTCATGTTTATATTATAACTAATTATGACATGCACCTAACACTACGCCAGAATGGGTTACTGGCGCACGAGCTCCAGTGGCGATACAGCTGGTCCAAAAAATTCACCGCCACTGGACGTCGTTGTAGAAATCCAAAACGAATACCAGTGGCGGTGATCAACCACCGCCACTGCTAGTGGAGCACTGGTGGCGGTGAAATCACTCGCACGACAGCACCGCCACCGGTGCTCTAGCACCCGTGGCGGCGTGCTCTAGCACCCGTGGCGGCGGTCATTCACCGCCACTGGAGCTCTTTAGTAGTCACCGGCGCACGATCACTATTGGCGGTTAAAGTGGTCGAAAAAACAAACCGTCACTGGTAAGTCGTTGGAAGAATCTGAAACGAGTACCAGTGGCGGTTAGCTTCCACCGCCGCTGTTAGTGGAGCACTAGTGGCGGTGCCAGCACTCATGCGGCTTTCATCGCCACTAGTGCTCATAGTACCATTTGCCGCATCAGTTAACCGCCACTAGTGCTCCTCAGAGATTCCCATCCCGTTTACCAGTGGCGGGCAGATTCTTTGAACTTCCACTGGTAAGTTATCTATAAAGCAAAGTTACTGTGGCCTTATCTTCCTCAGCTCGCGCGTCTCTGGACCAGCTGCGGCTCCTGAACACATAGGCGACGGTGAAGCTCTGCCATAATTCCATGGCGCCGGCGGCCGGAATGTTGCTCCCTTTCCCTCTCCTTCTTCCTCCTCTCCCTCTCCTTTCCTCTAGCTCCTTCCTCTCTTCTCTTCTTCCTCGATGTGGCTGAAATGGCGCCGGCGGCCGGGAGAGCTCGATCTCTCTCCAGGAGCTGTCCCGGCCGGCCCCTTTGCTTGGGACGTCCCCCACTCTTCCCCTAGCTCCGTTTCTCCCTCCCCTCTGTCGTCTCTCTGGTTGCTCCGCGCGCGCCCCCTCCCCTCTGTCTCTCTGGCCCCCTCTCTCTCTCTGCTCCCCTCTCTCTGTGATTAATTAAGCTCTCTCTCAATAAAATATGTGTTGAATGTGCATGTTCCGTGGCCATCGTGCCGTGTTTGTGAATATTTTTGTTTGTACATGTATACGGGCCATCGTGCCGTTTGTGTCACGGCGAGGATGCCATTGAAGTTGAAAGCGACCCAGAAATGGAGAACATGGAGCATGATGATCCACCCGACGAACCATGCCGTGGCGAAGATCAAGAAGTTCCGCAAGGCAGGGTGGCCGAAATGCTAGATGATGTGCACCTGCGTAAACAGTTAGAAGACGCTGACGATGAGATAGTCTCCCGTAAATTCCAGAAGCTGAGGGAGGACGCAGAGACGCCGTTGTATGAAAATGCAGGGCCGGACAAAAGTGTGTTCGAAGTAATGCTCGAACTTCTCCAAATGAAGGCAAAATATAACATCGTGGACTCGGGATTCACGGATATTTTGAGTTACCTTTCTACGGTTCTTCCTGCGGGCAACATGTTGCCTAAGAGCACGTACGAAGCGAAGAAGGTTGCATGTCCCCTCGGGTTAGAGGTTGTCAGATACCATGCTTGTCCGTTGGACTGCATCATATACAAGGGTGACTACAAAGACATGCATAGCTATCCAGTATGCAAAACATCCCGATACAGGAAGAACGACCCCAATCCTGAGGGCCTCCCGGAGGAAGAAGTGACTCGTGGTCTAGCGGCAAAGACGGTATGGTACCTCCCGTGTGGTAGCCGGCTGGAGCGTTGGTTTCAAAACGAAAAGGAGGCCAGGTGGTTCATCTTCCACGACCCGACTTAGAAGGATATCGATCCTGATGGGGTGTACCGTAACGATGATGGTGTACTTAGACACCCCGCCGATGCGGCTCAATGGAGGACCCTGGACGAGGAGTTTCCAGACTTCGGCGCAGAGCCCAGGAACATCAGGTTCGGGATGAGTACGGACGGAATCAATCCGTTCGGAAACATGAGCAGCAAACACAACACATGGCCGGTGATCCTGTTCATATACAACCTTCCTCCGTGGCTTATCATGAAGAGGAAGTACATCCACCTATCCATGCTCATACAAGGCCCTAAACAACCGGGAGCTGATCTGAACGTGTATCTGGAGCTACTGAAAGATGAACTTGCGGAACTTTGGAGTACGGGCCGAAAGGTTTGGTACGCTCACAAGAAAGAGGAGTTCCCCTTCGGGCAGCTCTGCTGACATGTGTGCATGACTACCCTGCGAACGGAAACTCATCTTGCCAACGCACACATGGGTACAAAGCATGTACAAAGTGTGGGGATGAAACGAACTCACAGAGGCTGCCAGTTTCACAGAAGATTGTGTACATGGGACACCGAAAGTGGTTGCAACCCGGTGACCCATGGAGGAAGGACAAGAGAAACTTCAATGGGAGGACAGAGCCTCGCCCGAAGCCCAGGGAAAAGACTGGGCACGAAATCTATGAAATTGTTAGGAACTTGGAAGTTGTTGCCGGGAAAGCAAATCCGCAAGCGAAAGAGAAGGATGGCGATGGACCTGTGTGGAAAAGGAGGTCGGTGTTTTGGGACCTGCCTTACTGGAAATTCTTACAAAGCCGTCACATTATAGATGTCATGCACGTCGAGAAGAACGTGTGCGACAGCTTGTTGGGCTTGCTAATGAACAATGCAGATAAGACAAAAGATGGGCCGAAGGCATGGAAGGACCTAGAGTTCTTGGGCATAAGGAAGAAGCTGTGGGCGGTAGAGGAAGAGTCACCGGAAGACCACAATGGTGAAGTCACGGTAACGACACGATGTAAACCTACGTGTTACACCTTGAGCAAAGCCGAGTTACACAGAATGTGCCAGTGTCTCCACAGCATAAAAGTTCCATCCAACTACTCGTCCAGCATCAAGAGACTCGTTGACATGAAGAGTCACAAGCTTGTTGGCATCAAGTCTCATGACTGCCACGTGATTATCACGCAGTTACTTCTAGTTGCAATAAGAGGTGCCATAGAGCCATGGGTCAGAGAGACGGTGATGAAGCTTTGTGACTTCTTTGACACAATCGGGCAAAATCCATCACGATGGAACGCTGCCTCCAGCTGAAGGCTTCAATGATACAAATTTTGTGTGAATGTGAGATGTTCTTCCCTCCAACATTCTTCGATATCATGGTACATCTGATGGTCCATATCACCGATGAGATAATCCTACTAGGGCCATCCTTTCTGCACAACATGTATGGGCCCGAACGATACAACGGGGCGCTGAAGCGGTATGTTCGTAAAAGAGGGCATCCGGAAGGTAGCATCATGCAAGGCTACCATGCAGAAGAGTGTGTGGAGTACGCCACTGATTGGTTGGCGGATCGCAAACCCATAGGAGTACCCGAATCACGACATAAGGGCAAACTAGAAGGTGAAGGTGGGCTTGGCCAGAAGGTTCTGGATGTGTATTCATCAGGGAGAGAGGACAACTATATGAGAGCACATACAATGGTGCTGCAACATATGTACTGAAGGGGCGCGTAGAGATAAACAAAAACTTTTCCTACGCGAACTCCCAAGATCTAGCCGAGGTAGAAGGCCACGAGGATTACCACTAGACGCGCAGTTGCGGATTATTGATGCGGCGCCTTGATGCAGTGCAGTCCCTCGATCCGATCCAGCCGATCCAATCCCGCGATCGTCGAAGTGCTGAACGTACAGCACCTCTGCCGGTATCCACACGTGCGAGGAGGAGCTCCGGCGGCGGACTGCTAGATCCGGTGCGACGGTTGAACTGAATCGGGCTAGGGTTCTCAACGCATGAGAGTGGAAAAAACCGTTCCCTTTAGGCATCCCACGCCCCTGCTTATATATCGAGTGGAAGTGGGCTCCAAGCCTTGTGGCCCATCCACCCTGCGAGTCCAACTCGCATTGTCAGCCCAATTCCAGTTCGGGTCCAACTCGACCAAATACTTGCTCCCGCTCTTAAGTGTGTGACCCCACAGGCTCATAGCGACTTGGACACGATTGGAGTCCGACTCACAATCGATCAATCGGTAGCGGCTCCTAGCAGAACGTGCCGACTCCCAAGTACCATCGAGTCATGACGACGTACCTTCCAATGTGACATACGTCTTAGTCCCTTTTTGCCTCACGATATACCTTGTCGAACTATAGGCGATTAATCGTCATCTCTTTAATAGTTCAACTCTCTTCTCGATCTGTGATATACGATTCATCCGACTAACTCTTAGTCGATTGACCCAGTTAACAATTAACCAAGTCGCGCATGGCCATGCTTCCCGAATCATATCACTCGAGAGGGCCCAGAGAATATCTCTCCAGTCGGAGGGGCAAAATCCCATCTTGGTTATCCACATCACACAGCTTGATTCTCAGTCAACCCGAACTCTGCCTTTATAACTGCCCTGTTACGGAACAACGTTTGACAGAACCTAAGTTGGTGATCCACAACTCGGATTGTGCGATAACCTCAGGTCTAAGGATTACATTGATTGAGACATGCAAATGACGACCTACTCGTTGCATCTCAATATGGGTCAGTCCGACTCGCTAAACTCTTTAGCCGAGTCCGTGTAAGCTGGAATGACATCACCATGCCCATGACAAGTGGAACCGAGTCATCAGCCAACTTTCACATTAGTCTAGGTTATGTGTCCAGCACAACCTCAATGACTAAGGACAATTTAGTATGAACAACATGAATACATAGTTCCACAATCAAATCACATATTCAATGATACATATCAGATGTTCAAACAAGGACAACTCAATAATATTTATGAATACATTGGGAATTACATCATACATGATTGCCTCTAGGGCATATTCCTAGTTCTTACCAGCCCCTTGCCACGCTCCTAGTTCTTACCAGCCCCTGCAACGAGTTGCAGATGTGAATTACTGATCCGGTATCATATACCCATGAACTGTTAGGTGCATCAGCAAGATAAATGTCTATAACATTACAAACAAGCGTACCTGAGTTAGAAGTCCCACTTCCACTCTTGGCTTTGTCAGCCAAAAACTTGCTGCAGTTCCTCTTCCAGTGCCCATCCGTCTTGCAATAGAAGCAAGTGGATCCAGCTGCAGGAGATGGCTTAGTCCCTGAGGCAGCGCTCGGGACAGAGTCCTGAGTTTTGCCTCCTGACTTAGCCTTCTTCTTCTTAGTCCAAGAACCCTTCTTGAACTTAGCCTTATTCTGCACCATCAACACTTGACTGGTGCCTTTCTTGAGATCAGCCTCTGCTGTCTTGAGCATCCCATGTAGTTCAGTGAGCTTCTTATCCATACCATGCATGTGATAGTTCGAGATGAACGGAGCATATGCACTAGGAAGAGAGTTCAGAACTATATCTGTAGCGAACTCATCGCTTATGGGAAAACCCAGCCTATCCAAAGACTGCACGTAACCAGTCATCTTGATCACGTGCGGACTCAGTGGATCGCCGTCTTTGAGCTTACAGCCAAGCAAAGCTTGAGAGACTTGATACCTCTCGGTCTTTGCCTGAGCCTGGAACATACTTTTGAGGCTTTCGATCATATCGTAGGCCTCAACATTCTCGAACTGCTGCTGCAAGTCCGGTTCCATGTGTGCAAGCATAAGACAGCTAATTTCCGTAGACTCATCTCTAGCCTTACGGTGGGCATTCATGACAGCGACTGTCGCATCTTCATCAGGCTCATCTGGGAGTGGAGTGTCTAGAACATGGTCCTTCTTTTCTTGCTTGAGGACTATCCTCAGATTACGATACCAGTTGGTGAAATTAGTTCCATTAAGTTTATCTTTCTCTAGGATCGACCTCAACGCAAAAGTGGACAAATGAGGAAGGTTGCTAGGTGCCATTGATCTACAACAGAAAATATGCAAAACACTTAAGACATGTATTCATAAAAGAGCAGGAATATTAAACGCTTTAATACTTATGCTCCCACTAGAACCAACATCTCTCCGATGGTTACTAAGTGATTCAGGATCCTAAATAAGCAAAACGACTAGTGAGCTTTAGCATCACCGCTAGCCGCCAAGTGATCTAGGTAGGCAACACCTTGCCAATCGCATCTCATACGACTCCTGTTAGTCGGGTGGCATCACATGCTCCGGCTCCCGACCTACCTCGCCCCGAGCCCCACAACCGTTGTGATGGACTCGTCTAGCTTACCAAGTGCTTCCGCTGTAAGAGTCCGACTCAAACCCACCTAGTTGGAAAGAATTGGTAGCACCTCAATTTCATGAGCCCACTACCAAGAATGTCCAACTTGTGATGGTGCAGCACTTGGCGGGGCGACCGACTAGACCTTCTTTGAGAGATTTAAACTACCAACTATCTAATAGAGGTAAAACTGAGACATAACAATAACACAAATAAAGCAATTATAATGTGAAATGGTATGGCTCTCTTCATGGTGATCTCCATCTCCACAAAGCTTGTAAGTAGACTCGTGCCAATTCTTGTCACGTGCCGCCTTACTCCATGTCGCCGACTTGTACATCGGATTGCATGTCCTCCAGGTTCTCCAAGTAGCTACACTAGCTAGTGAACGGAAATTACATGGAAAATTCGACACGCAGGTCGTTATACAATAAATGACAGCACCTAGGCTCCAGCCGGCTGACAAAAAAAAACGTGACACGCAGATCACGTATGGATTACACACATCACATGCACATAAGCCATACCATTCACAACATCCTGCAAAACAAGTTATGCATAGAAACGATATCTATCGGCGTTGTGAATCTCGCAACGACATCTAAGGCGCTACGACAGGGCGAAGCCGGCGGTCCCGCAGATCAAATCTGCATTCCGGTCATGGATTTCTTCATCGGATAAAACAATTTTACCCAGATCCGATCTGTGTTCCGATTCGACCAAACTCTTTGATCTTCGATCACCGCAACTGGATTTACGTGTCACAGTATACCCCGATGGCGGAAACCGACCGGTAAGGGTATGTCGTTCCACGACCTTAGCAGTATGATCACGGACAACAGATCATCCATATCCCCGAGTATGATTGATCCAATCAACCTTGTACAAAACCGATCTATCTCATAGACCGACCACCAAAACAGCAACTAGATCCAATCTAATGCCTACTGCATATCACATATGCGCGATCAAGGGCCTAATACCAGAAGCTACCGCTCTGATACCACTGAAGGGGCGCGTAGAGATAAACAAAAACTTTTCCTACGCGAACTCCCAAGATCTAGCCGAGGTAGAAGGCCACGAGGATTACCACTAGACGCGCAGTTGCGGATTATTGATGCGGCGCCTTGATGCAGTGCAGTCCCTCGATCCGATCCAGCCGATCCAATCCCGCGATCGTCGAAGTGCTGAACGTATAGCACCTCTGCCGGTATCCACACGTGCGAGGAGGAGCTCCGGCGGCGGACTGCTAGATCCGGTGCGACGGTTGAACTGAATCGGGCTAGGGTTCTCAACGCATGAGAGTGGAAAAAACCGTTCCCTTTAGGCATCCCACGCCCCTGCTTATATATCGAGTGGAAGTGGGCTCCAAGCCTTGTGGCCCATCCACCCTGCGAGTCCAACTCGCATTGTCAGCCCAATTCCAGTTCGGGTCCAACTCGACCAAATACTTGCTCCCGCTCTTAAGTGTGTGACCCCACAGGCTCATAGCGACTTGGACACGATTGGAGTCCGACTCACAATCGATCAATCGGTAGCGGCTCCTAGCAGAACGTGCCGACTCCCAAGTACCATCGAGTCATGACGACGTACCTTCCAATGTGACATACGTCTTAGTCCCTTTTTGCCTCACGATATACCTTGTCGAACTATAGGCGATTAATCGTCATCCCTTTAATAGTTCAACTCTCTTCTCGATCTGTGATATACGATTCATCCGACTAACTCTTAGTCGATCGACCCAGTTAACAATTAACCAAGTCGCGCATGGCCATGCTTCCCGAATCATATCACTCGAGAGGGCCCAGAGAATATCTCTCCAGTCGGAGGGGCAAAATCCCATCTTGGTTATCCACATCACACAGCTTGATTCTCAGTCAACCCGAACTCTGCCTTTATAACTGCCCTGTTACGGAACAACGTTTGACAGAACCTAAGTTGGTGATCCACAACTCGGATTGTGCGATAACCTCAGGTCTAAGGATTACATTGATTGAGACATGCAAATGACGACCTACTCGTTGCATCTCAATATGGGTCAGTCCGACTCGCTAAACTCTTTAGCCGAGTCCGTGTAAGCTGGAATGACATCACCATGCCCATGACAAGTGGAACCGAGTCATCAGCCAACTTTCACATTAGTCTAGGTTATGTGTCCAGCACAACCTCAATGACTAAGGACAATTTAGTATGAACAACATGAATACATAGTTCCACAATCAAATCACATATTCAATGATACATATCAGATGTTCAAACAAGGACAACTCAATAATATTTATGAATACATTGGGAATTACATCATACATGATTGCCTCTAGGGCATATTCCCAACATGTACGAGGTCCAACGTTTCATCGACATGCACATGAAAGAACTTCAAAACTGGTACCCTAACAGGAGTGCTGATTGGATACACAAGACCCACAATGGAACATTCGCCATGTGGTTCAAGAGTTTTTGGTATGCCAGGGTGGCGGCAAATGAAGAAGAAAGGACCGCTCAAAAGTTTTCGTGGCTACCCGACGACTGCGTAGTGACTTACCAGTCGTACGCAATGAACGGGTATACATACTACACCAAGGTTCAAGATCGTAAGAGCAGTTACCAAAATAGCGGTATAGTGCCGGTTGCTGAGACTAGTTCTGATAACCAAGGCACTTGACTACACCTGCACCACCATCCCCATGTTCCGTGTCAGATGGGCACGTGATGTCAGACAAGAAGATCATAGATTCACAACAATGATCCTGCCTCGTGAGGTTCCTCGTCATAAAGTGGACGTGAAGAAAATCCCGGCAAGATGGGAACCATGGCAGTTCGCTACAAAATGCAAACAAGTTTTCTTCATCGACGACCCGACAAGCAAGAACCGTGTTGTCATAAGGAGAGGGAAAAGAAGCATAGTTGGCGTCGGCGGAGTTACTTCACAACAAGACTATGAAGGTTTTCCTGATCCAACGTCAAAGAAAGAAGAAGAAGAAGCATCACGGACAATCCAGACAAGGAAGAAGTCAAGACCGGAGGCAAGAGAGGAGGCATACGCTAGAAGCGGTCACAGCGAGAGCCTAACATATAAGAGGAAGGAGAAGACCAGAAGGAAGAAGAAGGACAAGATTGTGAAATAGTTGAATATTTGTGTATCTTTTCGTGGTTGATGTTTAACGATGCTTTTGAATGGAAAATTGTAACTTGTATCATGTCAAATTTGAAATCAAAAGTCTTAAATATGTTCTGAATTTGAAATAACTTGTTCAAATTTGAATAAAAAATATGTTCTGAATTTGAAATAACTTGTTCAAATTTGAAATCAAAATGTCTCTTAAATAACTTGTTCAAATTTCAAATAAAATGTTTCAAATATGTTCTGGATTTGAAGTAACTTGATCAAATTTGAAATCAATTGTATTAAATAACTTGTTCAAATTTCAAATCAACTGTATTAAATAACTACTTGTTCAAATTTGAAATCAAAAATATGTTCTGAATTTGAAATAACTTGTTCAAATTTGAAATCAAAATGTCTTAAATAACTCGTTCAAATTTCAAATAAAATGTCTTAAATATGTTCTGAATTTGAAGAAACTTGATCAAATTTGAAATCAATTGTATTAAATAACTTGTTCAAATTTCAAATCAAATGTCTTACATATGTTCTGAATTTCAAAATAACTTTATCAAATTTCATGGAAAAAAATTAGCCCACCCAGTCAACACAGCTTTTCGGGTTCAGGCCCAGCCCGGCGAACTAGGGAGCTGCCTACAACCTATTAGGGCAGGTTTGACCGGGCCCATAGGGCTTTGACCGAGCCCACCAAGTTTTGGAACGACAACCGGGCCCACAGGCCAGGAGAAGAGGACAACCGGGCCTGCCGGCCAGGAAGATATGTGATTCGGAAGTGAAAGTGCAGGTGGAGAAGGCTATTTATGCTAGTCGGATTCTCTGTAAACTAGCGAGGTGGGACTAAAACTCCCAACCCACTGCGCGAAAGCTCGCTCTGAAGAGCACTAGTGGCGGTGAAAACGCACGAACCGCCACTAGCATGAAGCACTAGTGGCCGTGAAAAAGCAACAAACCGCCACCAGTGCTCGCGCAAAAATTCCCCTCACGCGGAGGAGCACTCGTGGCGGTGACTACGCAGGGAACCGTCACTAGCATGGAGCACTAGTGGCGGTACTCGCAAAGAAACCAGCCACTGGTATGATACACAGGAGCATTGGAGACCCAAAGTTTGTGTACCGCATATCAGTGGCGGTTCTCACGATAAAAACCGCCACTGGCGACGAATTTCCAATAAGCTATTAAATTCATAATATATTCTCTGAGTTTTAAATAAATACACCACCTGTTCTTTTATGTGTATAATAAGATTGTTTATTCTCAGTAAACTTTTGAACCATAAATTCAAATGTTATATACCCTAATACCCGAGGTGGGACTAAGATTTTTTATTGATAGAAACATTCCATGCAAAATTTCAGATCATTTTGAGCAAAATTCAGTTTTATAGCAATTAATAACTTGAATATGAACAACATAATCATATAAATGGTTGATGATATTTCTATATTTAGGTTTCAAACTTTGCATGGGATATGATATTAGTAGTTTACACTCAAAAGGTTAGGTGTTTTAATTTTGGATGTACAAGGAATTTAATATGAATTTAAAACTCGATTAAGAAATTAGTATCACTGGCGGTTTTGCGGTCAAACCGCCACTAGTGCTAGATGCAGGAGCACTGGTGCAGCACCCGTGGCCGGTTTTGCAAATAGACCGGCACCCGTGCTTGCTCCAATGCTATAGGCACTGAGGAGCACTGGTGGCGGTTGGTGGCATAAACCGGCCACTCGTGCTGGATCCAGGAGCACTGGTGCAGCACCATTGGCCGGTTTTGCAAATAGACCGCCACCCGTTCTCGCTCCAGTGCTATAGGCTCTCAGGAGCACTGGTGGCGGTCCGAAGCACCAGCCGGCCACTAGTGTCCAGCACTAGTGGTTGTTTTGCTTGGTGAACCGCCACTAGTGCTGGCGCAAAAATCCCCTTGGCCAGCACTAGTGGCGGGCTTATGCTTCGGACCGCCACTAGTGCTGCCGTGGTATAAATAGATAGGGACTGGACTTAGCGAAATTTCGAACCATTCGCCCGTGGTCTCACAGACCAGCAGCGGCACCGCGAACCCTAACGCGGGCGCAGCCCTGCCCCGTCGCCGACTTGCCGTCACCGTTCCCCTCCCCCACCCGCGTCGCCGACCCCGACCCGCCGCCGTTCCTCTTACCCGGCCTTCTCCTCCCCGACCCCGTTCCTCTTCCCTGGCCTTCTCCTCCTCGACCCGCTGTCCCCGACCCGCCGCCATGGTGCGCACACGCGGCACGGGCCGCCGCCGTGGCTTCTCCACGGCGTCGGCCACGGCGGACCTGCCGCCCCGCGACGAGCCGACAGAGGAGGCGGCGCCGCCCCGCCGCACGGCCGATTCGGGCCCGCCGAATTTCAGACCTCGTCCACGAAATCCGGCGGCCTGCCGCGACACACCACCGGGCTCCTCGGCCGCCGGCGCCGACGAGGTAAGTTCCTCATGTCCATTTTTTTTCATCTTTGATTCTTAGTTTTGCTGTAATTAGGGATTAGGGTTAGGGTTAGGGTAAAATTAGCTACTGTTAGAAATTAGGGTTAGGGTTAGGGTAAAAATAGCAATTAGGGATTAGGAATTAGTTTAGGGCAAAATTCATATTGTTAGCAATTAGGGATTATGGTTAGGGTTAGGGTAAAATTAGGTTAGAAATTAGGGTTAGGGTTAGGATTCAAATTAGGTTAGAAACATGCTTGATTCAAATTAGGTTAGAAACATTCAAATTAGGGGTTAGGGTAAAATGTGGCATGCTTGATAGAAGTAACATGCTTAGGGTTTTTCTGAACAAATTAATTATGTGATGATGTGGCATGGTTGATGGAAGTAAAATGTGGCATGCTTGATGTGGGCCCGGCCATCGTGCCGAGGCCGTTGAAATTTAGGGGGCCAGCCATCGCGCTCAGGGGGTATATGTGGGCGGGTAATTTTTATGCAGGTATCATTGTCGGGTAGACCAATTCACTAGCTTTATAGCACGGGTCATGCTGAATTTTTCTAGATTTACAGTACGGGTCATATCGAATTTTTCAATTTTTTAAAGTAATCCATGTAAGGGCATTGTATGGGAAGCTCAGGGTCGTCGGGCACACCAATAGCCCATAGCCAAGACGACGAGCCTGAACGCGGCGGCGGTGATCCTTCGGGCTTCAACGCAGGCTCTGAGGCTACCACGTCGTAGGCTACTTCTAAGAAGAAGAAGAAGGCGCCGCGTGGGTCTAACAAGCCGAAGAAGGAGAAATTCATCGTCACCAAGACTGACGATGTGGGGAAACCCAAATCACCAAAGAGGGCCGCGTCGTGTTTCGCCAACACTTGCAATGCAATCGTTCGCAAGTTCACGAACATCAACCAAAGATGGACCGAGGTGCCGCAGAGCGTAAAGGAAGATTGTTACGCCAAGGCATGGGAGAGGTTCGAGGTGCCTGATCCCGTGCTCCGTGAAGAAGTATTCAGAGCGATGAAGACCACAATGCGTAGGGGTCAGAGCAATTGGGGTACCAAGGCCAGAAATTTTTTGAACGAAGATTGGGAGATGGTGATTCATAAGAAATGGCCGATGATCACGGAGGAGGAATGGGAGGAGTTCAAGGAAAAGGAAAAGGATCCAAATTTCAAAGCAACCCAAGAGTGGTACGCGGCGCTACGTGCCAAGAGGAAATTTAACCACCGCCTTAGCAGTCGTGGTATCGAGGAAAGAAGCCGGTGTGGGAGAAAGAGGACGCTGAGCTTGCGGCAAGAGGGATAGTCCCTCCTGTCCCAACAATGCTCCGTCATGACCGGTCCACCACCTTTGTGCGGAGTACCATGACAAAAGAACAGTGGGCGGGCTTGAAGCCTATCCGCAATGACCAGAAAGTTTTAATCGTAAGGCCTCAACTGTCACTTCTTTTTCAGTTTAGCTTCTAACACACTCACTTAAAAATTGGCACTGACTTTGTCTTATTTCAGGACAAGGTCGCCGAGTTCGAGTCAAAAGGCTCCCACGACGAGCTCCGTGCACAGTGGGATTCACCACTAAGCTATGCTCTAGGAAGAAATGAGCACGGGGGCCATATTCGAGCCTTAGGAACCGGGGCCCTTCGCCGCAAAGTCTTTCCTTAAGAGAAAGAAGCCCGGAGCCGTAAAAGAAAGGCCGAGAAACACGAAGAAATAATAGAGGTGGCGAAAAGGGCGGCGAGGGAGGAGTTTTTCGCTTGCTTGAAAAAAGCAAGGGACTCCGGCCAGACTATGGAGGAGTTCGTTGCTACATATGATGGCAACCGGGGCGCGACACCGAGGCCACCCACTCCGCATGATCATCAGTCGACTCCGAATCCTTCGCCGCCACCGTATAAGAGTAGTGCTGGCTCCGGCATCGAACTCCCGAGTGACCCTGATGGCCCATCTGATGACATCCCGGTAAGCTCCTTACTGGTACCATAGTGTATATATATATATACTCAATTACGTCATTCTTCACACCATAACACTAACGTACGTATGTTAATTTGTTTGTCATGCACAGAAGAGTATTAAGTGCCGGATATTGATGCCATCCACCGGGAATCCGTTAGGCGCGCGTGGTCTGCTGATGCCAAGAATGCCGGTCGTGCACAACACGCCCATGGCCCCGGATCATGTCAGGGTGCAAGTGGACTCCGTGCTCCCGGAATTTGACAAGACGCCAGTCCCTTATCCTCCAGAGGAGAAATCAGTGACTCTAGGGCAATGCCGGGGAACGTACATCCAGTAGCCCAGGAGGTTGGTTGCCCTCGCTACCCAACCTTCTCCCTCTTCGTCGTGTCCCGGAGTGTCCCCACCGGCTTCCGCTCAACGACTTCCCTCTCCGTCGCCCCTTGGCCCATCCCCTAATAAGCCGGCACGTCCGGATTCACCAACGTCGGGGCAAGGAGGCTTCGATTTCGAACCAGCGCAAGACTGCAGCGATGATGACGCTGCACCGGCTCATGTGCCGCCGCCCCACCGTAAAGACAGCCAACCCTCACAACCACCACGACCTGCACCCGTGCCACGGAAATCTGTGGCGGGCGCGCTGGAGTACGCATCTGGCAAGCAGGTCTCCCAAACCTTCAAGGATCAAGAGGAGGCCGAGTTTTTGAAACGCCGGCGCACCAATAAGAGGGGGTCCAAAATCAACAAGAGATCCAGTGACTTGAAGAGTAAAGAGTTGGACTCAACGGGCAAGCAACCCAGCAATCCGCCAATAATCGAAGTGAATTGGGAAAACCGGCCAGATATTTTGAATATGAAGCCCCCCCTATAGCTGGTGATTTAGTCGGCGGAGCCTATTTCGTGGCCAGGGAACTCGATAAAGTGCTGATGTTCTACCCTGGACAACCGATGGTCAGCCTTAAGGACCTAAGGATCGTGCCGCGAGAGATGCAAGAGGGCTACTACATGGCAACATCAGCTAATTCTGCACAACATGGCCAACAGATGAATGTGAAGGTGCCAGAGTATTATTGCTTCAACAATGCCGAAACGGGGGACTTGCAGACAAAGGAATTTACCTTCGGCATGGACTTCCTTGACTTGTTTCACGTCTTCAACCAGAAGTGCTTAGACAACAACATGTTAAGACTCTGGTGTGTATACTTCACAAGGGAGTCCTTCTGCCTGAAAGAACCACACGTTGCCATCGCCGATCCTCTCTTGTTCAGCAAAACAATCATCGGTCTAGAAGAATGGAAACGGGGTTCGAGAGAGAGGGCAATTTCATACCTGGCTAAGTTCTTCGCAATGCACAAGCAACACCGTTATGTTCTTACACTCTACCATTTAGAATAAGTTGTTCTCACGACCATTGCTTTATTTCTCGTTCCACTAAGTTGTTCTCTCTTCGGTTATAAATTTGTGTTCTTTTTGTAAACAGCAAACATTGGGTGGTGGTGGCCTTCTCTTTCGAAGAAGCGTCGGTGACATATCTTGATCCACTCCGACGGAAGAAAGGCTATGAGCCGCGCAACTTCAAAGCCGTCGGAACACTCTTCGAAGAGGCGTGGATAAAGGCGGTGACTGACTATGAGGTGCCAAGCTACGGCAGGAAGAAAATGACCTATCACAGAAACTTCGCGTGCATACAACAGTTGCAAGGGACGGTCTTTTGTGGATACTACTGCGCGTACATCATCCGCAATTGGGTCACCTGTTTCAAGCCCAAGACAAAGATGACCTACCAGCAGATGGCGGATTACTTCAAGACGGAATCAGAATATGGACACAACCCAGCTGTTCTTGTGTTCGATATTCAGAGAGAGATAGCCACCATTCTCAACAAAGAGGTCCCGAAGGAAAACGGTGATTTTTATGAAGCGGGGTTGTGCCGATGTATTGAAACTTTGATGTACAATGTTAAATATTGAATATCTATCATGGATGTAGTAAGTTTTCGTCATTTTTGTAATAAGTTTTATGAACGGATGATGTTATCTTCATGGATGCGTGATTTTCTCATATATATTGTTGTTATCTATTGCTGTGTTGTGTGATATATTGTTGTTACAAAAATGCTCTAATATACTTTTTAAAAAAAACCCGAAAAAGAACAGTGGCGGTTCCTATTCACCGCCACTAGTAGAGTACAGTGGCGGTTGCGTCCCACTGCCACTGGTGCAGTACCAGTGGCGGTGACAGTGAACCGCCACTGGTGCTACGAAAGCATACCAGTGGCGGTGAGGCATAACGGCCACTGGTATACCACCAGTGGCGGTGGGTAAGCACCACCACTGTAATGTTCCAGTGGCGGTGAGTACTGCTTCCCACGGCCACCAGTGCACTTTCCGGAGCTCCCTTACGGATTACCAGCGACGGTTGTGCAAACCGCCACTAGTGCTGGCTAGCACCGGTGGCGGGTATCATCACCGCCACCGGTGCACGTTAGCACCAGTGGCACAGGCTTAGTGGCGGTCCGGGTTACCGCCACCGGTGTGTAATCCGAACCGCCGCTGCTAACTTTTTTCGGAGCAGTGTAAAATATATTACTACTCGTTTTCATAAAAAGAAGAAGTAAATATAATGCCTCCTGAACCTGCTCCCAAGAGTACCTAAAAGGACTATGAGAAGAAATATAACTTAAGAGCAAGATTAATAAGCTGGCTATAAGGTTGGCTATATACACATGCCACATCATATATGGAGTCAATATAAATAAGCATGCATATAATAAGCCGGCTGTTAACTTACTATATAAACATTTAACTACTCAATGCATCTAACTACTCAATGCTAGTACAGTCTGCCCTCGAAAGGCCAGTGAATGGGCTGCATGCATGATGCAACTGCTTTTTCTCGTAGCATGCGCTTCAGCTATCGCCCGCTTTCCTCTCTCTCTCTTGCTTTCTCTCTCTTACACATGGGAATTTCAGTGACGTGGCATATGCAATAGCCAGCTGACTAGGCTTATTGTACCTGCTCTTGCAGGTTGGTCCATCCAACTATTGTTCTAGAATATATTGGGCTATGACCACAGGGAGCTGCCACGACAAGATGAACAAGGCAAGAAAATTGAGCTGGTTGGATCCAATTCATTCACAGAAAATTAAGGAACCAACATGATAGTGACATATCGGTTTACATTTGGATAATTGGATCACTGGGAGATCCATACATCATGTGCATTCCAATTATTCTGCACAAAGCCAAGAACAAAAAAAAATGGCACAACCTACAAACTGAACTGAAACATCTGATAAATCAAAGAGCAAGGAAATGCACAAGCCTGTAAGAAACTATATATGCATTACCAAGAGACACTGGTCGTTGATTCCCTAAAATTACATCTGTCCAAATACACCCAACATATAACACATATATATATTGTTCAGCAATTCAGACAGGTTGAACATTAAGAGCATTGTGTGCTTCTTATTTTCGTGTGAAGAAGTTTCATTACATGATGAACCCCAATGTTACAAATGTGATTTAGAAATCAAGCTGGGATAGTTTAGTGGAGACATCTGTTTAGAGCCTCTGTAAATAGCTAGATAAATCTATGAGCTAGCTCACTAATCAGTTTGGCTAGAACAATTTCCATTACTCTGCATATAGCCTGCCGCTGTTGACATTTCACCCAACAGGTTACCCGTCAGCAAACGTTCACAAAACTACAGATTACCATAACAGATCATAGACAATAAACAATATACCTACTTACCTCTTACTGTCCACATAAAGTAAGCACAAGGGACAGTCCTCCTTATTTCCCAGAATGCGGCCAAATAATATTTTGATAGTTATGAACACTTGCGAAGCAAAACATGCTATGAACTTTCACAGATGAGCTTCTGAGACCTAGCATCTGAATAGTACTGTGACCAAGATAAATCTGTTCAGATGCTTATTGTTACTGCTTATTTCGGACCATGGAAAATCTAAAGTTGAAGGCTTATTTCGGACCATAAAAAATCTAAGCCTATCAGGGGACCTCGTCCTAAAATGACGAGGGAAAGAAAGAGCAATAAAACGCAATACTTGCTAGTCATCAAATAGCTAACTCTGAATTATTGTTGCCGAGTGTCTGAATTATTTATGGTACTAAGAAACTGGAAAGAAAGAACATCACTCCAATTCTGAAGTTGCCATTGTTGTAAGATAGATATAACATGAGGTTTCCTAGCAAAACAATAAGTGGAATGTCAATTAACAACATCTCAAATCTGGAGGTACCTAACAATTAGATTGCAGCAGCTATGAAACTGGAATAATGCGCACTTGTGCAGTCTTGAATCAGTCTCGATGTTTTCTCAATGACATGCCTTGGCTATTGTGGTACTGAGAAAAAGCCACTGTCTCCTAATAAGGCCAGCTACTGGCAAGGAAAAACAAAGAATTAACAAACTGCACAAAAAGAGAACAAGTAAACAGTATATCAGTATGGTTTCTCAATTTTGTCCTTCCATCTTGCCATCCTGTATGCAGCCTAAGTGATAAAAAGAATGCTCAGAAGATTAAAAAAAAGGTTTCTCGTGATTACCTGCAATTTTCCGTAAGAAACCATGACTTTCTACTCCATTGCACTTAACTCCGAACATGATTTTCTTGCTACTGTTACATAGCTGATGTCTAAGCAGGGAATGATAAACTTGTATCTGATTGTATGCCTAGATGGAACTAAAACACTTAATATGCCTTGCAGCTATAGCTATATCACTGGAAATAGTAAAACTTAATAATGAGTACTCATAGGAACTTAGTAGCAGTAAAAATGGATGTTTCTAACTCATGTGTCACATGTCTTAGTGCTTGTAATGCAAAAGAAAAGAACAGAAATCACCGCTAACCTCTGAACGGATCAGGAGAACTCCAACTCCGGAGGACCAGCCGCTTGACCCGCTGAGGTAGTCAAGGGGGTCCGAGTCCACGCCCCACACGCGGAATCGGGCCGGGCGGCGATGTCCCTGCGGCGGGGAAAGGGTACAGACGCTCGTTGGCTCGATCCAGATCGGGATGAGGGGGAGAGGGCGAGGCGGGTTGTCCCCGGCAGCGGGCGGCGATGCACCTGCCGGCGTTCCAGATCAGGATGAGGAGGAGAGGACGAGGCGGACAGCGGCTCGGGCTGGCGCCATGGCCCCAGCGGCGGGCGGCGATGCCGCTGCGGCCATCCAGATCGGGATGACGGGAGAGCGGAGGGAGGCGATCCAGATCGGGATGAGGAGAGGGAGGGACGCGGCGGTGGAGATCTCATCCGTTGGCGTTGGCGCGGGCGGTCGAGTCCGACGGTGGCGGCCCCTCCCTCCTGTCGTTGGCTCTCTTTCCTCTGTACCGAGCGCGCCCGTGGAGAGAAGGAGAAGAGAAGCGGTGGCAATCCATGTAATTTCTGTAGAGCGATCGCGGGGAGGGGAGGGACGGGACGACGAGCCTACCACGGACGCAAAGATATACAGCTGATGAGATCGGAATAAGATAGGTGGCCAGTTTTTTTTTTTTTTTTTTGAACAGCAAGATAGGTGGCCAGTCAGTAGGCTTTGGGAGCAGCCTGCGTGATTCACCAGCTGATAATTCAGTTTTTAAATTTCGGTGAGATTTTCCAAAATCCGGTAATTCCGGTGGGCCTCTAAATTCCACCCTTTATTATGTCAAATTTTTTGGTATGACTACAATTTGATCCCAACGGAGAATAGCTTACACAAACTTGCTATATCCTAATTGTTTTTTCTTAATTTTAGCCTAAAAGTGGACACATGGCCAAACCTAATTAAAGCCGCGGTGCAGGATAATGTCACGTGTTCGTTTTCACCCTTACTAAACGGGCTTTGGACTAATCTGTATTCCCAACTCTTATGGACGTATGTGTGCGTTTTTTGAGTTCACGAACGAAAGTGTTCATTCGCTCCGAGTTTTCGAACTAGTGGTGTATTTTACTTTTCCGGAAATAGCAGAAACGCAATTACAGAGGAACTAGATTGCCAGCCAAATCCTGACCGACCCCAACTGCCCGAGGAACAAGCCCTACCTGGACTGTCGTTCGCGAGTTGTTGTTGCTGGGTTGTTCTTTGCTACTGATGGGCCATTAGAAATCAGCGGCATGCTACAAACAAATCCCAATCTGAAAAATTTAGAATTTAATTAGACCACTCCTAATGCATCGTCTCTTAGGCGTTGTCTCTTAGCCCACGATAAATGCTAAGAAAAATAATATCTTCAATACATTGTCTCTTAAGATGGTATCTAAAATAGCAGTTATTTAATAATTTTGTGAGAGATAACTAATAACTTTGTGTTGGTTTGCGTGAATAGATGGTCGCTAGCATAAGAGACAGTTTTATCGTTAGGAGGATGTCATGTCAGCAAAATGTTTAAAATGACGTGCTTAGGATACTGGCATTGGGAGTGGCTTCAGGAACCGTTCCTTCGCAGCGTCGCACGCACAACCGCACAGAAGCCGCCATCGACCTCTAGTTCCCGGCGCCGGCGGACGACGACCTTGCAGTTCTACCACCCAACTCGACCTTGTCGCCGGCGTTCAATCCAATCAGCGGCGGCTAATTAAGTCGGAGTCTCTCCTATAGTCCTTGGTCAAAAAATGAGCGGCGGCTGTGCTGTCCACGGCCTACACCCATTTGCATTCATTCGATTTCTTCCAGACGACTCGCTCTGTTTTTGCTCGATCTACTTCCACCAGTTGCTTGCAAAATGATCCGGTTATAGAATTAAGTTCACTTCTCTATTCCCTCAAACAAAAATGTTCACTTGTCAAAAAAATGATGATATCGTCACAGGTCACAAATTGGCACAACTGTGTCTTCCAGCAAAACAAATACTCTCAAACTAGTTCTGAATCCAACAAAGTGTACTTTTGAATACAGAATCCAAGGTATAATGAGATGCCTTATCATCTTTCTTTTCGATAATCACATCAGCTGTTCAATAATCAATATATCCTGAAGATGTATTTACTGGAGTACTTGACAGGTAGCAAAATTACATCAGGGATGGATCTTGCGCGGGAGTTTTGGACACATGCAGATTATCCAATTTTGTGAGATCCTGAATCCATACTGGCAACTCCTCAAGGTGCCCGCAGAGCTTGAGCCTCCGTAGCTTCTCTGGACGCTTGAATTCGTCGACAGTATCCAAAACACGGTCATTAAACCCCTGCTTATCAGCCTTGTCAAGCCATACCGACAAGGATTCCAGATGGCCGTGGCCAGAGACGACGGCTCGTAGCTCCTCATGGTTCTTCCGGTTGATGCCGGACACCCCAAGCTTGCGCAGTTGGGAAAGTTTTCTGAGCTCGATGAGCCCTGCGGCAGTGGCTTTGATGACGCCCAGCGTATGCAAGTTGGTCAGCTCATCGAACCCGCAAGGAACTTCAACTCCAACGGCCTGATCGCCGACAGGCCGGCATGACAAGCAGGAGGAGACCCAGCTGGTAGCATTATTGGATGCCGAGGTGTGACCTTTGACGCCTGCACGAACATACTGCAGCTTCTTCATCTTGACGATGGTGTCCGGCAGCCAGGAGATGGCAGTGTTTCTGATATCCAGGGTCTCGAGCTGCCTGAGGCGGCCGAGGGATTCCGGCAGGCGAGAGATGCCTTTGCAGCCACGCAGGGAGAGGAACTTGAGTCGTGGTAGCCGTTTGACCATGTTCTTGATGTCATCGTCTGTCAGACCCTCGGTGACTCCCTCGAGATCGAGCACCCGGAGCACCCTCATCTTGTCGGAGGTGAAGAATGGCTCCCAGCAATCCCCGAACACCGTCAGCGACCGCAGCCGGGAGAAGTCGATCCGGTTGAACACGTTCTCGTCTCTGTCCCAGCTCCCATGGATGACGAGGTGCCGCCCCGTGCGCCGCGTGGTCTGGCTGCACCTCCCTTCCAGCGCGAACACGTGGTCCTCCTCCATTCGCCGGGACACGATGTACTCCCGAAAGAAGTCATTGACATAGCACTTGGCCATTTGCCTGCCAGTCTCAGTCCCAGTCCCAGCCTTGCCGGCTGTGGCGAGCATGCTGTGGTCCACGAGCCTTGACAGGTAATCCTCCCCGTTCACTTCCGCCAGATTGCCATCGGTATCCCTTGCGTAGCCCTCAGCGATCCAGCGCCGCACCAGGCGCCTCCTCCGGATGCCATGGCGTGGAGGGAATATCGACAGGTAGAAGATGCAAGGCTTGAGGAAGTCAGGGCAGGTGTGGAAGTAGGAGTCTAGCCACCCGAATATGCTGCGTACACTGGCCAGCTCCTGGTTGCTCTCCAGCTGCTGGATGAAGTTGCTATTCGTGGCTTCCCAATCCACATTCTTGGCCAAGAAACAGGCAACCGAAACGATCAACTTGGGAAGCCCGCCGCATCTGTTTACAATGAGCTTGGTCTGCTCCTCCATGTCATCCGGTACGATGGGGTTATGCTGCTTCTCAAGTTCCTGATATACATACATACAGAGAAAAAACCCAATTAATTACGGCATATCCGGTGACCATGTATTGAAGTTTTAAAATTTCTAAAAAAATGCCATATGTTGGAGGTGTGGTGCTCTACAAACATGTAAAATTTCAAGTTGGAAATCATGCATTTGGAATGAATTAAAAAGAGAAATATACAACTGAATAGTGTCAAATAGTGAAGGACCATTGTCCTGCTGAATTAGTTTTTTTCGCTGCTACCAAACGCAATTGAGTTTGTACTTGAAATTTTACAAATATATAAAACAACACTTCTCTAACATATGCAATTTTTTGAACATTTTTCGCTGGAGTTTGCACCATTTGAGGTGGTTTTCACTGGATACGTTGCCAATTAATTATCTATATCTATTTACCAACATAGTAAAAAGCACGATTAATTGAGTCGGGCGTTTAGAATACATTTGATACAAGCCATCTGGATACGAGATATGCCTTTGTGTAAAAAGTTTCCTAGACTGTATGCATTAACTTATAAGAAATTCCATTATGTTGCTGAGGTAGTTAGAACTGACTAGGCCTGTATTCGTTTTTGAAGAACTATCAGAGATGACACTAAGGTAATGTGGTTAGATCTGTTACAGACTAGTGGGGATATTAGGTTAAATAATGAAGAGTAAAATACACCAGTAGTCCATGAACTCGGCAAAAATAAACACTTTAGTCCACGAACTCGGAAAACGCACACTTAAACCTCTAAATTGGGACTACTGTGTCACTTTAGTCAAAAAACGGTTCGTCGAGGCTTAAATATGTCATGTTTCCACCACGTCAGCTTAGGCCAGGATCGCGGGCAACTACTCGATTTTCTCAGGAATGGTTTTGCAAAATCACCATGCCCGAGCCGCTTCCAAGGGGCAAGGCGGCCGCACCCAGACGGGGATCCTAGGGCCCTGAGAACCACACCGTTGCAGCCGCCGTCTCGCCTAAGGTTGCTATCAAACCCACAATGCTCAATTTTGACGAGAGCACACCGATGAAGGGGTCACCGAAGCCGACGTGGCGGCCACGTGGCGAGATTAAGCCTCGCCGAACTGTTTTTGGACTAAAGTGACACTGTAGTCCCACTTTAGGGATTTAAGTGTGCGTTTTCCGAGTTCGTGGACTAAATTGTTCATTTTTGCCGAGTTCATGGACTAATGGTGTATTTTACTCAATAATGAACCTGACAGATGTATTTGGAAATTAACCAAGTCTGGGAATTTTTCAGTTAACTCACTGTCTAAGTTCTTGAAAGATGGAAAGGTATTTATTCCTTGTGGTCAGCTCTGGAAACTGATATTACCACTTAAGATTAAAGTTTTTATTGGTTAGCTGTTAAGAATATTTTTTTTACTAGAAACAACCTGAGTAGAACAGGTTGGATAGGATCTACATGATGTGAGTTCAGTGGAGCCAAGGAAAATGTTGATTATTTATTTTTTCAATGCCCGGTTGCTCATCTATGTTGGTCTGTGGTGGATTGAGCTTTTGGCATCAACAATGTGCGTGGATGATCTGTGTAATTAAGTGATAAATGGTAGTCGGAATAGAGTTAGGCCCCTACAAGCTTGTGGGGCGGCTGCGCTCTGTTGGAGTATTTGGAAAGTTAGGGATTCTGCATATTTTGGTAAGCAACAAATTAAGGAACCTATTAACGTGGTATTCTCTATATGTAATTGGCTTGGATACTGGGATGGCCGTCAAAAGGGCACTAATAAGGGGAGACCGAAGGTGGCAGCACAACGCCTTTCGCTCGTCGCTACTGAAGTCTTCAATGCAAGATTTGGCTGGAAACCTTTGACGAAAAGATTGGAAGACACTTCAGTTTAGATCCCAGTCAAAAACAGTTAAATTGTATTTCGATGTTTACCAGCGATCGAAGGTTCACTTCATGCATTTACTTTCTGTTGAGAACCTCTAGAATCAACTATGTGGTTTCATCAATGAAGCAGGGGGGCATACTCCTGTATTTCTAAAAAACATCAATGGTTGTGCACAAATGTAAGTTATATCCTCGAAAAGAAGGAACCACCCGAAAAATGGCCCCTCCTCTCTCAGCCCAGGCAGTGGCGACCCCCACAAAAATGGCACCTATACAAGTTGTTTTGCAAAAAACAAAGAATAACCATAAACAGCAGACACACACATATGAGACAGATTTTTGCTTGCATAAGCTAGTAAAGTAAATAAAAAAGTGAGATAAATTGCAGGAATCATTAATTCTAGTTCTAGTGAGAAAAAAAGATTAGTATTTGAGAGTGAGTACCTTGTTGAAGAGTTGAGTGGCGTGGTCATCAGCCAAACCTTTGACGTTCAACACGAATTGATCTCGCCCTGAACAATGGTTGGCGACGCTTAACTCGTTTGTAACAAGTATGATACAGCTTGCTTTCCCAAATGACAATGCTTGTTTTATGTTGTCCCATTCTTGGGTGGACTGCAGGCCGTCGATGACAATAAGGCACCGAGTGTCGCCACTCAAAAGCCGACGGCAAAGATCAATTGGATTGGTGAGGTTTGCTAATTGAGCGGCTGCGACCTGTTTGGTTGTCGCAGGCACTGAGGACATGTGGAGGAGCAAGCTGCGGCAAAGCTCCCTGAGATTGAAGGGACTGGGCACGTTGACCCAGGCGTTGATGTAGCTCCTTGAATCCTTGGTGCGATCATTCAGATATTTGCGGTAGACGCTTCTGACGAGAGCTGATTTCCCAACGCCAGCGATCCCCCACACGGAGATCACACAGGAAACCTCGTCAATTTGGTTGATAAGCTCGACCTTTTCTGTGTCGCGCCCAATAAGATCATCTGCGTCGCAGCCAACATCGCCGGCTCCAATAACCTCCTTGGAGAAGACATAGACGGAGTGGTCAGGCGTGAACTTTCTGAACTCTGATACTTTGTGCGGCTGCCCGACGCACAAGCTCGCGACATCGAAATGCTGCGTGGATACGATTACGTGGCTCCCGTTGCCCCTGTCTGGCAAGTAGATCCGGAGGGCATCCCATTCTGCAATGGTGGACAGGTCTTCCAGGACGACAAGGTACCTCTTAGTGTTGACATGATTCACAAACTCCCTGATAACTTGGCCTTCCGACGCCACCGTTCTCGGCAGGGAGTCTGCATCCAGAGCTTCACCTTGTCTGTTAGGAGGACCAGTACTAGTGTTTGTACAGAACTGGATGAGCAAGCTCCGGAGGATCTTGAGCGGATTGAAAGGGTGCGTCAACTTGGCCCAGCCACGACATTGGAAGTTGTTGCGGATTTCAGAGTCGTCGTACGCCTTCCTGATGATGGACGCCACCCCAAGATCGCCGCCCGTCCCCCACACTGAGATCACTCCAAGATCAGGATGGTCTTCCGTGTTGGGGATCAATTCGGTCAGATCTATCACCAAGCTGCCCTTGTTCTTTGCCTCCTCCACTGGGATCGAGATGTCGAGCCTTCTCCGCTCCAGATCTAGCTGCACGGCAGCGGACTTGATATTGGCGCCGCTTCCAAAATCGGCGATGAGGTTGTAGCGCATGTTCCTCTGGCTCACATACTCCACCCTGTCCTTGAGCTCCTTGATCTCCGCCGCAGCGTCGTCTATGGGCAGCGTCACCGCCGGCAGGCAAGGCAGGATTAGTAAGCGGCGCCACCAGCTGGGCTTGGGATCCAGGTGGATGACGAGCTCGATGCAGTCCTCGGCGTCGTATGCCAAGTCCCGGAGCTGCCTTACCCACGTCTTGACGGCCTTGTTCTTGATGCGCTCCCCCGCATCGGCAACATTGAGGAACGACTGCATCATCTCGAACTCACCCGTGATGAACACCAGGTCGCTCTGCACCGTCAGCTTCAGCTTCGTCTCATCCTCAATCGCCGCCTTCACCTTGCTCAGCGTCCCCTCCACCACAGACTTGGACAAACCAATCACGATCTCCTCCATTGTTTAGCTAATCGCTCACTCGATCTTGCTCGCTTCTGTCCTCTGTGTGTGTGGTCCAAGGCCGCGAGCAAAGAAGCGCTACCTACTATCGATGCTCTTGGCAGGCTGGCATTGTTCTCGATAATGCCTAGCATCTTGATTCTCGAGAGGGATATTTTTTTTCCATTTTTTATCAGTACGTATTAGCAGCTTGTCTAGATTAAGGAACCAAGAATCGTTAATTAATTTCATGAAAGGGTAAAGTTCACATAGCCAAAAACTGTCTGCAAAACCAGACTTTTTGAGCCAAATTGTCTCAGCAGGCCCCAAAACCGCTTATGTTGGTGGTTTCGCTAGAATCCTGACAGGTGGGGCCCATATGTCGTCCGCCACGTCTGCCCTAACCCCAACTCGACCCGTTAGCCCGCCATTGCGCTTTTCCTTTCCCGCAGTCCAAGTCTCGAGTCTCCGCAACGGCCGCGTATGCGGAAGGCGAGCAGGAAGACTTGCGCTAGCACTACCACAAACCGATATATCTCTGTCGGTCAACATATATTCCTGTCAGGAATTACATGGCACACAGGAGAACAAAATATTTTTCTGTCGGTCGACTTTAAACACACAGGAATATACATTTTCCTGTCGGTTTAGAAGCCCACACACGGGAATAAACATATATTCCTGTCGGGCAAATGTGCATTGACGGGAATATAATTTCCTCCTGACGGTTTTCTCGTCGGGCTGACAGGGAAAACTTTTATTCCTGTCAAGAATTTTTTTTCTGGCCGACAGGAATATGTATTTCCCGTGGGTTGACGACCGACAGGAATAGGAATTGAATATCTTTTTGAAACTTTTGCCTTACCAAATGAGCTCCAAATTAGGCAAGGTTGATCGAGAACTCATGTTACATCCTAACAAGCGTGGAATCAAAATATCAACATTAAATGTGCGATATAATCATACCTTACCTTGAATGGTTCAAGGTAAGGCCAACTTAGAGTTCATTTCTTTTATCCAATAACTCATGGCATATTTTTCATCGTTGGATATAATATGATTTGGCCCTATAGTGTAATATAAGAATCGCATAAAAGATTGTAAATGTACTTAATGTAATTTTTACTTGATACTAATTGGACAAAATAATGTGTTTTTGATTTTCTATAACTATTTAATGGAGCTAATGTATAAAAGAAGTACCAAAAGTATTATTTCAAAAATTATGAATCAATGTACTAGCAAGAATTGGTTTGATTTAATCACATATATGAAATGATATTCTACATGGTCTTTATAAAAAAAGTGTAATATTTGGTTTCGTTTTTATTCCTGTCGGTTTTCTTATGTAACACACAGGAATATTCATTTTCCTGTCGGTCGGTCGCGAGACCGACAGGAATATTCCTGCAGGTCACCGATTCCTCAAAGACTCACCCGATCCCATCTCTCTTCCCCGCATCCCTACCCTAGCCCTCGCTCTCACTCTCCTACACCGCCAACCCGCATCCCTAGCCCGCGCCTCCCCTCTCCGCCCCCGCCACGCCCCCCTGCCTCCCCTCTCCTCCTCCGCCGCGCGCCCCCGCCTCCCTTCTCCCGCGCCCTCGCCTCCTCTCTCCTGCGCAGCCACGAGCCACCGCCTCCCATCTCCTCCGCCGGCCTGCCCGGCTCCCCTAGACGCCGCCGTCGACTCCCCCTCCCTGGATCCGCCATAGACCCGCCTCCCTCGCCCCTCCCCCTCCCGGATCTGCCTCCTCGACCCGCCGTGGCCGCTCCCTCGACCAGCCGCCGCTCCTCTTCCTCCGGCTAACCTCAGCAACAACCTAGCCGCCTACACATCCACAGAGGTTAGCACAATGTCCTCCTTTCCTCCCCATAGATCTATGCACAATGCATATTTTTAGGTTCTTGATGTTGCCATGACACCAATTTCTACAAGCTACAAGGCTTCCTTGAGAGGCAATAAAAGATATTCGGTAATTTCTTCCCAGAATAATAAAAATAATTGATTCAGCTTGAGGTGTGTAGGAGCAGAATGCGGTATGTAAACATACATCTTTGTCTGCCCCTTGGCTTTAGAATTTAATAATTACTCTTTATCATGGTTGATTGTCCTCAGATTGTTTGTATGCAGATAAAGATCGTATTTTGCATCTGAACACAACAGCCCATCAAGGTATATCTCTTCCTTCTTAATTCAGACATCCAATCCTGTCTTGTGCAGAACTTGGACATTCAATCCTGACCTGGTAGTTTAGTTTTGAAGCATAGGCATGTAAATTGTAAGAAATGGTTTCAGATTCCTTTTTCATTTTAGCATCACAAGCAACTCAAGTTTACTATGTTAAATCCCATTGATGTTGAGTGGTCTGCTCTTTTCAAGCCATCAGTGATGGCATAAAGGAAAATGAAGAAAATATAGAGATGATAATGTATGCCATGTGACATTGCTGGATCCACATATATACTAGTATACAAGTGAGTGTTGCCGATGATGCATTGGTTCTGCTAGGGCATATATAGATGGATTAGTTGTTAAAGCAAGTGATATTGAAAAAAAGTAAGTCTAGTGTACATTTTTTTTCTCCTATGTATTGTACATTCAGCGAAGTACTCTTACATTGTGTATTTTTTCAGGAGAAAGAGTGGCAAGTGCAACAGGAAGTGGTAAAGATGATGGGGACCAGAGGAGATAGATGCTGTCAAGAGGTCCATTGCAAGGCCTTATTAAATATGCTTTTATGAGATTATTAGGCAACCCTTATTAAATACTGGAGATCTCCGGATTTCAAAGTAGGTCATCCTGCCTGCATATATTATCGTTGTTTCTTATTTGAGAAACTATACATAGCGGTAGATCACTATAACGGGCAAAAGCAGAAAAGCTTTATTGCTGAAATAATTGATGGATGGAATGCTGTTCTAAAAGTTGAGTTCGAATGCATATTTGGATGTACTGAATTGATAGGAGATAAACTGAATCTCTGCATGCTTTGCTGAATGTCAACATTCCTTCCATGATGTGCTGAAAATATTGACGAACTGAATGTCTGCATTTCTTAGCTGCATTTTTAGATGCATTTGTTGGCTAAAGGCATATGCATAATAGTTTGGCTAAGTCAGATGGATAAGATTAGTTGCTGCTCAGTTTTCATTTGCCATATACACTAGTACAATACTTCACAACCTGCTCCATAAAAGAATATCAAACGTAGTAGTTGATGTGTGTACTTGTAGTAGTATTAATCTCTATGTGTACTTGGTACTGTTGGACTAATCCAGCTCCAGTGCTCTATTTGTCTCTATGTGTACTTGTATTTTCCCTGGATTAATCAACCGATTTATTGAAACAGTAGAAAGCAGTACAAGTTAAGTTATGTTTCTTATGCCAGTTTAAAAACCTACTAGTAGTTCTGGGATGTTCTTAAATAAAGTTTGGGTCAATGCAGTTTATTCCAGTCATCACATCATATATTCTTGATCTTATGATAATTTCTATTTGTGCTTCTTGCAAGAATTTGCTGCACCACTAGGTTTTTTAATAAATCATGGTTGATTACTCTGATGTGATTTGCCTTGTGAAGTAATTGTTGATGTGAGTTGCCTTGTATACAGAACTGAGTTGTACAAATAATGTTATTCCAAAGCTATGGTTTATACAAATTTTTATAGTGCCATTGTCCTTATTTTTATTCTGAATTCCTGATGGATGCAGGATGTTGGTTATAATTGCACGGAGCCAGGGCAATGCAAAGGGAAGGAACTAAGAGAGGAAAAGAAGATACTAGTTTATTTAACTAAGAAATTCATAGATTTGGAAGATTGGCATCATATTGCACATAAGCTTATGTATTGTGCTGCTATGATGACAAGAGAAATATTAGCCATGTGTAGTCAAAAAGTTATTTTTAATTAATGTTAATATGTGCTGAATTCTGGACCCAAAAAACCTGTGGTGACCCTAATTAGAAAAGCTGAAAATACAGAAAAAATCAAACATTATATTCCTGTCAGCTTCTGTACATTTTCCTGTCGTGGTGATGCCATTATGCAATCCATTCCTGTCCGTTATTGCCAACTTCTCCTGTCGGGTTCCCCTCACAGGTAAAGTGATAGACCTGAGGACGATTTTTGACATGTATTTATCCTGTGCGTGTGACTCGACAGGAGTATACCGACACGAAAATACTTACAGCTGACGAGCCACGGCCTGACAACGGATTATATCCTTGTTGGCCGCACACAGGAGTAGCCGACAGGAATATAGCTCTTGTCGGCCAACACATAGGCATATTGGAATATCCCTCTCCAGCTATCCCTGTCGGCTGACACACAGGAGCAATATTCCTATTGGGAAAACGTATTTTCCTGTTGGTTCTCGGCCGACAGGGATATTCACGTCTGTGATAGTGGAGAGAGTAGGGGCTCACATGTTGGGGGTCGGGTCCATGTGTGTCATCTATGACTAATTTTTTATAGGCATAGACGACACACATGCCGGGTACTGATAAAATCTTGACATGTGTGTCGTCTATGCCTAATTTATTAGGCATACCCGACCTATCAGGATTTTTTTCCATTTTTTATCGGTACGTGACGACCGGCCCCATAAATGCCTAATTTTTTAATTTGTGGCTAACGGGTCGGGGTCAGGTCGGGACTTACGTGACGACCAACATGTGAGCCTCACCTATCAGGATTTGAGCAAAACCATCGACATAACCGGTTTCGGGCTTGTTAAGACAACCTGACTCAAAAAGCGTGGTTTTACGGACAGTTTCTCGTTAATGTGACTCTGCGACACAATTGACTCAAAAGAAGTGGTTTTATGAAATTTACTCTTTATTAAAAATAAACTTATCTTCATTTTTTTAATGCAACAACAACCAATGAATTTGTTGGTGCAGCCCAAATCAATCATCAAAGTTGCAAACTGTACCTCTAGATCCTTGAAATTGTGAAATACGTCCACATAATGTTTCTGTACGGTATGATCACGGAGTCGGATAGCCAAGTCCAGTTTAAAACACCCCTTTTTCCTCTTACTCTTCTCTCCCAAACCCCACATCCCGATCCTCCTCCCATTCCCTCCGCTCCTCCCTCCTCTTCTTCCACCCCCATGGACACCCCTTTCACTTTCTGCCACCGCACGACGCCCCTTGTACAAGTACAACGCCTTGCTGAGGTTGCTCCTCTCGACGCGCTGGTAAATGAGGTACATGAAACAACATCTGGCGCATAATTATCACATGGAGATCTGATATATTGTCATGATGCTTGTAGACCACAGCGTGCACACTAGTCATCAACTTAGCAATCTCTTTGTGCGTCCCCTTCTCTACTCTCCGGCCACTGACGTTGCCAAGGGACTCGGGTAGGCCCGCACAGGTCTAACTCAGCCGAACAAACATGCGGCTGTTCAAGGCACCAAAAGGTGTCTGACCATGCTAGGGGGTCCTGCATCTTGGTGAAGTAGCTACCAATCCAACATCAAGATATCTTAGGGGCACGCTACTCATTTACTCAGGGAATCGATCCCTTTTAACTACCTAGGCACTTGTGACCCTTATCTGGATCGGACTACATAAGTCGGATGATGGAAAAACCCCGAGAAGGAGGTTCACATTTTAGATCATCTTCGCATCATCCCTGTAGTCTAGAACAGTTTTAGAGGAGAAACACGTCTCATCCACCCACCACCGCACTCACAAATCTCGGTAGCATTGGGGATCCCTTCCGGATCGAGTTGCTTGAACACCTCAAGCCAAGATCAATACAAACAAGCCACAAACAGGACTAGGGTGTTACCTCGATTTGAGGGCCCAAACCTGTATAAATATGTGTCTCAGCCGTACCATCGGTGATCGTTGGTTGTGCGCTACACCGAAACAAATATTGCCGGTACAAAACACCGACAACAACAAATCGGAGTCCTCCCTATGTGCCACCACAACTCCATTCGGCAGTCGGTCGGGCTTTTACTCGCTTATCGTGTCAACTTCTCCCCGATGGTCGAACGGGATCCTCCCAGCGGGCAGTCGGTCAGCTGCTACTCACCCCCTCCCCCCGGTAGCATCCGGGCTCTTACTCGCTCGCCGCCATTGCTCCTTCCCTCACGGCTGAGCAGACTCCTCATGTGCATGCTCTATTTTTCGTCGATCTACCGTGGTGGCTTCGGATTCATAGGGTGACAGGTGGTCCAGGGACCACCCTGAAAGTTTTTTATACGTTATGTATGCCATGAAAAAAAGGATAAAACAAAAAAATACATAAATTTATATGAACAATGTCACTTATGGACCACCCTGAGGCTTTGTACTAGATCCGCCATTGTGTGGAAGCCGGATGTTTCCGTCTTCTCACTAGTACAAAACAGGCTATAGGCGACCCCATCAGTGGCGTGTCTTTAAAACCCGCCACAAATGAACCCCCATCAGTGCTGGGTTTTTTAGACCCAGCACTGATGGCTTCTTTGTGAAACCCGAAAAAGCCAAAAATCACCCATCAGTGGCCGTTCTTCCAAAAACCGCCACTCATAACCCCCTTTCAGTGGCCGTGCCATCACTGTCGTGTTTTACCTCCAAAACCCACCACTGATGGCCGTGCTATCAGTGGCGGTTTTTACCTAAAACCCACCACTAATGAGCCCCCTAGGATCGCTGAAATTTGAAAAATTCATAACTAATTCATAAAAAATCGAAAAAATATGATTCTTTTTGCGTAAGTTACATCTTGACATGAAAAACAATATTGCCAAAGATACTTACAACGTTTTGGTATTGAAAATTGATTTTCCATTTTCTAAATGCAAAAAATGAAATATTTTGTGAAGGAAGTACAATTGTTAAGGTTCTAAATGGAATCTATAAAATTTTCACAAGAAGTACACCATATTTCATTGCTACTGTATAAATATTGTGAATTTTCTACCCTTATAGCTACTTTTTCTCATTTAAATGAATTTCTAGATATTTCCCAAAAGTAATTCAATTTTGAACTACAAGTGTGTGATAATTCGTTCCAAAAAAATTCCAAAAGTCATTTTAAGGTACCAAAGTAAGAATTAAGTAATATTTACAGAAGGTGTTGATATATTCAACACCTTGCTATGGAAAGATGTGCCGGCAATTTTCACCCCATCTTGAGAAAAGTCAAAAAATATGAATAAAAAGTCAAAAAAGATATTTACAAATGTTTGGTTTAAAAGAATATTTTTTTCATTTTCCAAATGCAAAAAATCATATTTGGGCCCATCAGTGGCGGGTTTAGTTATAAAACATGACACTAATACTGTTTTGGGCAATTGGGCCCAACAACCTTTTCCTGCTTATATATGATACCCGAAACCCTAGTTATCTACTCATCTCCCCTCCTCCCCCTCTCGGCCGCCTCTCCCCTTCCTACTCTTGTCCACCTGAACTCCTTTCCCCTTCCTTCTTTTCTCCCATGCCCGACCTCTCCCCTTCCATCTTTTCTCCCAAGCCCAACGAGTCAGCCTCCTCCCTACTCCCTCGCGGGCACCGCCCCTACTCTTACCTGCCACAAGCCGGCCTCCTTTCCCCCTCCTCTTCCCTGCTTCGCGTGTGCGCGGGGCTCCGCCCGGCCGTGCTACACTGCTGGTTGCCACCCTCCTGCCACCAGATCCGGCCATCCTTGGTCGGGATCCGGCGGTGGCTCTGCCTTCCCTTGCTGCTGGAGGAGGTCGAGGCAGGGCGCCGGTGGATCTGGTCTCCTCCCCTACTCCGACGACACTTGCCAGTCCTTGCCGCCGCCGGTCAGCTGCCATGGAGTTCTGGTTCTGCAGGTTGCCCCCCCCCCCTTGGTTCTCTCTCGTTCCCTCTATCGGTTTTCTCACTCTCTCTTTGTCTCTTGCATGTTGTCGGGGTCGTGGAGCCTTCGTTGCTCCTGCTGCCCTCGGCCGATCTGCTCCGGCAGCCGCCTGCAGTGGGTGTGGCTGCTATTGAAGTTGGACATGATGGAGCTCGATCGAGTTCATCCAAGCTAGGCCAGGCTGTCCCTCCCCCTCTCTCCTGATGTTACTTCAATTATCTTGATTCATATTTTTGTAGCTCAAGATGGACAAGTTGGCTGCTGTTGAAGTTGGAGCGGATGAGATCGAGGCTGCTGTTGAAGTTGGACAAGATGGAGCTTGAGTTTATGTTTTGTTTTTGATTTGAGATTCAACAAAGCTGGATGTTTGTAATTTTTGTACCAATTCGTGTGTATCGCTATAGTGATTCATCTGTTAAATTTGATCTGAGAATTGTATATGGAATAAATAATTGCATGCACTGTGTATATAAATAATTTATAATTATATTTTTTTATTTCCTAAATATCCATCAGTGTCGGATGTGCACAGACCGCCATTGTTGGCAAAAGATGTCAGCGGCGGGTGTGCCTTGACCGACACTGATAGCCACGCTATTAGTGGCGTGTCTTGCACCCGACACTGATAGGGACGCTATCAGTTGCCTTTTTTGACCGACATTGATGGCCTTTTTTTAACTAGTGTCTGCAGTTTCTCCAGCGGCATCTGGCTAGCGAGATGTCGCTAGCCGGTAGAGAGACTGATGACAAGGACATCTTTGAGGACTAGTAGTCATGCGCTATGATGAAAACACAAGATCTTTGGTCAGACAATGTCGACATGACTGCATTGAACCCTCACTGAAGGTGGTGGCTCGAAACTCGATTTCAGGATGAAATTCTGGAGTTTGACCTCCCTGTTTTTGTAAAAGAAAACAGTAACAAACTTTTGATGACTCGTAAAAAGGATAATATAAACGAGATCCCGCTTGCATGCTATCCTTCCGTCCATTATTAAGTGACTTAAATTTATCTAAATATGGATGTATCTATACCCAAAAAACGTTTAGATACGTGTACACGTAATATTTCGTCACTTAAATATGGGACAGAGGGAGTACTTCAAAATTCACAATAATACATTTGATCAATGTTTTTTGATATTTTATTGTTGCTCCATAGCAACACAAATATATCCTACTGATAAACATGACTGACCCGGCGGCTGGCTGTCTCTTCGACCGCGCGTCTTACAAAATGCAAGCCGCGTTAGGTGACACGGTCGGGGTTTTCTTAATTCGTTTAGCCACATGGTGACTGGGTCACTGGTGCAGCTTGCAAGCATATGCGCTCCATTCATCCTGATCTGGATCTATTTATTTTCCTTTGGTCAATGCTTTTGCTTGCTTAGCATATGCGAGAGCCTCCATTCATCCAGATCTGGATCTATGTATTTCACTTTGATTGGTCAACGCTTTAGCTTGCTTAGCATGATCTAGGAAGACCAAGAGCAACAGGCGCCGCTTCCTCTCCTTCGATCTCCAGGGTTAGTAAGATCGATGCTGCTTCCCTTAATCCCTTCTGTGCTGATTTCGGTTCTCGGAGCTCCAGCCAGGCAGCTAGTGAGGCAAGAGTACCATTCTCACATATATGCTGCTTAATTTGATGTATTTTTTTTGCGGAGAAGCTTAATTTGATTTGTGCAGCAAGGACGGAAGGAACAAGAGAAAAGGAAGCAAATCTTATTTGCCGGGATGCAGGACGGTTACTGGGGAGTGGACGGATTCGAGTTCGAGAGAAAGGAGTTAAATGCGCTAGAATACGTCATCTATAATCGAAGGGCAGAGCCAATAAATCTGACGCTTCGGCTTCTGAAGCGCATAACCAATAATTTCGATACTGCAAGAGAAATTGGTAGAGGAGCATTTGCCGTGGTTTACCTGGTAGTATGATTAAACTCTTCTATTTTCCTTAATACAAGCACGCACTATTTGATAACCAATTCGCTAGCTAACCTGTGTCTTTAATTTCGGTGGAACTAATTAACAGGGGGTGCTTCCAAGTGGTTTGCGTATAGCTGTCAAGAAGCTTTTTCAGAGTTATACCATTGAGGAAGGTCGATTCCAAGATGAAGTTTCGAACACATTGAAGGTTGTTCACAAAAACATTGTGCGGCTCATAGGCTACTGTAGTCACACGGAAGCTAAAGCCGTGCATTACGATGGGAGAACAGTTTTTGCAGAGGTCAGAGAAAGATTGATCTGTATGGAGTATGTTCCTAACCGAGCACTTGACATGCATATCACTGGTAAGATTGATAGCTCGGCATCCCCTACTATTAATTCCCTCTCTTTATTTATTTTTTGTTTTATTTTCTTTCTGACTATTTTATTTTTGATACCCCTCCGTACAGTCCCAAATTATAAGATGTTCTACCACCTTTGTTCTAAGCAAAGAAGTTTAAAATTTGACCAATGTTATAAAAAATAAATTAATAATATGATATCAAATAAGTATAGTACTCTGTACGAAGATATATCATGTCTCTCATTTGATAAAACTAATTTACAATTGTTGATGTTTGTCGGTTTTTCTATAAACTTGATCGAAGTTCAACTTTTTTGACTTAGAACAAAATTAAAACATATTATAGTTTGGAATAGAGGGAGTACATTTCATGATTTCACATAAAATAAAATGATGAGTTGAAACTGTGTCGAAGTTGGAGAAGAACACTACCGAAACCTTTGCACCATCACATGCACACAACAACCCACGGCAAAAAGGCTTGACAAGAAAATCAACTACTCCGTTCCATAAAGATTGGCACGATTTTGTAGTAGAACTAGTTCAAAACCGTGCCAATCTTTATGAAACAGAAGGAGTATCAATTATGATATAAAAAAAAGAACTATCGATCGCTTATGATTATAGTCAAGATGGTCAGACAACTCCCAGTTACTGCCGCGCGTGCAGGTATACTATACAACCAGCTAGTTATGTTCTCTAATCGATCGATAAGCATAGTACGTGCAATTACAGGCGTACTTTCAATATATATATTGCTCTCAGTGACATACATAGCATAGTACTGTACCATATATATATTGCTCTCAGTGACATACATTTTTCTAAACTATTGATGGCGGATTCAAATGTCTGCACTTTTTGGGATGCAGCGATGGAACCAGAAAGACGGATGCATCGAAAGACTTTAGTGGTTGTTTTTTTTACGAGGGGCCTTCGTGGTTTTCTCGGGTTCATAGTTCTCTCTCTCTCTTTTCGTTTGATGTGCAAGGTTTTCATGTTATATAAAGTTAAGATACTTTTACTAGAAGAAGCTGACTCTTAACGCCGCCTCCTTGTTATGCCACGTCATCCTAGAAAGTGAAATATGAACTTCATGTTTGTTCATGACACTTTTGATAATTGTGCAGATATATTTCATGGACTTGATTGGAATCAGCGTTTTCAAATACTTAAAGGAATTTGTCAGGGCTTGCATTATCTCCATGAGGAAGCTCGCATTATTCACGGAGATATCAAACCAGCAAATATAATGCTAGAGGATGACCTCGTGCCAAAAATTGGTGATTTTGGTTCCTCTAGGTCCTTTAGTGGAGGTGACGGAGGATCTGCAAGCCCTAGCAGAAACTTTCAGGGAACAACGTGAGCTAATCGTCTTCGCAATATTGTTTTGTTCTGTTAATATTTCATCCGTTTCATAATTTTTTCTCAAATTTGGTCTCAAATTTGCCCAACAATGAATGTATCTATTCTTAAAAACATCTAGATACATGTAATATTTCGACAAGAATTATGAAACGGAGAAAGTAAATTTTTCTTGAAAAAGAGACGGTCAGCCGAATGACTTAAATCTAGCATGCATATGTATTTTGTCACACAGGGGGTATATGGCGCCGGAGGCTTTTGATGGAGCAATTTCAACAAAGTCTGACATATTTAGCTTGGGCGTCACGATGATGTGGTTATTGATTGGTTTGAAATGGAGCAAACACCGCGGTGTTGAGAAAGTAAGAGTAAATTTTCTAACCACATCTGGAACACTGCCTATCGATTTATTTATTTTATTTATTACCAGTAGATGCATTAAATACATGTTTAGATACAACTCCTACAATGATTTGTATCTTAGGCGGTGTTTGGTTGGTGTCACAAAGTAGAATGACACGGAATGGTTCCAGAATCTGGATGGTTCTCATATTTGATTGATAGAATGAAATAAATTAGAATGGAAAAATTAGAATGGAACCATATGGTTCCTCCCAGAGAGGAATATTTCCCATAGATCCGGAACGAAGCCATTCCTCAGATTTTGAGCAACCATACCGTTCCACATAGAATTGGTGGAGCCCGCCATGGTCCTCTTGTCTCTTTTCTCTCCGTCCATCTCTCTCTCGTCTCCTTAAGCAGATTTACCTTAAGCATACATCGCTGGCACGCTGAGTTTTACCTTAAGCAGATTTAACCAAGAGGGTTAACAAAGATGTGCTTGCTCTTCATTCCTAGGAAGTTTCAGGCGCTCCATGCCGACGGTTTCTGTAGCATCAAACTTTTGTCACAATGGAGGTATATATCACTGAAATATTAATAGTTTGGATTTGAAAAGAAAAGAAAACAGTAATAATAGTATATATTATTTTGCCTGGAAATAATAGTAACAATGTATAACAAATAGCAGGCAAAACCACTTGCCTGTAGACAAGCACAAAGAATTCTCAATTCCTCGCATGTTGCTTCATCTCCTAGCACATCTCAAAATTAATATAGCATCCGTCGCTAATCAAGGAAGAAGTAACAAATATCAAGACAGCTTATAAACTCTCAGGTCAATGGATATCAACCAATACTAATTAGCTCATTGCTTTCTTCTCCTTGTTAGATTACCCTGACATGAATTAAATAACAAAAGTATTTATTCACTCCCACTAACAATTGATTTTTGGAAATAAAAAGCTTGATGTGCACATACAACATTGAGGTGACAATATACATAGTTGCAGAATGAGCAGTTGTGCAGGAAAAAAAATCAATCTGAAGAGGAGATGTAACACCAGCTATCACTTCGAGAGTGTGACCTGGCTTCCATTGCGATCCAGCATAAGAATATTTTGGTGTAAACTGCTGCAAGGTAAAAAAAAAATAAGAATCCAACATCAACGTCTTGAAACAGCAAAGCGGAAATATGTAGTTACTTCTTTTGCTGGAACTTATAAGACTTTTCTGTCAAAAGAAATAGAGCTTCTCACAGGCTGGTAAATATACAGAAGTACAGAACCAATCAACATTATTTAAATCGAAATTAACTTCAAAACGTAGAGATATTGGCTACAGGCCTACAACATGATTGCTCAATTAAGATCCAACGATGGGAATATTGAAGGGCCTGCGGCCGAACTTTATTAAGAAGAGAAACAGAGTACCGTGCAGCAAGGCCTGAAAAGAAACAGATGAAAGATAAACCTGAAGAACAGGTTATCAGCTAAGGGGAATTCTCCACTCCAACGGCGGCAAAACAATGCCGTGCAGCAAGGAAGAAAAACAGCAAAAAATCAAAACTCAGCAACACATCCGGCAGAACTCCAGGACTGAAGATCGTCTAAAAACAACAGAAACTCAAAACTCAGCAACACAGCCGGCAGATCTCCAGGAATGAAGATCATAGAGGGTCAGCTCAAACACCCTGTCAACAATATTAACTCCTGCCGGAAGATCTGGGCGTTCCTTTCCTACCAAATGCTCCAGTGGTAAAGGTATCAAAATCAGTGCGAAGATGCTTCGCGGCTCCTTTTCTTGCCATAGTCCAAAGATGTGAATTTCAAGAAGAAGCCAAAATCTAGGATCCAGAATCATGAATCAAAAAATTCGAGCCTAAAATACCATGGGTGGAGTCTGCAGGTTGCCGTTTTAGGAACTTGGGGAGGGGTACCAGCGCGTGAATCCCGCCAGACGGTGAGGTAGCTAGTTGGCATCGATCATGACGCAGGCGCGTGGAGGCCGCAGGTCCTTGGCGGCGGTTCATCGCACCCGTCCCAGGTTCAGAGAAAGATGAGGGCCGGATGCAGCGGCGTATGGGGATTGGGGAGGAGGCGGCAGAGTTGGGGATAGTGGCGACGGCGGCGGAGAGACAACGAGGGTGGAGGCAGAGATGTGGCATTACGCGCTGCTCGGGTTGCAGCGGCCACGACGGCTAGGAAAGCGAGGCGAGGCGGGGGCAGAGGGCGAGGTGGGTGTGGGAGAGGCAGGTGGGCGCCGTTTAGAGGAGCAGCGGGCGGAGGGCACCCCTGCGGCCTGACCGAGAGAGACTTTGCCGCAACAGCAGACAAACGGACGAAGAAAACCAGACACTGATCACCAGCCCGAAACCACACAGCAGAAGCAGCCAGTGGCCAACCATATATGGCGAGAGAAGAAGATGCGAGAATGGTAGTTACCGCCTCTTACTCCCCAGCACACAAACACAAGAAAGATCCAAGCAGCCACCGCATCATAAACCAACAGTACGTGTCGACATGCATGCAGCCCCAACAAGCTATCTTCGCTGACAGTGGACCAGCAAAAATCGCCAAACAAAAATCCCAGCAAAATCTCCCAACGTGGCGCGACGAGGAGCCGAATGACTATGCCGGCTGTAATTCTTGTATCTTATTAGCTGGACCGAACCGAACCATCTTAATTAAACGAAACAATCCAAGTAGCCTTAAGTTAAGTTGTTGATGGGCCTTGGGCACGTAAACTAAAATGGAAGTGGTCAAGTAGGGTGGCTGGTTAGTGTGTTACAAATTAGTTCCAAATTACCGAGGGACACAAGTGAGAGCCAACATATAAAGGTTTGTCACATGACTATCTTAGATGAGACGATAAGAAGTTTTTCTTCAAAAAGGAGACCATGCCCCCGGCCTCAAGAAGAAGCTATGCCATGTAGTACAACACACACAGGCTCACTCACATTTCACGTTTAATTACACGTGGCTTGGTGTTAAAATCACAACTTCTGTTTTGTCACACACATCTTATCTTTATATACGTCTGCGCCTGTCTCACGTACTGACCTATGGATAAAATCGCACATTTCTCACGCGGTTAGGAGGTTAGGCATGGTGGACATAAGCCAATGCGGTTCCTAGGATATATGCAGGATGAGTTATTGCTGGTGGTTTCGGAGTGAACAAAGTCTATAAGGGGAGACGTCCCCATCGACAAAGAACACCTGAAGAAATTCATCTCTTCTCCTCTATGCTTGCCATCTTCTAGTCTCGCTACTCCTCTTCCTGTCGTGCAGCTAGACAAGGAAAGCAGTAGTCTCTGGACTGTTCGTGGCGATTGAGGACCTGCACAGGCAGAGGCGGTGGTGGTGCTAGAGCTCGAACCATATGATGTCATACATTATGATGTAAAAAACTACCTATTTTCCCCTATAAGGTTATACTTGTATATGATGATTTTTCAAAATAGTTGTGTGGTCAGTTGACCACACAGCTGAAACTTGGCTTCGTCATTATGCATGGGTAGATGGATGCTCAAGTTTTTAGAAAGTGCTCCGCATCGTTACACGTGTTCGCCATCTTCTTCGTCGTCTATGTCTGACCGCATCTCTCCATCCATCTCACAGTAAAGAAATTGAATTTTGTGTCATAGTACTATTCTATATGTGATCAGATCAGTGGTCGGCGCATGTGGCAAATAGTCTATTCAGTCTTTATGTCAATGATCCATGCAATTCTAGCTTTTCTTTGTAGGATTGCTAGTACAAAACGTAGCCCAAGCGCACTTACGCAAGAAAGAATAAGGGAAACAAAAATAGAAAGCTAGACAACGAGCTAGCTCCTAGAGAAACGCCACCATGCCATATACTTAGCTAAGCACCATGAGCACAACCAAGAAGTGCAGGAAGGAGTGTTGTTGGCTCCGTTGAAATGAACCATGCTGTCGAGATCACTATGCAGAGAATACAACCATCACCATCATCGCCCAACGATCACTCCTGAGGACGCCTCGAGCACCTAGCACGTCAAGGAGTGCCATAGATGCTGCCGACAAGCATCACACCGCTGAGATCACGTCGTGATACGGGGAACCACTGTCTCCTGTCCAAGGACAATGATACGGGGAACCACTGACTCCTATCCAAGCACCACTTTTACTACGTATTAGATATTACGGTTACGGATATTCGATGGTCGTGATTCGATGGGTGTGCATTTTAACGGCCAGATTCTTTTGAGTTTTTTTCCTAGTCTTTATCTTCGTTTCCGGTTAGTTTGTCATGTATTCTTAGTATGTAATAGATAGATGTGTACATTGAATTAACTTCTTGCAGTAATTAAGTATTCGTTATAATTCTGACCCATATATTGGTGAAAATTTCTTTAGGAACTGCAACGTTTGAGGAAAAGATTGTTACAAGAAGGAGTGTATTCATCATGGGGAAGCAAATACCAACAAGTTAGAACATGTCTGGATATTGGGTTTAAATGCATGGACGCCGACCCAGATAAAAGGCCTAATGTATGGGAAATTATCAAGAGGCTTCACGAGACCGAAAGTCTGAACAATTCTGCTACCAGTGGCCATGGAACTCCAATTTGGCAGGTATGGCAAATCATTAAAACAAAATGAAACCTGGATCCTTTACCTTTTAACTGTAGCTAATTGTAAAAAAACTGTCTGAGAATTACTGGTCGTCCCTACTGTAAGAGAAAAATACCAAATAACTTTGATTTTGTTTTGAATTTAAATGTTCACTATGTGGATAGACTTGTATGTAAAAAGGTCTGAATTCAAAATTCGATTGAAAATTTTCGGGTGCTAACCAAGTGGTATTTTTCTGTAACCATGGTAAGCACAAATAACAGTGGCCCAAACCTTGGTTTGAACTGGGCACGACCTAGATACAAATCCTTTAAATTACAAACGAAATTTCCAAAGCTTACATCTTTACACTAACACATTTCTTTCTTTATGTACTAATTAGGTAAAAAAAGGTAATACTAGGTTTCATTACTTAATTCCTGTACAGCCAAAAATGTGGTGATTAAAAAAAATGACAAAAGGAAAAACATCTTGTACAACAGCGAAAGCATCAATCTCCTAGTGTACATGAAGGGATCGTCCCTTCATCGTGGGAAAAGGCTAGACCTTCCGTCTCCTCTTTCTCCATGTCAACTTCAACAAAGCATCATTGTAGATCCTTTAAACTGACTATTATTATTATATATACAACCAGTCAGGAGATGAGGAATCCGATTCATCAGATACAGATGCTTTTGACGAAGATGAAGCACCATCAGATGACTTTTGTTCAAGTGACGAGGAACATGCCTCAACAGAAACGGATGGAGGAACAAACATGCAGGACCATGATAAACTAGAGCTAGTAACTAAAATGTCGGCGACAATGGTGGAATTGTCATCGCTAGATTTTCTGGAGAAAACAACAGATAATTTTTCACATGAACGAATAGTTGCTTCTGGAGAGGTTCATAAGGCATTTGTGTATAAGGTATGCAGGGTTCTATCATTGCCTTGAAGGAAGTTATGAATGCACTGCATTGCTTTATTGTGGTGTAAGCTTCCTTTGAGTTCCACATTCATCAAACTCTATATACACACATACTAAATGTATATATATCTGAACAGGGCAACATTTCAGGTCTAACAGTGCTAGCTGTGAAGAGATATATTGATGTAGAAATTCCAGTTGAAAAGTTTGAGAGGGAGGCGAAACTATTCAAGAGTCTAAATCACAAGAATATAGTAAAGCTTGTCGGTTACTACTATGGTGCATCTAGGTCAGGACATAAGTTGGTACAGTATAAAGAAAAAGTACTGTCACAAAACTATGGAAGTGAACCTGAACAACTGCTCTGCTATGAATATATGCCCAACGGAAGCCTTCGCAACTACCTTATTGGTATGACATTGATCATAATCAATAATTATCACTTTTCAATGAAAGAGGACAAAAGTGTGCTTGTGAAATTAACTACCTAGAATCCGTTCTACCTAGCTAGTGCACCCTCCTTGATAATTGATTTCTCCATGTGTACTTGTTGTTTATCAGGTCAAGGATCTCAAGTTGATTGGCACATGCGCTACAAAATTATCAAGGGGACCTGTGATGGTTTACATTACTTGCACGAGGGTCGAGAGAATTGTCCAGTTGTCCACTTGAATCTAAGCCCGTCAAATGTGTTTCTGGACGAAAACTATGCACCACGGATCACCGGCTTTGATTTTGCGAAGCTCATTGGTGAAAAGAACACCAAATCCTTCTATGTAACGAAGAACAGACCATTGTATGTACATAGGCTCTGATCTGTGTACCAGCCTGTTTATAACTAACTTCTTGCTCATCATGCATGTTTATGTACTATATGTGTTGCGGTTGATCAATTTACCTAGTGATTTATATATAGATCATATTTAATTCTTTAGTTAAACTGATACACATGTCCATATTCTATTTTCAGAGGATACCAACCACCGGATTTCGAGTACTCCAAGGGGACTAACCTCAAATATCTTGCTACGGTGGACATATACAGCCTGGGTCTTATGATTTTAGAGGTCGCAACACGGCAAGAGAAAGCCGACCTTAGAACACTTGTTGATAGTGTAAGAGAATTTCTTCTACCCTTTGATCACAACATAATCTTTTTGGTTGTGCACTGATAAAGTATAGTAAGAAAAAAGCTCAATTGGTGGTGGCAGTCCGTCACACCTTCAGAGAGACATCATTTGTTGATTTGGCATAGATGATAGCATGATATTCTCTTTAGTTATGTAGTGTACATATTTTTAATATGTAGCATGCATGGCGATTGTGCTAGTATTGATAAAGTAGTATACTTGTGCTAGTTGATGAATTGACCGTCTAATTTTTTTTCAAAAAGATTGCAAAACCTGATTAGCGTTGCAGTTTGGTTACAGTCGGATATGCGGAGTAGTTAGTATGTAGAGCTGCAAATTTTTGACCCTTAGGGTATCCTTTGACCCTACTTAGTTCAACCAAATGAACTAAAATTTTAAAGTGACACAACTTTTTGGAAAACTAGTTCATTTGTTTGAACTAAGGTGGGTCAACGGGTATCCTGAGGGTAAAAAATTTGCACCTCTGTTAGTATGTCTGGCATAATCTACGGGCTACCATGCACTGCTTAACTACATGAAGTATAGTCGTACACTATTTTCTAGACACTCAAGGCAAATACACAGAAGAAAATTCAGGCGAGTCAAAAGTCCTTAGCTTTGTACCCGATACTCGATCGATTGGTACATTACATGAAATGGCACACATGTGTGTAACTGCATTAGGTATTGTACAACAAAAAAATATATACATTTAATTAGTCCTTAAATCATTGCTCTAAAACTATCCTACAGGTAAAGAACAAATGGAGGGAAGAGTCACAAATAGCATCTCTGTATACCCCCGCGCTGGAAGGTGATATCGTGCGTCAAGCAAAACTGTGCATTGATATTGGCTTACATTGTGTGAAGTCAAAGCCTGAGGAGAGACCTACAACTGGGGACATCATCCGATGGCTTAACCAAGGTAGCAAACGGGTCCATAATGCAGGAGTACCCAAACCTCCAGTCGGTACTAATATGACCCATGTATATGACCACATCCAAGGTATTCCGATCCCACAACTATCGAGTGTTAAGTTTAAAATGCAATTAATATCATCCATGACAAAAGGGCTCGTCATGACTTCATCTACTTTTAAGCCGATTGGTAATGCAAGCGCAAGCTATATTACTATCTTATTTGAACCATACTTTTATATTACTTTAGATGCTCCAGAAGTAGTTTGCAAAGCCTCAGCTGAACGCCACAACTCACGACACCCTTTGCAAGGCTTCTATTATTCCCTACGTTCCAAATTATAATTCGATAACTTCTTTTGTTCCAAATTATAAGATGTTTTGCCCTTGTCTTGAGTAAAAAAATTTGATGTTTGATCACATTTAAGAAAAAACTATGCTCCTACCATTGACGAAGAAGGCCTATTCCAAATAGAGATAAGTATATTTTTCGTCCTCAACTTTTAAAAAAGTACGTGAATGGTCACTGAACTTCTTTTTATACATTTCGTTCCCCAACTAAAGAAACCGGACATCAATAGTCCCTCAATCCGTATAAAGCAGTGGTTTTTCCTACTGACTTGCCACGTTAGCATTAAATTTCTATTTAGCCCCAAGTTCATTTGTCTTCGTCTCAAAAATCAAGAAAAGACTCGTATAGACCCACACTGATGGGAGGAAATGTGATTTTATCTCGTCAACATCTTCTATCAACTATCTAGGATTCAGGTCTAATTAACTGTTTCAGACCGATTGAGGGATCATTGGTATCCGGTTTCGACTGTTGGGCGATGAAAAATAATTTTTCTGTTTCAAATAACCTAAAACCCAGTTAGTTGCGGTGTTACCTGGACAGCCATGTGATATACAGTTGTGAAAAACAAAGTGCATCCCATGTGTACGTGTGTAGTTGCATGTTAGTGTACATCCAACACAGTGAGAACACAGAAATCATCTAATACGTTTCATCTGCAGCGATGGCAGTAGAATGTTTTCGAGCAATCGATGCGAAGTTGTGAAAATGCAGTAATAGTACCAGTATACAACCCTATCATAAGTTGGTTATAGTCTTATAGAGCTCCGTATGATTTGGCATCCCTATCATAAGTCATAACTCACAGCTTCGGGAGAACTAATATGGTTAAGGTGTACACACACCCTCTCCACCTATGTTACATGTTGCTGGTTTATGGTTGCACGGGATCGATGTGACCGAGCATAATACAGATCCTCGATCCTCGTCGTTGTACGTACTGCCACCGAACTAAGATTAGAAACATCTTCTTTCATAAGGATGTAAGTGGGATCTCAATTATCTCCCACTTTTAGTTCATTAGGAATTTGCTAGTTCAACATTTGGCTCAAAATTTGAACTAAAATTGAAAATTTGAACTAGAAGACGGATGTTGGTGGGATCCCACTTGACACCCCAATCTTTCGGCCCTGTTAGCCTCCGTTTTCCGCTTAATCAAACGGATCTGATCGCTTCTGTATATTCAAATGTTATCAGGAAAAGAGAGGAAGCCGCTATTCAGGAAACTGCTCAGGAGGAAGTAATATTGTTTACTAGTTTGTAAAGGCATTCTCCAGTGCTGCAATCCCTTCTGTTTGAACGATGTATATTGAAGTAACTTTGCTTTTGGATGTTGTCATTTCTAAAGATGGCATCCACAGGCTATGCGTAAGGGTGGAGTTTCTCCATACCCTTACGGGTCTCATTTGAGCTTACCTGTTATCCATAACCGTCAACTGGTACAATATTTCCCGTACCCGTCACCCATCTAGATAGACAAAAACCTGCAGGTACAAATATCTATGTTAAAATTTGACTACATAATTATAAATAGCATTTTTTTTAGTAACGAACATATTTCCTAGAAAGAACATAGTTGCTGCATATTGTAGACAACAAGCGGCGGAGGCATGGTGCAGCCTCGAGCCAAAATAACTTGGACTAAAAAAAAAAAATCCAAGACAATTGATAAAAAAATTGAACACAATACTCAATTGTTCAAGTACTAGGCTAATACATAACAAAAGACAACATATGCGATAATTGATGATACAAAAGATAGTACCAAATCAAACGGTTGATTGATTCGAAACTCCCATGATCACATCCAACACTAGAAGAAGCTAAATCTTCAAAGATGAAATTGGAAATTTAAATCAGTGCTACAACAACAAGCAAAATAGTGAGTAATGAATGCATAATTTTCTAGGACAAGATAAAACTCCTCTGTGTGAGCAGTAACCTTGATCTTGGACTCTTCGATACGAACAAATACATCTCGCTCAATTCCTGAGCAGTTTTGGTTTGATGATCCACCAAGCTCTATGGTTCCCCTGCTACTCCATGATGTAACCATAAATTGAAGAATGAGAAGTTTTATCCGATAAAAAAAAACATCTGGCTCAATGTAACATATCATTCTATGATATCTTGGACTCTCCAATACTAACAAATGCCTCCTAACAAATACATCGTGCTCAATGTAAGATATCATCATTCTATGATCCAGCCTGTTACGAAATCCGGCGGATGCACGATCAAGGATGACACCGTGGTCTGATATTTGTTAACGAGGTTCGGCTGAAACCTACATCCCCGGGGCTTGACTACTGGCGCTCCTCCCCCATGATACCGCAACACCGGCCACCTTGGGTGCTGGCACAAGCCGCCGACTTCCCCCGCGAGTCTATTGCTATTATGTTGTCATGGTTACATCGTGTGGCTCTCCCCTGATTATATAGGACATGGGTAACTGGAGTCTGACAACGACTCCATCCTATACCACAATAACAACACCAGGTCCACGTAACCTACCTAGTACAATTATTATTCGACACAAACTCAACAAACTCCACCTTGGCAAATAATCCACCACCTTGAAGTCGTTCATGCGCCAAACCTCCTTGTACACCGAACTTGGGTTGTCTTCTTTGTAGCTTACTTGGAGCTACCCGACGAATCTGACTTGGCCTTAGACCTGCCGCCATCCTGGCACCACACCGCTAAACCTGCAACTCCATCCTTCATGACTCCACCTGCAACAGTGCTCCCTTGCAACTTGAAAAGATGCGAAGTCGTCCTCTCTCCCATCATCATGGTCATCTCTCCTTTCATGATCTTCATGGTCTTCTCCCCCTCTGAACAGGAAGACATGCCATCATGTTGTAGGAGACCAAGCGAAATTAGATTCCTCCTTAGCCTTGGCACATGCATCACCCCTTGAAGCACCCGCTCAACTCCATCATGCATCTTGAACTTGATGTCGCCTACGCCAACAACACGGTAGCCCGTGTCATCTCCCAAGTAGACTAAACCATGATCACAAGATTCATACGAAGAGAACCACTCCTTATTGGGTGTCACATGAAAGCAGCTAGCTGAATCCAACATCCACGCTTCTTTTTTAATTGACCGCTTATTTGATATGAAGAGAACATCACCGCCGTCGTCTGAGTCATACTTTTGAGTTGGTACCACCTTTCAGTTCCGAACAGTCCCTCTTCAGATGTCCCCAATCCTTGCACTTGAAGCACTGGACCTTTTTCTTCTTGTTCTTGGACGTACTCCCTGCCCCTTGTCCTTTCACGAGCTCATCCCTGACAACCAAACCTTCACCATGAGAATTTCCAACTGCATCGGCTTTCCTATTTTTCTTTTTCAAATCATGTGCAAGTAACGCTGCAGTAATTTCTTCAATCTTGATGGTTTCCTCCATATGTCAAAGTAGTGGATAAATGCTCATAAGACTCGTAGGGAACATAAGAAAACTCTGGCCTTGTCTTCATCAACAACCTTGACATCCAGCCGTGTTAGATCAGCCACAATTTGATTGAAGACATTCACGGGCTCTGCAAGATCAGACCCCTCCGCCATCTTCAGTTTGTAAAACTTATGCTTCACAAACAACTTGTTAGTGAGAGTCTTGGACATATAACGACTGGCCAATTTATCCCAAATTGTCTTCGGCAAAGTTTCCTCCATGATGTGATACATGACCTCATCTGACATGCATGATCGTATGGTGGCGGCTGCCCGTGCTCGCATCTCTTCCCATTGATCATCATCAAGCTTGGCTGGCTTCTCCTCTTGCAAACCCTTCAAAGTACCTTGTTGCGTCAACAAATCTTTGACTCTGGCTTGCCGCAATCAAAAGTTGCTACTGCCATCGAACTTCGTCACCTCCAACTTGGGATTGGTCGCCATCTTTGACAACCACAGCGATCTGACCGGTGGTGGAGACCGATCTGATAGCTCCGAGTCACTCGCCTCTGCCGCTGCATCGACCGCTTCTTCCGGATCAACCTCCGCGGTGACCTCGCCCTTGATCGTTGCTAGATTGGTCTCCATGAAATCCTCGCCCTCGTTTCCGGCCATGTTGTCATCGCTTGGCAGATCGCTTGCGCAGTACTCGTCACCCGAACTCACCACCTCATCCGAGCTCGTGCCTGGACTCTCCGTGGTGATGCCTTCTGCAGCCGTCTGCTGCGCCGATCCGACCGCCCGAACACGACGGTCTGACCGCTCGACTGAAAATCCTCAGCCCGGTAGCACCTTCTCAGAACAAACGCGCGCCACTGTTCTGAACTTCTGCTCTTGATTAGAGCAACTCTAGCATTTACTGAAAAATCTGAACCGAAAAAATGCGTATTCGGTGTACCGAATCAGTGTTTTTCGGTTTTGGAAAAAAGCGGCCAGAATAGAAACCGAAAACTGAACCGAAAATGAGTATGCGGTATCTGTTCTGCCCGAGTCCTCACAAAACCAAAAACGAGCAGTCGGGCGTCCGACGGCCATGGCGGGGCTGGCAGAGGAAGATAGGAGGCGCGGGCAGGTGCGCAGGGGCAGGGCGGCCGCAAGCAGGTGCGTCGGCGCGAACAGGCGCGCAGGGGCAGGGAGGTGGCGCGGGCATAACACCCGTCACTGATGACCCCTCATCAGTGGCGGGCGTACCAAGCCCGTCACTCATAAACCATCATCAGTGACGGGCGTGTTGGGGAACACGGTAGGCTACACGAGCACAAAATAAAATTTTCTACCGATTCCGCCTGGATCAATGCTGTAGATAATGGATCACGAGATTACCACTAAACGCGCAGACCCGTAGCGGAAGTAGAGTCGGTGATGCGTGTCGATGCCGAGTAGTCGATCGGCTTGTTCCTCCTCGTCGATCCCACGAACAGTTCGTCCAAGCGCCGCAGGTGCAACGCTTCTGAGGTATCCACACGTACAGAGAGGAACTGCGTGCGGCGGACTGCTAGCTCCGATCGCAAGGTTTGGGCATGGAGATGTGACGGCCGAGTCTGACTCGTGCCACAAACTGGGGTAAACCTAACCGGGTATGCCTCCTCCACTTATATAGACCTCCCTGGTGGGCTTCAACACTTGAGGCCCGTTAGGAGTCTAAGCCCGATACGAGTTGGATCCGATCCAATTCAGTCCCATCCCCTTAAGTGTGCGACCCTACAGGTTCGCGGTTAGATGGACACGACTGTGAGTCCGAACACAGGTTCCGACCCAAGTCGATAGTCAGTAGTGACGCCTAGCAGCACGTGCTGACTCCCGAATAACCACAAAGTATATTGACGAACCATACAATGTGTCCACATGCAACATTCCTTTTGCCTCACGATATGTGTGTCGAGCTCAAGGTGAGTACTTGTCATCCTTGTGTATAGCTCGACTATCTTCTCGATCTCGTGATTCAGATTCCTGAACGGGTTAACGCTTAACCCAAGTCGCATGGCCATGCTTTCCGAATCTGATCACTCGAGAGGGCCCAGAGATATCTCTCCGAAAGGGAGGGGCAAATCCCATCTTGATCAACCATGACTTGCAGCATGCTTCTCAGCAAACCCGAAAGTTACCTTTATAACTACCGAGTTACGGAGTAGCGTTTGGTAACCCCTAAGTAAGCCGATTCACATCTCAAGCTCATGCGATGACCTCAGGTCTAGGACTGGCATAAACATCGTACTTGAGACTAACAAATGACAATCATCTCGTTGTGTCTCAGTGCGGGTCTGTCCGACTCGGCAATCTCATTGTCGAGTCCAATGCTATCAGTTTGCAACACCTTGCCCTATGACTTGTGAAACATAGTCATCATATTGAGTCACATTGCTAGTCTAGGTTGTGTGTCCGCATAACCTCAATGACCAGGGACCATTAGAACAACATCATAGAATATATAGTCTCACAAACAAATCACATATTTATTGATACATATCAGTGATGATGTTCAAGGACAATAATATTAACTCATGAATACATAGGAAATAACATCATCACATGATTTCCTCTAGGGCATATCTCCAACAGGGCGCATAACACCCGTCACTGATGACACCTCATCAGTGACGGGCGTACCAAGCCCGTCACTTATGAACCATCATTAGTGACGGGCACGAACGCCCGCCACTAAAGGTCACATATGAAAAATTGTAAAAATCACAAAAACACACATCAGTGGCAAGCTTTACACTTAGGCCCGCCACTGATGACCCATGGAGATTGTCGTCGCTCGGTGCTCCGAAACCGGGGCCGTGCGACCACGTCCCCCTTTTAGGTTCGGTAGGGGCGTCTGGGGCGGAGACCCGGTGATCGCCGGCATGACCGATGAGGCCCTACGGGGCCGGTGAGACAAAGTGCTAAGGGTGCGCGCGGGTACAAGAACAAGTGCACACACGTTTTTTACCCAGGTTCGGGCCACCCGAAGGTGTAAAACCCTACGTCCTGCCTGTCTGAACTGATATTGATTGCGGATCAAATGTTAAAAGTTACCGGGCACGTTCCCGGGCTCCCCCTCAATGTCTAAGTACTCTGTACTGCTCTCTGTTGGCTCTCTACTAGAACCAACTGATCCCTGGTCTAGTGAGCCAGCTAAGGGGACTTGTGGAGCTGAACGACTGTCCAACTGACCAACTCACTAACTGATTTTTCCCCTTGACCGTTGGCCTGGGTCCTCCTTTTATACATAAGGGGATGCCACATGTGCCACGGTGCATGAGCTACAAGTGTCCAACGGGGAGGCATGCAACCCCTCCCGGTGAGCTGGTGGCGTGCATGGGTGCCACCTCCGCTGCTAGGGGCCTAAGACCCTAGGATAGGATTAGACAACCACTGTTCCTTGGATCGGACGGGTAACTACCCATCGGTCGGCTCGTTTACTGAGCCGCGCGCCTTGCTCCTTGCCTTGGTGGGACCACGCGCCTCGCGCCGGCCACGCGCCCGCGTGGCGCTGTCAACTGGGCCCCACACCCGAGGCGGGGGCACGTGCCCGGGAACCCCCAGTCCCAGCAAGTCGACCCCGGGAAGCACCCGAGCCCAACGCACCCGGGAACCCGGTGCCCAGGCGGGAATATTCCCCGAAGCCCCGCTAGCGCCTTTCGAGCTCATAGCTTGCCGGGGAGCTCATAGACGCTCCCCGGGATGAGACCTTCCTGGGAACCCGGGAAAGGGGCCCGCGCGTCGCGCAGCGGTGGTACCCCGGGTGCCACTGGTGCGACAGTAGCCCCCGGGCGTGGGCCGGCATCACCTGTTCCCGGAAGGGTCTTCCCCTGGTCGGTTGCCGGGCTACGCCCTTAACTGACGCGCGGGCCCCGATCAGTCGCGGGCCCGTGTCCCTTCACTGCCCCGTGTATGGCGCCGTTACAAGCGGAGCAGCGGATGCACGATCCCCGCCCTAACTCCCCCCCCTAAATAGGGGTAGTTAAGGCCACTCCGCGCATTATTCCCACTGATTAGGAGTTATCCCCGCGCACCCGTAGGGTACGGAACCGGCCGTTACCAAACAGCCGGGCGTCATAAAGCCTCTACTATTGCCAAAAGGGGAACAACACTTTGCCCCTTCGCCTCCATCTTCTTCCGCACCTCGTATCCCTGCGCTCCTGCCAGCTTCCGCCCTCGCTTTCCATGGTGCCCCCCACCACCAGGAAGAGGAAGGAGGTCCAAACCTCGAAAAAGCCCGCATCAAGCAAGACCGAGGCGGCACTCAAAGCGGCCGCCACCAAGGACCAGAAGAGGCGGGAGATGCGCGCAAAAGTAGCCTTCTTCTGCCCCGGCTACAACGGCGAGGCGCTGGGGAAGCTCCGGCACGCCGTCGCCTCCAGCTTCAACGAGCACGGGGAGAGCGGATCTTCCCGGCGGGCATCGAGCACCAGGACAACGACTTCCGGGTGTTCGCGCGCTTCCTCCTTTGCGGCATGGTGCCGCCCTTCTCTCTGTTCCTCGACGCACTGAAGGAGTCTTATCAGTTGTGGGTGGCGCAGCTCCACCCCACTTCGCTGTTCCTGCTCGCCACCTTTCAGTTTCTCTGTGAGGCATTTGTGGGGGTGATGCCGTCGGTGGGGCTCTTCCGCCACTACTTCTACCCGCGCATCGACAACGCTAAGGCGATGTCGTCAGGGGTGGTCTTCCGCGCCCGCGACCAGATGAAGTCAGAGTTCATCGTCTGGTCGGGGAAGAAGATCGAAAAAGAGTGGCGGGGCGACTGGCGCTGGGTCCGAGTGGAGGACCCCCAGGAGTTCATCCAGCCGCCGACGGAGTTGCCGGTACCCCAGAACGGCTGGCAAGACAGGTACCACCGCGACGCCGACCTCCTCCCCGTCGTGGAGAAGATCAAGGCGCTGCGGCTAGCAGGGCTCACCGATGTTGACGTGGCACGCATAGCCCCGCTGCAGCTACGTCCCCGGCCCGCGTGGATGTACACGGGCTCCGGGGACAGGACACGCCTCCAGGCGGACGGCATGGACTTGGAGTCCCTCAGGACATGGGTGAGGGGGATCTCTGGCGAGATCTTACAGTCGACGGAGTTCCCGCCGGGGTTTTCCGCTCTCCATTCCAGCGTCAGGACGCTCAGCGACATCGTCGGCGCCTTCCCGCCCTGCAACGAGTGGGGGCTGATGGACGACACCCCCACCCGGGTCCCGCACGCTCCCCCGCAAGCACCCCGCGGGAAGCAGGTGATCGAGGAGAGCGAGGGCGGGTCCGAGCCCAGCTGGCCCTCTTTCTGGTCGCTGGACGACGAGGCGGGCTAGGTGGCTGCGTCCCCGGAAGTCGTCGCCGTGGAGGACGATGACGAGGAAAGCAGCGACAGTGCGCCCTTGATCGTGAGAAGATCAAGGGCGTTCACAGCGGCCGCAGCCATCTCCTCAACGGCGACGTCTGCCCCGACAGCGGCCACCAACCTGGTGGCGACAGCCGCTTCTGGGGCGCCCGCTGGTACCTTGACGGCAGCCGCGGCAACAGGGGCCGCGAGTGCCTCGGCGGCGGCCCCTGCCTTTGCGGCGGCCACCAGCTCCGCGGCGGGAACCGGTCCCGCGGTGCCCGCCGGTACCCTGGTAGCACCAGCGCCTGCTGGGGTCACCGGCACCCCGGCAACGGCCCTCGCCCCGGTGGCGGGGGCCTCTGCTAGTTTGGCTCCTGGCACCGCGGCGGCATCGCGGACAACACCCGGAGCTCTCCGGGTTACGACGACTCCGCGGGCGCCCACGGCGCCGCCCGCTCGTGGGGTCTTCCGGGGCTTTGTGCTCCGGCGCAACCCTCCGAAGTCCTCATCGCTGGCGGGTGCCAGCAAGAGGGCGAGGAGCGATTCCCCGCCCGGCACGCCAAGCAAGAGGACGCGTGCCGACGCCGGCGGCGCCGCCTGAAGGGGCGCGTAGAGATAAACAAAAAACTTTTCCTACGCGAACTCCCAAGATCTAGCCGAGGTAGAAGGCCACGAGGATTACCACTAGACGCGCAGTTGCGGATTATTGATGCGGCGCCTTGATGCAGTGCAGTCCCTCGATCCGATCCAGCCGATCCAATCCCGCGATCGTCGAAGTGCTGAACGTACAGCACCTCTGCCGGTATCCACACGTGCGAGGAGGAGCTCCGGCGGCGGACTGCTAGATCCGGTGCGACGGTTGAACTGAATCGGGCTAGGGTTCTCAACGCATGAGAGTGGAAAAAACCGTGCCCTTTAGGCATCCCACGCCCCTGCTTATATATCGAGTGGAAGTGGGCTCCAAGCCTTGTGGCCCATCCACCCTGCGAGTCCAACTCGCATTGTCAGCCCAATTCCAGTTCGGGTCCAACCCGACCAAATACTTGCTCCCGCTCTTAAGTGTGTGACCCCACAGGCTCATGGCGACTTGGACACGATTGGAGTCCGACTCACAATCGATCAATCGGTAGCGGCTCCTAGCAGAACGTGCCGACTCCCAAGTACCATCGAGTCATGACGACGTACCTTCCAATGTGACATACGTCTTAGTCCCTTTTTGCCTCACGATATACCTTGTCGAACTATAGGCGATTAATCGTCATCTCTTTAATAGTTCAACTCTCTTCTCGATCTGTGATATACGATTCATCCGACTAACTCTTAGTCGATCAACCCGGTTAACAATTAACCAAGTCGCGCATGGCCATGCTTCCCGAATCATATCACTCGAGAGGGCCCAGAGAATATCTCTCCAGTCGGAGGGGCAAAATCCCATCTTGGTTATCCACATCACACAGCTTGATTCTCAGTCAACCCGAACTCTGCCTTTATAACTGCCCTGTTACGGAACAACGTTTGACAGAACCTAAGTTGGTGATCCACAACTCGGATTGTGCGATAACCTCAGGTCTAAGGATTACATTGATTGAGACATGCAAATGACGACCTACTCGTTGCATCTCAATATGGGTCAGTCCGACTCGCTAAACTCTTTAGCCGAGTCCGTGTAAGCTGGAATGACATCACCATGCCCATGACAAGTGGAACCGAGTCATCAGCCAACTTTCACATTAGTCTAGGTTATGTGTCCAGCACAACCTCAATGACTAAGGACAATTTAGTATGAACAACATGAATACATAGTTCCACAATCAAATCACATATTCAATGATACATATCAGATGTTCAAACAAGGACAACTCAATAATATTTATGAATACATTGGGAATTACATCATACATGATTGCCTCTAGGGCATATTCCCAACAGTCTCCCACTTGCACTAGAGTCAATCATCTTGACATCATATGTCTAGACATCTAATGCCCATACCTCTCATGTGCGCCTCATGCTTAGGCTGTGGTAGCGCCTTTGTCAACGGATCTGCAATGTTTGCATCCGTGTGTACCTTGCATAACTTGATATCACCTTGTTCGACGAACTGGCGAATGAGGTGGTAACGCATGAGTATATGTTTGTTCTTCTGGTGTTGTCTAGGTTCCTTGGCTTGTGCGATAGCACCATTGTCGTCACAATATACGTCCAATGAATTGGACGCGCCCTGAACCACACCAAGATCAATCAGGAGATTCCTGATCCAAACGGCTTCCTTTGCTGCCTCCGAGGCAGCAATATACTCAGCCTCTGTTGTAGACGCAGACACAGTATCTTGCTTGGAACTCTTCCAGCTCACAGCCCCTCCGTTCATCACGAACACATATCCAGATTGCGAACGAGAATCATCTGAGTCGGTGAGATAACTCGCATCCGTGTAACCCTTTACACTGAGTTCATCCTCACCTCCATAAACTAGGAACATGTCCTTAGTCCTTCTCAAGTACTTAAGGATGTTTTTAACTGCTACCCAGTGGCTTTCGCCAGGGTCAGCCTGGTATCTGCTTGTTGCACTTAGAGCATAGGAAACATCAGGCCTAGTACAAATCATGGCATACATGATGGATCCGACTGCCGAAGCATACGGGATCGCACTCATCCGATTTCGCTCATCAGTTGTCGAAGGACACTGAGTCTTGCTAAGCTTTACACCATGGGACATCGGTAAGAATCCCTTCTTAGACGATTCCATGTTGAATTTCTTCAACACTTTGTCCAAATATGTACTTTGACTCAATCCAATGAGCCGTCTAGATCTATCTCTATAGATCCTGATTCCCAGTATGTAAGTTGCCTCACCCAAATCTTTCATTGCGAAACTCCTTTCCAATGATTCTTTGGTTTCTTGCAACATCAAGACATCATTTCCCATCAATAATATGTCGTCCACATATAAGATTAGAAAATTTACTTTGCTCCCACTAAACTTCTTGTACAAACAAGAATCATGATCGCTCTTGATGAAGCCAAAAGATTTGACTACCTCATCAAAGCGAATGTTCCAACTCCGAGATGCTTGCTTCAGTCCATAAATGGATTTCTGAAGTTTGCATACCTTGTCAGCGTTAGCCGGATCGACAAAACCTTCGGGCTGTATCATATACACGTCCTCAGTTAAATTTCCATTGAGGAAAGCCGTCTTGACATCCATCTGCCATATCTCATAGTCGAAATAGGCTGCTATAGCTAACATGATCCGAACCGACTTAAGCATCGCTACGGGCGAGAAGGTCTCGTCGTAGTCAACTCCTTGAACCTGTCGGAACCCCTTCGCGACAAGCCGTGCTTTATAGACAGAAACATTTCCATCCATGTCAGTTTTCTTCTTAAAGACCCATTTGCTCTCGACGGGTCTTGCACCGTCTGGCAGATCAACCAAGGTCCAAACTTGATTTTCATCCATGGACTTTAACTCAGATCTCATGGCTCCAAGCCATGACTCAGAATCAGATCCCACCATCGCTTCCGAATAAGTTGTCGGCTCATCACTGTCTAACAGTAATACTTCACGAGCACTTTGCAATCTAGCAGATCTCCGTGGTTCTGGTGCTTTTACCGGCATAGATACCACGACCGGCTCAGCCTCTAAGACTGTAGCTGACTCGCCTCTAGCAGGTTCCTCCCGAATTTCTTCGAGTTGCACTGTGCTCCCACTGACTCCCCGACTGAGAAACTCTTTCTCAAGGAAGACACCGTTCCGAGCGACAAACACTTTGCCCTCTTCTCGGTTGTAGAAGTAGTACCCTAAGGTTTCCCTTGGATACCCCACGAAAATACACTTATCCGACTTGGCTGTGAGCTTGTCCGACTGAAGTCGCTTGACGAATGCTTCACAGCCCCAAATCTTAAGAAAAGACAAACTCGGCCTTTTGCCAGTCCACATCTCATGCGGTGTCTTCTCTACCGATTTCGATGGTACTCTGTTTAGTGTGAACGCTGCAGTTTCTAGACAATATCCCCAAAATGACAAAGGTAGATCTGTTCGACTCATCATTGATCGTACCATGTCCAACAAGGTCCGATTCCGCCGTTCTGATACACCGTTCCTCTGCGGCGTACCCGGTGGAGTAAGCTGAGGAACTATTCCACAACTCTTTAGATGGTCATCAAACTCATGGCTCATGTACTCGCCTCCACGGTCCGACCGTAGAAACTTTATTTTCTTGCCGAGTTGATTTTGTACCTCACTCTGGAATTCCTTGAATTTCTCAAAGGCTTCTGACTTGTGTTTCATTAAATAGACATATCCATATCTACTCAAATCATCAGTGAAGGTAATGAAGTACTCATAACCACCTCTGGCTGTCGTGCTCATTGGGCCACATACATCACTATGTATTAGATCCAACAAGTCAGACGCCCTTTCACAACTCCTTGCAAAAGGCGTCTTGGTCATTTTGCCGAATAGGCATGACTCGCATGTCTCGAACGACTCCAAGTCGAACGAAGTTAAAAGTCCATCATCATGGAGCTTCTTCATGCGCTTCCAACTTATATGACCAAGCCGACAGTGCCAAAAGTAAGTCATATTCAGATCATTTGGTTTTAACCTTTTCACATTTATGTTATAGACTGATTCACTATCAAGATTCAAAATAAATAACCCGTCCAGGACGGGTGCAAAGCCGTGAAACATATCTTTCAAATATAAAGAACAACCATTATTCTTAATATTCGACTCATAACCTTGTCTCATTAAACATGAGGCAGAAATAATGTTTCGACTAAGCACTGGAACATAATAACAATTATTCAGCTCCATTAAGAATCCTGAAGGTAAATGAAGTTGCATCGTGCCGACTTCCAACGCAGCGACTCTCGCTTTGTTGCCGACTCGAATATCAACCTCGCCTCTTGCCACGCTCCTAGTTCTTACCAGCCCCTGCAACGAGTTGCAGATGTGAATTACTGATCCGGTATCATATACCCATGAACTGTTAGGTGCATCAGCAAGATAAATGTCTATAACATTACAAACAAGCGTACCTGAGTTAGAAGTCCCACTTCCACTCTTGGCTTTGTCAGCCAAAAACTTGCTGCAGTTCCTCTTCCAGTGCCCATCCGTCTTGCAATAGAAGCAAGTGGATCCAGCTGTAGGAGATGGCTTAGTCCCTGAGGCAGCGCTCGGGACAGAGTCCTGAGTTTTGCCTCCTGACTTAGCCTTCTTCTTCTTAGTCCAAGAACCCTTCTTGAACTTAGCCTTATTCTGCACCATCAACACTTGACTGGTGCCTTTCTTGAGGTCAGCCTCTGCTGTCTTGAGCATCCCATGTAGTTCAGTGAGCTTCTTATCCATACCATGCATGTGATAGTTCGAGATGAACGGAGCATATGCACTAGGAAGAGAGTTCAGAACTATATCTGTAGCGAACTCATCGCTTATGGGAAAACCCAGCCTATCCAAAGACTGCACGTAACCAGTCATCTTGATCACGTGCGGACTCAGTGGATCGCCGTCTTTGAGCTTACAGCCAAGCAAAGCTTGAGAGACTTGATACCTCTCGGTCTTTGCCTGAGCCTGGAACATACTTTTGAGGCTTTCGATCATATCGTAGGCCTCAACATTCTCGAACTGCTGCTGCAAGTCCGGTTCCATGTGTGCAAGCATAAGACAGCTAATTTCCGTAGACTCATCTCTAGCCTTACGGTGGGCATTCATGACAGCGACTGTCGCATCTTCATCAGGCTCATCTAGGAGTGGAGTGTCTAGAACATGGTCCTTCTTTTCTTGCTTGAGGACTATCCTCAGATTACGATACCAGTTGGTGAAATTAGTTCCATTAAGTTTATCTTTCTCTAGGATCGACCTCAACGCAAAAGTGGACAAATGAGGAAGGTTGCTAGGTGCCATTGATCTACAACAGAAAATATGCAAAACACTTAAGACATGTATTCATAAAAGAGCAGGAATATTAAACGCTTTAATACTTATGCTCCCACTAGAACCAACATCTCTCCGATGGTTACTAAGTGATTCAGGATCCTAAATAAGCAAAACGACTAGTGAGCTTTAGCATCACCGCTAGCTGCCAAGTGATCTGGGTAGGCAACACCTTACCAATCGCATCTCATACGACTCCTGTTAGTCGGGTGGCATCACATGCCTCGGCTCCCGACCTACCTCGCCCCGAGCCCCACAACCGTTGTGATGGACTCGTCTAGCTTACCAAGTGCTTCCGCTGTAAGAGTCCGACTCAAACCCACCTAGTTGGAAAGAATTGGTAGCACCTCAATTTCATGAGCCCACTACCAAGAATGTCCAACTTGTGATGGTGCAGCACTTGGCGGGGCGACCGACTAGACCTTCTTTGAGAGATTTAAACTACCAACTATCTAATAGAGGTAAAACTGAGACATAACAATAACACAAATAAAGCAATTATAATGTGAAATGGTATGGCTCTCTTCATGGTGATCTCCATCTCCACAAAGCTTGTAAGTAGACTCGTGCCAATTCTTGTCACGTGCCGCCTTACTCCATGTCGCCGACTTGTACATCGGATTGCATGTCCTCCAGGTTCTCCAAGTAGCTACACTAGCTAGTGAACGGAAATTACATGGAAAATTCGACACGCAGGTCGTTATACAATAAATGACAGCACCTAGGCTCCAGCCGGCTGACAAAAAACGTGACACGCAGATCACGTATGGATTACACACATCACATGCACATAAGCCATACCATTCACAACATCCTGCAAAACAAGTTATGCATAGAAACGATATCTATCGGCGTTGTGAATCTCGCAACGACATCTAAGGCGCTACGACAGGGCGAAGCCGGCGGTCCCGCAGATCAAATCTGCATTCCGGTCATGGATTTCTTCATCGGATAAAACAATTTTACCCAGATCCGATCTGTGTTCCGATTCGACCAAACTCTTTGATCTTCGATTACCGCAACTGGATTTACGTGTCACAGTATACCCCGATGGCGGAAACCGACCGGTAGGGGTATGTCGTTCCACGACCTTAGCAGTATGATCACGGACAACAGATCATCCATATCCCCGAGTATGATTGATCCAATCAACCTTGTACAAAACCGATCTATCTCATAGACCGACCACCAAAACAGCAACTAGATCCAATCTAATGCCTACTGCATATCACATATGCGCGATCAAGGGCCTAATACCAGAAGCTACCGCTCTGATACCACTGAAGGGGCGCGTAGAGATAAACAAAAAACTTTTCCTACGCGAACTCCCAAGATCTAGCCGAGGTAGAAGGCCACGAGGATTACCACTAGACGCGCAGTTGCGGATTATTGATGCGGCGCCTTGATGCAGTGCAGTCCCTCGATCCGATCCAGCCGATCCAATCCCGCGATCGTCGAAGTGCTGAACGTACAGCACCTCTGCCGGTATCCACACGTGCGAGGAGGAGCTCCGGCGGCGGACTGCTAGATCCGGTGCGACGGTTGAACTGAATCGGGCTAGGGTTCTCAACGCATGAGAGTGGAAAAAAACCGTGCCCTTTAGGCATCCCACGCCCCTGCTTATATATCGAGTGGAAGTGGGCTCCAAGCCTTGTGGCCCATCCACCCTGCGAGTCCAACTCGCATTGTCAGCCCAATTCCAGTTCGGGTCCAACCCGACCAAATACTTGCTCCCGCTCTTAAGTGTGTGACCCCACAGGCTCATGGCGACTTGGACACGATTGGAGTCCGACTCACAATCGATCAATCGGTAGCGGCTCCTAGCAGAACGTGCCGACTCCCAAGTACCATCGAGTCATGACGACGTACCTTCCAATGTGACATACGTCTTAGTCCCTTTTTGCCTCACGATATACCTTGTCGAACTATAGGCGATTAATCGTCATCCCTTTAATAGTTCAACTCTCTTCTCGATCTGTGATATACGATTCATCCGACTAACTCTTAGTCGATCAACCCGGTTAACAATTAACCAAGTCGCGCATGGCCATGCTTCCCGAATCATATCACTCGAGAGGGCCCAGAGAATATCTCTCCAGTCGGAGGGGCAAAATCCCATCTTGGTTATCCACATCACACAGCTTGATTCTCAGTCAACCCGAACTCTGCCTTTATAACTGCCCTGTTACGGAACAACGTTTGACAGAACCTAAGTTGGTGATCCACAACTCGGATTGTGCGATAACCTCAGGTCTAAGGATTACATTGATTGAGACATGCAAATGACGACCTACTCGTTGCATCTCAATATGGGTCAGTCCGACTCGCTAAACTCTTTAGCCGAGTCCGTGTAAGCTGGAATGACATCACCATGCCCATGACAAGTGGAACCGAGTCATCAGCCAACTTTCACATTAGTCTAGGTTATGTGTCCAGCACAACCTCAATGACTAAGGACAATTTAGTATGAACAACATGAATACATAGTTCCACAATCAAATCACATATTCAATGATACATATCAGATGTTCAAACAAGGACAACTCAATAATATTTATGAATACATTGGGAATTACATCATACATGATTGCCTCTAGGGCATATTCTCAACACCGCCGACCCCACGGCTGCGGGGGTCAGTAGCGGCGTGGGCGCGTCCTTTGGCGACCCAGCCTCGACGGATGCAGGGCCGGCACCGGGTATGCCTTCATTGGTTCTCTGCAACTGCAATTCCTGTTAGCCAAACTCACGAACATACCTTCTCTTTCTGCAACAAGCGGCAGCTTGCCCGCGGCAAGCCTCTTGGACGCTCCCGCAGGCGCAGGTGAGGTAGGGGAGGCTGCCCCGGCAAGCCTGACGGCCGCACAAGGTAACCGCCCCGGTCGCCCTTGTCCGCCCCCGATAGCCCCAGCCATCGCCGATCCTCATGCTTCTCATTGCTGCAGGCACAGGTGCGCCCCTGCCAGGAACGGACGCACCCGCGGTCGACCCTGACTCGGTCGTCGAGGCCGCGGGGGCGGAGGTGGAGTCGGAAACGGCTCTAACGTCCGACCCCGTTGCATCGGACACAACGGCAGCATAGGACACCGCCGCTGCCGTGACGGCTCCTGGCGACGAGCCCAAAGCCGCGGACGTGGCCGGCACGGGCTCACCCGTCGTCCACCAGGGGGCAACCCCCGCCGGAGGCAGGGAGCCTTCTCCAACCCCGGGGTCCCTGAGCGCAGGCGCGGGGGAAGTTGCCGGGGAAGGACGGCATGACCCTTGGGAGCAAGTTGGCGACCCCGCGCCTCGTCCCACTTCGGCAGCAGGGGCTTCATCATCTTCGGGGGCTCTCCCCGGCACCGACCTCGGCACCCTCGCCGGGGTCGCTTGGAACCCCCTTACCTGGGATCCGAGCGTCTTTGAGCGGGGGCACCGGTTCCTGGACGCCGTCCGGGACCAACAATTCGCCTTCGTCACCTCCTACAACGAGGTGAGGGGGCGCCACACCGCCGCCAAGAATCAACTCGGCGAGGTGCAGGAGGCCGTGGAGAGAGAGCTGCGCGAACTCTCCCGGCTGCGCAAGGAGGCGCGCCTCGCCGAAGAGGAGGCGCGGTTGGCCCGGCAAGCCCTGGAGGCTGCCCGGGAGCCGGTAGTCCCGGAGACCGAGCTCCGTCGGCAACTGGAGGTCCAGCGCGCGGAGCTTCACGGAAGGTTCGACACGATGGCGGCAACCCTCGAAACGGCCCGGAAGGAGCATGTCGAGGTGCTCGCGACGGCCTAGACGCGGCTGGACGAGAAGAGCGAGCTGATCGCCAACTACTGTGGCGAAATCCAAGTCCTCCGTGTCCTGTTGGAGGTGCAGGTCAAGGCTGCCGAGGATGCGGCGAGAGCGGCGGCTCGGCACGAGGCCGAGCTCAACTCCGCCAAAGGCAGAGCGCCCGGGCTTGAGGACGAGTTGGCCACCGTCCGGGAAGAGCTCGCCAAGGCCAGCGAGGCCAACGCGACCCAGGCCTTAGAGCTTGCGAAGCTGGAGGGCCGCGTCAGCAAGGCCAAGAAGGCCGCGCAAGATGCCCGACTCCATCACGGCACGCTGATTGGGCAGCGGCAGCTTGAGACGGAGAAGCTGACGAAGATCGCCCAGTCGCTGCGCGACCTGCTGCCCAAGTTCGAGCTACAGGCGGTGGAGGTGGACGGCACGGACGTCACGACGCTGATCCCCTTCTTCTTCGACTTGGTGGGGAAGCTCTGGGCGCTCAACGTCTGGATCGCCAGGTACGGTGCCAATGAAGTCGCCAACTGCGCTCGCGAGGTTGTCGGGACTATCCTCCCGCGGATTCATCTCCGGGACCCAGAGTTCCCCTTCGAGTCCCTGCTGGACGCTTGGTCCGACAGCGAGGACGAGCCCACGCACACCCAAGCAGTGTGCGAGTTCGTCGACGAGGTCGTCGAGCGGATGCAGATGAAGCTGGAGCTTGATCCCCCCGCTGACCCCCCGGCCGAAGACGACGACAACTAGTTGCCGCAGCCCCAGCCGTACTCGTTGCTTCCACTGTATCTTCTTCTGTTTGCTTTCCCTGCAAGTATGGCGCTTAGCGCCGTTTTGTAACATCTCAGAATTTTCCAATTCTGGAATGTTAAATAAAATAATTATTTTAATTAAAATATTGGCTTTGGAAATGGTTTGGTTGTGAATTTCTGAAGGATTTGAAATTTTTAGGACTTATTTAAATTTTTTCACACCATGTTTGAATATTCAACAAAAAAGTGGATTAATATGACTATCCAAATTATACAACATGGTTGGGACATTTACATAAGTTCAAAGTATTTCAGTTGAACCGTTTGCATGTTATGATTTTACCCGAACTATTATTCGCGTCAAATAAATCATACGTTCTTTTTGAATGATTTACTAGCACACTAAGTTTCCAATTTGGATGCCATGACCATTTGAGAGCATCGTTGGAACACTTAAATCGATTAGAAATGTTCTTCAACATTTATTTAAATGTTAAAGAAAGGGAATAATATGACTTCCCAAGTATATGGTTGGAAAACATATATAATGATTCACCTATGTTTCTCTCGATATTTGCTTTGTCGTGTTCATTTTGTTTTCGAGAAAAAGTTATCAAACATTCGAGAAGAGGATAACGTGACATCCTCACGTGCAAATGTTATTCCAACATTTATTCCATTGTTGAGACATCTGAGAATTTATTCCATTGTTGAGACATCTGAGAAAAGGAATAATATGACTTCCCAAACATATATAGTTAGAAACATCTGCGATGTTTACATGGTTTGTGATTTGGTGTTATAAAGCCATTTGAGAATTTTATTGAACCGTATAATTATGATGAGATTTTATTTGGAGTTAAACCCAATGGGGTATTTAGCTAAGAAAGGATTTAGTGAAAAGTATGCCAACCCAATATTTTATTGGAGTTTAAACTAATTTATGAAACAAAGGTTTCATAATAGATTTCAAAATCTATTTTATGTATTACTTATAAAGCCCTAATGACATTTATACAAACAAAAGTATTTTTACTTATTTTATTTTGAAAAGATTCAAGTCTCAAAAGTTTACACTTTGGAGGATTTGAATTTACAAATTTACTGGAGTTTATTTGGACTTATTTGGAGTTAGGAATCAAAAGTTATTAATAAAAAAAGAAAAGGAAAAAAAAAAGAGAATGGACCGACCCAACTGGGCCGGCCCATCTCCACCGTGCGCCCCAGCCAGAGCACGAGCACCAGCTCGTTCTTCCTCCTCTGCAGGTAAGGAATCCACTCCTTTCATATTTTTTTTCTTCGATTTCTTTCTTTCCCGCGCGTCTTTCTCCAAAAGGAAACCATCCCATCAATCCTCACCATCCCGGAAACCCATTCAGGAAATCAATTTGAAGTTTCCTCTCATAATCGCAGTTTGCAAAAGAGTCGCCCCGAATGCCGGCCGTCGACATCCCGCGCCCGATCTCCCTCCTCGGCCACTATAAAAAGATTCCACGCGCGTCACTTTGAGCCTTTGCTTCTCATCTCCCAATCTCATGTAGGAAGTTTGGCTTCAAAACCTCTCTACAACCGGCTACATCGACGTCTTCCTCCGCCGGTCACCGCCACCATTGTTGCCGGTGAGATCACCCGAACCTCCGTTCTTCGATTTCTTTCACCGGTAGACTCATGTGACCCCTACCTACCTTTGTGACAAAGTTTCGTGACCTCTTGATGCCGTTGGCCGCGCCGTCCCCGACCCCATGCCAAAGCCGCGCCCGGAGCTCCGCCCGTCTCCATCCGAAGATGCTACGACCGCGCAAGCCGCGTCACGGTGTCCGCTTCGATGTCTTCCATGGCCCCATCAAACCCTACGTCGACATCATCGCCGTCCTCCTTCAACTCCGGCGAACTCCGTGTCTTTTCCGGTGAGCAACTTTTCAGCCGCAGCAGTTTTGATTAGCCATATTTAGAAGCCCATATCTTTCGATCAGTGTATCATTTTTGGCTGAATCTTTCTGTTATAGTTAGAGAACGTCCACCTCTCAAGACCAGACCAGATTTTATACCCCGTCTCCATGATCTTCAGTACGGCATCTTCGTTGGAAATTGCCATTCACAGTATGCTTTTTCTGGATTAGCCACCTTTCGAAATTCATATAAATTGTTCCATTGATCCGTTTGGTTCCAAACTTTCTGTATTTCATCAATTATATCATTTTCTACACATTAGTGTACACCTTGCACAATTTAGGATTTTTCTACCTAGGTGCATCTTCAATCAAAAGTCGTATCTGTTAACACTGTCACATCAGTTAGCCGTCTTCCGGAGCCTATATCTTTTGAGTCATTACTTGAAATTAGATGATTCTTTCTGTCATGTCAAGATTAAATCCAAATCTAAATCCTAGACCTCTTTAAACACCTTTCCAAGTTCATTAACACTAGTGAATCGTCGTTGCAAAACAGTACCTTCAGCAGTTTCCCACACGTGCCATTTCTAAGCCTTTAGTTACAGAAACTTTGTTATAGATTATTCTGTTTTGTAAGCCTGTATATTTTAACTCACAAATCCTATTTAGGTGAAACCAGTTTATTTTGAAAGCTTGTTAGATCTAGTGTAATTCATCCCATTGGCCCACTGTCTTTCGAACCCATTAGTACCAGTACATTTTCAGTAGAAGTTAGTATCTTTAATCTGTCAGAATCAGAGTAGCCAGGTTTGCAAGCCAGTAGCTAATTCTCTGTAGATCCTTTTCGGATGAGACTTGTTGGGTTAGCAAGTACAATCTTAATACTATACAGTAGTATGCTTTCCATCCCATGTTCTGCCATTTAGCACCATTTGGCAAACAGCCAAAGTATCTAAGTTATAACAATTCCTATAGACTTAAATTCCAGACTTAGCCACAGTAGTCCATGCCCAACCAAACTTTAAATCTATTAACACTGTCTTATTGATTAGCAATGTTCCAAAGCCCATACATGTTGATCCATATTTTCAAACCAGTTCATTCTTTCTGTTGTGACAAGAGTACACCAAACTCTAATTTCTGGACCACTTTGTACACCTTCCAAAGTTATTCGACAGTAGCCCACGACCCCAAGAAAATTGCATCTGTTAACAAACAAACCGTTTCAATTCCGATAGAACCCAAACCTTGTTCCTACCTCTTAGATCTATGACTAGGACAACCTAACAGTAGTTAGGTACTATTTAATTTAAACTTCGTATATTGCTTTGGTTCTTTATTTGGAGTTATGATTTGGAGTTCTCGAATAGTTATTTATTATTGCTTTTCGTTCTTCGCGATAGATTATACACAGTGCGGTAACTATGAGTATCGACAAAGAAGAAGGATACAAAGACACTAAAAAGGCAAGTTCACTTTGATCATATCCTATTATTACTTATTTTTAAATACTTATGCATTACAGTTGTTTGTAGAAATGCATTGATAGGACTATTACTCGTACTTATACTAGCTATGCTTGACCTACTAGCTATAGGGTTACCTTTGCCATGAATCCTCCACCAATTGCCATCGTGATTAGAATTGCTTAGCCCCGCTATGTTAGTATACGTGGGAGGGAATCTCAATCAAATGAGAATTAATATTGTGGAGTATTTTGGAAACTTGGCAAAAACAACCCAAATGAACCGTCCTGGGTGGGCTGCTTTGAGTATTCGGATGTCGTGACATTAGGTCCATTTCTATGGGTCCCTCTGAGTCGAGTTCCTGTGGATTTAGGAATGGATCGTCCATGGACGTCTCTCCCGTGGATTCAGGGAGCGTCTTATTCACAATGTGGGATGCCACTCGGGATAACCAGAGACTGGACTAGTTTCCTGTTTAGTAGCTTCTAGTACAACCACATGGTAATATGGGCTCTGCCTGGATGGGGTAAGAAATGTTTACCCAGATCCGAGGGATTGTATTGAGGTAGTTGTGTAGGTGGGAGCGCGGGTCCCTCAGGTGGTCGGGTGAACATGTTCTGAAAATTCTTGAAGTCGATGCCGTTGCTACTCCACCCGGAGGACAGCAAGGGATTAACACGTCGAATTCTTGTGGGGAATGTGTACAACCTCTCGAGAGTGTCAAACTAAGTACTTAGCCGTGTCCGCGGTTACGGACAATTATGAGCAACTAGATATTGGAGCTGTAAGAAAGGTCTCACTCATTCCAACTTCTTAAATAAAATGAATGGTTTGAACAGGGTAGGGGCACTTGATGTAATCCACTCAATGTGCTCTAGGTTAATAGGAGCATGGGTGTTTCTACCCGTGTCCATTAGTTAACAATAATGTATCATTCTTTGTAGTAAGATAAACTATGTTTTGCTACCACGCCATAAAGCCTGAACCCCACCTAGCCAAATACTGCATATACTTGATAGGATCTGTTATAACCCTTTTGTGAACTTGCCAATACATTCAATGTATTGACTCCCTAGTGGCTGCAACGTTTAAATGTTGCAGGTGAACCAGGTGAAGAGTGAGGTACGAATTGTTAGGGTTGCGAGTTTACATTCCAACATGTTTCGACTGTGGAGTTGTTATGGGACTCCTGTATCTTCTGCCTTCCGCTGCAAGATTTTATTTTCTTTAGAGATAACCCATGAGGTTATGCAATATGTAAGTTACTACTAAATTCTGGATCAATGCGATGTAATATACTTTTGACTTTTGTATCTTGATATTACATCTTGAAACTGTGTGTGCTAGCAAGTCGATCCAAGGACTAGCACAGTAAGCACAGAGATCGAACCCTTGGTGAAGGGGGATCACTTCACGTTTGAACAATCGCTTTTTGATTAGTCCGTGTAATCATTCGGGACTTAGTCAATCAAGCTTGTTAATTTGCTCAATTTTTGTCCCTTATTCCCGAGGCTGCCTCGTGGGATGGTTCCCTTAGCCTTTGCGTGTTATGCCTTGTGTTGCGGGGGACTCGCGCGCGCCTCACCCTTGACCAGACCAGGGACCCGGGACAGACTCGCGGTGCCGACCTGGGGCCAAGCGGTAGCGGGGAGCCACTCCACTTGCGGGGTAGCTACTCCAAGCCGCGCCCCTCCGGGACGGACCCGCGAAGCCACACGGGGAGCGCACTCTCCCTGCAAGCATCCCTTTTAACACTCCGGCTACGCGCGGGATCTGGGGCCGCACCCAGCGAGACAGTGCTCAGTTTCGGGCAGCTTTTAGCGAATTCAGTGTTCATGTTCAGACACTTAGCTTTTCCGTTCGGTCCAATGCCTCGTGACGCTCTGCGGTAGAGTGCAGTTGGGGCACTGCCTTGGTAGGGACCCTCCCTGGGTACCTGTTCAAGGGAAACGATTTCTGAGGGATGCGGCAGGAGCGCGGGGGCAGGATCGCCGCCAGCGGCAACCGCCGCCGACGATGCTACTACCATGCCCATGCGGCAACCCTCGCCCTCAGGGACAGACCCTGGCCTTCAGGGAGGAACCCTGGCCTAGGAGGACTCCGCCCCGGGAGCAGCCGCAAGACGGCTACAACGTCCTCGCCGCCAGCTGTGCCCCACCCCGAACGGCGGGCACGGGTGACGAGGGAGTTATAGCCTCCCAGCGACAGCCCCTGCAACTGGGGAGACCTGTTTTTTTTTTCCTGGGGAACTCGTCCCAAGGGGTGTGACAGCCCTTGTTGCCCGGGAGCTAAATTGCTCGAGGGCCGTTGCAGGGACGCGGTGATGGGCCGGAACGGGCGACGAGCGCTGGAATCGGCTCCATCACAGCGTCCTCGCAACGACCCGCGCCCCGAAAAAGGCTCTCTCAAAGAGAATGCGGCCAGGTCTCTATGATAGTGCACCCGTCGGCACAAGGCACGGATGGCATGCACTACCATAGAGCCTCCGCGGCAGCCCCTGCTCCTTGCGGAGGTGTCCTACGGAGGGGGGCGGTAAGGGCACTATGGCAATGCACCCCGTCAGCGCCGAACACTGATGGGATGCTCCACCATAGTGCCTCTGCGGCAACCCTCGCCCAAGAGCCGCCCACTTGAGGAAGCGCGGCAGGGGCACAACGACAGTGCACCCGTCAGTGCAGGGCACTGATGGCATGCACTACCATCGTGCCTCTGGGGCGTCCCTCGGGGCAGGCTCGATGGGGTGATGCAGCAGAGGCGCGATGGCAGCGCACCTGCCGGTGCTAGGCGCTGGCGGGGAGCACCGCCTCCGCACCTCCGTGGCACCACCCGCCTTAACGGCCCCGAACCCGGCTTCGCTCTGAGCCGTTCCATGATTGGGGTGCGCCTTTTATAGGCGCGGGAGGGGGGTTTGCCACCGCGCACGACAGACCCGCGCAGCACCGTGGCGCCCTTCCCTCGAACGCGGCGCAGTTTCCGCCGCAGGTTTACCAGGCAACCGTGGCACACGTGGCGGCAAACTGTCAACTCAGAAGCCTCGGAGTGCGGTGAGCCCCTTGTGTTGCGGTCCTCCCGTACCACAAGGCACCGGTGTATGGTGCGACCCGTGCGCAGCTCACGGGCACCACAGTGTACAAGATTCCACTCTTTCCTGCAGGTTAGACTCTTACCAGGCCCGAGATGCTGCAATTTTTTTCGAAACTTACAAAAACAAGCAACATAGACAAATCCCTCCTGCTTCCCAGCCCCCGGGCACAAAGGGGTCGATGCCAAACTTGGACGTGAGCGTTTCCTTTCCCAGGCGCAGCGACTGCGCGGTGCAGGCTGCGGGAGGCCGAGCAACTGCACAACTAGTGATGCACGTTGCGGAAGGCCCGCCCATGGCATGTCCAGCGATGCCCGTCGCGGGGAGCCCGCCAACGGCATGTCCAGTGATGCACGTCGCGGTGAGCCCGCCAACGGCATGTCCAGTGATGCACGTCGCGGGGAGCCCGCCAACGGCATGACCCGTGATGCACGTCGCGGGAAGCCCGCCAACGGCATGTCCCGTGCCGGAACAATCCGGCAACGGGTTTAAATTTCGAGGCCACAACAGCCCCCTGCTCACAACGAAGTATGGAAAGACACCTTTGTGCACTTAAAGCAGGAAACAGGAGAAAAGACACGCGAATAAACAAGGCAAATCCGAAGCTCAGGGGCGAAACACTTATCTTTATTCACGATTAACTAGCGGTTTACACATGGGGGCTGCCCGGTTACACTAGTTCGAGAGGTATGCATCGGAGGCATCACCTGAGGGTCGGGCTCCGCCGCTTCACGGTTAGAACTTGGGCAAGTGCTCAATATTCCAGCTATTGGGCACAGGCAAGCCGTCTTCGGTTTCCAAGCGGACAGCCCCCGGCCTGGTCACCTGCACTACCCGGAAGGGGCCCTCCCATTTCGGAGTCAACTTGTTCCCGGCCTTCGTTCCTTGTATCCGGCGCAGTACAAGGTCTCCGTTCTCGAGCCCCCGGGGACGGACTCGCCTGTCGTGATAACGACGGAGTCCCTGCTGGTAGCGCGCAGCTCGCACAACAGCCCGGCATCGAAGCTCTTCGATGAAGTTTAGATCGTCGACCCTTTGCTCGTGTTGGCTGGTGTCGCCGTACGCGCGTACTCGGGGAGATCCGTACTTGAACTCAAGGGGCAGCACCGCTTTTGCCCCGTAAACAAGGGCGAAAGGAGTTTCGCCCGTTGCCCGACTAGGTGTGGTCCGGATGGACCACAGCACGGGCTGGAGTTCTTCGATCCAGTGCTTCCCGTGGCCTTTGAGCTTGTCAAAGGTTCTCGTCTTGAGGCCCCGCAGTACCTCTGCGTTGGCTCGCTCCGCCTGTCCGTTGCTCCTCGGGTGAGCGACGAACGCGAAGCGCAGTTTAGTGCCCATGTCTTCGCAGTAGGCTTGAAACGCCGCGCTCGTGAATTGCGTGCCGTTGTTGGTGATAATGCTGTTAGGCACACCAAATCGGCACACAATGCTTCCGAAGAACTTGATGGCCGCCTGAGCGGTCACCTTCCGCACCGCTCCACCTCCACCCATTTGGAGAACTTGTCGATGGCCACGAACAAATATTCGTAACCGCCAACCTCCCTTGGTAGCTTGCCGACGATGTCCAGCCCCCAGACCGCGAACGGCCATGAGGACGGGATGACATGCAGGGCCTGCGCCGGTTGGTTGCTCTTCTTCGAGTGGAACTGGCACGCCTCGCAGGTCCTCACGAGCCGCTCTGCGTCGGCCAGGGACGTGGGCCAGTAGAAGCCATGCCGGAACGCCTTACCGGCCAGAGCTCGGAAGCCACATGGTGTGAACATGTGCCTCAATGTATCTCCTCCAACAGGGCGCACCCTTCTTCCTGCGGCACGCAGATGAGTTTGACCCCATTCGTACGCCTGTGGTAGATGTTACCATCTACCACAGTGTACATCTTGGCTTGCCGCCCTACACGCTCCGCGGCGACGTCATCTTCCGGGAGAGCCTCCCCTTTCAAGTAGCGGGCGATTTCTTCCGCCCAGGGGGGAATCTCCCTGCCAATGCATGCCGCCATGTCTGCGGCATGGACCTCCGCTGCTGCAGGGGTTCCTTCGGTTGCCGGAGGGGCGTCCTCGGCAGCCGGCTGGGGGGCGACTGAAGGAGCCACTTGCTTCTGACAGAACACCCCCGCCGGAGGCTTCCGGCGCTCTGTTGCCATCTTGACCAGCTCGTCAGCAGCGAAGTTCTCCTTCCGCTTGACGTGCTCGAAGTGTTGGAAATATGCCCTAGAGGCAATAATAAATTTGTTATTATCATATTTCATTGTTCTTGATAAATGTTTATTGCCCATGCTATAATTGTATTGATTGGAAACTCAAATACATGTGTGGATAAATAAACAAATACCGTGTCCCTAATACGCCTCTACTAGATTAGCTCGTTGATTAAAGATGGTTAAGGTTTCCTAACCATAGACATGTGTTGTCATTTAATAACGAGGTCATATCATTAGGAGAATGATGTGATGGACAGACCCAAAACTAAACATAGCTTTTGATCGTGTCACTTAAGTTTAAGTTGCTTATGTTTTATTATGTCAAGTATTATTTCTTTAGACCATGAGATCATGCCACTCCTTAGTACCGGAAGAATACTTTGTGGGCATCAACCGGCATCTCGTAACTGGGTGATCATAAAGGTGTTTTTCAGGTATCTCAGAAGGTGCTTGTTGGGTTGTATGGATCAAGACTGGGATTTGTCACTCCTTGTGACGGAGAGATATCTCTGGGCCCTCTCGGTAATATAACATCCTAATGAGCTTGCAAGCATGCGACTAATGTGTTTAGTTGCGGGGGTATTATATTACGGAACGAGTAAAGAGAACTTGCCGGTAACGAGATTAAACTAGGTATGGCGATACCGACGATCAAATCTCGGGCAAGTAATATATCGCGAGACAAAGAGAATTGGATACTGGATTAATTGAATCCTCGACATAGTGGTTCAACCGATGAGATCTTCGTGGAATATGTGGGAACTATTATGGACATCCAGGTCCCGCTATTGGTTATTGATATTTGATCATGTCCACATGTTCTCGAACCCGTAGGGTCACACACTTAACGTTTCATGTTGCTTGGGTTAGATGAGATAAATGATGATGATATCGAATTATGATTCGGAGTCTTGGATGGGATCCTAGATGCAACTAGGAGCTCCGGAATGTTCCGGAGATAAAGATTTATATATGGAAAGTTGTTTTCAGGGTTCTGGAAAGTTTGGAATATTTCCCGGTTTTGACCGGGAAGCTTCTAGAAGGTTCCGGAGGGATCCGGAGGGTTCCACCTTGAGGCCCACCTATCCCTGGGCTAAATGGGCCTGTGAGGGAGCACCCTGGCCTTAATGGGCCGAGGGGCTAGCCCACAGGGCCCATGCGGCCAGGAGGAGAGTCCTGGCCGCGGGAGAGTTCTGGCCGGCCACGCCTTCTCTACCCCTATATAAATAGAAGGGGGGGCAAGGGAGAGAGACACCCCAAGCTTTCAGTTGGATCTCTCTCCCCTGAGCCCTCCTCTCCTCCTCTTCTCACGCGCACGGCGTAGCCCTGCCCGTGAGAATATTCACCATAGTCACCACGCCGTCGTGCTGCCGGGATCTCGTCTACCTCTCCCTCTCGCTTGCTGGATCGAGGAAGGAGGAGATAACGTGAAGCTGAACGTGTGGATACCAAGGAGGTGCTGTCCGTTCGGCACTGAGATTGATCTCATTGAAAGTTCCACTACACCAACAACGATCTCGTGATCGTAACGCTTAGCGGTCTACGAGGGTATGGTGTTCATGATCCCTCTCGTTACATACATCTAGTATATATATTCTTGGGTTTCTTCCGCACTTCTCGTAGGAAATTTTTTGTTTCCTATGCAACGAACCCAACAGTGGTATCAGAGCTAGATCTATGCGTAGATGTTTTGTACGAGTAGAACACAATTTAGTTGTGGGCGTTGATGTTCATATTGCTACCTCCTTTGTGCACTATCGGATTTTGCGGGATAGTGGGATGAAGCGGCTCGGACCAACCTTACTTGTCTTCGCACAAGAGACCGGTTCCGCAATTAACATGCAACTTGTATTGCATAAGGCGGCTGGCGGGTGTCTGTCTCTCCCACTATAGTTGAAATCTGATTTGCAATGGGAGGCCTATATGGTTAATAAGCAATTTGTATATCACCGTTGTGGCTTTTGCGTAAGTAAGAACGGTTCTTTTAGTGCAGCCCCTAAAGCCACGTAAAACATGCAACAACAAAGTAGAAGCGTCTAACTTGTTTTTGCAGGGGCATGTGATGTGGTATGGCCAAGATATGATATAATATATTTGATGTATGAGATGATCATGTTTTGTAATATTTCACGACTTGCATGTCGATGAGTTTGGCAACCGGCAGGAGCCGTATGGTTGTCTCATTAATTATTGTATGACCTTCGTGTCAATGATTTAATCGCCATGTAATTGCTTTACTTTATCGCTAGTAGTAGCAATAGTCGTAGTAGCAATAGTTGGTGGAGGCAACTATACTGAAGCGATCCCCCTTCACAAGGGTTCGATCTCTGTGCTTACTTGTGCTAGTCCTTGGATCGACTCACTAACACACACAGTTCAAGATGTAATACCAAGATACAAAGGTCAAAAGTACTTTATTACATCGTATCATCCAGAACTTAAATTGTACTTACAAACTTGCATGACCTCTTGGGCCAGCATAAACAAATAATGTTCAAAACCATGACAACAATGTATCATGAAGCTGCAGCGGAAAAGTAGAGTAAAAGGGCCTCATCTACTCCCAGAGGAGAGAACATGTTGGAATGTAAGCACATGACCCATGACAAAACGACGAGCCTCACTCATCGTCGGATCCACCTGCATTGTTAATTGCAGCCACTACGTGGTCAATACATTTGAATGTATTGGCAAGCTCACTAGAGTTATAAAGGACCTACCAAGTACATGCATAGTTTGGCTAAGTGGGGTTTGGCTATTTTGCATAAAAGCATCATTATTCAAATCCTATCATTTTTTAGACAAATAGTTTTGAATTCTATTGGACACGGGGTAGAAACACCCATGCTCCTATTAACCTAGGCACATTGAGTAGAAACATCAATGCTCCTACCCAGTTCAAACCATTCATTTTATTGAGAAATTGGAATGAGTGAGACTTTCCTTACAGCTCCGATATCCAGTTGCTCATAATTGTCCGTAACCGGGGACACGGCTAAGTACTTAGTTTGACACTCTCGAGAGGTGGTACACTTTACCCACAAGAAATCGACGTGTTAATCCCTTGCTGTCCTCCAGGTGGAGTAGCAACGGCATCGATTACAGGAATTTTCAGAACATATTCCCCCAAACCACCTGAGGGACGCGCCCCCACCTACACTGCTACATACCGATGTCACCTCGGATCCGGGTTCATATTTCTTACATCCATCCTGGCAGAGCCCATATTACCATGTGGTTGTACTGGAAGCTACTAAACAGGAAACTAGTCCAGTCTCTGGTTATCCCGGGTGGCATCCCACATTGTGACGCAGGCGCTCCCCGAATCGCACGGGGAGACGACCATGGACGCTCCCGAATCACACGGAGAGACGACTCAGCGGGCCCCATAGAAATGGACCTAACGTCACGACATCCGAAGACTCAAAGCAGCCCACCCAGGACGGTTCATTGAATTACTTGTTTTGCCATACACTAGGAAAATCATATTGTAATTCAACAGTATCACATTGTAATAATACCACCCTCGTATATTATCATAGCATAGCCTCTTACTACTACGATGGCAATTGATGGTGAAGTCATGGCAAAGGCATCCTATACTACTAGGACAGATCATAGCTAGCATAGATACAATAAAAATCCTGACAATGCAACTAATAAAATCTAGTGCATAATAAAATAATGGGTATATGATCAAAGTGAACTTGCCTTGATAGTAGATGGAGTTCAAACACTCGTCACAATCGCAAGGTTCGCTCTTCGAGACTACTATACAATCAACAAACATATACACACACATAAACACATAATACAAACATGACAAAAGAATATGTATGCCATGATGCGATGCAAAACATATGACATGGGTGGGTTGGTTTTATTTGGGTGATCTACTGGTCCAAGGCATTGATAATTAGGCACATGCAATTTGGGTTTTTAAATGAATTGCAAAGCCTAGGGTTTAAACCCTAAAATGAGGTTTTATTAGCATCAGCCAAATAGATTAATTCAAAACATTTATTTCTCTGTCCCATTGGACAGAGGACATTAAAAAAAAATTTTGGGCACTGGTTTCATTCAAAAAGGACTTCTAAATAATTAGTTATGATTTAAATGGTATGAACCCTAATCTGTAATTTGAATGTGATTCAAATATTCAAATTTAAATTTGGACAGTGCCAAAAGATTCTACACTTCCTAAGGATTCCAAAAAGGTGTGGATCACTAAATTTGGCCAAACAGATTTAAATTTATGATCATTTGAAATAACAGGGGCCTATCTGCAAAATGCCATTTTAATTAATCCGGGAAATTAAAAATTAAAAATTAGATTTTCATTTTTTTTAACTAGGGCCACGTGGCGCGTTCTCATTGGTGCGTACCGGTTCGGTTTAAGTGGATTAATCCGATCTAATCTACACCGTTGAGAAGAAATGGGCGGCCGAGATCTCACCTCCGGGAACTTAGGGTTCCGGCGGTCTTCTCCGGCGGCGGCGCGGCACGGGCGGCGGCGGCACGGGGTCTCCGGCGTGGCTGGCGGCTCGGGGAAGGCACGGGCGCGCGCGGCTCGTCGAGGCTAAGGCGGGGGCGCGGCCGGGCGCGGGGTCGGGCGGTCGGGGATGGCGGATGCGTCGCCTAGAACGAAGACGGGTGCGGCGGCGCGGGCGGCGGACTCCGGCAAGCGGCGGCGCGGTGCGTCCGGCGAGAAATCGCGGCGGCCTCGTGGCAAGAGAGAGAGAGAGAGCAGGGGGAAAAGGAAGAGGGAGCTGCGCCCTTTATAGCGGTGCGGGAGGCAGCTCGCGGGAGGCACGGCCGGACGGGGAGGCGAAGACGGCGGCGCCGATTACGCGCGGGCGGCGCGCCGTGACGGGCGGGCCTTCCCTGCGGGGAAGACGCCCCTGACAGGCGGGCCCCGCCTGTCAGCGGGTGCGGGCGAGAGGCTAGGCCGGCTGGGCTGCGGGCGCGCGCGAGGAGTTGGGCCGGTTCGGCCCAGTTCGGCCGGGCCGGTCCGTTTGCTCCCCTTTTTTTTTCTTTTACCCATTTCTTTTTCTGTTTTTCTTATTCCTTTGATATCATTTGATTTTGAACTCCAAATTGGTCCAAATAAATCCCAGAAAATTTGTAAAATCATGTTCCACCATGATACAACTTTTGGAAGTAGTTTTTATTCAAAATAAAATATGTAAAAATACATTTGCCGTATAAATGCCTTTAGGGCCATATATCTATTTAAATAAAAAAAAATTAATTCAATTCCAAATAATTATCCAAAAATTATGGGATAGCTCATATGTGCAATAACCCTTTTATATATAAACCTTAATGGTTTGAAGATCCAAAGCTCAAATAGGTGTAAACAAAATCTTTTAAAACCTTTTGTGATTCAAAATTTGAATTCAAACATGCAATTGTGGCATGATGCTCATGGATGCAATGCACATGTAAAAGTTTGAAATTTTGGGATGTTACAGACCTAACCCCCTTAAGATGAATCTCGTCCTCGAGATTCGGTGTGGCTAACAAAGAGGTGTGGATGGTCTTCTCGAAGATCATCTTCGCGTTCCCAAGTGGCTTCTTCTTCTGTGTGATGGTCCCACTGGACTTTGCAGAACCTGATGGTCTTGGATCGGGTTTGTCTCTCATCTGTGTCCAAGATTCTGATTGGTTTCTCCTCATAGGTGAGGTCACTCTGTAACTGGACTTCTTCTAGAGGTATCGTATCCCTCAGGGGTGTGTCGGCCATCTCGGGGTGACACTTCTTCAGTTGCGATACGTGGAAGACGTTGTAGACATTGGACAGTGTTTCCGGCAAATCCAACTTGTAGGCTACCTCTCCTTGTCGTGACAAGATCTTGAAAGGTCCAATGAAACGGGGTGCTAGTTTCCCTTTTATACCAAATCTCTTTACCCCGCGTATCGGTGAAACTCTGAGATACGCTCTGTCTTCAGCCTCGTAGATGACTTCCCTACGTTTAGAATCTGCGTAGCTTTTCTGCCTTGACTGGGCTACTTTCAGCCGGTCTCGTATGAGTCTAACTTTTTCCTCGGCATCCTTGATCATATCTGGGCCGAATAGGCTACGATCTCCTACACCATCCCATAACAATGGTGTTCTGCATTTCCTTCCATACAAAGCTTCAAACGGTGACATTCCAATGCTGGTTTGGAAACTGTTGTTGTATGAGAATTCTGCATAAGGCAAATTGTCATCCCAACTAGACCCATAATCTAGAGCGCAAGCTCTCAACATATCTTCAAGGATCTGATTTACTCTCTCGGTCTGTCCATCCGTCTGCGGATGAAAGGCTGTACTGAATTCTAGTCTTGTTCCTAGAGACTCATGTAGTTGTCCCCAAAATCTTGAGGTAAATTGAGTACCTCTGTCTGAAACTATTTCCTTGGGTACTCCGTGTAAACACACTATTCTGGACATGTAGCGTTTCGCTAACTGTGCACTGGTGTATGTAGTCTTCACTGGTATGAAGTGGGCAACCTTGGTCAAACGGTCAACCACTACCCAAATGGAATCGTATCCTGATCTAGTCCTTGGTAGCCCGGTGATAAAGTCCATGCCGACTTTATCCCATTTCCAGTCCGGTATAGGCAATGGTCTCAGTAACCCTGCTGGCTTCTGGTGTTCTGCCTTAACTCTGCTGCACACATCGCACAAGGCAATGAACTCTGCGATGTCAGGCTTCAATCCGGACCACCAAAATGTTTCCTTGAGGTCCATGTACATCTTTGTGTTTCCAGGGTGGATTGAGTATGGTGAATCGTGGGCTTCTTGCAGAATTAACTTTCTGATTTCCGGATCTTGCGGTACGCAAATGCGTCTTCCGAACCATATGGTACTCTGGTCGTCTTCTCGAAACTCTTTGGCCTTTCCAGTAAGCATATTCTCTCTTATTTCCTTAATTTCTGAGTCATCCTTCTGTGCTTCTCTGATCCTATCCAGCAACGTGGGCTATACTTTCAAGGTGGCTAAATAACCTTCAGGTACTATTTCCAGTCTGAGGTCTTTGAACTGTTCGCACAACTCTGGTGGTAACTCTCCAGCTGTTAGTCCATTTACATAGCCCTTGCGGCTCAATGCATCGGCTACGACGTTAGCCTTGCCTGGATGATATTGTAGACTCAGGTCATAATCCTTTATCAGTTCTAACCATCTTCTCTGCCTCAGGTTCAGCTCCTTCTGGGTGAATATATATTTCAGGCTCTTGTGATCCGTGAACAGCTCACAATGCTTTCCCATCAGATAGTGCCTCCAGGTCTTCAGGGCGTGCACTACCGATGCTAATTCCAAGTCGTGAGTGGGGTAGTTGCCTTCGTGGCTCTTTAGTTGCCGCGAAGCGTATGCTACAACTCTTCCTCCTTGCATTAACACTCCTCCCAATCCTTGACGTGAGGCGTCACAGTATACTTGAAAATCCTCCTGTAGGTCAGGCAAAACAAGGATGGGTGCGGACACTAGCCTTTTCTTCAATTCCTGGAAACTCTCTTCACAAAACTCATTCCAGGCAAACTTCTTCTCTTTCTTTAACAGCTCTGTCATGGGTTTCGCTATTTTGGAGAAATTCTCAATGAATCTCCGATAGTAACCAGCAAGTCCAAGGAAACTACGGACTTCTCCGACGTTCTTCGGTGCCTCCCATTCTGTAACTGCTGCAACCTTAGCTGGGTCAACGGCTACTCCGGCTCCTGATACTATGTGTCCAAGAAAGCTGACTTCTGATAACCAAAATTCACACTTGCTGAATTTGGCGTACAGCTGGTGCGTTCTCAACTTCTCCAAAATCATGCGCAGATGCTGCTCATGTTCCTTTTCGCTCTTGGAATAGATCAGAATGTCATCGATGAATACTACGACGAACTTGTCCAAGAATTCCATGAACACCTTGTTCATCATGTTCATGAAGTATGCAGGTGCATTGGTCAAACCAAAAGGCATCACGGTGTACTCGTACAGTCCATACCTAGTGGTGAATGCTGTCTTGGGTATATCCATCTCCCGGATTTTCAGCTGAAAATACCCTGATCGCAGATCGATCTTTGAGAACACTTGAGCTCCCTTCAACTGGTCGAATAAATCATTGATTATTGGCAAAGGATACTTATTCTTTATCGTCACCTCGTTGAGTGAACGATAGTCAATGCACATCCGTTGGCTCTTGTCCTTCTTTTCTACAAACAGGACAGGTGCTCCCCATGGTGATGAACTGGGGCGGATGAACCCTTTCGCTAACTGTTCAGCTAGCTGCTTCTTCAATTCTTTCAACTCGTCCACAGCCATCTTATATGGTCTCTTGGCTATGGGTCCACTTCCTGGCATTAACTCAATAAGAAACTCCACATCACGGTCCGGTGGCATGCCTGGTAATTCCTCTGGAAATACGTCTGGGTATTCCTTCACTATTGGTACATCGTCCATGCTAACCCCCTTAAGAGCATTAACCTTAGGTTTCTTAAGCTCGTGGGTTGACTTGTACCGGATGCGTCTCTTGTCTGGGGTAGTGAGTGTGACTGTCCTCTGGGCACAGTCTACTAATCCTTCATATAAGGTCAACCAGTCCATTCCCAGGATTAGGTCCAGTCCTCGGGAATCTATAACTATGAGATCAGAGGGAAAAATGTGTCTCCCAATACTTAGGGGTAGCTGGCGACAGTGTCGGGTTGCTAGTATTGTTCCACCCGGTGAGTTCACTTTCATGGGTCTAGCCATGGTCTTAGAGGGTAATTTGCCTCTTTCTACCAATACTCTTGAAATGAATGAATGCGATGCTCCAGTGTCAAATAGAACAAGTACTTCATAAGCATTAATGTGGAAGGTGCCAAGTATGATACCTGGTTCCTCGGTGATCTCTTCCACATCCACGTGATTCACGTGGCCCTTCTGGAATGGATTGGGCTTGTTCCCAGTGCCATCCTGGTTGTCCGGGCAGTTGGTGGCATAGTGTCCCATCTTGTGACACTTGTAGCACTCCACCTTGCTCATGTCCTTATTGGCATTGTGGTTCTGACCATTGTTGTTCTGGCCATTGCCGTTGTTCCTGCCGTTCCCGTTGCCATTGATGGGCCTTGGGCAAGCGAACTGGTGCTGTTGCTGAGGCTGGTGCTGTGGATGGTGCCGGTTCACATTGCCACCATGATGGTGGTGTCCTTGGCTTCCCTGGCAGTGGTGGTGACTATTACCTCCACTACGGTGGTTGCTCTGGTTCCCGTTCCTGCTCAAGGAGGAACTGCCACTTCCGTCATAGGAGGTGCGCTGCTTCTGGTGCGGTCCAGTGTGAGAGCCCCCCTGGTGAAGTCTTTTCTTGCGGCTCTCCATTTGAGTGAGCTTGCTTTCCAAAATAATGGCCTTGTCGATCAAGGACTGGTAGGTCGGGGTGTAAGCAATAGCAAGTTGAACTGACAGCTCGTCGTTCAGACCATCCAAGAACTTCTCTCTGCGCTTGGCGTCGGTGTTCACATCGTCCGGTGCATAGCGGGACAGCTGGTTGAATACTTCTATGTACTCTGACACAGAGCGGCTTCCTTGTCGTAGCCTGTGAAACTCCTTCTTCTTCAGGCTGAGCACTCCCGCAGAGATGTGGGCAGTGCGGAAGGCTTCCTGGAACATGTCCCAGGTGACATCCTCGATGGGGGTGGTGATCTGAAAATTTTCCCACCATGACGCTGCGGGTCCTTCTAGCAAATGAGCTGCGAATCGCACTTTCTCTTCGTCAGTGCAGTTGATGGTGACCAAGTTCTTGTTGACTGACCGGAGCCAATCGTCAGCCATAATAGGCTCAGTGGAGCTGGAAAAAGTGGGCGGCCGCAAACGTAGGAATCTGGTCAGCATATCCACTTGGGGTGGGTGGTGTTGCTGGTTGTTGTGGTTCTGCTGGTGGTTGGCATTGTTGTTGGCCAATTGCTGGGTGATCATCTGGAAGACTTGGGTCTGAGCGGCCAATAACTGTTGCATGGTGGCAGCGTTTCCGTCAGCTTCGGCATTGTTAGCCTCAGCGTTGTTGGCGGGGTTCCGGCGTCTCGGAGGCATCTGCTTAGGGTAGCATAGATGAGGAAAACAGATAGAATAGAGCTAAGGATAACTAAACCCTCAAAACCAGGTAGTAACTCAAGCATATAACAATCATACACTCATCAACATAAAAGGTTTTGAAAAATCATAACAAAACACACTTGTTTATGGTGGGGCATTGCCCATAAAGAAAAGAGTACGAGGAGAAAGCAATCGACCTACATTGCCATACACATAGATTGTATGGTCAATGACTAACTCGCACTACCTATAGCTAGAAGAAAAGATAAAGTCTGGTAGGCATCAACAGATCTAAGGGAGTGTGGCTGTCGGTGTGGTCCCGTTCGCCTTCATCTTGGAGCGGGTGTTTGTAGCAGGGGTGTCCATCTCGTGGACCTCCTGGGGCTCCTCCTCCTCAGTCGGCTCCTCCTCCTGAGGCTCCATGTCCTGATCCTGTGGTGGAGGTGGGACCTGGTTTGGCGCCGGTGCGGCAGCTGGTGCTGCTGCGGCTGCTGCTGCGATGAACGCCTGGAACTGCTCGCAGTAGTAGCGAGCCTGGTCCCTCTCGTACTGTAGCTGCTCGATGGCGTCTCCCATATTGAGGACAGTGTTCTCCAACACGGCCTTGTCCTCAAGCCACTGGGTCTTCTATCCCATCAGGATACCAACCTGCTCCTCGGCGAGGTCAGCCCTGGTCATCTCGTGCTCGAGACAAGACTCCAAGTCCACGGTGTTTATCTCCATGTTCTCGAAGTGGGTCGTCACTGGGGTCGCATCCTCGTCGTTGGTCGTAGCCACCGCCGAGCATGCATGGTTCCGCCTTCCAAAGAGGAGGAAGGAGGAATCCTCGGGGAACTCGTGCCGATAGTCCCGACACACCTGTGCGAAGGCGCACTGCATGGCGAACTGAAGGCCCTGCTCGAAGGTGGGGTAGCGGCTGATGAAGGTGATATCCGGTGTAGCTGGCGCGATCTCACGCCCCCGGATCTTCGCCTCGATCTCCCACCGTGGCTGCCATCCCTCGGGTGCGGCGGTCTCAACTCGGCCTCTGAACCTGGGTGGTGGCAGGTCGAGGAAAGCACACAGTGCCGCCAAAGGGGCACTGAACAGCTGGTCGTCGTCCGTGGAAGGGTAGTAGACGCGGGTGAACGGCGGTACATTGCCGAACGGTGTTGGGCTTCCCATCTATAGAAAATAAAGAAGGAGATAAGGGAGTATCAGTGACATGATCAAATGGTCGAATCTAAGTAAAAATAAAATAAAAGTGGTAGAGTGGGAATCAAGTGATAACATTAATATCAAGGGTGGAAATGTAAATATAAAATTGGATGCATACTAACATGTGAACAACATGGCAACATGATTATAGTGGTGTATGGTGTAAAAATCGAATATGCATCTGTGGTAAAATATATTAAGCATGCATATGTGGTAATAAACATAGTATTCGGTGTATATGTGGAATAAAACAATAAACATATCATGCATATGTAAGTTATAAATGCAAAGATTTAGATGAATAGAGATAAGGAATAAAATGTATGTATATAGATATAGAACAGAAAGGGATGAGAACATTTCCTAAGGTTTGGTCTTTGGTCTTGTCTTATCTTAATCCAAACTAGGGTCACGTTCCTACAGGCAACACTTTGCTCTGATACCATCTGAAGCGATCCCCCTTCACAAGGGTTCGATCTCTGTGCTTACTTGTGCTAGTCCCTGGATCGACTCACTAGCACACACAGTTCAAGATGTAATACCAAGATACAAAGGTCAAAAGTACTTTATTACATCGTATCATCCAGAACTTAAATTGTACTTACAAACTTGCATGACCTCTTGGGCCAGCATAAACAAATAATGTTCAAAACCATGACAACAATGTATCATGAAGCTGCAGCGGAAAAGTAGAGTAAAAGGGCCTCATCTACTCCCAGAGGAGAGAGCATGTTGGAATGTAAGCACATGACCCATGACAAAACGACGAGCCTCACTCATCGTCGGATCCACCTGCATTGTTAATTGCAGCCACTACGTGGTCAATACATTTGAATGTATTGGCAAGCTCACTAGAGTTATAAAGGACCTACCAAGTACATGCATAGTTTGGCTAAGTGGGGTTTGGCTATTTTGCATAAAAGCATCATTATTCAAATCCTATCATTTTTTAGACAAATAGTTTTGAATTCTATTGGACACGGGGTAGAAACACCCATGCTCCTATTAACCTAGGCACATTGAGTAGAAACATCAATGCTCCTACCCAGTTCAAACCATTCATTTTATTGAGAAATTGGAATGAGTGAGACTTTCCTTACAGCTCCGATATCCAGTTGCTCATAATTGTCCGTAACCGGGGACACGGCTAAGTACTTAGTTTGACACTCTCGAGAGGTGGTACACTTTACCCACAAGAAATCGACGTGTTAATCCCTTGCTGTCCTCCAGGTGGAGTAGCAACGGCATCGATTACAGGAATTTTCAGAACATATTCCCCCAAACCACCTGAGGGACGCGCCCCCACCTACACTGCTACATACCGATGTCACCTCGGATCCGGGTTCATATTTCTTACATCCATCCTGGCAGAGCCCATATTACCATGTGGTTGTACTGGAAGCTACTAAACAGGAAACTAGTCCAGTCTCTGGTTATCCCGGGTGGCATCCCACATTGTGACGCAGGCGCTCCCCGAATCGCACGGGGAGACGACCATGGACGCTCCCGAATCACACGGAGAGACGACTCAGCGGGCCCCATAGAAATGGACCTAACGTCACGACATCCGAAGACTCAAAGCAGCCCACCCAGGACGGTTCATTGAATTACTTGTTTTGCCATACACTAGGAAAATCATATTGTAATTCAACAGTATCACATTGTAATAATACCACCCTCGTATATTATCATAGCATAGCCTCTTACTACTACGATGGCAATTGATGGTGAAGTCATGGCAAAGGCATCCTATACTACTAGGACAGATCATAGCTAGCATAGATACAATAAAAATCCTGACAATGCAACTAATAAAATCTAGTGCATAATAAAATAATGGGTATATGATCAAAGTGAACTTGCCTTGATAGTAGATGGAGTTCAAACACTCGTCACAATCGCAAGGTTCGCTCTTCGAGACTACTATACAATCAACAAACATATACACACACATAAACACATAATACAAACATGACAAAAGAATATGTATGCCATGATGCGATGCAAAACATATGACATGGGTGGGTTGGTTTTATTTGGGTGATCTACTGGTCCAAGGCATTGATAATTAGGCACATGCAATTTGGGTTTTTAAATGAATTGCAAAGCCTAGGGTTTAAACCCTAAAATGAGGTTTTATTAGCATCAGCCAAATAGATTAATTCAAAACATTTATTTCTCTGTCCCATTGGACAGAGGACATTAAAAAAAAATTTTGGGCACTGGTTTCATTCAAAAAGGACTTCTAAATAATTAGTTATGATTTAAATGGTATGAACCCTAATCTGTAATTTGAATGTGATTCAAATATTCAAATTTAAATTTGGACAGTGCCAAAAGATTCTACACTTCCTAAGGATTCCAAAAAGGTGTGGATCACTAAATTTGGCCAAACAGATTTAAATTTATGATCATTTGAAATAACAGGGGCCTATCTGCAAAATGCCATTTTAATTAATCCGGGAAATTAAAAATTAAAAATTAGATTTTCATTTTTTTTAACTAGGGCCACGTGGCGCGTTCTCATTGGTGCGTACCGGTTCGGTTTAAGTGGATTAATCCGATCTAATCTACACCGTTGAGAAGAAATGGGCGGCCGAGATCTCACCTCCGGGAACTTAGGGTTCCGGCGGTCTTCTCCGGCGGCGGCGCGGCACGGGCGGCGGCGGCGCGGGGTCTCCGGCGTGGCTGGCGGCTCGGGGAAGGCACGGGCGCGCGCGGCTCGTCGAGGCTAAGGCGGGGGCGCGGCCGGGCGCGGGGTCGGGCGGTCGGGGATGGCGGATGCGTCGCCTAGAACGAAGACGGGTGCGGCGGCGCGGGCGGCGGACTCCGGCAAGCGGCGGCGCGGTGCGTCCGGCGAGAAATCGCGGCGGCCTCGTGGCAAGAGAGAGAGAGAGAGAGCAGGGGGAAAAGGAAGAGGGAGCTGCGCCCTTTATAGCGGTGCGGGAGGCAGCTCGCGGGAGGCACGGCCGGACGGGGAGGCGAAGACGGCGGCGCCGATTACGCGCGGGCGGCGCGCCGTGACGGGCGGGCCTTCCCTGCGGGGAAGACGCCCCTGACAGGCGGGCCCCGCCTGTCAGCGGGTGCGGGCGAGAGGCTAGGCCGGCTGGGCTGCGGGCGCACGCGAGGAGTTGGGCCGGTTCGGCCCAGTTCGGCCGGGCCGGTCCGTTTGCTCCCCTTTTTTTTTCTTTTACCCATTTCTTTTTCTGTTTTTCTTATTCCTTTGATATCATTTGATTTTGAACTCCAAATTGGTCCAAATAAATCCCAGAAAATTTGTAAAATCATGTTCCACCATGATACAACTTTTGGAAGTAGTTTTTATTCAAAATAAAATATGTAAAAATACATTTGCCCTATAAATGCCTTTAGGGCCATATATCTATTTAAATAAAAAATAATAATTCAATTCCAAATAATTATCCAAAAATTATGGGATAGCTCATATGTGCAATAACCCTTTTATATATAAACCTTAATGGTTTGAAGATCCAAAGCTCAAATAGGTGTAAACAAAATCTTTTAAAACCTTTTGTGATTCAAAATTTGAATTCAAACATGCAATTGTGGCATGATGCTCATGGATGCAATGCACATGTAAAAGTTTGACATTTTGGGATGTTACATATACATGACGCCCGAGGACCTAGGCGCCATGCTGGTGATGATGGAGATCATGCCCGTGCTTTGGAGATGGAGATCAAAGGCACACGAAGAGAAGGCCATATCATGTCACATTATTTATGCATGTGATGTTTATCCCTTTTATGCATCTTATTTTGCTTAGTTGACGGTAGCATTATAAGATGATCCCTCATTGTTAATATCAAGATAATAATGTGTTCTCCCTTAGTATGCACCGTTGCAAAAGTTCGTCGTTTTGAAGCACCACGTGATGATCGGGTGTTATAAACTCTACGTTCGCATACAACGGGTGTAAGCCAGTTTTACACATGCAGGAATACTTTGGTTAACTTGACGAGCCTAGCATGTACAGACATGGCCTCGGAACACAAGGAACCGAAAGGTTAAACATGAGTCATATGAATGATGTGATCAACATGCTGATGTTTACCATTGAAGCTACTCCATCTCACGTGATGATCGGACTTGGTGTAGTGGATTTGGATCATGTGTCACTAAACAACCCGAGGGATGTTGATTTTAGTGGGAGTTCATTAGTAATTTGATTAGCTTGAACTTATTATCATGAACTTAGTCTAATTGCCTTTGCAAATATGCTGTAGATCAATGGCTCGTACTACGTTCAATATGAATACTCTCCTAGAGAAAGATAAACTGAAGTCCAATGGAAGCAACTTTACGGACTGGTTCCGGAATGTGAGGATTATCCTCGAAGCTGCCAAAAAGGCTTATGTTTTTGATGCAGCGCTTGGTGCAGAACCCGCAGCAACTGAGTCTGCTGACGTTAGGAACGTTTGGCTGACTCAATCTGAGGACCACAATGTAGTTAGGTGCGGCCTCTTGCTTGGTATGGAACCTGAGCTCCAAAAGCGTTTTGAGCACCAGTCGGCATATGCTATGATTGGGGAACTGAATACTTTATTTCAGACCCAAGCCCGTGCGGAGAGGTATGATGCCTCCGAAAGGTTCTTTAACTGCAAGATGGAGGAGAACAGCTCCGTTAGCGAGCACGTGCTCAGAATGTCTGGGTACGCCGACCGCCTGAGACAACTGGGAATTGAGATTCCTAATGAATTAGGCATTGACCGGGTTCTTCAGTCACTACCACCTAGCTATAAAAGTTTTGTGGTGAACTACAATATGCAAGGGATGGATAGGACACTTCCTCAGCTCCTCGCGATGTTAAAAACCGCGGAGGTGGAAATCAAAAAGGAGCATCAAGTGTTGATGGTCAATAAGACCACCAGTTTCAAGAAGGCAAAGGGTAAGAAGGGAAATTTCAAGAAGGGTGGCAACACTGTTGCCACTCCCGCGAAGAAGCCCAAATCTGGACCTAAGCCGGATACTGAGTGCTTCTACTGCAAGGGGACTGGCCACTGGAAGCGTAACTGCCCCAAGTACTTGGCAGATAATAAGGCTGGCAACGTCAAAGGTATATTTGATATACATGGTATTGATGTGTACCTTACTAGTACTCGTAGTAGCACCTGGGTATTTGATACTGGTTCAGTTGCTCACATTTGTAACTCGAAACAGGAGCTACAGAATAAACGAAGACTAGCAAGAGATGAGGTGACTATGCGCGTCGAGAATGGATCAAAAGTTGATGTGATCGCCGTCGGCACGCTCCCTCTACATTTATCTTCGGGATTAGTTTTAAACCTTAGTAATTGTTATTTGGTGCCTGTGTTGAGCATGAACATTATATCAGGATCTTGTTTAATGCAAGACGGTTATTCATTTAAATCAAAGAATAATGGTTGTTCGATTTATATGAGTAATATCTTTTATGGTCATGCACCACTTGTGAATGGTTTATTTCTATTAAGTCTCGATAGTAGTGACACACATATTCATAATGTTAATGCCAAAAGGTGCAAAGTGGATAATGATAGTTCAACATATTTGTGGCACTGCCGTCTAGGTCATATTGGTATAAAACGCATGAAGAAACTCCATTCTGATGGACTACTTGAATCACTTGATTTTGAATCATTTGATACATGTGAACCATGCCTCATGGGTAAGATGACTAGAACCCCATTTTCAGGCTTAATGGAACGGGCCAGTGACTTGTTGGAGATCATACATACTGATGTGTGCGGACCAATGAGTGTTACAACGTGCGGTGGATATCGTTACTTCCTAACCTTCACAGATGACTTGAGTAGATATGGGTATATTTACTTAATGAAAAACAAGTCTGAGACATTTGAAAAATTCAAGGAATTTCAGAATGAAGTGGAGAATCATCGTAACAAGAAAATTAAATTTCTACGATCGGATCGTGGAGGTGAATATTTGAGTTACGAGTTTGGCACGCATTTAAGACAATGTGGAATTGTTTCACAACTTACGCCGCCTGGAACACCACAACGCAATGGTGTGTCCGAACGTCGTAATCGTACTTTATTGGATATGGTACGGTCTATGATGTCTCTTACTGATTTGCCACTGTCGTTTTGGGGTTATGCATTAGAGACAGCCGCATTCACTTTAAATAGGGCACCATCTAAATCCGTTGAAACGACACCGTATGAATTATGGTTTGGCAAGAAACCTAAGCTGTCCTTTCTTAAAGTTTGGGGATGCGAAGCTTATGTAAAAAGGCTACAACCTGATAAGCTCGAACCCAAGTCGGAAAAATGTGTCTTCATAGGATACCCTAAAGAAACAATTGGGTACACCTTCTATCACAGATCCGAAGGAAAAGTGTTTGTCGCTAAGAACGGGTCCTTTCTAGAGAAGGAGTTTCTCTCGAAAGAAGTGAGTGGGAGGAAGGTAGAGCTCGATGAGGTTATTGAACCTTCTCTCGAATTTGAGTGTAGCGCAGCACCAGAAACTGTTCCCGTGCATCCTGCATCAGCTAGAGAGGAAGCTAATGATAATGATCATGAAGTTTTGAATGAGACAACTTCTGAACTTCGCAGGTCGACGAGAACACGTAATACTCCTGAGTGGTACAATGTTCGTGTCATGAATGTCATGTTGTTGGATAACGATGAACCTGCGAATTATGAGGAAGCGATGATGAGCCCAGACTCCGAGAAATGGTTAGAAGCCATGAAATCCGAAATGGAATCCATGTATGAAAACCAAGTATGGACTTTGGTAGACTTACCGAATGACCGAAAGGCCGTTGAGAACAAATGGATTTTCAAGAAGAAAACAGATGCTGATGGAAATGTTACCGTCTATAAAGCTCGACTTGTCGCAAAAGGTTTTCGACAAATTCAAGGAGTTGACTACGATGAGACTTTCTCACCCGTAGCGATGCTAAAGTCTGTTCGGATTATGTTAGCAATTGCTGCATTTTTCGATTACGAAATCTGGCAGATGGATGTCAAAACCGCGTTCCTTAATGGTCACATTGAGGAAGAGTTATACATGGTTCAGCCCAAAGGTTTTGTCGATCCTAAGGATGCTAATAAGGTATGCAAACTTCAGCGTTCCATTTATGGGCTAAAGCAAGCATCTCGGAGTTGGAATCTCCGTTTTGATAAGGTGATCAAAGGGTTTGGATTTGTCCAAACTCACGGAGAAGCTTGTATTTACAAGAAAGTGAGTGGGAGCTCTGTAGCATTTCTAATACTGTATGTGGATGACATATTGCTGATAGGGAATGATATAGAACTTCTTAAAAGTGTTAAAGGCTATTTGAATAAAAGTTTTTCAATGAAAGACCTTGGTGAAGCAGCTTACATATTAGGCATCAAGATTTATAGAGATAGATCAAGACGCCTGATAGGACTTACACAAAGTACATACCTTGACAAAGTTTTGAAAAGGTTCAAAATGGATCAAGCAAAGAAAGGGTTCTTGCCCATGTTGCAAGGTAAGATATTGAGTAAGACTCAGTGTCCAGCTTCGGCAGAAGATAGAGAAAAGATGAATAGTATCCCCTATGCCTCAGCCATAGGCTCTATTATGTATGCCATGCTGTGTACTAGATCAGACGTGTGTCATGCTGTTAGTTTGACTAGGAGGTACCAAAGTGATCCAGGAGTGGAACACTGGACAGCAGTTAAGAATATCCTTAAGTACCTAAAAAGGACTAAAGAAATGTTTCTCGTTTATGGAGGTGACGAACAGCTCGTCGTAAAGGGTTACGTCGATGCTAGTTTTGACACTGATCCGGATGACTCTAAGTCTCAATCCAGATACGTATTTATTTTGAATGGTGGTGCAGTTAGCTGGAGGAGTTCCAAGCAGAGCGTTGTGGCAGCATCAACAACTGAAGCGGAATATGTGGCTGCTTCAGAAGCGGCACAGGAAGGAGTTTGGATGAAGGAGTTCATATCTGAACTTGGTGTGGTTCCGAGTGCGTTGGATCCCATGGACATCTATTGTGACAACACTGGTGCCATAGCCAACGCCAAGGAGCCGAGGTCTCACAAGAATTCCAAGCATATTAAACGCCGGTTTCACACTATTCGTGAATATGTCAAGGATGGTGACATAAAGATTTGCAAAGTACATACGGATCTGAATGTCGCAGATCCGTTGACTAAACCTCTTCCACGAGCAAAACATGATCAACACCAAGACTCCATGGGTGTTAGATTTATTACAATGTAAACTAGATTATTGACTCTAGTGCAAGTGGGAGACTGTTGGAAATATGCCCTAGAGGCAATAATAAATTTGTTATTATCATATTTCATTGTTCTTGATAAATGTTTATTGCCCATGCTATAATTGTATTGATTGGAAACTCAAATACATGTGTGGATAAATAAACAAATACCGTGTCCCTAATACGCCTCTACTAGATTAGCTCGTTGATTAAAGATGGTTAAGGTTTCCTAACCATAGACATGTGTTGTCATTTAATAACGAGGTCATATCATTAGGAGAATGATGTGATGGACAGACCCAAAACTAAACATAGCTTTTGATCGTGTCACTTAAGTTTAAGTTGCTTATGTTTTATTATGTCAAGTATTATTTCTTTAGACCATGAGATCATGCCACTCCCTAGTACCGGAAGAATACTTTGTGGGCATCAACCGTCATCTCGTAACTGGGTGATCATAAAGGTGTTTTTCAGGTATCTCAGAAGGTGCTTGTTGGGTTGTATGGATCAAGACTGGGATTTGTCACTCCTTGTGACGGAGAGATATCTCTGGGCCCTCTCGGTAATATAACATCCTAATGAGCTTGCAAGCATGCGACTAATGTGTTTAGTTGCGGGGGTATTATATTACGGAACGAGTAAAGAGAACTTGCCGGTAACGAGATTAAACTAGGTATGGCGATACTGACGATCAAATCTCGGGCAAGTAATATATCGCGAGACAAAGAGAATTGGATACTGGATTAATTGAATCCTCGACATAGTGGTTCAACCGATGAGATCTTCGTGGAATATGTGGGAACTATTATGGACATCCAGGTCTCGCTATTGGTTATTGATATTTGATCATGTCCACATGTTCTCGAACCCGTAGGGTCACACACTTAACGTTTCATGTTGCTTGGGTTAGATGAGATAAATGATGATGATATCGAATTATGATTCGGAGTCTTGGATGGGATCTTAGACGCAACGAGGAGCTCCGGAATGTTCCGGAGATAAAGATTTATATATGGAAAGTTGTTTTCAGGGTTCTGGAAAGTTTGGAATATTTCCCGGTTTTGACCGGGAAGCTTCTAGAAGGTTCCGGAGGGATCCGGAGGGTTCCACCTTGAGGCCCACCTATCCCTGGGCTAAATGGGCCTGTGAGGGAGCACCCTGGCCTTAATGGGCCGAGGGGCTAGCCCACAGGGCCCATGCGGCCAGGAGGAGAGTCCTGGCCGCGGGAGAGTCCTGGCCGCATGAGAGTCCTGGCCGCCGGAGAGTCCTGGCCACGGGATAGTCCTGGCCGGCCACGCCTTCTCTACCCCTATATAAATAGAAGGGGGGGCAAGGGAGAGAGACACCCCAAGCTTTCAGTTGGATCTGTCTCCCCTGAGCCCTCCTCTCCTCCTCTTCTCACGCGCACGGCGTAGCCCTGCCCGTGAGAATATTCACCATAGTCACCACGCCGTCGTGCTGCCGGGATCTCGTCTACCTCTCCCTCTCGCTTGCTGGATCGAGGAAGGAGGAGATAACGTGAAGCTGAACGTGTGGATACCAAGGAGGTGCTGTCCGTTCGGCACTGAGATTGATCTCATTGAAAGTTCCACTACACCAACAACGATCTCGTGATCGTAACGCTTAGCGGTCTACGAGGGTATGGTGTTCATGATCCCTCTCGTTACATACATCTAGTATATATATTCTTGGGTTTCTTCCGCACTTCTCGTAGGAAATTTTTTGTTTCCTATGCAACGAACCCAACACGAAGCGCAAACCTTTGAACTTTCGTTCTAGCTTGCGGACCTCCTTCACGTACGAGGCCATTTGAGGGCAGTCGTAGTCCTTGTTCACCTGGTTGATCACGAGCTGGGAATCGCTGGGAACAACCAGGCGTTTAATGTCGAGGGCGACCGCTGCCCGCAACCCGGCAAGCAGGCCCTCGTATTCCGCCGTGTTGTTGGTGGAGTTGGCGAAGTCGAGTTGAACAGCGAACCTCAACTGGTCCCCTGTTGGTGACTCGATGACGACCCCAGCGCCTGCTCCCTGAAGGCTGAACGCACCGTCGAAGTAGAGGACCCAGTGGTCCTCGTCCAGCTTACCGGGCAGGCTGGTCTCCGGCTCACCTTCTTCCACGCCCGTGGACGTCCATTCCATGACGAAGTTCGCCAGGGCCGTGCTCTTGATGCTTTTGGAGTTGGCGAAGTGGAGGTCGAATTCCGACAGCTCCATCCTCCATTCGGCCACCCTCCCGGTGGCTTCACGGTTGGTGAGGGCTCGCTCAAGGCAGAACCTGGACACCACCATGATGCGGTGCGCCTGGAAGTAGTGGCGCAGCTTGCGGGACGCAAGGAGAATCCCCAGAAGGAGCTTCTATACTTGCGGGTACCTTGTCCGCGCGTCGCGCAGCACCGTACTAATGGAGTATACCGGGCGCTGCACCAACCGCTTCCGCGGTGCCAAGGTTGTCGACTCGGGGGCGGTCCTCGGGTCGGAGGCGGTTGCCGGAGGCCGCTCAGCCCCCTGCCCCGCCGCCCCAGTCCCCGGGACGTCTTCCTCCCTCTCGGCAATCAGCACCGAGCTGACCACCTGGTCAGTCGCCGCTAGGTAGAGTAGCCGCGGTTCGCCCAGCTTAGGGGCGACGAGGATGGGCAGCGACCTCAGGTACTGCTTGAGTTCCTGGAACGCCGCCTCGGCCTCGGGAGTCCAGTCGACTGGACCCTTCTTCTTCATTACCCGGAAGAAAGGCAGGGCACGCTCGCCGAGCCTGGAGATGAAACGTCCTAGCGCGGCAACACAGCCGTTGAGGCGCTGGACATCTTTCACCTTACGGGGGGCCTCCATCTTCTCGATGGCTTCTATCTTGGTCGGGTTGGCCTGTATCCCCCTGTGCGAAACCAAGAAACCCAGAAGCTGCCCGGAGTTGACACCGAAGGTGCACTTATCAGGGTTCAGCTTGAGCTTGATCCTGCGGAGGTTGTCGAACGTCTCCCGCAGGTCATCAATTAGCGAGCCCCCACGTTTCGATTTGATGACGATGTCGTCCATGTAGGCCTCCGCGTTGTGGCCTAGCTGGGGCGCCAAACATTCGCGCAGGGCACGCTGGAATGTGGAGCCCGCGTTCTTCAATCCGAAAGGCATGCATGTATAGCAATAGCAGCCAACCAGGGTGATAAACGCTGTCTTTTCCTCATCCTCGACCGCCATCTTGATTTGATGGTAGCCGGAGAAAGCATCCAGAAACCTCAGCAAATCACAACCAGCGGTAGAATCAACTATCTGGTCGATACGTGGTACTGAAGGGATCCTTGGGGCATGCACGATTAAGATCGGTAAAATCTACGCACATGCGAAGCTTATTCCCTGCTTTAGGCACTACTACAGGGTTAGCCAGCCAAGTGGGGTACAAAAATTCCCTGATCGCCCCAGCAGCCCTGAGCTTGCCCACCTCTTGCTTGATGAAATCCTTCCGCTCTTGTGCTTGCCGCCGGATCTTCTGCTTGATGGGGTGTGCATCCGGGCGCACCACGAGCCGATGCTCAATCACCTCCCTGGGGACTCCGGGAAGGTCCGACGGTTGCCAGGCGAACACGTCGGCGTTATCCCGGAGGAAGGTGACGAGGGCGCTTTCCTATTCGGCGGTCAGGTTCGCACCGACGGTAACGGTGCGCTCCTTGTTCCCGGCTTAGAGGGGCAGCTTCTTCACTTTGGCGGCCTCCTCCCGGAGCCCCTGCCCCTTGCCGGGGCACGAGCTCGAGCCTGCGCCTCCCCCGGCAAGCCTTTGCGGGGTAGCGCGGGCCTTCTTCGTTGTCGGGGCATCGCCCGGCAAGCCGTCGTCCTCGACGGCATCCTCGTCGCCGTCGTCAGCTGCAGCAGCGGCCCGGACGACCTCGCCAACGCACCAAGCCGTGTCTTTGAGATCGCACCTGATGGAGAGGACTCCATAGACGGACGACATCTTCATCACGCCATAGGCGCAATGCGTAGCCGCCATAAACTTGATCAGCGCCGGCCGACCAAGGATCCCGTTGTAGGGCAACGGGGTATGCGCCATGTCGAACACTATGTGCTCGGTCCTGAACGCTTCCCGGGACCCGACGTCCTAGCGGGTGCACGATCCCGGGGTTCACCCCCCGGAACGGCTCGGTGGGCTTCAGCTGCTCTATCGGCAGCTGGAGCTTTCCAACCAGCCTGGCGGACAGGAGGTTAAGCCCCGGTCCATTGTCCACCAGCACCTTGGTCACCGTCATATTGCTAATGATCGGCGAGACGACGAAGGGTATTACCCTGGAACCCAACTGTCGCGCTGGGTGATCGTCGGCGCTGAAGGTGATCGGCACGTGCGACCACCCCAGCGGCTGCTGCGGCTCCGCATCCGGCAACAGCGCGCACATGTTGCGGGTGAGGCGCTTCACCGCGGCATGGGATGGGAGAGCGTAAGCTCCCCCATGGATGCAGGCGACGCCACGAGGCTCCTAGAAGCCTAGTTCGTCGCTGCCGGTATAGTCGGACTCGCGCTGTTGCTCAGCGCGCGCCCTGTCACGCCCCCGAGGAGGATGTTCCCGCCCAGCGAGGGGCTGGCCGCGCCCCCCTTGGGGTTCACCCCTGCCGACACCACCGCCGGCCGGCCTCGGACCCGCTCTGGGGTCGTTCGGGCAATTTCGGGAGAGATGCCCGATGTCACCACAATTGAAGTAGGCGCCGACGGCGCGGCGCTCCTCGTGGCGCTGGTCCCGCCGGTGCTTGATCCCCTGCAGGATGCGGACGTGGCAACTCTGCGCGTCGTGGGTGGAGTTGCTGTGGATAGGACAGCGGGGCGCGTCGCCCTGCTTCACGCCAGACTCTCCACCCGGCGAGGCCTTCTTCGCGGGCCTCGCGGCAGGAGCCCCCGAGTCCGCAGCGAGGACTTGCTTCCCGCCGCGCTTGCGGAACCCTTCTTCTGCGAGCCCTCGCCAGGGCTCGCGGCAGCCTGGGCCGCCAGCTCGGGCGCTAGGCGCCCTTTCTCGGCCATGGCGCATTTGTGTGCCAAGGCGTACAAGTCCTGCGTCGTCCGGATTCGATGCGTGCTCAGCTTCTCGCGCATCTTGGGATCGCGGACGTTGATGGCGAAGGTGTTGACAATGGCGGCTGCCTCCGCCTCCGGGATGGAATAGGAGAGGTTGGAGAAGCGGTTGCCGAAGGCCCGCAACGTCTCTCCTGGTTTTTGCACCATAGTGTGCAGCTCCGCCATGGTTCCCGGGCGCTTATAGCCGCCCTGGAACGCGCTCATGAACTGCTCGCGCAAGTCCGCCCAAGTGGTGACGGACCCGGCGGGCAGGTTGAGCAACCAGGTCCGCGCTGATCCCTTCAGGACCATCGGGAACCAGTTCGCCCTGACCTTGTCGTCGGCGCCGATGGCATGCATGCCCAACGTATAGGTCAGGAGAAAATCCTTGGGGTTAGCGGTCCCGTTGTACGTACCGAGCGCAGGCGCTCGGAACTTACGGGGCCACGTCACCCGCCGCTGCTCGCGCGTGAACGCGGTGCAGCCGTCCTCGGGGCCCATGGGAGCGTCTTCCTGCTCCTGTGGGCGCTGGCGCTCCACCTCGCGCCTGCGCCGGCGCTCCAAGCGCGGGTGCAAATCCTCCTGCTGGCGGGCATTCAAGATGCCATGCCCATCGCCCCCCGGAACGGGGGGCGATGAGTTCGAGGACCCCTCCGGGCCCCCGTCTCCTTGGCCTTGCTGAGGAGGGGGAGGGTTCTCCCCCTGTCGTGAGGCGGGCGGCGCGTCTCCGCGCTCCAGGTTCTGCCCGTGGCCGGAGCCTGCCGGGGCGCCCTCGCCTTGCGGCTGCTGGGTGGCCAGGGCGAGAAGTGCTTCCAACTCCTCGCCCCACGTCTCGTGCACCAGCGTGCCCTGCTGCGGCTCGTACCGCACCATGACGCGTGCGGCGACGATGGCTTCAGCTGGGGTTCGCACGGGGGGCAGCCGGTTACCTGAACGGCTACTTCCTGCCCTGGCCCTGGACGCCTCCGGGTGTGCAGGGTGCGAACCCCCAGGGGTTGCCCGTGACGCGGCGTGCTCCTGGTGCCGCTGCCGCGGGGCGTCCTCGGGTCGCGACTCAACCCGTTGGCTGGCCCGGGCGACGCAGTGCGAGCTCGCCCGACTGCCCCCGGCACTGGGGGCAGCCGGTCCCCTTGGCCGATTGTCGGCCGACGGCGGAGGAGGCGGCGGAGGCAGCTGCGTTTGCTGCAGTCTCGAGGGCTCAGGGTTCTCTTGAGCCCCCGACTCGGGTCGCACGTCGTGCGACCGTTCGTGCGTCGCTGGGGCCTTACGTGGGTCTATGCGGGAGTCACCAGCCCGCTTGGGGGGCATGGTGACCAGGCTCGTCGGCGAAGAAGAGCGAAGCCAACGCTGATGGGAACTTCTGCTGCCGGCGATCTCCGGCGTTGTCCACTCCCACGCCCCTTACCTGGCGCGCCAGATGTCGTCGCTCGGTGCTCCGACACCAGGGGTGTGCGGCCACGTCCCCCTTTTAGGTTCGGTAGGGGCGTCTGGGGCAGAGACCCGGTGATCGCCGGCACGGCCGATGAGGCCCTATGGGGCCGGTGAGGCAGAGTGCTAAGGGTGCGTGCGGGTACAAGAACAAGTGCACACATGTTTTTTAGCCAGGTTCGGGCCACCCGGAGGTGTAAAACCCTACGTCCTGCCTGTCTGAACTGATATTGATTGCGGATCAAATGTTACAAGTTTCCGGGCACGTTCCCGGGCTGCCCCTCAATGTCTAAGTACTCCCTACTGCTCTCTGTTGGCTCTCTACTAGAACCAACTGATCCCTAGTCTAGTGAGCCAGCTAAGGGGACTTGTGGAGCTGAACGACTGTCCAACTGACCAACTCACTAACTGATTTTTCCCCTTGACCGTTGGCCTGGGTCCTCCTTTTATACATAAGGGGATGCCACATGTGCCACGGTGCATGAGCTACAAGTGTCCAACGGGGAGGCATGCAACCCCTCCCGGTGAGCTGGTGGCTGCATGGGTGCCACCTCCGCTGCTAGGGGCCTAAGACCCTAGGATAGGATTAGACAACCACTGTTCCTTGGATCGGACGGGTAACTACCCGTCAGTCGGCTCGTTTACTGAGCCACGCGCCTTGCTCCTTGCCTTGGTGGGACCACGCGCCCCGCGCCGGCCACGCGCCCAGGAATTCCCAGTCCCAGCAAGTCGACCCCGGGAAGCACCCGGGCCCAACGCACCCGGGAACCCCCTCCTGGGATGCAGCTTCCCGGAGGGTGCCCAGGCGGGAATATTCCCCGAAGCCCCGCTAGCCTCTTTCGGGCTGGTAGCTTGCCGGGGAGCTCATAGACGCTCCCCGGGATGAGACCTTCCCGGGAACCCGGGAAAGGGGCCCGCGTGTCGTGCAGTGGTGGTACCCCGGGTGCCACTGGTGCGACAGAGATCTTTGAAGATTCAAAAAAAATCATAACTAATTGATATTAAATCAGAAAAATGTGATTCTTTTTTGCTGTAGTCTTAGTTTTTCTTTCTTAACATAGAGGAACAATAATATCAGATGGTAACATTTGAACAATGACCTATCTAGTAGAAATTTGTTATTTCCCATAGTTGAACTTTAGGTTTCAAGCCAAATATCAAACTTTTCTCCATTTCCATGCCACAGTTCATGATAATGTATCCACTTTTTTGCAAAAGTGTGCATCTTGTCATGAAAAACTATATTGGCAAAGAGGTTTACAAAGTTTTTGTCATAAAAATGATTCTCCATTTTTCACCCCACTTTGAAAAAAAGTCAAACACTATTAAGAAAATGTAAAAAAAGTTCACTATTTGGCATGGAGTCTTTATGTGTGTACTAGTTGTCATGAAAAATGATAAACTTCAATTTTAGCAAATGTGCAAAAAAATCTGTCACAAAATGGACTACAAAGTATGTACATTTATGACTTTGAAGTCAAATTACCATAGTCACAACCATTTATATGCTATATTTCATGATAATGTATCAATTTTTTTCCCAGATGTGCATCTTGCCATGTTAAACAACATTGCCAAATCTTTTTGCAATTGTTATGTTTTAAATATTATTATTTTTCAAATGAAAAAATAATGTCTCAGGCCATCAGTGGCGGGCTTTTACATCTATGCCCGCTACTAATAGTTGTTTTTAGCCCAACAATCCATTTGAGGCCCAACTAATCTCCTCCCCTATATAAAACCTAACCCTAGTTACCCTTCCCCATTCTCCTCGCTCCCAACCGCCGCCACCCATCTCCCCGTCCTGATCTCTCCTCTCCCCCCCGATCTCTCCTCTTCCCTCTGCTCTCTCCTCTCTGAAAGCGAATCATGTGCCCCCGTATGGGTTTTGATGATTCATGAAAAATTGGTTAAGGGACTAATGTGTAAATTGACTGTTTCAAATGCTTAGTCCCATGGATGAAGAGTTCCAACCGGCGTTGGTGATCCCTCAAAATTGAAGATAGGAAGAAGGCTTGAAGCATCAAGGCTTACGGGTAGGCTAAGGATGTTTCCTAGAATTTCTGTGAAGAATTGTCTTCACTTTGAGTATAGGACAAGCCGTACTTAAGAGGGGTTCGAAGCGGTAAGCTGGTTGTGAAGAATTCATTTTCCTCATGCTCAACTTAGGATACAAATTGTGTGTCTTCGTTCAGAAGAAAGCTGAGTCTAGGATGCTTCGAGATTCGCTGTCTTCATGTGTGAAGAAGAGCTCGAATGTTCATGGATCAGTTTCTTAGACTGAAGACTTGCTTTGTTTTCAAAAGGAGTTTGAATTCAAAAATGTTTGAAAAACGTGGTGTTGCTTTTTGGTCTGACCAGTCAAACTATTTGTTACGATGATTGTTGGTATTTGAAGAAAAATGTCTTCGGTGGAAGACGGAGACCGTTGGTGTCTCGAGACCGGTGGCGTCTCAATTCTTCAGTGGGGTCCAACGGTCGGTAACGGCTAGTTTTTCCGGCCCGGCTATATAAGCGGCCGACCCCCTAAACCATTCGGTGGAGATCTCGAAAACGATTTTGTGAAAGAAAAATCTTAGAGCTGAGCTGAGCTGAAGAAAATGATATCTCCCTCCTAGCCGAATGTTGAAGAACTTGTTACTCTTGGTGTTTGGCAGCACCTAGACGGCTAGGCGTTGTTGAAGAGTAATCAAGTTGTGATTTGCCTCAACTAGTCTGTGAAGGCCTGAAGATCGCCTCTGCGAAGAAAGATCTATCACGAGTAACTGGGCGAGACTTTGGTCTTAGCTCAGGAGGATTGGGTGGACTTGTGTGTCCGTGAATCTTATGTGATTCAACCTCCTCAATGGAGACGTAGGATTGTGCCAACAATCTGAATTTTGGAAAACAAATCATCGTGTCTCTGTGTCCAGGTGATACCTTTTCTCACCTATTTATCTTCAGTCTTCATTAACTGTTTGCTTCAGTTTGAACTGTTCTGAACTGTCTTCAGTTACTGTTTTTCTTCACTGTATTTCGCTGCTGTAACTCTGCTAAATCTAAGAACTGCCTTTTGTCTTCACCTGTTCCATCATGTTTGAAGAACCTGTTTTTAACTTGAAGTAAAATTTGATAATCTTCAATTCACCCCCCCTCTTGAAGACATACTCGATCTTTCACTTGGTATCAGAGCAAGGGTTCCTTGTTTTGGTTTAACCACCTGAGGAAGAAGTATGTCTAAGAAAGGGAAGCTACGTGTTCTTAGTAGTACCAATTATGCTTTTTGGAAGAATAGAATTAAGACTCACATCATATCTACTGACCCTTGTGCTTGGGAAGCAGTCACAAACGGTTTTGTTGTTCCTCAGGATTCTATCTCTGAATATGATGCCGTGTCTCTGAAGAAGTATCAAGCGAATGCCAAAGCCTGTGATATCATCTTCTCCTCGGTCAGTGATGCTGAGTTCAACAAGATCAGTAATCTTACTGATGCAAAGAAGATCTGGGATCTACTCGCTGAAGTCCATGAAGGAACTACCACTGTCAAGGATTCTAGAGTTACTCGTCTCATCAGTCAGTTTGACAGACTTGTCCTTGAGCCCAATGAGACCGTGTCTTCACTCTATGATCACATGAGCACCATTGTGAACGAGGTGAACACTCTTGATGATCACAATATCACCGACTTGATGCAATGGTCTACGTCGCCATACAACAAAAGTTCTGTATGGTCAACGACTAACACGTACTCGAATTTTATTATGCTAAGTAAGGTGTGGTGGTCTCCAAAACAACTAAGGGAGTGCGACAAAAGTGGTGGCTCCATCGGTTCCCCTCCTGGAGCGGGTGTTGGAGGCAGGTGTGTCCTCCTCTAGAAAGCTCTCCTCCTCTGAGGGTTCATTTGGAGGTGGTCCCTCTCCCTCGGGCTCGGAGATCTCCTGTGCTGGAATGTTGGCTGTGAGTGCGTTGTTGAGGAAGTTCTGCATCTGATCGATGTGCAGCTGCAGCAAGTCCCTCTCGTACTGAACATGCTGTAGAGCGTCCCCCATATTGAGTATGGTGGCCTCTAGGTTGGCCCGGTTTCCCAGGAGTGCTCCAACCTGCTCCTCAGCAATATCAGCACGAATCATCTGGTTGTGCAGCTGAGTCTCCAAGTCAACCGTGTTGCTTTCCATTTGCTCAAACTGGAAAGCCACCTCAGTTGGGTTGTCTCCGAGGGCATTGAAGTCCACAGAGGCTCCTCCAACAGCTCTCCTCCCAAAATAACGGAAGGAGTCGGGCGGCAGCTCGTCGCGGTAGGCCTTGCACATGTGCGCGAGGGCGCGCTGCATGGCGAACTGGAGGCCCGACGCGAAGCTGGGGTAGCGTCCGGTGAAGGCGATGTCCACCGTCACTGGCTCCACCTCACGGCCTCGGATGACCGTCTCAACCTCCCACCTGGGCTGCCAACTGTGGGGGTGTGGCGGCTCGGCGCGTCCCCGAAAACGCGGTGGCGCAAGGTCGAGGTAGGCGCACAGCGACGCCAAAGCTGAGCTAAACAGCTGTACGTCACCAACGGCTGTGTAGTGGATGTGGGTGAAGGGCGGTATGTTGCCAAATTACGGTGGGTTGTCCATCTACAGAAAAAGAGTAGAGGGAGAGAATGTTAATGACATGATTAATGCGTGGATGCAATAAATAGAAATTAAATATAACATTATGGTGGAATTAATGGCTTTGACTGTAACTAAAATTGCAATGCATGGTGACAATTTAATATAATATGGAGTATTTTATGCAGTATGGCATGCAAGTGTACCAAAATAACGATATATGATTCTGTAGCATGCATGAATATTCTGGTGGTATGACATGTAGTTGCAAAGAAAATAATAACAAGATATGCATGCAGTAATGAATATGATATGCACATGTCCTAAGGGCTGGTCTTAGTCTTTTTCCATTCTAGGGTCACGTTCCTACAGGCAACACAATGCTCTGATACCATTTGAAGCGACCGCCCCCGTACAGGGTTCGATTTCTGTGCTTATAGTGCTAGTCCCTGGATCGACTAACTAGCACAAACAGTTCAAGATGTAATATCGAGAAACAAACGTCAAGTAATTTATTACATCGTCATCATCCAGAACTTTATAGTACTTACAACTTTGCATGACCACTCGGGTTAGCATTGAAAAATATCATAAATTGTTCGGCAGCGGAAAACGAAGGAAAAATTGAGCCATTGCAACACCATAGAGAGCGCATGTTGGAATGCAGGCTCGTGACCCAACACAACGTAACCTTACTCATCGTCGGAATTCCCTGCAACAATTCAAAGGTTGCAGCCACTAGGGTCAATACATTGAATGTATTGGCAAGTTCACCGGGGATTATAACAGATCCTATCCAATATATGCAAAATTGGCTATGTGGAGTTCAGGCTTTTTGGCGTGGAAGCAATTAACATAAATTTTTGTCCTACTACAATTGAATTTTACAGTAAGATAAATCTATTGGACATCGGGTAGACACACCGATGCTCCTATTAAAAACTAAGGACATTGAGTAGACACATCAATGCTCCTAACCCAAGTTTAAACCATTCATTTTATTTAGAAAATTTGAATGAGTGAGACCTTACTTAGTTTCCATATCTAGCTGCTCATAATTCGTCCATAACTGGGGACAGGGCTAAGTACTTAGTTTTGACACTCTCGAGTGGTCGTACACATTCCCCACAAGAAACCGACAGGTTAATCCCTTGCTGTCCTCAGGGTAGAGTAGCAACGGCGTCGATTACGAGATTTTCAGAAGTAATTCCCTAGACCACGAGAGAATCACACTCCACCTACACTGCTACATCATTAAAAAAATTCAGGTCTAGGTTCATACAACATACTTATTCTCGCCGGAGCCCATATAGCATGTGGTTGTACTGGAAGCAATTTAAATAGGAACCCAATTCAGCCTCTGGTTACCCTGGGTGGCATTCCACATTTGCGACGTAAGCGCTCCCTGAATCCACGGGAGAGACGACCATGGATGCTCCCGAATCCACGGAGAGACGACTCAGAGGGCCCCATAGAAATGGACCTGATGTCGCGTACAACCATAGTACTCAAAGTCGCCCACCCAGGATGGTTCATTAGGGGTTGATTTTAGCCATACATCAAAAATAACATTTATACCAACAAAATTTCTAGAATGAAAGTGGTTCCCTCCCACGTGTATTTACATAGCACGGCTAAGCGTAAACTAATTCGATGGCTATTGGTGGGGATATGACGGCGGGAAAAATCTACTCTACTAGTACAACATAGCTAGCATAAATATAATAATTTAATCCTAGTGCAATTCTACAAACAACGCAAATGCATAAAGGATTAAAAATAGGTGCGATGGTAGGTGATTCATGATCAAGATGAACTTGCCTTGTCCAAAGTTGTTGCTGTTCTCACACTCATCGCAAAGACAGGGTTCGCACTCCGTAAAATCTAATAATTAAAGTATAGCAGAAATAAACAACCATCCAATACATACAAGAAATCAAATGAAATATGCCATGACGCCATGCACATGATGCAGCGTAAAATTTGTTTCTGTCGCAAATGACTTGTTTACTGATTTAAATCTACATGATGAACTGTTCGGATCATGTTCATGGGGTGGAAAAAAGAAATCATTAAAACAAAGTCAGTTTAATACCCTTTTAAGCTAGATTATTCTAACTTTGGGGAGACATTCATTTTTACTCAAAAACAATTTTATCTTCTGGCTCGACTGGGTAGAGGTTGCCTCTAACAAATTTTAAGAGTGGATAAATCGTCCAAAATAATTTTAAGCCAATTTTTAAATGAATACGTTCATAGTCAAGCATTCTGTCACTTGGTCCAATTTTAGTTGTCCAAAACTGAAAACAAACTGTGCCGAAATCTACATGCCTTGAGGTTTCCAAAAAGGTGTAGTTCGTCAAATTTGGCCAAGCGGTTCAAAAGTTATGATCGTTTAAAGTTCCAGGGGTTTTTCTGCAATTTTACCATTCAATTCATCCGGGGATAAAATTACATTTTATTACATGACACGTGTCGTCCTCTGATTCGCTGGTACCAGTTCGGGGTCTAATTAAAAGATGGCCGTCCGATCTCACTTAAAACAAGATGGACGGCTGTGGTCAATGGATACCCCTTCATTTTAAGTGATCTAATCTCGGCCGTTGTCCGAGATCTAACGGCTGGGCCTAGGGTTCCGGCGGAGGCTTCGGCGGCGGCGCGGTTCGGGCGGGGCGGCGGACGGGCGCTCCGGTGGACTCCGGGCGTCGAGGATGACGTGGGCGAGGGCGGCGCGGCGTTGTGGATCCGGTTACACGGTCGGCGCGGCGAGACGATGTCGGAATCGACGCCTAGGACAACGACGGCGAAGCTCCGGTGAGTGACGACGAGGAGCTACGGAGCACAAAAGAAAGAACGGAGCGTGTCAAAAGTTGCGCAATGACGAGTAGAAGAGATAGGGGCAAGCGTTGTCGGGTCTTACCCTCTCGGTCACCGGCGGCGATGGAAAGAGAGGTGGCGCCCGAAGCTTTTCTGGCGAAGAATTGCGGCGGCGTGGGCGCAAGTTGGAGTGAGAGGGTAGGGGGAAAAGAGAGAGGGGGAAGCCCTCTTTATAGTGACGCGGGTGAGGAGCTTTATGGCGGGCTCTAAATCGCGTATTGAAGACGGGTGTAATGGAGGTGCTCGCTAGATTCCCGGACCGAGGGTTGAAGACGACTTACAGGTGGGCACCACCTGTCAGCGACTGCAGGCGCGCGGGTGGCGGCTGGCGGGGCGGGCTTGCTGGGCCGGCTTGCTGGGCTGGGCTGTGTGCGCGCGCGGGGGCGAGTGGGCCGGTTCGGCCCGTTTGGCCGGGCCGGTCCGGTTTTCCTTTTTTTTGTTCTTTTTCCTTTCTCCTTTACTTTTTCTGTTTTTCCTTTATATCTTTTGATTTGGAACTCCAAATGACCTCAAAGAAATTCCAGAAAATTTGTAAAATCATATCCTTTAATGCCATAGCATCTGGGACTTGATTTCTTCCAAAAGCAAATTATTAAAATTAGTTTTGCTTAAATACTTGCCTCTAGTGCAATAATATTTAGAAACGAAATAGTTTTTCAACTCCAAAATAAATTCTAAAAATTATGGGGTAGCTCATCTTATTGCATTAAACCCCTTTCTATTGCTTTCAACCCCATGGGTTGATAAATTCCAAACAGATGCAAATTAAAAATTTAAAAAGACAAAAGTTGTGCTAAAAGGTTTTAAAACTTTAAATCTTCGGCTTAAGGTACTCGAAATGCATAAATGATATGATGCTGATGAGTGCATTTGCATGATGCAAAGTTTGGGAAAAATTGGGATGTTACAGACCTAACCCCCTTGAGATGAATCTCGTCCCCGAGATTCTGGTTGGCTAGGAAAGTGGTGTGGGTGGTCTTCTCGAAGATCGTCTTCGCGTTCCCAGGTGGCTTCCTCTTCGGTGTGATGGTCCCATTGTACTTTGCAGAACTTGATAGTCTTGGAGCGGGTATGCCTTTCTGTGGTAACTAAAATCCGGATGGGTTTTTCCTCATAGGTGAGGTCACTCTGCAACTGGACCTCCTCAAGCAGAACGGTATCCCTTAACGGGGTGCGGCCATGCCGGGCTGACACTTATTCAGTCGCGATACGTGGAACACGTTATGGACGCTTTCCAAAGTTTCTGGTAGGTCCATCTTATATGCTACTTCTCCCTGGCGTGATAAGACTCGGTACGGTCCAATGAATCGTGGGGCTAATTTCCCTTTGATCCCGAACCTCTTAACTCCGCGTATCGGTGAAACTCGGAGATATGCCCTATCACCAACCTCATAGGTAACCTCCCTACGCTTTGAGTCAGCATAACTCTTCTGTCACGACTGTGCTACTTTCAGTCTGTCTCGAATCAGTCTGACTTTTTCTTCGGCGTCCTTTATCAGATTAGGGCCGAATAGACTGCGGTCTCCTACCCCATCCCATAACAATGGTGTCCTGCATTTCTTCCCATACAGTGCCTCAAATGGTGACATTCCAATGCTTGCCTGGAAACTGTTATTGTACAAGAACTTGGCATAGGGCAAATTATCATCCCAACTGGAACCGTAATCCAGAGCGCAAGCTCTCAACATGTCCTCAAGGATTTGATTAACCCTCTCGGTCTGCCCGTCAATCTGTGGATGAAAAGCTGTACTGAACTCCAGTCTCGTTCCCAATGACTCATGTAGCTGGCCCCAAAACCTCGAGGTAAATTGGGTACCTCTGTCTGACACTATTTCCTTCGGTACTCCGTGTAAACACACGATTCTGGACATGTAGTGTTTTGCTAATTGGGCATTAGTATAAGTGGTCTTCATTGGTATGAAGTGGGCAACCTTGGTCAACCGATCAACTACCACCCATATGGAGTCATAACTTGATCTGGTCCTCAGCAGTCCGGTGATGAAGTCCACACCTATCTTATCCCACTTCCAATCTGGTACGGGTAATGGTTGTAGCAATCCTGCTGGCTTCTGATGTTCCGCCTCAACCTTGTTGCATACATCGCACAACGCTATGTACTCTGCGTGTCGCACCAGTGGCACCCGGGGTACCACCGCTGCATGACGCGTGGGTCGCCTCACTTGCTCCCCGGGAGGATCACACCCCGGGCGGGAGTGTACAAGCTGCCCGGCAAGTTACCAGCCCGACAGGGCTAGCTGGGCTTCGGGGGAGAATTCCCGCTTGGGCGTCTCTCGGGAAGCTACTTTCCGGGAGGGGCGTCCCCGGGCGTAGGTTTTCGTCGCGAGAGCGGGACCGAGCAAGCAGAACAGCGACGCCACGTGGGCACGCGGCAGGCACCCTGTGCGCAGGGTTTGTCAGGACAAGGAGTGAGACGCACGACCCATTTAATGAACCGACAGAAAGGGGATTCCCCGTCAAGTCAAGCGAACAGTGACTGCTCAAGAGTAGTTTTTAGGCCTTTAGACCCCTAGTTACAGGGCTAGTGTTCTTGCATGTGTGCCAGCGCACCAAGGAGGAGCTGCCCGAGCTCCCTGCTCGCCACTTGTAAACCATGCACCGTGGCACCTATGGTAACCCCTTGGCTATAAAAGGAGGACCCCTGCCAACGGTCAAAGGGTTGGCAGGTTCAGGGACCAACTCGTAGTTCCACACTAGCGGGAGCCCAAAGTAGAAAAGGACACTTAGCCAAAAAGAGAACACCCGGGGGCTCCCCCCCGGCAACCTGTAAGCACTTGTTCTCCTATCAATACAAGCTCAGACTAGCAGGACATAGGGTTTTACACCTCCGGGTGGCCCGAACCTGGGTAAAAACGCGCGCTCATGTTCATTGCGTATTCTCGCGCTTCGCATTGGCCCCGTCGGCGATCGCCGGAGCGATCCCCGTCGCCCACTGCCGAACCTAAAAGTGGGTGCCCGCGCGTCCCCGGTGTCAAAGCCCCGTGCTACGACATCTGGCGCGCCAGGTAGGGGGCGCGTGAGGAGAGCTCGCCGGCGACCGCCGGCGCCGTCGTCTACGTCTATATCGGCCTTGTCTACCCATCAATGGAGCAAACCACCGTGCCTCCTATGCGGGCTGCTGACCCTCGGATCGATCCCGTGAAGCCCCAGCGGAACACATGCGGTCGCACGACGCGCAGCCCATGTCGCGGGCTCAGGAAAACCCTGAGCCCTCACGAGCGCAGCAGTCGCAGCTGCCGCCCCCGACTACTCGGCGTCGGTAGACTACCGGCTGAGGGGGGCGGCAGCTCCCAGCGCAGGAGCCAGTCGTGTGAGCGGCCACGGTGCCGCCCGTGCCGGTCAGCGAGTTGAATCACGGGCCAAAGACGCGCAGCGGCAGCTACGCCATGAGCACACCGCGTCGCGAGCAACGCCGACGGGGTCACACCCTACTCACACGGGTGCGCCAGGGGATAGGGCGGAAGACAGTCGGTCGGAGAATCGACTGCCCCCGGCCCAAACCCCGGCTGAAGCCATCATCACCGCGCGGGTCATGGTGCGGTATGAGCCGCAGCAGGGCACGCCGGCACACGAAGCATGGAGCGTGGAGTTGTACGCGCTCCTCAGGCTCACCGCCCAGCAGCCGCAAGGCGAGGGCGCTCCGGCAGGCTCAGGCCGCGGGCAAAACTCGGGGCGCGGAGACGCGCCCCGCACCTCGCGGCAGGGAGAAAACCCTCCGCCGCAGGGAGGGCAAGGAGGCGGGGATCCTGAGGGGTCCTCGGACTCGTCACCAACCATCACGCGGGGTGACGCGCACACCGTCCTGAACGCCCGCTAGCAGGAAGATCTCCGCCAGCGCCTGGAGCGCCGGCACCGGCGCGCGGTAGAGCGCTTGCGCCCGGAGGAGCAGGGGGATGCTCCTATGGGCCCCGAGGACGATTGCACCGCGTTCACACGCGAGCTACGGCGGGTGACATGCCCTCGCAAGTTCCGAGCGCCCGCGCTCGGTATGTACGATGGGACCGTGAATCCCAAAGATTTTCTCCTGACCTACACGTTGGGGATGCATGCCATCGGCGCCGATGACAAGGTCAGAGCCAACTGGTTCCCGATGGTCCTTAAGGGATCAACGAGAACCTGGCTGATCAATCTGCCTGTTGGGTCCATCACCACTTGGACGGACCTGCGTGAGCAGTTCGTGAGCGCATTCCAGGACGGCTACAAGCGCCCAGGAACCATGGCGGAGCTGCACACCGTGGTGCAAAAGCCGGGAGAGACGTTGCGGAACTTCGTCAATCGCTTCTCCAACCTCTCCTTCTCCATCCCGGAGGCGGAGGCTGCCGCCATCATCAACACCTTCACCGTCAACGTCCGCGACCCCAAGATGCACGAGAAGCTGAGCACGCATCGGATCTGGACGATGCAGGATCTGTATGCCCTGGCCCACAAGTGTGCCACGGCCGAGGAAGGGCGCTTGGCGCCCGAGCTTGCGGCTAAGGCTGCCGCGAGCCCAGGTGAGGGCTCGCGGAAGAAGAGCTCCCACAAGCGCAGCGGGAAGCAGGTCCTCGCTGCGGAGTCGGGGGCTACCGCGAGGACCACAAAGAAGGCCTCGTCCAGTGGCGGGTCTGGCGGCAAGTAGGGCGACGCGTCCCGCTGCCCCATCCACGCCAACGCTACCCACGACGCGTAGGACTGCCGCGTCCTACAGGGTATCAAGCAGCGGCGCGAGCAGCGCCACGAGGAGCGCTGAGCAGCCGACGCCTGCTTCAACTGCAGCGACATCGGGCATCTCTCCCGAGATTGCCCGAACGAGCCCAGAGAGGGGCCGAAGCCTGCCGGCGGTGGTGCCGGCAGGGAGGATGCCCAGGGGGGACGCGGCTAGGCCCGCGCCGGCAGGGAGCGCTCTCCTCGGGGACGAGACAGGGTCCGCGCAGAGGAGCAGCGCGAGTCCGACTGCACCAGGGGTGATGAGCCGGGCTTCCAGGAGCCCCGCGACGTCGCCTACATCCATGGGGGAGCTTACGCTCTCTCATCCCATGCCGCGGTAAAGCGCCTCACCCGGGAGGTGTGTGCGCTGTTGCCGGATGCGGAGCCGCAGCAGCTGCAGAAGTGGTCGCACGTCCCGATCACCTTCAGTGCCGACGATCACCCAGCACGGCAGCTGGGTTCAGGGGTCATACCCTTCGTGGTCTCACCGATCATCAACAACGTGATGGTGACCAAGGTGCTGGTGGAGAACGGAGCGGGGCTGAACCTCCTGTCCGCCAGGTTATTGGAGATACTCCAGCTGCCGGTGGAGCAGCTGAAGCCCACTGACCTGTTCCGGGGAGTAAACCCCGGGATCGTGCGCCCCTTGGGGCGCCTCACGCTGCCGGTGACCTTCAGGTCCCAAGAAGCGTTCAGGACCGAGCATGTAGTGTTCGACGTCGTGCATACCCCGTTGCCCTACAACGGGATCCTTGGTTGGCTGGCGCTGATCAAGTTCATGGCGGTGACTCATTGTGCCTACGGCGTGATGAAGATGCATCCATATACTGGGTCCTCTCCATCAGGTGCGACCTCAAGGATGCGGCCTGGTGTGTGGGCGAGGTCGTTAGGGCCGCCGACGCAGCTGACACCGGTGACGACGACGTTGCCGAGAGTGAAGGATCGCCGGGCGACGGCCCAGCAACTAAGAAGGCCCGCGCTGCCCCGCAAGAGCTTGCTAGGGGAGGCGCAGGCTCGAGCTCGCGCCCCAACAAAGGCCAGAGGCTCAAGGAGAGAGGCTGCCAAAGTGAAGAAGCTGCCCCTCCAAGCCGGCACTGAGGAGCACACCGTTACCGTCGGTGCGAACCTCACTGCCAAATAGGAAAGCGCCCTCGTCACTTTCCTCCGGGAGAATGCCGACGTGTTCGCTTGGGAGCCGTCGGACCTTCCCGGAGTCCCTAGGGAGGTGATCGAGCATCGACTTGCGGTTCGTCCGGACGCCCATTGTCGTCGCGGTGCGTCCGCACCCCCTTTTTAGGTTCGGCAGTGGGCTACGGGGATTGCTCCGGCGATCGCCGGCGGGGCCAATGCGAAGCGTAAGAATGCATCAAGAACACTATCTAAGACACATGCACATGCTTTTTACCCAGGTTCGGGCCACCTTGCGGTGTAAAACCCTACGTCCTGCCTGTCTGAGCTTGTATTGGTGCGAAATAGAAGGTTTACAAGTTGCCGGGGGAAGGATCCCCGGGTGCTCTTTTTTGGCTAAGTGCTGCTTACTACTCTGGGCTAGCGCTAATGCTATGAGTTGGGAGAACCAACGAGCAAACGAATTAACCGAAAACAAACCAAAAAAAGAACCCCTTTGATCCCTGGCGGGGGTCCTCTTTTTATAGCCAAGGGGATGCCATAGGTGCCACGGTGCATGGTTTACAAGTGGCGGGAATATTCCCCGAAGCCCCACTAGCCCTTCCGGGCTCGTCGCTTGCTGGGCGGCTTATATGTTGCCGCCCGGGGTAAGATCCTCCCGGGAACTCAGCGGTGCGACCCACGCGTCGTGCAATGGTGGTACCCCGGGTGCCACTGGTGCAACACCCGTTCCCGGGCGAACCCTTCCCGGGTCGGTTGCCGGGCTACGCCCCAACCGGCGCGTGGGTCCCGGCTCGCCTTGGGCCCGCGTCTCTTCGCCATCCCACGTACCCCGCCATTACGGACGGAGTAATGGGCGCGAGATAACCGCCGTAATTCCCCTTAAACAGGGAAGTTAAGGCCACTCTTCGCATTATCCCCTTGTTTAGCAGTTATCCCAGCGAGCCCATAGGGGGCGGAACCGACCGTTACCAAACGGCGGGGTGTTATAAAACTTTTACTGTTGTAGCGAGGGGAAAACACTTTGCTCCCCAGCCTTCGTCTTCCATCTTCTTCGCATCTTGCGCCCAAAAGCTCTGCTAGCCCACTGCTCTCGCTCCCCATGGCGCCCCCCACCACAAGGAAGGGAAAGAAACCGGCGGCCAGCAAGAGCGAGGCGGCAGCCAAGGTCGCCACCGACAAAGACCAGAAGAAGTGGGCGATGTGGGCCACGCTCGCATTCTACCAGCCCGGTTGCAAAGGCGAGGCGCTGGACAAGATTCGGCACGCCGTCGCCTCCCCACGGGCACGGGGAGACCCTGATCTTCCCCGCGGGCGCCGACCACCAGGAAAACGACTTCCGGGTGTTCGGGCACTTCATCCTCACCAGGTTGGTGCCGCCGTTCTCACTATTCCTCCACGCGCTTATGGAGTCGTAACAGTTGCGGGTGGCGTAGCTCCACCCCACATCTCTCTACCTCCTCGCCACCTTCCAATTCCTCTGTGAAGCATTCGTCGGGGTAATGACGTCAGTGGCACTGTTCCGGCATTACTTCTACCCCCGGATCGACAGCGCGAATGCGATGTCGTCAGGGTTGGTGTTCCGCGCCCGCGATCGGATGAAGTCCGAGTTCATCGTCCGGTCGGAGAAGAAGATCGAGAAGGAGTGGCGGGGCGACTGGTGCTGGGTCCGGGTGCAAGACCCTGAGGAGTTCATCCTCTCGCCCCCCGAGCTGCTGCAACCTCACAGCGGCTGGCGGGACCGGTACCACCACGACGCCGATCTCCTCCCCATCGTGGAGCAGATCAAGGCTTTGCGGCTGGCAGGGCGCACCGACGTTGACGTGGCGCGCACCTTCATCACCCGGCACGTCGCGCCACCCCAACTACGCTCCCGGCCCGCATGGATGTACACGGGGCCCGGGGACAGGACACGCCTTCATAGCGAGGGCGTGGACCGGGAATCCCTCCAGGTGTGAGTGAAGGGGATCTCCGGCTAGGACCTTCCCGCTGCGGGGTTCCCACCGGGGGTTATCTCCGTCCACGCCGGCGTTGCGGCGCTCAGCGAAGTCGTCGCCTCCTTCCCGCCCTGCAACGAGTGGGGGTTGATGGACGACTCCCCAACTCGTACCCCGCGCGCTCCCCCGCCGGCACGTCGAGGGAAGCAGGTGCTTGGGGGGAGCGCGGGTGAGTCGGAGATTAGCTGGCCCTCCCTTCGATCCTGAGACGACGAGGCGGGCCAACCTGCCGCGTTCCAGATAGTCATCCCCGTGGACGACGATGAGGAGGACACCGACGACGTGCCCCTGATCGTGCGAAGATCAAGGGCACACGCAGCGGCCACGGCTACCTCCACGGTGGCATCCGCCCCAGCAGCAGCCACCATCTCTACGGCGGCAGCCGCCCTGGGGGCGTCTGCCGGCACCTCGGCGGCGACCACACCTGTGGCGGTTGCCGGAGCCACCGCGGTGACCACCCCGGTACCGACCGCGAGCGGCCCGGCGGCGGCTACCTCAGCAGCAGCGGCCGGGGCCGCTGTGGCAGCTACATCGACGGCGGCCCCCGTTGTTGCAGCAGCCTCTTCATCGGCGCCCGCGGTGCCCCGGGCTGCGGCGACCCCACGGGCACCCACGGCCCTGCCTGCTCAGGGGGCGTTCCGGGGCTTCGTGCTCCGGCGCAACCGCCCGAAGCCCGATTTGTCGGCGAGCGCCAGCAAGAGGGGGAGGGACGGCTCCCCGCCTGCCGCGCCAAGCAAGAAGGTGCGCGCGGACGCTGGCAGCACTATCGATCCGACTGGCACCGGGGCCAGCGGGACCGCCATCGCACCTTCCGGCGACCCAGCCCCAACGGAGGTGGCGCCGGCAATAGGTACAGCTCCTTCGTGCCTTCTTCCCTGCATTTCCAATTGCCATTTAATCACGTAACCATACCTTATTCCGTAGGCGACGCTTCGCCCGCAGCAAGCCTCCTGGAGACCCCCGCCAGGACGGAGGAGGAGGGGGATGCTCCCCCCGCAAGCCCAGCGGCCCTGCAAGGCAACCATCCTAGTCCCCCGCGCTTGCCTCCGGGCAATTCGTTTAGCTTCATGCTTCTCAACCTTCTCGCGGTTGTAGGCTGAAGCGCGCCCGCACCAGGAGCGGGTGTTACGATGGTTGACCTCGACCCCGACGTCGAGGTTACGGGGACGACGGAGGGGTCGGAGACAACCCCACACCTAGCCCTGCTGCGCCCGCGGACGCTGCTGGCACGGATCCCTCTGCCGCCCAGCAGGGGCGGTCCCTGCCGGGGGCGCGGCAACCTCACCCGCCCCGCAGTCCCCGGGCGCGGGTGAGAGGGAGGTCGCCGGGGAGGAGCACCAGGGTGCTTCGGCTCAAGCGGACGACCCCCTGACCAGCTCTACGGTGGTGGCGGGGGCTTCGTCGTCATCGGTCGCCACCTTCGACACCGACCTCGGCACCCATTGCCGGGGTGGCTTGGAATCCCATCACCTGGGATCCGAGCGTCTTCGACCGGGGGCACTGGTTTCTTGACGCTGTCAAGGACCAGCAGTTGGCCTTCGTCACCTCCTTCAACGAGGTGAGGGAGCACCACGAGATCGCCAAGAACCAGCTTGGCGAGTTGCGGCAAGCCGTGGAGAAGGAGCGGCAAGAGCTCTCCCGGCCGCGGGAGGAGACGTGCCTCGCTAAGGAGGAAGCGCGCCTTGCTCGGGAAGCCCTGGAGGAGGCTGCCACACCGGTCGTCCCGAAAGAGGAACTCTACCGGCGACTGGAGGCTCAGCGTGCTGACCTCCTGGGAGCCCTGGATTCCTTGGCGGCAACCCTGGCGGAAACCAAGAAGGAGCACGCTGAGGTGCTCGCTGCGGCCCAGGCCCGGATCGATGAGAAAAGCGATCTAATTGCCAACTATCGTGGCGAGATCCAAGGCCTGCGCGTCAAGCTGGAGGTGCAAGTCAAGGCCACCGAAAGCGCGATGGACGCGGCGGCGCGGCATGAGATCCAGCTCGGCGTCGCCAAGGACAGGGCGTCCCAGCTCGAGACCGAGCTGGCCATTGTCCGGGAGGAGTTTGCCAAGGCCGGCAAATACAATGCGGCCAAGGCCGCGGAGCTCGAGACGCTGGCGAGCCGCCTCCACAAGGCCAAGGAGGCTGCGCACAACGCCTGGCTCCACCACGGCACGCTGATCGGGCCGCGGCAGTTGGAGACCGAGAAGCTGCTCAACATCGCGTAGGCGTTGCGCGATCTGCTGCTTAGGTTCGAGTTGCAGGCGGCAGAGGTGGACGACACGAACGTCTCCACACTGATCCCATTCTTCTGCGACTTGGTGGGGAAGCTCGGGGCGCTCGACGTCTAGATCGCCAAGTTTGGCGCCAACGAGGTTGCCAACTGCGCCCTGGAGGTTGCAGGGACGATCCTGTTGGAGATATGCCCTAGAGGCAATCATGTGATGATGTTATTTCCTATGCATTCATGAGTTACTGTTATTGTCCTTGAACATCATCACTGATATGTATCAATAAATACGTGATTTGTTTGTGAGACTATGTCTTCTATGATGTTGTTCTAATGGTCCTAGTCATTGAGGTTATGCGGACACATAATCTAGACTAGCAATGTGAATCAGTATGATGACTATGTTTCACAAGTCATAGGGCAAGGTGTTGCCGACTGATAGCATGGACTCGACAATGAGATTGTTGAGTCGGACAGACCCGCACTGAGACACAACGAGATGATTGTCATTTGTTAGTCTCAAGTACGATGTATATGCCAGTCCTAGACCTGAGGTCATCGTATGAGCTTGGGATGTGAATCGGCCTACTTAGGGGTTGCCAAACACTACTCCGTAACTGGGTGGTTATAAAGGTAGCTTTCGGGTTTGCTGAGAAACATACTGCGAGTCGTGGTTGATCAAGATGGGATTTGCCCCTCCTGTTCGGAGAGATATCTCTGGGCCCTCTCGAGTGATCAGATTCGGAAAGCATGGCCATGCGACTTGGGTTAAGTGTTAACCCGTTCGGGAATCTGTATCACAGGAACGAGAAGAGACTCGAGCTATCCACAAGGATGACACGCACTCGCCTTGAGCTCGACACACATATCGCGAGGCAAAAGGAATGTTGCATATGACACATTGTATGGTTCGTCAATATACCTTGTGGTTACTCGGGAGTTGGCACGTGCTGCTAGGCGCCGCTACCAACTATCGACTTGAGTCGGTGCCAGTGGACGAGTAAGGTGTTACTCGGGCCCGCAGTCCGAGCTCGTAGTCGTGGCCGACTGACCGCGAACCTGAAGGGTCACACGCTTAAGGGGTGGGAACCGAGTTGGATCGGATCCAACTCGTATCGGGCTTGGACTCCTAATGGGCCTCAAGTGTTGAGCCCACTAGGGACGTCTATATAAGTGGAGGAGACCAACCCGTCTAGGGTAACCCTAGTTGAGACGCGAGTTAGACTCGGCCGTCGCACCTCCACGCCCAAAGCCTTGCGATCGGATCTAGCAGTCCGCCGCACGGAGTTCCTCCCTGTACGTGTGGATACCTCGGAGGCACGGCACCTGCGGCGCTTGGACGAATTGTTCGTGGGATCGGCGAGGAGGAGCAGGCTGTTCGACTACTCGGCATCGACGCGCTACATCGACTCTACTTCCGCTACGGGTCTGCGCGTCTAGTGGTAATCTCGTGATCCATTATCTACAGCATTGATCCGGGCGGAAGCGGTAGAAAATTTTATTTTGTGCTAGCGTAGCATACCGCGTTCCCTAACAGTGGTATCAGAGCCGATGCTGTCTGTTTTGGATTCGAATTACGTGCATAAGTGTTATGCGGTTAGTAGTAGATGTGATCTATTGCTATCTTGGTGGTCGATCTAAGTGTTAGATCGGTTTTGTACTCAATCGATTGGATCGATTGTACTCGGGGATCATGGATATTCGATTCTGATAATCATGATGTAGAAGGTCGTGACACAACATACTCCTACCGGTCGGATTTCCGCCATCGGAGTAGACAGTGAAACATAAATCCGGGAATATTCATAGCGCCTTAGTTGTTGTTGCGAGTTCACATCAATTCGGTAGAATAGGTTTCTACGCTTAACTTGTTTTTGCAGGATTGATGTGAATAGTATGGCTCATATGTATGTGATGCATGTGTGTAATATTTGCATGACCTGCGTGTCATGAGTTTGTCAGCCAGGCTGGAGCCAAGGTGCTGTCTTTATAATTGTATAACGACCTGCGTGTCGGCATTTGATGTCATTCTCCATGTAAATTCTTTGCTAGATACTAGGTGTAGTCATTTAGTATGAATTGGAGGACGTGTGCACCATGGCGGCTTGATGAACAGGTTCCTGGAGATGGAGATCACCATGAAGAACAGAGCCATACTATTTCACATGTTAATTTGATTATCTGTGATGGTTATTGCTTTGTTTACTCCTATGCATGTTATTGTGTTAGAGTAGAATGATCCCTCAAAGAATGTCAAGTTTATTTACCTCCCCAATAGCTGCAACACCACAAGACAAGTACATTTGGTGATGGGCTCATGAAATTGGGGTATCACCATTTTTCCTTGTCGTTGGTGATGTTCGTGTCGGACACTTACATGCGAAGCTTTGGTTAACTTGACGGGGCTATCAAAACGGTTTTGGGCCTCGAGGTGAAAGGAGTCGGAGCCGGGGCAAGTGTTGCCTACCGACTAACAAGAGTCGTATAGAGATACGATTGGCAAGAGTTGCCTACCGAGTGATTCAATCGGCTAGCAGTGATGCTAAAGCTCACTAGACGATTGGTTGATCTTGGATCTTGAATCACTAATGATCAATGGAGGGATGTTGATTTTAGTGGGAGTATATTTCTATTAAATTGTTTAATATGAATTACTCTTCATGAATACTTGTCTTAGTGTTTTTGCATTTTCTGTTGTAGATCAATGGCACCACCTCAATTGTCTAGTTTTGCTTTGAGATCTGTTCTTGAGAAAGATAAACTAAATGGAACTAACTTCACCAACTGGTATCGGAACCTGAGAATCGTTCTCAGGCACGATAAGAAAGAACATGTCATAGAGAACCCACTTCCAGAGGAGCCAGCTGATAATGCCACTGCTGCTGTTAGAAACGCCTATCAACGCTCATGTGATGAGTCGATTGAGATCAGCTGTCTGATGCTTGCCTATATGGAGCCCGAACTGCAGCAGCAGTTTGAGAATGTTGAGGCTTTCGATATGATCGAGACTCTCAAAGGCATGTTTCAGACTCAGGCTAGGACCGAAAGATTTAATGTCTGGAGGTCCTTCCTGGAGACTAAGCTGAAAGAAGGCGAACCCTTGAGCCCACATGTAATCAAGTTGGTTGGTTACACGCAAAGCTTGGAGAAGCTGGGTTTTCCGCTGAGCCAAGAGTTGGCCACGGATACAATTCTGGCATCTCTTCCGCCAAGCTATGCGCAGTTCGTTCAGAACTACCATATGCATGGTATGGAAAAGAAAGTCACTGAATTGCATGGGATGCTTAAAACAGCAGAGGAGGATATCAAGAAAAATACCAAGCAAGTGTTGCTGGTACAGGGAAAGCCAAAGTTCAAGAAGAATTCTTGGGCTAAGAAGAAGGCAAAGAAGGGAAAGGCTAAGGATGTGATCCCGACCCCTGCCCCTGCTGCGCCTAAGGCTGGACCGGACTCAGAGACCGTATGCTTTTTCTGCAAAGGCACCGGTCATTGGAAGAGGAACTGCAGCAAGTACCAGGCCCACGTGGCAAAGAAGGGTGGAAGTGTGACTTCTATTTCAGGTACGGTTGTTGTATGTGTTATAGACATTTATCTTGCTGATGCACCTAACAGCTCTTGGGTATTGGATACCGGATCGGTTGTTCACATTTGCAACTCGATGCAGGGGTTGGCAAGGACTAGGAGCGTCGCAAGTGGAGAGGTTGACATAAGGGTTGGCAATAAAGCAAGAGTTGCAGCGTTGGCCGCCGGGACTATGCAACTTCATTTACCTTCTGGATTTGTTATGGAATTAGATAATTGTTATTATGTTCCTGCTTTAAGTCGAAACATTATATCTGTCTCAAAGTTGTTGAGTCATGGTTATGAATTCAATATTAAGGGCAATGGTTGTTCTTTTTATTTGAAGGATATGTTTTACGGCTTTGCACCTGTTGCGAACGGGTTATTCATCCTTAATCTTGAAGGAGAATCTGTCTATAACATTAATGTCAAGAGGCGCAAGCCCAACGATCTGAATCAAACCTATTTTTGGCATTGTCGTTTGGGTCACATAAGTGACAAACGCATGAAGAAGCTCCATGGAGATGGACTTTTAACTTCGTTTGATTATGAATCATTCGAGACATGCGAGTCTTGTCTACTAGGCAAGATGACCAAGTCGCCTTTTGCAAAGAGTTGCGAGAGGGCGACCGACTTGTTGGAACTCATACATACTGATGTGTGTGGACCAATGAGCACGACAGCTAGAGGAGGTTATCAATACTTCATAACATTCACTGATGATTTGAGTAGATATGGATATGTCTACTTAATGAAACATAAGTCGGAAACCTTTGAAAAGTTCAAGGAGTTCCAGAATGAAGTAGAGAACCAACGTGGCAAGAAAATAAAGCTTCTACGATCTGATCGTGGAGGCGAGTACTTGAGTCACGAGTTCGACGATCATCTGAAGAGTTGTGGAATTGTTCCACAGCTCACACCGCCGGGTACACCACAAAGAAATGGTGTGTCGGAAAGGCGGAACCGGACCTTGTTGGACATGGTTCGGTCGATGATGAGTCAGTCAGATCTTCCCTTGTCATTTTGGGGTTATGCTCTAGAAACCGCAGCGTTCACACTAAACAGAGTACCATCCAAGTCCGTAGATAAGACACCATATGAGATATGGACTGGAAAGCGTCCCAGTTTGTCTTTTCTAAAGATTTGGGGCTGTGATGCATTTGTCAAACGACTTCAGTCGGACAAGCTCACTCCCAAATCAGACAAGTGCATATTCGTGGGATATCCAAGGGAAACCTTAGGATATTACTTCTACAACCGGGCAGAGGGCAAAGTGTTTGTCGCTCGAAACGGTGTCTTCCTTGAGAAAGAGTTTCTCAGTCGAGAGGCAAGTGGGAGGTCAGTGCAACTCGAAGAAGTTCGAGATGAGCCAGTAGGGGATAACTTGACAGGTGATGTCCGTGTGACTGAGCCAGTCGTCGTACCCACGGCCAATACAGCACCGTATCCACGAAGGTCGGAAAGACTACGTAATATACGCAATGTGTTGTTGCTAGACAATGACGAGCCGACTAATTATGCAGAAGCAATGGTGGGTCCTGAGTCCGAGTTATGGCTTGAGGCCATGAGATCCGAATTAAAGTCCATGGATGAAAACCGAGTTTGGAACTTGGTAGATCCGCCAGAGGGTGTAAAAACCATCGAGTGCAAATGGATATTTAAAAGAAAAACTGATATGGATGGAAATGTTCAAATCCATAAAGCTCGACTTGTCGCAAAGGGTTTTCGACAAGTTCAAGGAGTTGACTACGACGAGACTTTCTCGCCGGTAGCGATGCTTAAATCAGTTCGGATCATTCTAGCTATTGCTGCATATTTCGATTACGAGATATGGCAAATGGATGTCAAAACGGCTTTCCTTAACGGAAATTTAACCGAGGACGTGTATATGATACAGCCCGAGGGTTTTGTCGATCCAAAGAATGCTGGAAAAATATGCAAACTTCAGAAATCCATCTATGGATTGAAGCAAGCATCTCGGAGCTGAAACATTCGTTTTGATGAAGTAGTCAAAGGGTTTGGCTTCATCAAAAATGAAGAAGAACCTTGTGTATACAAGAAGTTTAGTGCAAACTCAGTCGTATTTCTAATCTTATATGTGGATGACATATTATTGATTGGAAATGACATTCCGATGCTAGAAGCCGCCAAGGACTCATTGAAGAAAAGTTTTTCAATGAAGGACTTGGGAGAAGCGGCTTATATTTTGGGAATCAGGATCTATAGAGATAGATCAAGGAGACTTATTGGTTTAAGCCAGAGTACATATGTTGACAAAGTGTTGAAGAGGTTCAACATGAATGACGCAAAGAAAGGGTTCTTGCCCATGTCGCATGGTATAAGTCTAAGCAAGACTCAGAGTCCTTCGACTTCTGATGAGCGAAGTCAGATGAGTGCGATTCCGTATGCTTCGGCGGTCGGATCCATCATGTACGCCATGTTATGTACTCGACCGGATGTTTCCTATGCTCTAAGTGTTACGAGCAGGTATCAGGCTGACCCCGGTGAGAGTCACTGGACAGCGGTGAAGAATATCCTTAAGTACTTGAGAAGGACTAAGGATATGTTTTTGGTTTACGGTGGTGAGGATGAGCTCGTTGTAAAGGGTTACACCGATGCTAGTTTCCAAACTGACAAGGACGATTATCGATCACAATCTGGATACGTGTTCGTCTTGAACGGAGGTGCGGTGAGCTGGAAGAGCTCTAAGCAAGAAACGGTGGCCGACTCTACAACAGAAGCTGAGTATATCGCGGCTTCGGAAGCCGCGAAAGAAGGCGTTTGGATCAGAAAGTTTGTTTCTGAGCTTGGAGTGGTTCAGGGCGCGTCCAATCCCATGGACCTCTACTGTGACAACAGTGGTGCTATTGCACAAGCCAAAGAACCACGACATCACCAAAAATCCAAACACATACTCAGGCGTTACCATCTCATACGGGAATTCGTGGAGAGAGGTGACGTTAAGATATGCAAGGTACACACGGATCTCAATATTGCCGATCCGTTGACAAAGCCTCTCCCGCAGCCAAAGCATGAGGCGCACACACGAGCCATGGGTATGCGATACTTGGATGATCGACTCTAGTGCAAGTGGGAGACTGTTGGAGATATGCCCTAGAGGCAATCATGTGATGATGTTATTTCCTATGTATTCATGAGTTATTGTTATTGTCCTTGAACATCATCACTGATATGTATCAATAAATACGTGATTTGTTTGTGAGACTATGTCTTCTATGATGTTGTTCTAATGGTCCCTAGTCATTGAGGTTATGCGGACACATAATCTAGACTAGCAATGTGAATCAGTATGATGACTATGTTTCACAAGTCATAGGGCAAGGTGTTGCCGACTGATAGCATGGACTCGACAATGAGATTGTTGAGTCGGACAGACCCGCACTGAGACACAACGAGATGATTGTCATTTGTTAGTCTCAAGTACGATGTATATGCCAGTCCTAGACCTGAGGTCATCGTATGAGCTTGGGATGTGAATCGGCCTACTTAGGGGTTGCCAAACGCTACTCCGTAACTGGGTGGTTATAAAGGTAGCTTTCGGGTTTGCTGAGAAACATACTGCGAGTCATGGTTGATCAAGATGGGATTTGCCCCTCCTGTTCGGAGAGATATCTCTGGGCCCTCTCGAGTGATCAGATTCGGAAAGCATGGCCATGCGACTTGGGTTAAGTGTTAACCCGTTCGGGAATCTGTATCACAGGAACGAGAAGAGACTCGAGCTATCCACAAGGATGACACGCACTCGCCTTGAGCTCGACACACATATCGCGAGGCAAAAGGAATGTTGCATATGACACATTGTATGGTTCGTCAATATACCTTGTGGTTACTCGGGAGTTGGCACGTGCTGCTAGGCGCCGCTACCAACTATCGACTTGAGTCGGTGCCAGTGGACGAGTAAGGTGTTACTCGGGCCCGCAGTCCGAGCTCGTAGTCGTGGCCGACTGACCGCGAACCTGAAGGGTCACACGCTTAAGGGGTGGGAACCGAGTTGGATCGGATCCAACTCGTATCGGGCTTGGACTCCTAATGGGCCTCAAGTGTTGAGCCCACTAGGGACGTCTATATAAGTGGAGGAGACCAACCCGTCTAGGGTAACCCTAGTTGAGACGCGAGTTAGACTCGGCCGTCGCACCTCCACGCCCAAAGCCTTGCGATCGGATCTAGCAGTCCGCCGCACGGAGTTCCTCCCTGTACGTGTGGATACCTCGGAGGCGCGGCACCTGCGGCGCTTGGACGAACTGTTCGTGGGATCGGCGAGGAGGAGCAGGCTGTTCGACTACTCGGCATCGACGCGCTACATCGACTCTACTTCCGCTACGGGTCTGCGCGTCTAGTGGTAATCTCGTGATCCATTATCTACAGCATTGATCCGGGCGGAAGCGGTAGAAAATTTTATTTTGTGCTAGCGTAGCATACCGCGTTCCCTAACAGATCCTTCCGAGGATACATCTCCGGGACCAGGAGTTTCCCTTCGAGACGCTGCTGGACGCCCGGTCGGATAGTGAAGACGAGCCCACCCACACCCAGGCGGTGAGTGGGTTTGTCGACGAGGTGGTCGAGCGGATGCAACGGAAGCCGGACCCCGAGCCGTCCCCGGAGCCCCGACGGAAGACCCCCGCAACTAGTTGCCGCGGCCTCCCACCGGCCCTTGCCGTTCTTTTGTTTTGTCCTGCAAGTGTGGCGCTCTGGCCGTTTGAACAATTACAGTTTCATTAGTTTATGTAATCATCCGCTGCTTTGTTAATCAAGCTCTTTAGTTCCGCTTAATCCTTTTCCTTGTTCCCGGGGTTGCCTCACGGGGTGGATCCCTCAGCCGTTGTGTGTTCTGCTTTGCGTTGCCGGGGACTCGCGCGCCTCACCCTTGACTGGACCAGGGACCTGGGACGGACCCGCAGTGCCGACCTGGGGTTGAGCAGCAGCGACGAGCCACTCCGGTTGCGGGGTAACTTCTCCAAGCCATGCCCTCCCGGGACGGACCTGGAAGCCGCACGAGGCGCGCACTCCCCCTGCAAGCGTCCTTCTAACACCCCAGCCACACGCAGGTTTCGGAATCACACTTAGCGAGGTAGCGTTCAGTTGCGTTTAGTTCCCAATGAGTTCATCGTTCAGGTTCAAGTACTTAGCTTTTCGTTCGGTCTCGTGCTTGGAGCGTTTGCTTGTACGCCTGGCACGTCGCCCTTGAGAAAGCCCGTTTGAGGGATGCAGCGGGAACGCCATGGCACGATCGCCGCATCTCCACAGCAACCCTCACCTTTGGAAGAGCCCTTGCTTTCAGAGGAACCTGTTCCGAGGGGTGCACTGCCATCGCGCCTCTGCGGCACCGCCCGCCTTCGCGGCCTCTTCCTCGGGTGGTCTGGGTGATTATGGTCTGAAAATTCCTGTAATCGATGCCGTTGCTACTCTACCCTGAGGACAACAAGGGATTAACACGTCGATTTCTTGTGGGGAATGTGTACAACCTCTCGAGAGTGTCAAACTAAGTACTTAGCCGTGTCCCCGGTTACGGACAATTATGAGCAACTAGATATGGGGGCTGTAAGGAAGGTCTCACTCATTCCAATTTCTTAAATATAAATGAATGGTTTGAACAGGGTAGGAGCACTTGATGTATCTACTCAATGTGCTCTAGGTTAATAGGAGCATGGGTGTTTCTACCCCATGTCCAATAGTGATAAAACTATTTGTTGAAAATGATAGGATGATACATTGATGCTTTTATGCAATTAGCCAAACCCCACCTTGCCAAATACTGCATATACTTGACAGGATCTGTTATAACCCTTTTGTGAACTTGCCAATACATTCAATGTATTGACCCCCTAGTGGCTGCAACGTTTAAATGTTGCAGGTGAACCAGGTGAAGAGTGAGGTACGAATTGTTAGGGTTGCGAGTTTACATTCCAACATGTTTCGACTGTGGAGTTGTTATGGGACTCCTGTATCTTCTGCCTTTCGCTGCAAGATTTTATTTTTCTCTTGAGCTAACCCATGAGGTTATGCAATATGTAAGTTACTATTAAATTCTGGATCAATGCGATGTAATATATTTTGACCTTTGTATCTTGATATTACATCTTAAAACTGTGTGTGCTAGCGAGTCGATCCAGGGACTAGCACTATAAGCACAGAGATCGAACCCTGTAAGGGGGAGGATCGCTTCACGGTTGCGATTTGCTGAGTTTCTTGGATGCTTTTTCCGGCTACCATCAAATTAAGATGCCAGTCGAAGATGAGGAGAAAACAGCGTTCATCACCCCAGTTGGCTGCTACTGCTACACGTGCATGCCTTTCGGGTTGAAAAACGCAGGCTCAACATTCCAACGTGCGTTGCGCGAGTGTTTGGGACCCTAGCTAGGCCGAAACGTAGAGGCCTACATGGACGATATCGTCATCAAGTCGAAGCACGGGGACTCGCTGATTGATGATGTGTGGGAGACGTTTGATAACCTCCGCAGGATCAAACTCAACCTGAACCCTGAGAAGTGCACCTTTGTTGTAGACTCGGGCCAGCTTCTGGGTTTCTTGGTTTCGCACAGGGGGATTCAAGCCAATCTGCAGAAGATAGAAGCTATAGAGAAAATGGAGGCTCCCCGCAAGGTGAAGGACGTCCAGCGCCAAACGGCTACGTTGCCACGCTGGGCCGCTTCATCTCAAGGTTGGGCGAACGCGCCCTACCTTCCTTCAAGGTAATGAAGAAGAAGGGCCCGATAGATTGGACCCCCGAGGCCGAGGCGGCGTTCCAGGATCTCAAGCAGTACCTGAAATTGCCACCCGTCCTCATCGCCCCCAAGCCGGGCGAGCCGCTGCTACTCTACCTAGCGGAGATTGACCAAGTGGTCATCTCGGTGCTGGTTGCCGAGAGAGAGGAGGACATCCCGGGAGCTGAGGTCGCGGGGCAAGGGGCGGAGCCGCCCCCGGCAACCGCCTCGGACCCGGGGACCGCCCTCGAGCCGGCCACGTCAGCACCATGCAAGCGGCTCATGTAGCACCCTGTGTACTTCATCAGCACCGTGCTGCGCGACGCCCGCATGAGGTACCCGCAGGTGCAAAAGCTCCTTCTGGGGATTCTGCTTGCGTCACGCAAGCTGCGCCACTACTTCCAGGTGCACCGCATCATGGTGGTGTCGGGGTTCTGCCTTGAGCGAGCTCTCACCAACCGTGAAGCCACCGGAAGGGTGGCCGAGTGGAGGATGGAGCTGTCGGAGTTTGATCTGCACTTCACCAACACCAAGAGCATCAAGAGTACGGCCCTGGCGGACTTCATCGCAGAATGGACTTCAACGGGAATAGAAGAAGAGGAGGAGCCGGAGACCAGCCTGCTAGGCGGGCTGGACGAAGGCCACTGGATCCTGTACTTCGACGGCGCGTTCAGCCTCCAGGGAGCCGGCGCCGGGGTCGTCATCGAGTCACCGACGGGAGATCAGTTGAGGTTTGCCATCCAACTCGATTTCCCCGACTCCACTAACAAAACGGCAGAGTATGAAGGAATGCTCGCCGGGTTGTGGGCGGCAATCACTCTGTATATCAAGCGCCTGGTCGTTCACGGGAACTCCCAACTCGTGATCCACCAGGTCAACAAGGACTACGACTGCCCGCAGATGGCAGCGTATGTGGACGAAGTCCGCAAGATGGAACGCAAGTTCAAGGGTTTGCGGTTCGAGCACGTCAAGCGCAAGGATAACTTTGCGGCTGACGAGCTGTCCAAGATGGCAGCAGAGCGCCGAAGGGTTCTGGCGGGGGTGTTCTGGCACAGGCGGACTGTACCTTCAGTCGCCCCCAAGCCGGCTGCCAGGAAAGCCCCCTAGGCAACCGAAGGAAACCCCGCAGTGGCGGAGGTCCATGTCGCCGACGCAGCGGCATGCGTTGGCAGGGAGACTCCACCTTGGGCGGTGGATATTGCCCGCTACCTGAAGGGAGAAGCCCTCCCGGAAGATGACGTTGCCGCAGAGCGCCTAGCCCGGCAAGCCAAGATGTACGCCCTGGTGAACGGGAACCTCTACCGGAGGCGTGCTAATGGGGTGGTGCTCCTCTGCGTGCCCCAAGACGAGGGGCTCGCGCTACTAGAGGAGATACACCGAGGCACCTGCTCGCACCATATGGCCTCCCGGGCACTAGTCGGCAAGGCGTTCCGGCATGGCTTCTACTGGCCCACGGCATTGGCTGACGCCGAGCAGCTGGTCAGGATGTGCGAAGCATGCTAGTTCCATGCGAAGAAGAGCAACCAGCCGGCGCAAGCCCTGCAGGTCATTCCGTCCTCCTGGCCGTTCGCGGTCTGGGGGCTGGATATCGTCGGCAAGCTGCCGAGAGCAGTTGGCGGCTACTAGTACCTACTCGTGGCAATCGAGAATTTCTCCAAGTGGGTGGAAGTGGAACCAGTGCGGAAGGTGACCGTCCAGGCGGCCATCAAGTTCTTCAAGAGCATTGTGTGCCGGTTCGGTGTGCCTAACGGCATCATCACTGACAACGGCACGCAATTCACGAGCGCGGTGTTCCAGGCCTACTGCGAGGGCATGGGCACCAAGATCCACTTCGCGTCTGTTGCTCACCCAAGGAGTAACAGGCAGGCGGAGCGAGCCAACGTAGAAGTGCTGCGGGGGCTCAAGACGCGAACCTTTGACAAACTCAAAGGCCACGGGAAGCACTGGGTCGAAGAACTCCAGCCCGTGGTGTGGTCGATCAGGACCACACCTAGCCGGGCAACGGGCGAAACTCCTTTCGCCCTTGTCTACGAGGCAGAAGCGGTGCTGCCCCTCGAGCTCAAGCATGGATCTCCCCGAGTACGCGCGTACGGCGACTCCAGCCAACACGAGCAGAGGGTTGACGATTTGAACTTCGTCGAAGAACTTCGATGCCAGGCTGATGTGCAAGCTGCGCGCTACCAGCAGGGACTCCGCCGTTATTACAACAGGCGGGTCCGTTCCCAAGAGCTCGAGACCGGAGACATTGTCCTGCACCGGATACAAGGACGAAGGCCGGGAACAAGCTTGCTCCGAAATGGGTGGGCCCCTTCTGGGTAGTGCAGGTGACCATGCTGGGGGTTGTCCGACTGGAAACCGAAAAAGGCTTGGCGGTGCAAAATAGCTGGAACATTGAGCACTTGCGCAAGTTCTACCCGTGAAGCGGCGGAGCCCGACCCACAGGTGATGCCGCCGAAGCATGCCTCTCGAACTAGTGTAGCCGGGCAACCCCCGATTGTAAACCACTAGTTGCCATGAATGAAGATAAGTGTTGTTTCCTGAATTTGAAGTTGCCTCGGTTATTTGTGTGTTTCTCCTCCTTCTATCTCCTGCTATAGGTGCACAGAAGTCTCTTTCCATACTTGGTTGTGAGTAGGGGGCTGCCGGAGCCTCGAAAACGATAACCCATCGCTGGATCACTCCGACACGGGGCAGGCAGTTGCCAGGCTGACCGCAACGTGGATAAGAAAACGATAACCCGTTGCTGGATCACTCCGGCACGGGGCGTGCAGTTGCCGGGCTCACCGCAACGTGCATCACGCAGACGCTGCGTCTTGGAGTGTAAGAGTGCTCACACCCAAGTTTAGCATCGACCCTTTTGTGCCCGGGGGCTGGGAGGCAGGAGAGCTATCCATGATGCTATGTGTTTTCGTGAATTTCGAAAAAAAATTGCAACATCTGGGGCTTGGTAAGAATCTGACATGCAGGGTAAAGGTGGAATCCAGCGCACTGTAACGCTCGTGGACCAACCACGGGCCGTGGCATTTACTGGCGCCCTGTGGTGTGGAGTGACCGCACTACAAGGGTCTCGCCGCATTTCGAGGCCCCTGCTTCAGGAGGGAGCCACCAGGTGTGCCGCGGTGTAACATCCCAAATTTTCAATTTCGGATGTTCGCATCTTTTCATTTCTTATGCATATCACCTTGATCATATCTTAAAATTTTGGTGTTTTATTATGATGCTTTATGGAAAGTGTTTAAAATGGTGTTTTGGAATGTGTTAGGTTGATAGAATTTGATTCGAGAATTTTCTAGAATTTAAAAATTCATTCTAGGATTTTATTTGTATTTATTTAAAGCCAAAAAACATTAAACTATTTTTATTATTTTATTTTTGAGTGGGAATAATTTTCCTGGACTCTAAATGAAATATATTATTTTACAGAATTTTTGGGAATTTTTCTGAAGCCATTTGATATTTTAATAAATTTAAATAGATTTTCGGGTGAACTATAGATCCTGAAAAATATTTTATAATCTTTTTCTTTTATTCTTTTTCTTTTTCTCTGGAAGTACGCTTTCTATGCGGGAAAGCGTATTCTCGGAGAAATACGCTTTCACTTAAAACCCCGAAGGGGTATCTTCTAATCTCGGATCCAACGGTCACTTTTAATTTTTTTTTTACTTTTTTTTCCTTTTCTCTCTCTCTCTCTCACCGACAGGTGGGGCCCACACGTCATATTCTACCTCCGGCCCCCTCGCCCACGCGCCCACGATCTCCGGCCAACCGCCGCCGTCGCCCCCGCACCTGCCCGCGCGCGCACGCCACGCCAACCGCCGCCGCCGCCCGCCCCATTCCGCGTCCGTGCTCAACCGCGCCTGCCCCCGACCCCGACCGCCTCGCCCACGCGACCCTGCCCTATAAAAACACCCGCAGCCCCTCTCTCGCGCGCCCTCGCCTGCACCCGCTCGCCCACCCGTGTTCTCCTCGCCCTGCGCCCCCAATGTCCGGCCAAACCGCCGCCGCCGCCGCCCAAACTCTGGCGAGCAATTGCCGGAGCTGCGCTGCCCCGTTCGCCGAGCCGCCACTGCCTTCGTGATCCCCGTGACACCGTGAACCTCCCCCAACCCTTCTTCTTCCTTCCCGAGCTTCGATTTGTCGATCCGTTCATCTCCGGAGAGATTTGGGTATGAAATTGGTTCATCTCCATTCTCTTCGATTAGCCCTGTTCTCTTCGATTAGCCCTGTTCTTGCGGAACTCAAGAAGCAATTGCAAGAGTTGCAAGAGAAAGGATACATCTGACCTGGTTCATCACCATGGGGAGCACCAGTTATATTTGTCCAGAAGAAAGATGGAACACAAAGGATGTGTGTTGACTATCGTTCCCTCAACGAGGTCACCATCAAGAACAAATACCCTTTGCCAAGGATCGATGACTTGTTCGATCAATTGGAAGGAGCCACAGTGTTCTCAAAGATAGATCTGCAATCAGGTTATCATCAGTTGAAAATCCGAACCCAGGATATACCCAAGACGGCATTTTCCACCCGATATGGATTGTATGAGTATACAGTTATGTCATTTGGTTTGACCAATGCCCCGGCCTATTTCATGAACATGATGAACAATGTGTTCGTGGAGTTCTTGGACAAGTTTGTCGTTGTCTTCATTGATGACATTCTTATCTATTCCAAATCCAGAATTGAACATGAAGTTCACCTACGGAAAGTACTGGAGAAACTAAGGGAGGACCAACTTTATGCCAAGTTGAGCAAGTGTGAGTTTTGGTTGGAAGAAGTAGCATTTTTCGGACACATTGTATCAGAAAAAGGAGTAGCTGTAGACGCATCTAAGGTAACAGCCGTGACCGAATGGAATTCTCCCAAGACAGTGAAGGAGATCAGGAGTTTCTTAGGACTTGCGGGTTATTACCGTAGGTTTATTGAGAATTTTTCAAAGATAGCTAGACCTATGACCAACCTCTTGAAGAAAGAAAATAAATTCAGTTGGACCCCGGAATGTGTAGCAACATTTCAGGAATTAAAGAAGAAGCTTGTGTCAGCCCCTGTTCTGATTTTGCCAGACATTCACAAGGACTTTCAGGTTTATTGTGATGCCTCTCGCCACGGCTTGGGTTGTGTATTGATGCAAGAAGGCAGAGTAGTTGCTTACGCATCACGGCAACGCAAACCTCATGAGATGAATTACCCCACTCATGACTTGGAGTTAGCAGCTCTGATTCATGCGCTGAAGATATGGAGGCACTATCTTATTGGAAATCATTGTGATATCTTCACGGACCACAAAAGTTTGAAGTACATTTTCACCCAGCAAGAGTTAAACCTCAGACAAAGGAGATGGTTAGAACTAATCAAGGATTATACCCTAAACATACAGCATCACCTTGGAAAGGCTAATGTAGTGGCTGACGCCTTGAGTCGCAAGAGTCATTGCAATTCCATCACAGCGAAAGTGATATCACCCAAGCTTTTTGAAGTAGTACCTAAGGGATTTCTTGCAGCATTGGAAGTAAAACCCACTCTATTGGATCAGATAAGAGAAGCCCAGAGGAAGGATGACAATATTGGAAAGATCAAACAAAGTATGAGCGAAGGAAAATCATTGGAGTTCTCAGAAGATGAACATGGAACCATTTGGTTTGAAAAGCGTATTTGTGTACCCTAGGATCCTGAGATTAAGAAGCTGATACTTCAGGACGCCCATGAGTCACCATACTCTGTACACCCTAGAAGTACCCAAGGAAATAATATCGGATCGTGGAACTCAATTCACATCCAAATTTTGGGGTCAATTACATGAAGCCCTAGGAACAAGGTTAGAATTCAGCACAGCTTTTCATCCTCAGGCAGATGGTCAAACTGAAAGAGTGAACCAGATTTTGGAAGATATGCTAAGAGCCTGCGCTTTGGATTATGGATTGAGTTGGGATGATAATCTACCATACGCAGAGTTTTCTTACAACAACAGTTACCAAGCTAGTTCGAAGATATCCCCGTTTGAGGCCCTTTACAGAAAGAAGTGTAGGACGCCACTCATGTGGGATGAGGTAGGCGAAAGATAGTAGTTTGGGCCAGACCTAATCAAGGATGCCGAGCAAAAGGTCAAGTTGATCAAGGAAAGACTGAAGGAAGCGCAATCAAGACAGAAAAGCTATGCAGATCCTAAACGTAAGGCAGTCACATATGAGGCAGGAGACCGAGCATATTTGAGAGTTTCACCACTTAGAGGAGTGAAGAGGTTCGGAATCAAAGGAAAATTGGCACCTCGTTTGTTGGACTTTATAAGATTATGGGAAGATGAGGAGAAGTATCATATCAGTTGGAATTACCTGAAGCATTGTCTAGTGTGCACAACGTTTTCCACGTATCACAGTTGAAGAAGTGTCATGCAGAGGAATCTGAGGTACCACTCAGGGATATAGTACTTTTGGAAGCAATACAGTTGAAGGAAGATTTGACTTATGAGGAGAAACCAGAAAAGATTCTTGAGACTACTGAACGAATCACCAGATCAAAGACTACCAGGTTTTGTATGGTTTAGTGGAGTCATCATAGTGAAGAGGAAGCAACCTGGGAACGAGAAGAAGATCTGAAGAAGGACTAACCTCCCCTTTTTGCCAGCCAATCCGAATCTCGGGGTCGAGATTCACCTTAAGGGGGGTAGATTTGTAACATCCCAAATTTTCAATTTCGGATGTTCGCATCTTTTCATTTCTTATGCATATCACCTTGATCATATCTTAAAATTTTGGTGTTTTATGATGATGCTTTATGGAAAGTGTTTGAAATGGTGTTTTCGAATGTGTTAGGTTGATAGAATTTGATTCGAGAAATTTCTAGAATTTAAAAATTCATTCTAGGATTTTATTTGGATTTATTTAAAGCCTAAAAACATTAAAACTATTCTTATTATTTTATTTTTGAGTGGGAATAATTTTCCTGGACTCTAAATGAAATATATTATTTTACAGAATTTTTGGGAAGTTTTCTGAAGCCATTTGATATTTTAAATAATTTAAATGGATTTTCGGGTGAATTATAGATCCTGAAAAGTATTTTATAATCCTTTTCTCATATTCCTTTTCTTTTTCTCTAGAAGAACGCTTTCTCCGCGGAAAGCGTATTCTCGGAGAAATACGCTTTCACTTAAAACCCCGAAGGAGTATCTTCTAATCTCCGCCATTCATCTCAGATACAACGGGCACTTTTATTTTATTTTTTTCTTTTTTTTCTTTTCTCTCTCTCTCTCTCTCACCGACAGGTGGGGCCCACACGTCATCTTCTACCTCCGGCCACCTCGCCCACGATCTTCGGCCAACCACCGCCGTCGCCCACGCGCCTGCCCGCGCGCGCCCGCCACGCCAACCACTACCGCCGCACGCCCCATTCTGCGCCCGTGCTCAACTGTGCCTGCCTGCGCGCGCCGCCGCGCCCCTGACCGCCCGCACGCCGCGTGGCAACCGCCGCACCCCGACCGCCTCACCCACGTGCCCCTGCCCTATAAAAACGCCCACACCCCCTCTCTCGTGGGCCCTCGCCTGCACCCGCTCACCCACCCGCGTTCTCCCTTGCCCTGCGCCCCCAATTTCCGGCCAAACCGCCGCCGCCGCCGCCCAAACTCCGGCGAGCAATTGCCGGAGCTGCGCTGCCCCGTTCGCCGAGCCGCACCCCCCTTCGTGATCCCCGCGACACCGTGAACCTCCCCCAACTCTTCTTCTTCCTTCCCGAGCTTCGATTCGTCGATCCGTTCATCTCCGGAGAGATTTGGGTATGAAATTGGTTCATCTCCATTCTCTTCGATTAGCCCTGTTCTTGTGACGATTGCTAGCAGACCGCCGATCATGTTGTGCTCTAGTTTTCACCATGGTGTAGAGTGTGTGTTCCTCTACAAATGCTCTGTAGACAGTAGCCGTAGATGGTTCATCTTGTGCACTGAATCGTCATCGCAAAATGGTATTCTTAGCAGCCTCTCTGCCGTATCTTCTGCCGCGGCAGGAAATTGTAACACTATTCTTAACGAGTAGCCACATTCATCTGTTCATAGCTACTGTCTCATATCTCCAGAGTTCGTGAAACCAGTGCCATTTGGAAGAGTTGGTCATATTCTTGGATTCGTATGTTTAGTTCTCTGTCATTGGAATAGTTTAGCACCAGTAGCTTGAAGCGATCCCCCCTTCACAAGGGTTCGATCTCTGTGCTTATTTGTGCTAGTCCCTGGATCGACTCACTAGCACACACAGTTTCAAGATGTAATACCAAGATACAAAGGTCAAAATGTACTTTATTACATCGTATCATCCAGAACTTAATTGTACTTACAAACTTGCATGACCTCCTAGGCCAACATAAGCAAATATTGTTTCAAAACCATGATAACATTGTATCATAAAACTGCAGCGGAAAGGTAGATCAAATGGGCCTCATCTACTTCCAGAGGAGAGAGCATGTTGGAATGTAAGCACATGACCCAAAGAACATCGACGAACCTCACTCTTCGTCAGATTCACCTACATCATTGATTGCAGCCACTACGTGGTCAATACATTGAATGTGTTGCCAAGTTCACCGGGAAGTTATAACAGATCCTACCAAGTATATGCAATTGAGGTGTAGTGGGGTTCAGGCTTTATGGCGTGGTAGCAAAACATAGTTTATCTTACTACAAAGAATGATACATTATTGCTAACTAATGGACACGGGGTAGAAACACCCATGCTCATATTAACCTAGGACAAATTGAGTGGATACATCAAGTGCCCCTAACCTGTTCAAACTATTCATTTTATTTAAGAAATTGGAATGAATGAGACCTTCCTTACGGCCCTAATATCTAGTTGCTTAAAATTGTCCATAACTGGGGACACGGCTAAGTACTTGTAACAGCCTGAGACCAACCCTTTTCCTTTTAAGCCCTTTTGCACTTTTTTGTCATTTAATTGTTGTCATCATGTTGTCATGCCCATGTCATCATAATTGGTTTGCCATGTCATTAGCATCATGTTGCATGAAATATTTTCGTTGCACGAAATGTCGCTTCTTTTATGTTGTCGTGTGTTCGCAATAACCCAAAACTATTTTTGTAGAAATTCTATTTTGGTTTGACAAATTAATTTCGGGTCTAATTAAACCTACACCGTCTCTCTTCTTATTTCTATTTCAAAATCAAATTCAATATGAGATTAATTTTTTTTTTGTGTGCGACTGTTTGTTGGGCAAAAAAACCAGCCATTAAGCCAAACCCTAATTCTTCTGCTTGCCTATAAAAGCTATCCTCTACTTTCTTTTTCTTTCTTCCTATTTTCCTGCCGCCGCCTCCTTCTGCTCCCCTTCTTCTTCCTCTTCTTGCCGCCGGTTCTGCTCAGCCCGTGCCTCCACCTCGCCGCCGTGGCCCCCCTCGCCTACTTCCTCTCCGGCGCCCCTCCTCGCTCCCCACGCGCGCCCCGTCGCCGAGCTCGACCCCGCGCCTCTCTCCCTGCTGCGCGCCGCGTGCTGCCCTAGCCGCGCCGCCCGGGTTCCCTCGCCGGCTGCTGCTCCTGGCCGCGTCCGCCGCCTCTCTGCCCCTCCACTTCGCCCCCAGCAGCGCCGCCAGGGACGCCGCCGAGCTCCCTCGCACCTCGCCCGCACCGCCTCCCCGTCCCGGTGCCGCTCTCTGTCCCGCGCCTTCAAGCTCCCCGCGCCGCCTCGCCGTTCTGCCTCGCCGGGCCGACCTCCTCCTTGCTCCGCCGCGACTGGCTCTCCCCGCGCCTGCGGCTCCGCGAGCGCCTGCCGCCTCCCGCGCGAGCTCATCGCCGGCAGCGCATCTCCTCTGCCTCCAGCCCGCAGGCCCATTCAAGCTCCTGCTGGCCCATCTCCTGCAGCCCGTGGCCAAGCCCAGCTCGGCCCACCTGCGCAGCCCAGGCCGTGCCCTCTTCCCTCCGTTTCTTTTTCCTGAAATTATCATCTGTTGTATGCGCCCTGCTTGGCAGCCTGTGTCGCTGCTGTTGCTGACTACGCGTGCTGATGTTCCCCTTGCTGCCGTTGTGTTGCTGCTACTGCCGTTACTCCGTGTTTCGCCGTGCTGCTGCCCAAAACATTGATGGTGCTGCAAAGACCGACGAACCACGAAGATGGAGCCATGAACGACTACCTTGCCGTGAACGACTACGTCGCCTATGTGAACAACAACTTGGACTACGTCGACCACGTGTACGACTACCTCTCGCGTACGACTACTTCCTCTAAGTCGACTACTTCTTCTACATCGCGACGCCGCACATGTCCGAGGTATAACGAGCGATCGTCCCGTGAGCCGACCGTTCTTCGGCGTAGATCCGTAGGTTGCGACCGATGATATTCATGTGTTGGAAAAGTCGTGTCACCCAATCCTGCCGACACACCTTTTTTTTTTTTGTTCCTACTCGAGTGGCAATAAGGGTTGGACGAATTTGTACGGGTAAATTGGCACACCTTGCAGGGATAAATCTTTCGGAAAACCGTGTCCGCGGTCATGGACGACTTGGTTGGTCATTAATTGATCATAGAAAACTCATACCAGTTAATTAACTTGAGTAGTAATTAGCCTTAATCATGGATATGTTTAAACTGGTTAAGTGTGAGTTTCCTTTGGATTTCTTCCTCACAGGGTGTAGAGGGGGTGATATGAGGATTGTGTTGTTTGGTGTTTAGTAAATAGGTTAACGATATGGACATGATCACCATGGATACGACCATTAGAACCCTAATTGTTGGTGTATCTAATAACAATTATAATCGGGTGAATTCAATTACAAAATGTTTTCAGTATGTTACTTGCAAAGAGGCGGAAAGACTATCTTGTATAATCTTATTATGTAAGTATCTTATTGAACTTTACAAGTCCAAAGTGAAAATGAAGTGTGATAGCCTTCAAACGGAGATTCAAAGTGAACAAATCAAACGGCGCATGATTCGGAGCTTGTTAGAGAAAGATATCACGAATTAAAGTTGAATCCGATTCGGGTCCGAATTGTCAGGAGACCCGAATTTGTTTTAATCATGCAGGCTGCATCCAGAGTCCAAATCAAGCAAATAAGTACTTGTTGGAAAGGTAATTGCATCCAGAGTCCAAATCAAGCAAATAAGTACTTGTTGGAAAGGTAATTATAATTACAATACCTTTCCAACGGATCTGGCCCCATCAAGAGATTCGACTCGTGCTGACCGTGGCGGACAAAACAAGCTGACATTGGCCCCATCAAGAAATTTCTGTTTCCTAAAGAGTTGTAGTTTGTTAGGAAAGTTAGAGATAGAGTTGGATTTCGGCCTCCTTACTCAAGGTGGACGAAAATATCTCTCCCCTCTCCTTTATATACCCCATGAGCCTCCTTAAGGAGCCTTGGGGTTTTGATTAGATAAAGTTTAGCCATCTTTGCTACTTTCGTGTAATCGCGTGTGTCGGTTAGACCACCTGTTTTACCGTCGTCAAGACTCCAACTTATCGTCTCGTTGAGACATTGGTTTGATATAGTATACTCGCAATTTTAGATTGCATCCGCTATTTATCTTATTCTTGCTTGTTCTTCGATTGCTTGCAGGAACAAAGACCTTCGTGGTCAAGTTGATCGTGCCCCCGCGTGATCAATAACCCTCTGGAGTTGGTGTATCGATTGCTAAGGCGCTGCCTCCTAGGCCGTAGTCGGATCGTCAACGTCACCTCCTATCCAAATCGAGAGTTATCAATCTCATCGAAAGATCGGGACACCCTGACCCACATCAGTTAATCACCTCACTTGGTAGATGTTTCTTATCCTCTACTTAGACGATGTCATTAGTGTGTCTCTCCAGATATATCTGCTGCTGCACAACCCCACTTTAACCTCCTCTGAGGCATGTTGCATACTAGCATAGATCTCCCCGTAAGTCTTGCGAGTACTTTGTACTCAGTTGCTTTGCAACCTTGTTTTTTCTTCAGAGGTTCCAGCAGAGCAAGTGAGCCGCTAGCTTCTTTGTGGAGCACGACGTCAGATTCGATGTTTAGCCAGGAGATCCAGATCAGGGTTCTGAGACTCGTGGCGGGTTTCCTTCCAGCTTCCAGCCTCTTCAGGCCATGCTGTATTCTTGTCCGTACTCGGGCATAATTCGACTTCCGCTGATGTAATGATGTAATGTTGGGACATGTGTCCTCTCTTTGTAATATTATTATTCTGCTCCTTGCATGTATGTATTGAAGTGTTTATCGTAGGTTAAGAACCTGAGGCATGAATTATGCAAAGGTTAGCAATTTGGGGCTAAATTGTATAATTCCGGTCCTGGGGTTTTACAACTTGGTATCAGAGCTAAACTGACTCTAGGATTCCCTGGCTTCTTTTGGTCGAAGTTGTGTCTAGAAATCTATTTTGTTCCTCTAAACTATTTGAAAATGTAAACATAGGCTCTATTTTTCTTCTTTCCCACCCACCCACCCTTCTTGTTTTCGGAAAAGTTCCCTCACGCCTAGGTTTTGCAAACTAAGTATCTCGTTAGTTTTTCCAGGTGTACTGGAAGCTTGTGGTTGTACTGGAAGCTACCAAACAGGAAACTAGTACAGTCTCTGATACCCCAGGTGGCATTCCACATTTGCGACGCAAGCGCTCCTCGAATCTACGGAAGAGACGTCCATGGACATTTCATCTCCGAATCCACGGAGACTCGACTCCTAAGTTAATTCAAAATGTTTATTTCTCTATCCCAATGGACAGAAGACATTAAAACAAAATTTTGGGCATTGGTTTCAAATAAAAAGGACTCCTAAATAAATAGTTATGGAATAAAAGGCATTAAACCATATTCTGTAATTTGAATGTGATTTAAATATTCAAATTTGAAATTGCACAGTGCTAAAAGATTCTACACTTCCTAAGGATTCCAGAAAGGTGTGGAACATCAAATTTAAAGTTATGATCATTTGAAGTTATAGGGGCTTTTCTGCAAAAGTGCCATTTAATTATTCCGGGGGATTAAAATTATATTTTCATTTTATAACTGGGGTGCCACGTGGCGGCTGGCGGTTCCGGCGACGGGGCGGCTCGGGGAGGTCACAGGGAGGCGCGGCACGGCACGGCGGAGTGGGTGGTGCGGTCGGCGTGGCGAACCGGAGTCGAGGGCGTCGCCTAGGACGGAGACGAGCGCGGCGGCGGGCGGCGAACGGCGGCGCGGCCTCGGGCGTACGTCGACAGGGAGCGGCAGCGCACGAAAATGGAGAAGAAACGCGTCATGGCTTGCGTGAGAGGGAGAGGAGGACGACGGAGCAAACGGTGACGGGGATGGCTCACCGAGCTCGTCGGCGTGACGCAAAAACGGCTGCGGGCGTGGAGCTTCTCCGGCGAGCGATTCCGGCGGCCTGGCGGCGAAATTGAGGCGGAGGGCAGAGGGGAAAAGAAGAGGAGGTCGCGGGGTTTAAATGGACGCACTCGGGGCTGCGAGATAGGGACGGAGCGCGGAGATTCCGGCGGTGAGCGTGTGGTGGCGAAGAATGCAGGCGGCGCGGGGATCGCGGGCGCTTTCCATCGGGGAACAAAGGCCTGACAGGTGGGCCCCACCTGTCAATGGTAGCGGGCGCGCGCGGGGCGGCTGGGCCGGCTCTGTCGGGCTGGCTCGGTCGGTGCTGGGCCGGTTCGGCCCAAGTGGTCGGACCGGTCCGGTTCACCCCCCTTTTTTTTTCTTTTCTTTTTCCCTTTTTCTTATTTCTTTGATATCTTTTGATGTTGAACTCCAAATTGGTCCAAATAAATTCCAGAATTTTTTTAAAATCATGTTCTAGCATGATACAACTTTTGGGAGTAGTTTCCCCTCAGAAGAAAATATATAAAAATACATAAAACCTATTGGTTTGAAGATCCAAAGCTCAAATGGGTGTAAACCCTAAGGTTTAAAATGAAATAAAATCCTTTAAAAGCCTTTTGGGATTCAAATTTGAATTCAAATATGCAATTGTGGCATGATGCTTATGGATGCAATGCATATGTAAGAATTTGAAATTTTTGGGATGTTACAGACCTAACCCCCTTAAGATGAATCTCGTCCTCGAGATTCAGTTTGGAGCAAAGAGGTGTGGGTGGTCTTCTCGAAGATCATCTTCGCGTTCCCAAGTGGTTTCTTTTTCAGTGTGATGGTCCCACTGAACCTTGCAAAACTTGATGCTCTTGGATCGGGTCTGTCTTTCAGCTGTATCCAAGATTCTGATCGGTTTCTCCTCATAGGTGAGGTCACTCTACAATTGCACTTCCTCAAGTGGTGTGTCGGCCATCTCGGGGTGACACTTCTTCAGTTGCGATACATGGAAGACATTGTGGACATTCGATAGTGCTTCCGGTAAATCCAATTTGTGGGCTACCTCTCCTTGTCGTGACAAGATCTTGAAAGGTCCAATGAAACGGGGTGCTAGCTTTCCCTTGATTCCAAATCTCTTGACACCGCATATCGGTGAAACTCTAAGATACGCTCTATCTTCAGCCTCGTAGGTAACCTCCCACATTTGGTATCCGCGTAGCTCTTCTGCCTTGACTGAGCTACCTTCAGTCGGTCTTGGATGAGCCTAACCTTTTCCTCGGCATCCTTTATCATATCCGGACCGAATAGGCTACGTTCTCCCACACCATCCCATAACAATGGTGTTCTGCACTTCCTCCCATACAAAGCTTCAAATGGTGACATTCCTATGCTGGCTTGGAAGCTGTTGTTGTATGAGAATTCTGCATATGACAGATTGTCATCCCAACTGGATACATAGTCTAGAGCACAAGCTCTCAATATGTCTTTAAGGATTTGATTTACTCTTTCGGTCTGTCCATCCATCTGCGGATGAAACACTGTACTGAATTCTAGTCTCGTTCCTAGAGACTCATGTAGTTGTCCCCAAAATCTCGAGGTAAATTGCGTACCTCTGTCTGAAACTATTTCCTTGGGGTACTCCGTGTAAACACACTATTCTGGAAATGTAGCGTTTCGCTAACTGTGCACTAGTGTATTTGGTCTTCACTGGTATCAAATGGGCAACCTTGGTCAAACGGTCAACCACTACCCAAATGGAATCATATCCTGATCTGGTCCTTGGCAAACCGGTGATAAAATCCATGCCAACTTTATCCCATTTCCAGTCCGGTATTGGCAGCGGTCTTAGCAATCCTGCTGGTTTCTGGTGTTCGGCTTTAACTCTGCTGCACACATCGCACAAGGCAATGAACTCTGCGATGTCTCGCTTCAATCTGGACCATCAAAATGTTTCCTTGAGGTCCATGTACATCTTTGTGTTCCCAGGGTGGATTGAGTATGGTGAATCATGGGCTTCTTGCAAAATCAGCTTTCTGATTTCCGGATCCTGCGGCACACAAATGCGTTTTCCGAACCATATGGTTCCTTGGTCATCTTCACGAAAATCCTTTGCTTTCTCAGCAACCATGTTCTCTTTTATCTCATCTATCTCTGAGTCGCCCTTCTATGCTTGTCTGATCCTATCCAGTAGAGTGGGCTGTACTTCCAATGTGGCCAGATGTCCTTCAGGCACAATCTCAAGTCTCAGGTCCTTGAACTGTTCGCACAACTCTGGCGGTAACTCTCCTGCTCTCAGTCCATTTATATAGCCCTTGCGACTCAATGCATCGGCTACGACATTAGCCTTGCCGGGATGGTACTGCAGACTTAGGTCATAATCCTTTATCAGTTCCAACCATCTCCTCTGTCTCAGGTTCAACTCCTTCTGAGTGGTCAGTAAACAGCCCGCAATGCTTTCCCATCAGGTAGTGTCTCCAAGTCTTCAAGTCGTGCACTACTGATGCTAATTCCAGATCATGAGTGGGGTAATTGCCTTCGTGGGTCTTCAGCTGCCGCAAAGCGTACACTACAACTCTTCCATTCTGCACTAAGACTCCTCCCAATCCTTGACGTGAGGCGTCACAATATACTTGAAAATCCTCCTGCAGGTTTGGTAATACAAGAATAGGTGCTGACACCAATCTCTTCTTTAACTCCTGGAAACTCTCTTCACATTTCTCATTCCAGGCAAACGTCTTCTCTTTCTTTAAAAGTTCAGTCATGGGTTTAGAGATCTTGGAGAAGTTCTCAATGAACCTCCGATAATATCCCGCAAGTCCTAGGAAACTGCGGATGTCTCCAACGTTCTTGGGTGACCCCCATTCTGTAACAGCTGTCACCTTAGCTGGGTCAACAGCTACTCCGGCTCCTGACACTATATGTCCGAGGAAACTGACTTCTGACAACCAAAAGTTGCACTTGCTAAACTTGGTGTACAACTTGTGCGCTCTCAGCTTCTCTAAAACCATGCGCAGATGCTGCTCATGTTCTTCTTTGCTCTTGGAATAAATCAACATGTCATCTATGAATACCACGACAAACTTGTCCAAGAATTCCATGCACACCTTATTCATCATGTTCATGAAGTATGCTGGTGCATTGGTCAAACCGAACGGCATCACGGTGTACTCATACAATCCATAGCTTGTGGTGAATGCCGTCTTGGGTATATCCATCTCTCGGATTTTCAGCTGAAAATACCCTGATCACAGATCGATCTTTGAGAACACACAGGCTCGTTCCAACTGGTCGAATAGGTCATTGATGATAAGTAAGGGGTATTTATTCTTTATCGTCACCTCATTTAGTGACCGATAATCGATACACATCCGTTGGCTTTTGTCCTTCTTTTCCACAAACAGGACAGGTGCTCCCCATGGTGATGAACTGGGGCGGATGAAACCTTTTGCTAACTGTTCCGCTAGCTGCTTCTTGTAACATCCCAAAATTTCAAACCTTTACATGTGCATTGCATCCATGAGCATCATGCCACAATTGCATGTTTGAATTCAAATTTGAATCACAAAAGGCTTTAAAAGATTTTGTTTACACCTATTTGAGCTTTGGATCTTCAAACCATTAAAGTTTATATATAAAAGGGGTTTATTGCACATATGAGCTATCCCATAATTTTTGGATAATTATTTGGAGTTGGAAAAGTATTTTGTTTAAATGGATATATAGCCCTAAGGGCATTTATAGGGCAAATGTATTTTTATATATCTAAAAGGAAAAAAAAGGGGGTAAACGGACCGGCGCGGCCGAATTGGGCCGAACCGGCCCAACTCCTCCGCGCGCGCCACAACCCAGCTGGCCCAGCCGCCCGCTCGCGCGCGCCCGAGCCACCGACAGGTGGGGCCCACCTGTCGGGGTCGTCCCCTACCTCGGGCAGGCGCCCGAAATCGCGCCGCCGTCCCCACGCGTGACCGCCGCGCGCCATCACCGGGATCCGCCCCTCCCGACCTTCCTGAAGCGAGCAGCCCGCACCCCTATAAAGCCCCGGCTTCCCCCTTCTTTTCCCCTCTGTTTGCCCGCACCCGCACGCGCCCACGCCGCCGGTATTCGTCGCCGGAGTTCGCCCGCGCCGCCGCCGTTCTCGCGCCGCGCCGACCATGCCGGTGAGCCCTCGCGCGCGAGTCTTCAAATTTCCGGAGCCCCTCGCGCTTGCGCACGTTTTGACACGCTCGATTTGCCGTTTGATGCACCGTAGCGCCGCCCCCGTCGCCGCCCGAAGCTTCGCCGGAGCCCGCGCTCCCCGCCCGCTCGTCTCCGACCTCGGCGAGGCCCCCGATCGCCCGACCCTGCGCCGACCGCGTCCCCGAGCTCGCCGTGCCGCGCCGCTCCGTCCCCGCGCCTCCCCGTCACGCCCGCCCCGCCGGAGACCCCACCGCCACCCCCGCCCGCGCCGCGCCACGCCGCCGCCGGAGTTTTCTCGCCGGAACCCTAGGTGAGCCCGAGAGTCCCCGTCCGTCCGATCGTGATCAACGGTCCAGATTAGATCCCAATTTTTTTTCATTTACCCAAACCGGTATGCACCAATGAGATTGCGACACGTGGCACCCGGTTTTATAAAATAAAAATGTAATTTTAATCCCCCGGAAATAATAAAAGGCACTTTTGCAGATAGGCCCCTGTAACTTCAAATGGTCATAACTTTAAATCTGTTTGGCCAAATTTAATGATCCACACCTTTTTGGAATCCTTAGGAAATTTAGAATCTTTTGGCACTGTCCAATTTCAAATTTGAATATTTAAATCACATTCAAATTACAGATTAGGGTTTTATGCCATTTAAATCATAACTAATTATTTAGAAGTCCTTTTTGAATGAAACCAGTGCTCAAAAATTTGTTTTATTGTCCTCTGTCCAATGGGGCAGAGAAAAAAAATTTTGAATTAAATTGTTTGGCTGATGCCAATAAAATCTCATTTTTGGGTTTAAACCCTAGCCATTGCAATTTATTTAAAAACCCTAATTGCATGTTCTTAATTATCAATGCCTTGGATCAGTAGATCACCCAAATAAAATAAACCAAAACTCATGTCACATGTTATGCATTGCATCATGACATACATATTCTTTTGCTTGTATGGTGTGTTTACGTATGTGTATGTTTGTTGTTTGTATAGTATTCTCGGAGAGCGAACCTTGCGATTGTGACGAGTGTTTGAACCCCAACTATTATCAAGGCAGGTTCACTTTGATCATATCCTATTACTATTTGTTTTGAAATACTTATGCATTAGAGTTGTTTGTAGAAATGCATTGATAGGACTATTACTCGTACTTATGCTAGCTATGATTGACCTACTAGCTATAGGGTTACCTTTGCCATTACCCTTCCCCCCAATTGCCATCGTAAGTAGTTGATTTGCTACGCTATGTTGGTATACGTGGAAGGGAATCTCAACTACTATGAAATAGTTATTATAAGGTATTCTGTGATACTTGGCAAAAACAACCCTAATGAACCGTCCTGGGTGGGCTGCTTTGAGTTTTCGGATGTCGTGACGTTAGGTCCATTTCTATGGGTCCATGACCGCTGAGTTGCCTCACCGTGGATTCGGGAGCGTCCATGTCCTCTGAGTCGTCTCCCCGTGCGATTCGGGGAGCGCCTGCGTCACAATGTGGGATGCCACCTGGGATAACCAGAGACTGGACTAGTTTCCTGTTTAGTAGCTTCCAGTACAACCACATGGTATTATGGGCTCTGCCAGGATGGATGTAAGAAATATGAACCCGGATCCGAGGTGACATCGGTATGGAGCAGTGTAGGTGGGGGCGCGTCCCTCAGGTGGTCTGGGGGATTATGTTCCGAAAATTCCTGTAGTCGATGCCGTTGCTACTCTACCCTGAGGACAGCAAGGGATTAACACGTCGATTTCTTGTGGGTAAAGTGTACCACCTCTCGAGAGTGTCAAACTAAGTACTTAGCCGTGTCCCCGGTTACGGACAATTATGAGCAACTAGATATTGGAGCTGTAAGGAAGGTCTCACTCATTCCAATTTCCTAATAAAACGAATGGATTGAACTGGGTAGGAGCATTGATGTTTCTACTCAATGTGCTTAAGTTAATAGGAGCATGGGTGTTTCTACCCCGTGTCCATTAGTTAATAATATTGTAACATTCAATTGTAGTAGGATATACCATGTTTTGCTACCACGCCATAAAGCCTGAACCCCACCAAGCCAAATACTGCATATACCTGATAGGATCTGTTATAACCCTTTGGTGAACTTGCCAATACATACAATGTATTGACCACGTAGTGGCTGCAATTAACAATGCAGGTGGATCCGACGATGAGTGAGGTTCGTCGTTTTGTCATGGGTCATGTGCTTACATTCCAACATGCTCTCTCCTCTGGGAGTAGATGAGGCCCTTTTTACTCTACCTTTCCGCTGCAGCTTTATGATACAATGTTATCATGGTTTTGGAGATTATTTGTTTATGCAGGCCTAAGAGGTCATGCAAGTTTGTAAGTACAATTTAAGTTCTGGATGATACGATGTAATAAAGTACTTTTGACCTTTGTATCTTGGTATTACATCTTGAACTGTGTGTGGTAGTGAGTTGATCCAGGGACTAGCACAAATAAGCACAGAGATCGAACCCTTGGTGAAGGGGGATCGCTTCACTTCTTCAATTCCTTCAACTCATCCACAGCCATCTTGTATGGTCTCTTGGCTATGGGTCCACTTCCAGGCATCAATTCGATAAGAAACTCGACATCACGGTCTGATGGCATACCTGGCAACTCCTCCGGGAAAACATCCGGGTACTCATTCACTACTGGAACCTCGTCCAGGCTAACCCCCTTAAGAGAATTGACCTTAGGTCTCTTAAGTTCAAAAGCAGACTTGAAACGGATTCTTTTATTCTCTAGGGTGGTGAGCGTGATGGTTCTTCTGACACAGTCTATGAGTCCCTCATACTTGGCTAGCCAATCCATTCCTAGGATGACATCCAAACCCTTGGATCCTATTATTATTAGATCCGTGGGAAAGGTGTGTTTCCCTATCTCCAAACATAGCCTGCGGAAGTCATAGGCGGCTATCAATTCTCCCCCGAGTGAATTTACTTTCATGGGATTTGCTAGTGTGCTAACAGGTAATTCATTTTGATGCACAAAACCTCTTGAGATGAATGAATGAGATGCACCGGTATCAAACCGTACTAAAGCTTTAAATGAATTAATGCTAAAGGTACCGATGACTATACCTTGCTTCTCGGTGATCTCTTCCACGTCAATGTGGTTCACGTTGCCCTTCTGGAATGGGTTTGGTTTAACCACGTTCCTGGCCATTCTCTCTAGGCAGTCGTTGGAGTAGTGCCCCATCTTGTGGCATTTGAAGCATTCCACCTGGCTCATGTCCCTGCCAGGGTTGCGGTTCTGTCCGGCTCCATTGCCGTTAGTGTGGCCCTTTCCATTGCCACCTTGGTTTCCACCTCCATTGTGGTTACTATTCCCGTTGTGGTGCCTCAGGCGCTGCTGCTGGTGCTGCTGATTCTGCTGCTGGTGCTGGTGCTGCTGGTGCTTGCTACTGTTGTTGATTCCGGTGTGGCGGTTCTTATGGCCATATCCTCCACTGCGTCTGTCGTTGTGGCTCCTGGGCCTATGCACAGATGAACTGCCGCTGCCGTCCTGGGTGATGCGCAGCTTCTGATGCGGCCCCGCGTGAGAACCTCCCTGGTGGAGTCTCCTCTTGTGGTTCTCCATCTGATGGAGCTTGTTCTCCAACACAATCGCCTTGTCAATGAGCGATTGGTAGGTACGAGTGTAAGCAACAGCCAACTGAACGGAGAGCTCATCGTTCAGCGCATCCAAGAACCTCTCTCGGCGCTTGGCATCCGTGTTCACCTCGCCGGCGCATAGCGGGCGAGACTGTCGAACTGGTCGATGAACTCGACCCCTGTGCGGCCGATGGCGCGGTCCCGTTCTCCTTCCTCTTGGAGCGGGTGTTGGTGGCAGGGGTGTCCATCTCGTGGACCTCCTGGGGCTCCTCCTCCTCGGTCAGTAGCTCCTCCTGAGGTTCCATCTCCTGATCTTGTGGCGGAGGTGGGATCTGAACAGGTGCCGGTGCGGCAGCTGGTCCCGGCTCGGCGGCGGCTGCAGCTGCTGCGGCTGCGATGAACGCCTGGAAGGTGCGTGCCACGTCCACGTCCACGTCGGGAGGAGGCCGCCAAGGTGAAGAAGCTGCCCCTCCAAGCCGGCGACAAGGAGCACACCGTTACTGTCGGTGCGAACCTTACTGCCGAATAGGAAGCTGCCCCTCCAAGCCGGCGACAAGGAGCTGGTACCGGCTCGGCGGCGGCTGCAGCTGCTATGCGCCGGTGGACGAAGGTGCGTGCCACGTCCACGTCGGGAAGCCCCGCTAGCCGCAGTGCCTTGATCTTCTCCACGATGGGGAGGAGGTCGGCGTCGCGTTGGTACTTGTCCTACCAGCCGTTCTGGGGTTGCGGCAGCTCCGTCGGCGACTGGATGAACTCCGGGGGGTCCTCCACTCGGACCCAACACCAATCGCTCCGCCACTCCTTTTCGATTTTCTTCCCCGACCGAACGATGAATTCGGACTTCATCTGGTCGCGGGCGCGGAATACCACCCCCGACGACATCGCCTTCGCATTGTCAATGCAGGGGTAGAAGTAGTGGCGGAAGAGCCCCACCGACGGCATCACCCCCACGAATGCCTCGCAGAGGAACTGGAAGGTGGCGAGGAGGAACAACGACGTGGGATGGAGCTGCGCCACCCGCAGCTGGTAAGACTCCATCAGTGCGTGGAGGAATAGTGAGAAGAGCGGCACCAGGCCGCAGAGGAGGAAGCGCGCGAACACCCGGAAGTCGTTGTCCTGGTGCTCGATGCCCGCCGGGAAGATCAGCGTCTCCCCATGCTCGTTGAAGTTGGAGGCGTGCCGGAGTTTCCCCAGCGCCTCGCCGTTGTAGCCGGGGCGGAAGAAGGCGACCGCGGCCCGGATATCCCGCCTCTTCTGGTCCTTGGCGGCGGCTGCCTTGGTTGCCGCCTCACTCTTGCTGGCCGCGGCATTCTTTGAGACCTAGACCTCCTTCCCCTTTCTGGTGCTGGGGGGCGCCATGGAAAGCGAGGGCGAAAGCTAGCAGGAGCGCAGGGATGCGAGATGCGATAGGGGGTGAAGACGAAGGCTGTGGGGGCAGAGTGTTCTTCCCCTTTTGGCAACAGTAATAGCTTTATAACGACCTGCCGTTTGGTAATGGCCGGTTCCGTACCCTACGGGTGCGCGGGGATAACTCCTAATCATTTGGAGTAATGCGTGGAGTGGCCTTAACTTCCCTATTTAGGGGGGGAGTTAGGGCGGAAATCACGCGCCCACTACCCCGTCTGTAACGTCGCCATACACGGGGCAGCGAAGGGACGCGGGCCCGCGGCAGATCGGGGCCCACACGTCGGTTAAGTGCGTAGCCCGGCAACCGACCTGGGGGAGACTCATCCGGGAACAGGTGATGCCGGCCCACGCCCGGGGGCTACTGTCGCACCAGTGGCACCCGGGCCACCACCGCTGCGCGACACGTGGGCCCCGTCCCTGAGTTCCCGAGGAAGTTCCATCCCGGGCAGCGGCTACGAGCAGCCCGGCAAGCTACCGGCCTGGAAGGGCTAGCGGGGCTTCGGGGAATATTCCCGCCTGGGCACTTCCCGGGCGCATGCGCCCGCCTCAAGCGTGGGGCCCAGTAGGCAGATCAACAACGCCACGCGGGCGCGTGGCGGGCGTGGGGTGTGCGGCCCCACCGGGGCAAGGAGTAAGGCGCACGGCTCATTAAATGAGCCGACCGACGGGGCGTTACCCGTCCGATCAAGTGAACAGTGGCTGTCCAATCCTACTCTAGGGTTTTAGACCCCTAGCGGCGAAGGTGGCGTCCATGAGCGCCACCAGCTCACCGGGGGGGGGGGGGGGAGTTGTATGCCTCCCCGCTCGACACTTGTAGCCCATGCACCGTGGCACCTGTGGCATCCCCTTGAGTATAAAAGGAGGACCCCCACCAACGGTCAAAGGGTTGGAATCTCAGTTCGTTCCAGTAGGCGGTAGGGTTCGGTTGAGTTCGATCAGCCCACAGTTACCCTCTAGCATTAGCAGAGAATAGTAAGGGGTACCTAGCAAGAGGGAGAGAGTACCCGGGAACTTACCAGGCAACCTGTAAACACTCGATTCACTACCAATATCAGCTCAGACAAGCAGGACGTAGGGTTTTACACCTCCGGGTGGCCCGAACCTGGGTAAAAACGTGCATGTATCTGTTCCTTGATTAGCGCGCACTTCTAGTACTTCATTTCGCCGGCCCCGCAGGGCCTCATCGGCCGAGCCGACGATCGCCGGGGCGAACCCCGACGCCCCTACCGAACCTAAAAGGGGGCCGTGACCGCACGCCCCCGGTGTCGGAGCACCATGCGACGACACTGACGTGACGACGCGGGGCGAGAGACGGCGGCAGGTGGCGGCGGTCTCCAGCGAGCAATCGTGGCGGCATGGGCGCGTCATTGACTAGGGAAGCAAGGGGGAAGAAAAGTGGGGGTCACGGGGTTTAAATGGACGCACTCGGGGCTCCGAAATAAGGACGGGAGAGGAGATTGCGACGGAGACGGCGCGCGGCGGCGAAAACAACAGGTGCGCGCGCGTCGCAGGCGCTTTCCAAATGAGGAAGACGACCCTGACAGGCGGGCCCCGCCTGTCAGCGGCGCGGTGCGGCGCGTGGGGACCGGGCCGGTCGGTTCGGCTCGGGCGCCCGGAACTGGGCCGTTTCGGCCGAAAACGGCGGGGCCGGTCCGGTTTTGTCCTTTTTTTTTTCTTTTAGCCCTTTTCTTTTTCTGTTTTTCTTATTTCTTTGATATCTTTTGATTTTGAACTCCACATTGGTCCAAATAAATTCCCGAAAATTTGTAAAATCATGTTTTACCATGATACAACTTTTGGGAGTGATTTCCCCTCAAAATAAAATATCTAAAAATACATTTGCCCTATAAATGCTTTTAGGGCTATATAACTATTTTAAGTAAAATGCTTTTTCAACTCCAAATATTTATCCAAAAATTATGGGATAGCTCATTTATGCAATAAACCCCTTTTATAAGTAAACCTGATTGGTTTGAAGATTCAAAGCTCAAATGGGTGTAAACCCTAGGGTTTAAATTGAAATAAAAACTTTTAAAGCCTTTGAGATTCAAATTTGAATTCAAACATGCACTTGTAATCCGGACCACCAAAATGTTTCCTTTAGGTCCCTGTACTTTTTCGTGTTCCCAGGGTGGATTGAGTACGGTGAATCATGAGCATCTTGTAAAATCAGCTTCTTGTGGATCCTCGGGCACTGCTGCTGCTGATTCTGCTGCTGGTGTGTGCTGCTGCCGTTGTTGTTTTCGGTCTGGCGGTTCTGATGGCCATACCTTCCACTGCATCTGTCGTTGTGGCCCCCGGCCCTATGCACAGACGAACTGCCACTCCCGTCTTGGGTGATGCGCGGCTTCTGATGCGGCCCCGCGTGAGAGCCTCCCCGGTGAAGTCTCCTCTTGCGGTTCTCCATCTGGTGGAGCTTGTTCTCCAACACAATCGCCTTGTCAATGAGCGACTGGTAGGTAGGAGTGTAAGCAACAGCCAACTGAACGGAGAGTTCATCGTTCAGCGCATCCAAGAACCTCTCTCGGCGCTTGGCATCCGTGTTCACCTCATCCGGCGCATAGCGGGCAAGGCTGTTGAACTGGTCGATGAACTCGACCACTGTACGGCTTCCCTGGCTGAGCCGCAGAAATTCCTTCTTCTTCAGTTTGAGCACCCCCGCTGAGATGTGGGCGGTGCGGAAGGCTTCTTGAAACATATCCTAGGCGACCTATTCAACGGGAGTGGTGATCTGGTAATTCTCCCACCACGAAGCTGCTGGTCCTTCAAGCAGATAGGCTGCAAACCGAACTTTCTCCATAAGCATCCCAAAATTGAAATTTTTTGGGATGTGACATCCGAAAATTTCAAACTTTTACATGTGCATTGCATCCATAAGCATCATGCCACAATTGCAACTTCAAACCAATTGCATCTTTTTATTTCAATTTAAACCCTAGGGTTTACACCCATTTGAGCTTTGGATCTTCAAACCAATAGGGTTTATTTATAAAAGGGGTTTATTGCATAAATAAGCTATCTCATAATTTTTGGATAATTTTTTGGAGCTGAAAAACTATTTTATTTAAATAGTTATATGGCCCTAAATGTATTGTTATATATTTTATTTTGAGGGGAAATTGCTCCCAAAGGTGAATCATGATAGAACATGATTTTACAAATTTTCTAGAATTTAATTGGACCAATTTAGAGTTCAAAATCAAAAGATATCAAAGAAATAAGAAAAAGAGAAAAAGAAAAGGCTAAGAGAAAAAAAAAAAAGGAAGAAACCGGACCGGCCCGGCCAAATGGGCCGAACCGGCCCCGTCCCGACCGCGCCCGAGCCGAACCGAGCCAGCCCGGTCCGCGCACGTGCTGAGTCGCTGACAGGGTGGGCCCACCTGTCAGGCTCTTATTCCCCGGAAGGAAAGCTCCGCCCGTCACGCCGCCGTGTCCGCACCGGACTCCGCGCCGCCCTCGCCGTTCCCGCTAACCCCGGCGCGCCCGCTTGCCTATAAAGCTCCGCCACTCCTCTCTTCTTTCCCCCTCTTTCTTCCCCGATTCGCTGCGCCCACGCCGCCCAATTGCTCGCCGGAGATGCCACTGCCGCTGCCGCATTTTCTCCCGCCGCCGACGTCTCGGTGAGCCATCCTCAAAGCCGCCTCCCTCTCTCTTCTTCTCTCTCTCTCGCGCACATCGTGATGCGATTCTTCGCGCTTTTGGCTCACTGCAGCGGCTCGCCGCCGTCAAGCCGAAGCTCCGCCGCCCGTCGCCTTCGCGCCATCCTAGGCGAGGCGTCTGACCGCCCCGAGGCGCACCGACCACGTCCCCGACCCCGTCTCGACGCGCCGCACCTCCCGCGCGCTTCCTTGAGCCGCCCGCGTCGCCGGAACACCCCGCGCCGCCGCCTCCCGACGCCGCCACCGGTCGCTGGAAACCTAGGCCCACCGGAGGTAAGCCCGACGAACCACAGCCGTTGGATCTTGATCTATGGCTAAGATTAGATCTGTTTTATTTCACCTAAATGAACCGGTACCGACGAATGAGAACGTGACACGTGACACTGCTTAAATAAAAACGAGAATAAAATTTTAATTCCCAGAATAATTAGAAATGGCACTTTTGCAGAAAAGCCCCTGTAACTTTAAATGCTTATAACTTTTAAACCCTTTGGCCAAATTTGACAAACTTGACCTTTTTGGAAAGCTCTCAACCTGTAGAATCTTTTGGCACTGTTTAACTTTAAATTTGAATATTTGAATCATAGTCAATTTACAGAATAGGGTTTAATGCCATTTAATTCATAACTAATTATTTAGAAGTCCATTTTAATTGAAACCAGTGCCCAAAAATTTGTTTTATTATCCTCTGTCCATTGGGACAGAGCAATAAATATTTTGAATTAAATTATTTGACTGATGCCAATAAAACAATAATTCAGGGTTTTATTTAATTGTTTTTGCCTTTTGTTTAAAACCCTAAAGCATTATTTTTTAATTAACAATGCTTAGGATCAGTTGGTCATCCAAATAAAATGAAACCCAACCATGTCACATGCTTGCATCGTATCATAGCATATTCTATTTTGTCGTGATGTGTGTGTGTTTATGTGTGTGTATATTGTTTGTTTCGTATAGTTTTCTCGGAGGGCGAACCTTGTGATTGTGACGAGTGTTTGAACTCCAACTGCTACCAAGGCAAGTTCACTTTAATCATATCCTATTACTGTTTGTTTTTAATACTTATGCATTAGAGTTGTTTGTAGAAATACGTTGTTCATCATGTTCATGAAGTATGCAGGTGCATTAGTCAAACCAAAAGGCATCACGGTGTACTCGTACAGACCATACCTAGTGGTGAAAGCCGTTTTGGGTATATCCACTTCTCAGATTTTCAGCTAAAAATACCCTGATCGCAGATCGATCTTTGAGAACACGCAGGCTCCTTCCAACTGATCGAAAAGATCGCTGATTATAGGTAAGGGGTACTTGTTCTTTATCGTCACTTCCAGGCATTAATTCAATGAGGAACTCCACATCACGGTCCGGTGGCATGCCTGGTAACTCCTCTGGGAAAACATCCGGATACTCATTCACTATTGGTACCTCTTCCAGGCTAACCCCCTTAAGAGAATTGACCTTAGGTCTCTTAAGTTCATAGGCAGATTTTAAACGGATTCTCTTATTCTCTAGGGTGGTGAGTGTGATGGTTCTCCTGACACAATCTATGAGGCCTTCGTACTTGGCCAGCCAATCCATTCCTAGGATAACATCCAAACCCTTGGACCCTATTATTATTAGGTCCGTGGGGAAAGTGTGTTTCCCTATTTCCAAACTTAGCCCATGGCTGTCATAGGCGACTATCAACTCTCCCCCTGGTGAATTTACCTTCATGGGGTTTGCTAGTGTACTAATTGTCGCACCAGTGGCACCCGGGGTACCACCGCTGTGCGACGCGTGGGTCGCCTCACCGAGTTCCCGGGAGCACATCATCCTGGGCGGTAGCTAACGGGCCGCCCGGCAAGGCACTAGCCCGGAAGGGCTAGCGGCGCTTCGGGGAATATTCCCGCCTGGTCGCCTCCCGGGAAGTCACTTGCCGGGAGGGGGGTTCCCGGGCGTAAGCTCCTGTCGTGAGGGCGGGGCCGAGCAGGCAGAACAACGGCGCCACGTGGGCGCGCAGTAGGCACCCAGCGCGGAGTCTCACCAGAGCGAGGAGTGAGGCGCACGGCGCATTAAATGAGCCAACAGGAGGGGAGTTACCTGTCTAATCAGGTGAACAGTGGCTGTCCAGAGCTAGTTCTTAGGCCTTAGGCCCCTAGCGGAGGAGTTGGCACTCATGCATGCCACCAGCGCACCGAGGGGGAGCTGCCCTGTCTCCCTGCTCGCCACTTGTAATCCATGCACCGTGGCGCCTGTGGCATCCCCTTGGCTATAAAAGGAGGACCCCCCGCCAACGGTCAAAGGGTTGGTTCATTCGAGTCCGGATCAGTTCGATAGGCTCACGGTTATCCTCTAGTGTTAGCAGAGAGTGGCAAGGAACACTTAGCCAAAAGGAGAGAGTACCCGAGAACGCACCCGGCAACCTGTAAACACTTGGTTTTGTGGTAATACGAGCTCAGACAAGCAGGATGTAGGGTTTTACACCTCCGGGTGGCCCGAACCTAGGTAAAAACGTGCGTGCATGTGTCCCTAGCTTGCGTGCGTTCTTGTTGCATTACTTTGCAGGTTAGGTACGCCTCCAGCGCTGGTCTGGTTTTCTCCTTTTTTTTTCTATTAGCCTTTTCTTTTTCTGTTTTTCTTATTTCTTTGATATCTTTTGATTTTGAACTCCAAATTGGTCCAAATAAATCCAGAAAATTTGTAAAATCATGTTCTATCATGATACAACTTTTGGGAGTAGTTTCCCCTCAAAATAAAATATATTAAAAATACATTTGCCCTATAAATGCCTTTAGGGCTATATATCTATTTAAATAAAATACTTTTTCAACTCCAAATAATTATCCAAAAATTAAAGGATAGCTCATTTATGCAATAAACCCCTTTTATAAATAAACCTTATTGGTTTGAAGATCCAAAGCTCAAATGGGTAATAACTCTAGGGTTTAAATTGAAATCCTTTTCAAAGCCTTTTGAGATTCAAATTTGAATTCAAACATGCAATTGTGGCATGATGCTTATGGATGCAATGCATATGTAAGATTTAAAATTTTGGGATGTTACAGACCTAACCCCCTTAAGATGAATATCGTCCTCGAGATTCGGTTTGGCTAGCAAAGAGGTGTGGGTGGTTTTCTCGAAGATCATCTTCGCGTTCTCATGTGGCTTCTTTTTCTGTATGATGGTCCCACTGGACTTTGCAGAACTTGATGGTCTTGGATCGGGTTTGTTTTTCAGCTGTATCCAAGATTCTGATAGGTTTCTCCTCATAGGTGAGGTCACTCTGCAGTTGGACTTCTTCAAGGGCTATCGTATCCCTTAGTGGTGTGTCGGCCATCTCAGGATGACACTTCTTCAGTTGCGATACATGGAAGACATTGTGGACATTGGACAGTGCTTCCGGTAAATCCAGCTTGCAGGCTACCTCTCCTTGGCGTGACAAGATCTTGAAAGGTCCAATGAAACGGGGTGCTAGCTTTCCCTTGATCCAAATCTCTTAACTCCCCGTATCGGTATACGCTCAATCTTCAGCCTCGTAGGTGACTTCCCTATGTTTAGAATCTGCGTAGCTTTTCTGCCTTGACTGGGCTACTTTCAGCCGGTCTGTCGTCGCTCGGTGCTCCGACACCGAGGGAGTGCAGCCACGTCCCCCTTTTAGGTTCAGTAGGGGCGTCTGGGGTGGAGACCAGATGATCGCCGGCACGGCCGATGAGGCCCTACGGGGCCGGCGAGGCAAAGTGCTAGGGGTATGCGCTAGTCCAAGAACAGACGCACGCACATTTTTTACCCAGGTTCGGGCCACCCGGAGGTGTAAAACCCTACGTCCTGCCTGTCTGAGCTGATATTGATTACGGATCAAGTGTTTACAGGTTGCCGGGCAAGCTCCCAGGCTTTCTCTCAGTGGCTAGGCGCTCCTCACCGCTCTCTGCTAGCTGCCTACTGGAGCCAGTAAGCATCTATCGAGCGAGCTTCGTCCGAACCAACTAACTGACCAACTGACTAACCTCCCAACTGTCTGACCCGCCAACCCTCTAACCCCCTTGACCGTTGGCATGGGTCCTCCTTTTATACACAAGGGGAAGCCACATGTGCCACGGTGCATGTGCTACAAGTGTCCAACGGGGAGGCATGCAACTCTTCCTGGTGAGCTGGTGGCATGCATGAGTGCCACCTCCGCTGCTAGGGGCCAGGACCCTAGGGTAGGATTGGACAACCACTGTTCCTTGGATCGGACGGGTAACTATCCGTCGGTCGGCTCGTTTACTGAGCCGCGCGCCTTACTCCTTGCCTTGGTGGGACCGCGCGTTCCGCGCCCGTCACGCGCCCGTGTGGCGCTGTCTAGTGGGACCCACGACCCGAGGCGGGGGCACGCGTCCGGGAACCCCCAGTCCCCGCAAGTCGGCCCAGGAAGCACCCGGACCCAGCGCACCCGGGAACCTCCTCCCGGGAAGCAGCTTCCCGGGAGGTGCCTAAGCGGGAATATTCCCAGAAGCCCCGCTAGCCCCTTTCGGGCTGGTAGCTTGCCGGGATGCTCGTCGGCGCTCCCCGGGATGAGACCTTCCCGGGAACCCGGGTGAGGGGGCCACGCGTCGCGCAGCGGTGGTACCCCGGGTGCCACTGGTGCAACAGTGGCCCCCCGGCGTGGGCCGGCATCACCTCTTCCCGGAAGGGTCTCTTCCTAGTCGGTTGCCGGGCTACGCCCTTAACCGACGCGTGGGCCCCCGATCAGTTGCGGGCCCACGCCCCGTCGCTGCCCCGTGTACGGCGCCGCCAAAAGCGGGGTAGTGGGCGCGAGATTTCCGCCCTAACTCCCCCCCCCTAAATAGGGTAGTTAAGGCCACTCCGCGCATTACTCCCAGTGATTAGGAGTTATCCGCGCGCACCCGTAGGGTACGGAACCGGCGTTACCAAACGACCGGGCGTCATAAAGCTTCCACTGTTGGCAACGGGGAGCAACACTTTGCCCTTTCGCCTCCATCCTCTTTGGCACCTCGCATCCCTGCGCTCTTGCCAGCTTCCGCCCTCACTCCCCATGGCGCCCCCCACCACCAGGAAGGGGAAGGAGGTCCAGTCTTCAAAGAAGCCCGCAACCAGCAAGACCGAGGCGGCACTCAAAGCGGCCGCCGCCAAGGACCAGAAGAGGTGAGAGATGCGCGCAAAAGTAGCCTTCTTCCGCCCCGGCTACAACGGCGAGGCGCTGGGGAAGCTCCGGCACGCCGTCGCCTCCACCTTCAACGAGCACGGGGAGACGCGGATCTTCCCGGCGGGCGTCGAACACCAGGATAACGACTTCCGGGTGTTCGCGCGCTTCCTCCTCTGCGGCATGGTGCCACCCTTCTCTCTGTTCCTCCACGCGCTGATGGAGTCCTATCAGTTGCGGGTGGCGCAGCTCCACCCCACCTCGCTGTTCCTCCTCGCCACCTTCCAGTTCCTCTGCGAGGCGTTCGTGGGGGTGATGCCGTCGGTGGGGCTCTTCCGGCATTACTTTTACCCGCGCATCGACAACGCGAAGTCGATGTCGTCGGGGGCGGTTTTCCGCGCGTGCGACCAGATGAAGTCGGAGTTCATCGTCCGGTCGGGGAAGAAGATCGAAAAAGAGTGGCGGGGCGATTGGTGCTGGGTCCGAGTGGAGGACCCCCAGGAGTTCATTCAGCCGCCGACGGAGCTGCTAGTGCCCCAGATCGGCTGGCAGGATAGGTACCACCGCGACGCCGACCTCCTCCCCATCGTGGAGAAGATCAAGGCGTTGCGGCTAGCGGGGCTCACAGATATCGACGTGGCGCGCACCTTCGTCCATCGGCGCATAGCCCCGCTGCAGCTGCGTTCCCGGCCCGCGTGGATGTACACGGGCTCCGGGGACAGGACACGCCTCCAGGCGGACGGCATGGACTTGGAGTCCGTCAAGACGTGGGTGAAGAGGATCTCCGGCGAGGTCTTCCAGTCGACAGAGTTCCCACCGGGGGTCTCCGCTCTCCATGCCCGCGTCAAGGCGCTCAGCAACATCGTCGGCGCCTTCCCGCCCTGCAATGAGTGGGGGCTGATGGACGACACCCCCACCCGCGTCCCGCACGCTCCCTCGCAAGCACCCCGCGGGAAGCAGGTGCTCGAGGAGAGCGAGGGTGGGTCCGAGCCTAGCTGGCCCTCCCTCCGGTCGCTGGACGACAAGGCGGGCCAGGGGGCTGCGTCTCCAGAAGTTGTCGCCGTGGAGGACGACGATGAGGAAAGCAGCGATAGCGGGCCCCTGATCCTGAGAAGGTCGAGGGCGTTCGCGGCGGCCGCAGCCACTTCCTCAACAGTGACGTCATCGCCATCGACACCCAGAGCTCTCCAGGTCACGATGACGCCGCGGGTGCCCACGGCGCCGCCCGCTCGGGGGGTCTTCCGGGGCTTCGCGCTCCGGCGCCACCCTCCGAAGTGCTCCTCGCCGGCGGGCGCTAGCAAGAGGGTGAGGAGCGATTCCCCGCCCGGCTCGGCAAGCAAGAGGACGCGCGTTGACTCTGGCGGTGCCATCGATCCCGCTGCCTTGGGGGCGAGCGTCGGCGCTGGCGCGTCCCTTGTCTTCGTTGATTCTCCGCAACCGTGATTTCTGTTAACCAAATTCATAACCATACCTTCTCTTTCTGCAGCGAGTGGCAACTCGCCCGCGGCAAGACCCTTGGACGCTCCCGCTGGCGTAGGCGAGGTAGTGGAGGCTGCACCGGCAAGCCGCGGACGTGGCCGGCTCGGGCTCACCCGCCGTCCAGCAGGGGACGACCCCCGCCGGAAGCAGGGAGCCCTCTCCAACCCCGGTGTCCCGGAGCCTGGGCACGGGGGAAGTTGTCGGGGAAGGACGACAAGTCCCCGGGAGCAAGTTGGCGACCCCGCGCCCAGCTCCACTTCAGCAGCTGTGGCTTTGTCATCCTCGGTGGCTCTCCCCGACACCGACCTTGGCACCCTCGCCGGGGTCGCTTGGAATCCTCTTACCTGGGATCCGAGCGTCTTTGAGCGGGGGCACCGGTTCCTGGACGCCGTCTGGGACCAGCAGTTCGCCTTCGTCACCTCCTATAACGAGGTGAGGGAGCGCCACACTGCTGCCAAGAATCAACTCGGCGAGGTGCGGGAGGCTGTCGAGAGAGAGCGGCGCGAACTCTCCCGGCTGTGCGAGGAGGCGCGCCTCGCCGAAGAGGAGGCGCGGCTGGCCCTGCAAGCCCTGGAGGCGGCTCGGGAGCCGGTAGTCCCGGAGACCGAGCTCCGTCGGCAACTGGAGGTCCAGCGCACGGAGCTCCTAGGAAGGCTCGACGCAATGGCGGCAACCCTAGAAGCTTCCCGGAAGGAGCATGCCGAGGTGCTCGCTACGGCCCAGGCGCGGCTGGACGAGAAGAGCGAGCTAATCGCCAACTACCGCGGCGAAATCGAAGGCCTCCGCGTCTTGCTGAAGGTGCAGGTCAAGGCCGTCGAGGATGCGGCGAGAGCGGCGACTCAGCACGAGGCCGAGCTCAACGCGGTCAAAGGCAAAGCGGCCGGGCTTGAGGACGAGTTGGCCGTCGTCCGGGAAGAGCTCGCCAAGGCCAGCGAGGCCAACGCGACCCAGGCCTTAGAGCTTGCGAAGCTAGAGGGCCGCTCAGCAAGGCCAGGAAGGCCGCGCTAGACGCCTGACTCCATCACGGCACACTGATCGGGCAGCGGCAGCTTGAGACGGAGAAGCGGGCGAAGATCGCCGAGTCGCTGCGCGACCTGCTGCCTAAGTTCGAGCTGCAGGTGGCGGAGGTGGACGGCACGGACGTCACGACGCTGATCCCGTTCTTCTCCGACTTGTTGGGGAAGCTTGGGGCGCTCGATGTCTGGATCGCCAAGTATGGCGCCAACGAAGTCGCCAACTGCGCCCGGGAGGTTGCCGGGACAATCCTCCCGCGGATTCATCTCCGGGACCCGGAATTTCCCTTCGAGTCCCTACTGGACGCTTGGTCCGACAGCGAGGACGAGCCCACGCACACCCAAGAAGTGCGCGAGTTCGTCGACGAGGTCGTCGAGCGGATGCAGATGAAGCCGGAGCCTGAATCCCCCGTCGACCCCCCGGCAGAAGACGGCGACAGCTAGCTGCCGCAGGCCCCAGCTATACTCGTTGCTTCCCCTGTACCTCCTTCTTGTTTGCTTTTCCTACAACTATGGCGCTTAGCGCCGTTTGGACGATGACCTTTTGATTAGTCCATGTAACCACTCGACACCTAGTCAATCAAGCTTGTTAGTTTGCTCAATTTTTGTCCTTTATTCCCGAGGCCGCCTCGCGGGGTGGTTCCCTTAGCCTTTGCGTGTCTTGCCTTGTGTTGCGGGGGGACTCGCGCACGCCTCACCCTTGACCAGACCAGGGACCCGGGACGGACCCGCAGTGCCGACCTGGGGCCAAGCGGTAGCGGGGAGCCACTCCGCTTGCGGGGTAACCACTCCAAGCCGTGTCCTCCCGGGGCCGACCCGGGAGCCACACGGGGAGCGCACTCCCCCCGCAAGCGTCCCTTTTAACACTCCGGCTACGCGCGGGATCCGGGGCCGCACCCAGCGGGGCAGTGCCCAGTTTCGTTCAGCTCTTAGCGAATTCAGCGTTCACGTTCAGATACTTAGCTTTTTCGTGCGGTCCAATGTTTCGAGATGCTCCGCGGTAGAGTGCAGACGGGGCACTGCCTCGGTAGGAAACCATCTGGGGTACCTGTTCAAGGGAAACAATCTCGGAGGGATGCGGCAGGAACGCGGGGGCAGGATCACCGCCCGCGGCAACCGCCGCCGACGATGCTACCACCATGCTCACGTGGCAACCCTCGCCCTCAGGGGCGGACCCTGGCCTTCACGGACGAACCCTGGCTTAGGAGGACTCCGCTCCGGGAGCAGCCGCGAGACGGCTATAACGTCCTCGGCGCCGGCTTCGCTACACCCTGAATGGCGGGCATGGATGACGAGGAAGTTATAACCTTCCGGCGACAGCCCCTGCGACTGGGGAGACCTGGGTTTTATCTAGGGAACTCGTCCCAAGGGATGCGACGACCCTTGTTACCCGGGAGCTAAACTGCTCGAGGGCCGCGGCAAGGACGCGGTGATGGGCCGGAATGAGCGACGAGCACCGGCACCGGCGCCATCACAGCATCCTCGCAACGACCCGCGCCCGAAAAAGGCTCTCCCAAAGGGAATGCGGCCGGGTCCCTCTGATAGTGCACCCGTCGGCACAAGGCACGGATGGCATGCACTACCATAGAGTCTCCGCGGCATCCCCTGCTCCTTGGGGAGGTGCCCTTCGAAGGGGGGCGACAAGGGCACTGTGGCAATGCACCCCGTCGGCGCCGGACGCTGACAGGATGCACCACCACAGTGCCTCTGCGGCGACCCTCGCCCCGGAACAGCCCGTTTGAGGAAGCGCAGCAGGGGCACAACGGCAGTGCACCTGTCGGCGCGGGACGCCGATGGCACGCACTACCACCGTGCCTCTGTGGCGCCCCTCGGGGTGGGCTCAATGGGGTGATGCGGCAGGGGCGCGATGGTAGCGCACCCGCCGGCGCCTAGCGCCGGCGGGAAGCACCACCTCCGCGCCTCCGTCCCACCACCTGCTTTCACGGCCCCGAACCCGGCTTCGATCTGAGCAATTCCATGGTTGGGGCGTGCCTTTTATAGACCCGGGAGGGAGGCTTGCCACCGCGCTCGACGGATCCGCGCAGCACCGTGGCGCCTTTTCCTTGAACGCGGCGCTGTTTCCGCCGCCATGCTTACCAGGTAACCGCGGCACACGTGGCGGCCAGCAGTCAACTCAGAAGCCTCGAAGTGTGGTGAACCCCTTGTGTTGTGGTCTTCCCTCACCACAAGGCACCGGTGTATGGTGCAACCCGTGGGCAGCTCACGGGCACCACAGTGTACAAGATTCCTCCCTTTCCTGCAGGTTACACTCTTAACAGGTCCGTGGTGCTGCAAAAAATTTCGAAACTTACAAAAACAAGTAACGCAGGTAAAACAGATGAATCTCTCCTGCTTCCCAGCCCCCGGCACAAAGGGGTCGATGCCAAACTTGGATGTGAGCGTTTCCTTTCCCGGGCGCAGCGACTGCGCGGTGCAGGCGGCGGGAGGCCGAGCAACTGCACGCCTAGTGATGCACGTTGTGGGAAGCCCGCCAACGGCACGACCAGTGCCGGAACGATCCGGCAACGGGTTTTCGTTTCGGGGCCACGGCAGCCCCTTGCTCACAACCGAGTATGGAAAGACACCTTTGTGCACTTAAAGCAGGAGGCAAGAGGGGAAAAACACGCGAATGAACAAGGCAAAAACAAAGCTCAGGGGTGAAACACTTATCTTTATTCACAATTAACTAGCGGTTTACACACGGGGGCTGCCCGGTTACACTAGTTCGAGAGGTATGCATCGGAGGCATCACCTGAGGGTCGGGCTCCGCCACTTCATGGGTAGAACTTGCGCAAGTGTTCAATATTCCAGCTATTGGGCACCGGCAAGCCATCTTCGGTTTCCAGGCGGACAGCCCCCGGCCTGGTCACCTACACTACCCGGAAGGGCCCCTCCCATTTCGGAGTCAACTTATTCCCGGCCTTCGTTCCTTGTATCCGGCGCAGGACAAGGTCTCCGTTCTCGAGCCCCCGGAGACGGACTCGTCTGTCGTGATAACGACGGAGTCCCTGCTGGTAGCGCGCGGCTCGCACAGCAGCCCGGCATCGAAGTTCTTCGATGAAGTTTAGATCGTCGACCCTTTGCTCGTGTTGGCTGGTGTCACCGTACGCGCGTACTCGGGGAGATCCATACTTGAGCTCGAGGGGCAGCACCGCTTCTGCCCCGTAGACAAGGGCGAAAGGAGTTTCGCCCGTTGCCCGACTAGGTGTGGTCCGGATGGACCACAGCACGGGCTGGAGTTCTTTGATCCAGTGCTTCCCGTGGCCTTTGAGCTTGTCAAAGGTTCTCGTCTTGAGCCCCCGTAGAACCTCTGCGTTGGCTCGCTCCACCTGTCTGTGGCTCCTCGGGTGAGCGACGGACGCGAAGCACAGCTTAGTGCCCATGTCTTCGCAGTAGGCGTGAAACGCCGCGCTCGTGAATTGCATGCCGTTGTCGGTGATGATGCTGTTAGGAACACCAAACCGGCACACAATGCCCTTAAGGAACTTGATGGCCGCCTGGGCGGTCACCTTGCGCACTGGTTCCACCTCCACCCATTTGGAGAACTTGTCGATGGCCACAAACAAGTATTCGTAACCGCCAACCGCCCTTGGTAGATTGCCGACGATGTCCAGTCCCCAGACCGCGAACGGCCATGAGGACGGGATGACATGCAAGGCCTGGGCTGGTTGGTTGCTCTTCTTTGAGTGGAACTGGCACGCTTCGCACGTCCTCACCAGCCGCTCTGCGTCGCCAGGGCCGTGGGCCAGTAGAAGCCATGCCGGAAAACTTTGCCGGCCAAAGCCCGGGAGGCCACATGGTGTGAACATGTGCCTCGATGTATGTCTTCCAACAGTGCACACCCTTCTTCCTGCGGCACGCAGATGAGTTTGACACCATTCGCACGCCTGCGGTAGATGCTGCCGTCTATCACAGTGTACATCTTGGCTTGCCGCGCTACGCGCTCCGCGGCGACGTCATCCTCCGGGAGAGCCTCCCCTTTCAAATAGCGGGCGATCTCTTCCGCCCAGGGAGGAATTTCCCTGCCGACGCATGTCGCCATATCAGCGGCATGGACCCCTGCTGCTGCAGGGGGTCCTTCGGTTGCCGAAGGGGCGTCCCCGGCAGCCGTCTGTGGGGTGACTGAAGGAGCCAGTTGCTTCTGACAGAACACCCCCGCCGGAGGCTTTCGGCGCTCTGCTGCCATCTTGGCCAGCTCGTCAGCAGCGAAGCTGTCCTTCCGCTTGACGTGTTTGAAGCGCAAACCCTTGAACTTCCGTTCCAGCTTGCGGACCTCTTCCACGTACGGCGCCATTTGAGGGCAATCGTAGTCCTTGTTCACCTGGTTGATCACAAGCTGAGAATCACCGCGAACAACCAGGCGCTTAATGTCGAGGGCGACCGCTGCCCGCAGCCCGGCAAGCAGGCCTTCGTATTCCGCCGTGTTGTTGGTGGAGTTAGCGAAGTCGAGTTGGACGGCGAACCGCAGCTGGTCCCCTGTGGGTGACTCGATGACGACCCCGGCCCCCGCTCCCTGGAGATTGAACGCACCGTCGAAGTAGAGGACCCAGTGGCCCTCGTCCAGCTTGCCGGGAAGGCCGGTCTCCGACTCACTTTCTTCTACGCCCGTGGACGTCCACTCCGCGACGAAGTCCGCCAGGGCCGTGCTCTTGATGCTTTTGGAGTTGGCGAAGTGGAGGTCAAACTCCGACAGCTCCATCCTCCATTCGGCCACCCTCCCGGTGGCTTCACGGTTGGTGAGGGTCCTCTCGAGGCAGAACCCAGACACCACCGTGACGCGGTGCGCCTGGAAGTAGTGGCGCAACTTGCGGGACGCAAGGAGAATCCCTAGAAGGAGCTTCTGTACTTGCGGGTATCTTGTCCGCGCGTCGCGCAACACCGTACTGACGAAGTACATCGGTCGCTGCACCAACCGCTTCCGCGGCGCCGAGGTTGCCGGCTCTGGGGTGGTCCCCGGGTTTGAGGTGGTTGCCGAAGGCTGCTCAGCCCCCTGCCCCGCAGCCCCAATCCCCGGGACGTCTTCCTCCCTCAGGGCAAACAGCATCGAGCTGACCACCTAGTCAGTCGCCGCTAAGTAGAGTAGCAACGGCTCGCCCAACTTGGGGGCGACGAGGATGGGCGGTGACCTCAGGTATCGCTTGAGTTCCTGGAGCGCCGCATCAGCCTCGGCAGTCCAGTCGACTGAACCCTTCTTCTTCATTACCCGGAAGAAAGGCAGGGCACGCTCGCCCAGCCTGGAGATGAAGCGTCCAAGCGCGGCAACGCAGCCGTTGAGGCGTTGGACATCTTTCACCTAGCGGGGGGCCTCCATCTTCTCGATGGCTTCTATTTTGGTCGGGTTGGCCTGTATCCCCGATGTGAAACCAAGAAACCCAGAAGCTGCCCGGAGTTGACACCGAAGGTGCACTTATCAAGGTTCAGCTTGAGTTTGATCCTGCGGAGGTTGTCAAATGTCTTCCGCAGGTCATCAATAAGCGAGTCCCTACGCTTCGATTTGATGACGATGTCATCCATGTAGGCCTTCGCGTTGCAGCCTAGCTGGGGCCCCAAACATTCTCGCAGGGCGCGCTGGAATGTGGAGCCCGCGTTCTTCAACCCGAAAGGCATGCATGTATAGCAGTAGCAGCCAACCGGGGTGATAAACGCTGTCTTTTCCTCATCCTCGACCGCCATCTTGATTTGATGGTAGCCGGAGAAAGCATCCAGAAAACTCAACAGGTCACAACGAGCGGTAGAATCAACTATCTGGTCGATACGGGGTACAGGGAAGGGATCCTTGGGGCATGCACGATTAAGATCGGTAAAATCTATGCACATGCGGAGCTTATTCCCTGCTTTGGGCACTACTACAGGGTTTGCCAGCCAAGTGGGGTACAAAACTTCCCTAATCGCCCCGGCAGCCCTGAGCTTGCCCACCTCTTGCTTGATGAAATTTTTCCGCTCTTGTGCCAGCCGCCGAATCTTCTGCTTGACGGGGTGCGCGTCCGGGTGCACCGCGAGCCGATGCTCAATCACCTCCCTGGGGACTCCGGAAAGGTACGACGGTTCCCAGGCGAACACGTCGGCGTTTTCCCGGAGGAAGGTGACGAGGGCGCTTTCCTATTCGGCGGTCAGGTTCGCACCGACGGTAACGGTGCGCTCCTTGTCGCCGGCTTGGAGGGGCAGCTTCTTCACTTTGGCGGCCTCCTCCTGGAGTCCCCGCCCCTTGCCGGGACGCGAGCTCGAGCCTGCGCCTCCTCTGGGTAGCCCTTGCGGGGTGGCGCGGGCATTCTTCGTTGCCAGGGCGTCACCCGGCAAGGCGTCGTCCTCGACAACACCTTCGTCGCCGGCATCAGCTGCAGCAGCGGCCCGGACGACCTCACCAACGCACCAAGCTGCGTCTTTGAGATCGCACCCGATGGAGAGGACTCCGTAGACGGACGGCATCTTCATCACGCCGTAGGCGCAATGCGTAGCCGCCATAAACTTGATAAGCGCCGGCCGACCAAGGATCCCGTTGTAGGGCAACGGGGTATGCGCCACGTCGAACCCTATGTGCTCGGTCCTGAATGCTTCCCGGGACCCGAAGGTGACCGGCAGCGTGATGCGTCCCAGCGGGCGCACGATCCCGGGGTTCACCCCCCGGAACGGTTCGGTGGGCTTCAGCTGCTCCATCGGCAGCTGGAGCTTTTCCACCAGCCTGGCGGATAGGAGGTTAAGCCCCGCTCCGTTGTCCACCAGCACCTTGCTCACCGTCATATTGCTAATGATCGGCGAGACGACGAAGGGTATTACCCCGGAACCCAATTGTCGCACCGGGTGATCGTCGGCGCTGAAGGTGATCGACACGTGCGGCAACCTCAGCGGCTGTTGCGGCTCCGCATCCGGCAACAGCGTGCACACGTCGCGGGCGAGGCGCTTCACCGCAGCGTGGGATGGGAGAGCGTAAGCTCCCCCATGGATGCAGGCGACGCCACGAGGCTCCTGGAAACCCGGTTCGTCGCCGCCGGAACAGTCAGACTCGTGCTGCTCCTCGGTGCGCGCCCTGTCACTCCCCCGAGGAGGGCGTTCCCGCACAGCGAGGGGCCGGCTGCGCCCTCCTTGGGGTTCAACCCTGCCGGCACCACCGCCGGCCGGCCTCGGACCTGCTCGGGGGTCGTTCGGGCAATCTCGCGCAGGTCTACCCAGGTGGCGACGGATCCGGCGGGCAGGTTGAGCAACCAGGTTCGCGCTGCTCCCTTCAGGACCATCGGGAACCAGTTCACCCTGACCTTGTCGGCGGCGCCGATGGCATGCATGCCCAGCGTATAGGTCAGGAGAAAATCTTTGGGGTTAGCGGTCCCGTTGTACGTACCGAGCGCAGGCGCTCGGAACTTACGGGGCCACACCACCCGCCGCAACTCGCGCGCGAACACGGTGCAGCCGTCTTCTGGGCCCAGGGGAGCGTCTTCTTGCTCCAGTGGGCGCTGGCGCTCCACCTCGCGCCTGCGCCGGCGTAGATCCTCCTGTTGTCGGGCATTCAAGATGCCACATGCATCGCCCCCCGGAACGGTGGGCGATGAATTCGAGGACCCCTCCGGGCCCCCGTCTACCAGGCCCCGCTGAAGAGGGGGAGGGTTCTCCCCCTGTCGCGAGGCGGGCGGCGCGCCTTCGCGCTCTGAGTTCGGCCCGTGGCCGGAGCCTACCGAGGCGGCCGCGCCTTGCGGCATCCGGGCGGCCAGGGCGAGAAGCGCTTCCAACTCCTCGTCCCACGTCTCGTGCACCGGCGTGCCCTGCTGCGGCTCGTACCGCACCATGACGCGCGTGGCGACGATGGCTTCAGCCGGGGTTCGCACGGGGGGCAACCGGTTTCCCAAACGGCTGCTTCCCGCCCTGGCGCCGGACGCCTCCGGGTGTGCAGGGTGCGAACCTCTAGGGGTCGCCCGTGACGCGGCGTGCTCCGGGTGCCGCTGCCGCGGGGCATCCTCGGGTCGCGACTCCACCCGTTGGCTGGCCCGGGCGACGCCATGGGTGCTGGCCCGACTGCCCCTGGCGCGGGGGGCAGCCGGTCCCCTCGGCCGATTGTCGGTCGACGGTCGGGGAGGCGGTGGAGGCAGCTGCGTTTGCTGCACCCTCAAGGGCTCAGGATTCAATTGAGCTCCCGACTCGGGTCGCACGTCGTGCGACCGCGTGTGCGCCACTGGGGCCTCACGCGGGTCTATGCGTGAATCACCAGCCCGCTTGGGGGGCATGGTGACAAGGCTCGTCGACGAAGAAGAGTGAAGACGATGCCGATGGGAACTTCTGCTGCCGGCGATCTCCGGCGCTGTCCACTCCCGCGCCCCCTACCTGGCGCACCAGATGTCGTCGCTCGGTGCTCCGACACTGAGGGCGTGCAGTCACGTCCCCCTTTTAGGTTCGGTAGGGGCGTCTGGGGTGGAGACCAGATGATCGCCGGCACGGCCGATGAGGCCCTACGGGGCCGGCGAGGCAAAGTGCTAGGCGTACGCGCTAGTCCAAGAACAGACGCACGTACGTTTTTTACCCAGGTTCGGGCCACCCGGAGGTGTAAAACCCTACGTCCTGCCTGTCTGAGCTGATATTGATTAACGGATCAAATGTTTACAGGTTTCCGGGCAAGCTCCCGGGCTTTCTCTCAGTGGCTAGGCACTCCTCACCGCTCTCTGCTGGCTGCCTACTGGAGCCAGTAAGCATCTATCGAGCGAGCTTCGTCCGAACCAACTAACTGACCAACTGACTAACCTCCCAACTGTCTGACCCGTCAACCCTCTAACCCCCTTGACCGTTGGCATGGGTCCTCCTTTTATACACAAGGGGAAGCCACATGTGCCACGGTGCATGTGCTACAAGTGTCCAACGGGGAGGCATGCAACTCTTCCTGGTGAGCTGGTGGCATGCATGGGTGCCAACTCCACTCCTAGGGTCCTAGGACCCTAGGGTAGGATTGGACAACCACTGTTCCTTGGATCGGACGGGTAACTACCCGTCGGTCGGCTCGTTTACTGAGCCACGCGCCTTGCTCCTTGCCTTGGTGGGACCGCGTGTTCCGCGCCCGTCACGCGCCCGTGTGGCGCTGTCCAGTGGGCCCCACGACCCGAGGCGGGGGTACGCGTCCGCAAGTCGGCCCGGGAAGCACCCGGGCCTAGTGCACCCGGGAAGCAGCTTCCCGGGAGGTGCCTAAGCGGGAATATTCCCAGAAGCCCCGCTAGCCCCTTTCGGGCTGGTAGCTTGCCGGGAAGCTCGTCGGCGCTTGCCGGGAAGCTCGTCGGCGCTCCCCGGGATGAGACCTTCCCGGGAACCCGGGGGAGGGGGCCACGCGTCGCGTAGCGGTGGTACCCCGGGTGCCACTGCTGCGACAGGGTCTCGGATGAGTCTAACCTTTTCCTTGGCATCCTTTATCATGTCCGGGCCGAAAAGACTGCGGTCTCCTACACCATCCCATAACAATGTTGTTCTGCACTTCCTTCCATACAACGCTTCAAACGGTGACATTCCTATGCTGGCTTGGAAGCTATTGTGGTATGAGAATTCTGCATACGACAGGTTGTCACCCCAACTAGATCCATAATCTAGAGCGCAGGCTCTCAACATATCCTCGAGGATCTGATTCACACGCTCGGTCTGTCCATCCGTCTATGGATGAAAGGCTGTAATGAATTCCAGTCTCGTTCCTAGAGACTCATGTAGCTGCCCCCAAAATCTTGAGGTAAATTGGGCACCTCGGTCTAAAACTATTTCCTTGGGTACTCCGTGTAAACACACTATTCTGGAAATGTAGCGTTTCGCTAACTTTGCGCTGGTGTATGTGGTCTTCACTGGTATAAAGTGGGCAACCTTGGTTAAACGGTCAATCACTACCCAAATGGAATCATACCCTGATTTGGTCCTTGGTAAACCGGTGATAAAGTCCATGCCAACTTTATCCCACTTCCATTCTGATATTGGCAATGGTCTTAGCAATCCTGCTGGCTTTTGATGTTTAGCTTTAACTCTGCTGCACACATCACACAAGGCAATGAACTCTGCGATGTCTCGCTGCAATCCGGACCACCAAAATGTTTCCTTGAGGTCCATGTACATCTTCGTGTTTCCAGGATGGATTGAGTACGGTGAGTCATGGGCTTCTTGTAAAATCAGCTTTCTGATTTCCGGGTCCCGCGGTACGCAAATGCGTTTACCGAACCATATGGTATGGTCGTCTTCTTGAAAATCTTTGACCTTTCCGATAAGCATATTCCCTTTTATTTCCTTAATTTCCGAGTCGCCCTTCTGTGCTTCTCTAATCTTATCCAGCAACGTGGGCTGTACTCCCAAAGTGGCTAAATAACGTTCCGGTACTATTTCCAGTCTTAGGTCCTTGAACTATTCGCACAATTCTGGCGGTAATTCTCCAGCTGTCAGTCCATTCAAATAGCCCTTGCAGCTCAAAGTATCGGCTACGACATTAGCCTTGCCTGGATGGTATTGTAAATTCAGGTCATAATCTTTTATCAGTTCTAACCATCTTCGCTATCTCAGATTCAACTCTTTTTGGGTGAATATATACTTCAGGCTCTTGTGATCTGTTAAAAACTCACAATGTTTCCCCATCAGGTAGTGTCTCCAAGTCTTCAGGGCGTGCACTACCGAGGCAAATTCCAAATCATGCGTGGGGTAATTGACTTCGTGGCTCTTCAGTTGCCGCGAAGCATACGCTACAACTCTTCCATTCTGCATTAAGACTCCTCCCAATCCTTGACGTGAGGCGTCACAGTACACTTGAAAATCCTCCTGCAGGTCAGGCAAGACAAGGATGGGCGCAGACACTAGTCTCTTCTTCAATTCCTGGAAGCTCTCTTCACATTTCCCATTCCAAGCAAACTTCTTCTCTTTCTTTAAAAGCTCTGTCATGGGCTTCGCTATTTTGGAGAAATTCTCAATGAATCTCCGATAGTAACCAGCAAGTCCAAAGAAACTGCGGACTTCTCCGACGTTCTTCGGGGCTTCCCAATCTGTAGCTGCTACAACCTTAGATGGGTCAACAGCTATTGCGGCTCCGGACACTATGTGTCCTAGAAAGCTGACTTCTGATAGCCAAAAGTCACACTTGCTGAATTTGGCGTACAGCTTCTCCAATATCATGCGGAGATGCTTCTCATGCTCTTCGTTGCTCTTGGAATAGATCAATATGTCATCTATGAATACCACGAAAACTTGTCCAAGAATTCCATGAACACCTTGTTCATCATGTTCATGAAGTATGCCGGTGCATTGGTCAATCCAAAAGGAATCACGGTGTACTCATACAATCCATACCTAGTGGTGAATGCCGTCTTGGGTATATCCATCTCTCGGATCTTCAGCTGAAAATACCCTGATCGCAGATCGATCTTTGAGAACACTTGAGCTCCCTTCAATTGATCGAAAAGATCATTGATTATGGGCAAGGGATACTTATTCTTTATCGTCACCTCATTTAGTGAACGATAGTCGATACACATCCCTTGGCTCTTGTCCTTCTTTTCCACAAACAGGACAGGTGCTCCCCATGGTGATGAAGTAGGGCGGATGAAACCTTTCGCTAACTGTTCAGCTAACTGCTTTTTTAATTCTTTCAACTCATCCACAGCCATCTTATATGGTCTCTTGGCTGTGGGTCCACTTCCTGGCATTAACTCAATGAGAAATTCCACGTCACGGTCTGGTGGCATGCCTGGTAATTCCTCTGGGAATACGTCCGGGTATTCCTTCACTATTGGTACCTCATCCATGCTAACCCCCTTAAGAGCATTAACCTTGGGTCTCTTAAGCTCATGGGTTGACTTGTACCGGATGCGTCTTTTGTCTGGGGTTGTAGTAAGACGGTCCTCTGGGCACAGTCTACTAATCCTTCATACAGTGTCATCCAGTCCATTCCCAGTATTAGGTCCACTCCTCGGGAATCTATAACTATGAGATCAGAGGGAAAAGTGTATCTCCCAATACTTAGGGGTAACTTGCGACAGTGTCGGGTTGCTATGATTGTTCCACCTGGTGAGTTCACTTTCATGGTTCTAGCCATGGTCTTAGAGGGTAATTTGCCTCTTTCTACTAATACTCTTGAAATGAATGAATACGATGCTCCAGTGTCAAATAAGACTAGTACTTCAATAGCATTAATGTGGAAGGTGCCAAGTATGATACCTGGTTCCTCGATGATTTCTTCCACATCCACGTGATTCACGTGGCCCTTCTGGAATGGGTTGGGCTTGTTCCCAGTGCTGTCCTAGTTCTCCGGGCAGTTGGTGGCATAGTGTCCCATCTTGTGACACTTAAAGCATTCCACCTTGCTCATGTCCTTGTTGGCATTGTGGTTTTGACCATTGTTGCTCTGGCCATTGCCGTTGTTCCTGTCATTGCCATTGATGGGCCTTGGGTGAGCGAACTGATGCTGCTGCTGGTGCTGCTGATGGTGCCGGTTTCCATTGCCACCCTGGAGGTGGTGTCCTTGGCTTCCTTGGCAGTGGTGGTGACTATTTCCTCCACTGCGGTGGCTATTCTGGTTCCCGTTCCTGCTCAAGGAGGAACTGCCACTTCCATCATAGGAGGTGCGCTGCTTCTAGTGCGGGCCAGTGTGAGAGCCTCCTTGATGAAGTCTCTTCTTGTGGCTTTCCATTTGGGTGAGCTTACTTTCCAAAATGATGGCCTTGTCAATCAAGGACTGGAAGGTGTGGGTGTAAGCAACAGCAAGTTGAACTGACAGTTCGTCGTTCAGACCGTCCAAGAACTTCTCTTTGCGCTTGGCATCAGTGTTCACATCGTCTGGCACGTAGCGGGACAGCTGGTTGAATACTTCTATGTATTCTGATACTGAGCGGCTTCCCTATCGCAGTCTGTGAAATTCCTTCTTCTTCAGACTGAGCACTCCCGCAGAGATGTGGGCGGTGCGGAAGGCTTCCTGGAACATGTCCCAGGTGACATCCTCTATGGGGGTGGTGATTTGAAAGTTCTCCCACCATGACGCTGCGGGTCCTTCTAGCAAATGAGCTGCAAAACTCACTTTTTCTTCGTCAGTGCAATTGATGGTGACCAAATTCTTGTTGACTAAACGAAGCCAATCGTCAGCCATAATGGGTTCAATGGAGCTGAAAAAGGTAGGCGGGCGCAAACGCAGATATCTGGTCAGCATATCCACTTGAGGTGGGTGGTGCTGCTGGTTGTTGTTGTTCTGTTGATTGTCGTTGTTGTTGGCCATTTGTTGAGTAATCAGCTGGAAGAATTGGGTCTGGGTGGCGAATAACTGCTGCATGGTTGCAGCATTCCCGTCTGCTTCGGTATTGTTAGCCTCGGCGTTGTTGGCGGGGTTCTGGCGTCTTGGAGGCATCTGTTTAGGGTAGCATAGATGAGGAAACAGATAGAATAGAGCTAAGGAGGTCTAAACCCCCAAAACAAGATATAACTCAAGCATATCGCAATCATACACTCAATCAATCATAAAAGATTTTGGAAATTATAGCAAAAACACACTTGTTCATGATGGGGTACTGCCCATAAGAAATGAGTACGGAAAAAAAATGCAAATCGATCTACATTGCCATACACATAGCTTGTATGGTCAATGACTAACTCGCAATACTGATAACGCAAAGAAAAGATAAAGTCTGGCAGGCATCAACAAATCTAAGGATGTGTGGCTGATGGTGTGGTCCCATTCGCCTTCCTCCTGGAGCGAGTGTTGGTGGCAGGGGGTGTCCATCTCGTGGACCTCCTGGGGCTCCTCCTCCTCGGTCGGTTCCTCCTCCTGAGGCTCCATCTCCTGATCCTGTGGAAGAGGTGGGAACTGGACAGGCGCCGGTGCTACAGTTGGTGTGGCTGCGGCTGCGGCTGCGATGAACGCTTGGAACTGCTCGCAGTAGTAGCGAGCCTGGTCCCTCTTATACTGCAGCTGCTCGATGGCGTCTCCCATGTTGAGGACAGTGTTCTCCAACACAGCCTTGTCCTCCAGCCACTGGGTCTTCTCTCCCAGCAAATTACCAACCTGCTCCTCCGCTAGGTCGGCCCTGGTCATCTCCTGCTTGAGGCAAGACTCCAAGTCCACGGTGTTTATCTCCATGTTCTCGAAGTGGGTCGTCACTGGGGTTGCATCCTCGTCGTTGGTTGTAGCCACTGCCGAGCATGCATGGTTCCGCCGTCCAAAGAGGAGGAAGGGGGAGTCCTCGGGGATCTTCGCCTCGATCTCCCACCGTGGCTGCGATCCCTCGGGTGCGGCGGTCTCGACTCGGCCTCTGAACCTGGGTGGTGGCAGGTCGAGGAACGCACACAGTGCCGCCAAAGGGGCACTGAATAGCTGGTCGTCGTCCGTGGAGGGGTAGTAGACTCGGGTGAACGGCGGTACGTTGCCGAAAGGTGTTGGGCTTCCCATCTATAGAAAACAAGAAGGAAAGGTAAGGGAGTATCAGTGACATGATATCAAAAGGTCGAATGTAAGTAAAATAAAATAAAAGATAATAGAGTGGATAAAGTGATAAAATCTAATATAAAGGTGGTGGAAATGCAAAACAAGGTTGGATGCATAGCAATATGTGAATAACATGGCAACATGATTATAGTGGTGGATGGTATAATAAGACAAAGATGCATCTGTGGAATAATATAAGAAACATGCATCTGTGGTATAATGCATAGTATTTGGTGTATATGTAAAATAACTCAACAAACATGTCATGCATATGTAGGATTTAAATGCAATGATTTAGATGAATAGGGATACGGAGTAAAATATATGTATAGATATAGATCAGATAGGGATAAGAAATAATCCTAAGGTTTGGTCTTTGGTTTTGTCTTATCCTAATCCAAACTAGGGTCACGTTCCTACAGGCAACACATTGCTCTGATACCATCTGAAGCGATCCTCCCCCTTACAGGGTTCGATCTCTGTGCTTACTGTGCTAGTCCCTGGATCGACTCACTAGCACACACAGTTTCATTGAAGCGACCGCCCCCGTACATGGGTTCGATCTCTGTGCTTTAGTGCTAGTCCCTGGATCGACTCACTAGCACACACAGTTTCAAGATGTAATATCATAGAACAAAGGTCTAAATATTACAACGTATCATCCAGAATTTAAAGATACTTAAAACTCGCATAACCTCACGGGTTAGCTGGAAATAAAACAACTATTTAGCAGCGGAAATCGGAAGATACAAGGGCACATCAACACCACGGTGAGAGCGTGTTGGAATGTAAGCCCGTAACCCAAACATGCAGAACGTACATCTTACTCATCGTCGGAGCTTCCTGCATCATTAAACGATGCAGCCACTAGGGTCAATACATTGATTGTATTGGCAAGATTCACTAGGAGTTATACCAGAGCCTACCAAATATATGCATAATGTGGCAAAGTGGGGTTCAGGCTATTTGCATAAAAGCTCAGTTGCTGAATCCTATATTTTATTCAAATAGCATTTTATCATTATTGGACACGGGGTAGACACACCCATGCTCCTATTATCCTAAAGCACATTGATGTGGATTCATCAAGTGCCCCTACCCTGTTCAACCATCCATTTTATTTAAGAAGTTAGAATGAGTGAGACTTTCCTTACAGCTCCACATCTAGTCGCTCAAATTGTCCGTTGCCGGGGACACGGCTAAGTACTTAGTTTTGACGCTCTCGAGAGTTTGTACACATTCCCCACAAGAAACCGACGGGTTAATCCCTTGCTGTCCTCAGGGTAGAGTAGCAACGGCATCGATTACGAGATTTTCAGAGGTAATTTCCTAAACCACGAGAGAATCACGCTCCCCCTACACGACTACCTCAGTACAATTCTTCGGGTTTAGGTTCATACAACTTACTCTTGTCTCGCCAGAGCCCATATAGCATTGTGGTTGTACTAGAAGCTTCTAAATAGGAAACTAGTCCAGTCTCGGTTACCCCAGGTGGCATTCCACATTTGCAACGTAGGCGCTCCCCGAATCCACGGAAGAGACGTCCATGGACGATTCATTCCTGAATCCACAGGAACTCGACTCAGAGGGACCCATAGAAATGGACCTGACGCCGCTAATCCTCAAAATCTTCAAAGCTGCCCACCCAGGACGGTTCATTTAATTAATTGTTTTGCCTTACATCTAACAAAATCATTTCATATCGCCAGAGGCATAACAATATCATAATGTAGTTATTTCCCCACGATACTACCATAGCGTAGCATTCAACTACAATCGATGGCAATTTTGGTAGCAAGGTAATGGCGAGGGTAAACTATACTACCTGGGATTTATAGCTAGCATAGAAGTACGAGTAATATTCCTGATGCATCTAATAAAACATCTAGTGCATAGTAAAAATATTTAGGAGAATGATCAAAGTGAACTTGCCTTGTCCAAGGTTGTGGTAGTTCTCGCACTCTTCGCAACAACAATGATTACACTCCACACAATCTAAAATAAAAGAAACATACACACAATAAACACAACATTCAACACAAAAACCATGCCATGATGCATATGCCATGATGATGCACACAAAGGTTACCTCCAAGGTAAAAAGTTTTGTTTGTGTTTTGAAAACTTTTTCAAATGGTTTGGACAGATTATACAACATCAAAGTGGTAATTAATATGCATGAAACATGAATAGGGTTTAAAACAAAAAATTGTGCGGCTTTTGCAACATAGAGCAATATTTAACTTGTATGTCATGATTATACACAAAATAATTTCTTCTCTGGTTCTAATGGACAGAGAACAAGTTTAAATAATTTTATAGCAAGCTAACATGCTCAAAACTATTTTGAAACAATTCATTTGAAATTTAAACCATAAACCACCATTCTGTAAATAGCTACTGTCTAAGTTGTTCAAAACTGAAATTAAACAGTGCCAAAATACTCTACACGTTGTGACGATTCCAGAAAGGTGCGGAACACAATTTTTGGACAAACGGTTTGAAAGATATGAGGCTTTGAAGTTACAGGGGCTTTTCTGCAAAATTGCATTATCCAATTCGGCCGAATTAAAATAAAACAAAAGTTTTGCCACGTGGCAGCGTGGGATAGGCCGGGATCTAGGGTTCCGGCCGGCGGCTAGCTCGCCAGCGGCGGCGCGGGCGAGCGGCGGGCGGCGCTGTAACATCCCAAATTTTTCAAATTCGGATGTTCGCACCTTTACATTTCTTATGCATATCACCTTGATCATATCTTAAAATATTGGTGTTTGTTATGATGCATTATTGAAAGTGTTTGAAATGGTGTTTTGGAACGTGATAGGTCGTTAGAAATTGATTTGAGATTTTTCTAGAGTCTAAAAATGCATTCTACGTTTTATTTGGATTTATTTAAAGCTTAGAAACATTAAAATTATTTTTACAAAATTATTTTTGAGTGAGAATAATTTTACTGGACTCTAAATGAAAAATATTATTTTACAGAATTTTTGGGAATTTTTCTGAAGCCATTTGATATTTTAAATGATTTAAATGGAATTTCGGGTGAATTATAGATCCTGAAAAGTATTTTATAATCTTTTTCTTTTATTCTTTTTCTCTGAAAATACGCCTTCTCCGTAGGAAAACGTATTCTCGGGGGAATACGCTTTCAGTCTGCGGAAAACATATTCTCGGGAGAATACGCTTTCAATCTCTCTCTCTCTTTGACAGGTGGGGCCCACCTGTCATCCCTCACCTCCGCCGGCGCCACGCCCGGTCGCGCCCCCACCGCCGGCCGCGCCCGCCTGCCCGCCTGCTCGCGCCGCCGTTGCTCGCCGCGCGCACCCGCGCATGCCCCTGCGCCCGCGCCCGCGCAACCGCCCCGCGCCCGCGCCCGTGCCCCGCGCCCGCGCAACCGCCGTCGCCGCACGCGCCCCAACCCCACGTCGCGCGGCAACCGCCGGCCGCCCGCCCACGCGCCCCGAGCCCTATAAAGCACCCCGCGCCCCTCTCGCGCACTCCCTTGCCCGCCCACGCTCTCTGCCGCCCACGCGCCCCCAAACTCCGGCCAAAACCGCCGCCGCCGCCGCCCAACTCCCGCGAGAAATTGCCGGAGCTGCGCTGCCCCGTTCGCCGAGCCGCTTGCACCGTTGGACTCCCCGCGACGCCGTGAATCTTCCCCAACCCTTCTTCTTCCTTCCCGCGCTTCGATTCTTCGATTCCGTTCATCTCCAGGAAGATTTGGGTATGAACTTGTTCAAGTTCACTGCAGCTTTTGTTTTTCCGTTAGCTCTGTTTAGGCATCGTTTGATATCAAACCAATGATCATTATGTGCTCTAGATTGCACCATTGTGTAGAGTGAATGTTCCTCTACGAATTCTCTGTAGAAAGTAGCCATACATGGTTCATCTCGTGCTTTGCATCGTCTTCGCAAAATGGTAATCTAATCAGTTTCTCTGCCGTATCTCTGCCGCGGCAGAAAGTTACAGCACCTTCCTTAGTGGGTAGCCTTATTCGCAGTAGTTCTCGTTGTTACCGTAGCATCTTCTTTTTGTAGATTGAAATTTAGGAACACCCCTTCACAGCCATTTCCTAGTTGGACCATTTCAACTTCACCTTCACTAGCAGCACGACGGTAGAAGTTCATATCCTATTATGTTCTGTTTTAGAGTAGCCACATTCACCTGTTCATAGCTACTGCCTCATAGCTCCATAGTTAGTGAAACCAGTGCCATTTTAAAGAGTAAATCATATTCTTGGATTTCTTTGTTTAGTTATCTGTCATTGGAATAGTTTAGCACCAGTATCTTTTCATTAGAAGTTAGTATTCTTTGTCTGTCAGAATCTGACTAGCCACCTTTGCAAGCCAGTAACTTTTGACCTGTTTATCCAATTGACCTGAAACCTGTTGCGTTAGTTAGTACAACCCTAGAATTATACTGTAGCATAGGTTTCATGCCATGTTCTGTGTTTTAGCACCTATTACCTGTCAGTCCTATTTGCTATCTCTTAACAGTAGCAGATTTCTGAATTTCCAGACTTAGCCACACTAGCCTTAACCTTAGGCTTTACAACTGGAATTGTTAATACTATGGTATTACTTAGATGATGTTTAGGTTCTGTTTTTGTATGCTTGTGATATATCCTTTATCCGAAGTTCATTTGGAGTTATATTTGGTCTTTGAGAGAAGTTTGGAACTATGCATTTATTGTTGTTTCGTTCTTCGCGTTAGATTATTCGGATTGCGATTGCGAAGAGTGCCAGGGAGTTGACGACCGCAACAACTTTTCTGAACCATGCAAGTTACACTTATTGACCATGTAGAACCTATATTTTTGCTTATGCTATTTTGTTTACAACATCATAGGGATGCATGTTAGAGTTATTTCTTTATGAAAGTATTTATCAAATGCATTTTCAACTTGTTTAGTTATTCCTAGTAGGTTGCTTATAGGATTTATTGCCATGCCACCAAATACCATAGGTTATGTATATACATTTTTTCTAAAGCATGCTATACTATTATAACGGGACGGGACCCAAACTATATTGCAAAGTATTAAGTGCTCTTTATGAGCGAGTATGTTTTTGGAAAAATGTTTTCGAAATAAAACCAAAATGTTTTATCAGGATGGAGTGGTATGATGGAGGCCAGTTGGCTGTCGGCAAGTGTTGTAGCCCCGTAACGGGTACACGCTCAGGAGAAGGTAGGGACCGCTGTCCAGAAATCAAAGAGTTCAAACCTTCTCATGTACCCAAAGGCTTCATGTGCAACCACTTGCTATTATGGGCTCTGGCTTGGTCAACTAACTAGCGGGAAACCCTTACCTGGGTATCGCCATCTGGAGAGGAGCCAAGGTGCTCATATGGGGCGGGCAGTGCCAGAATTAGGTATCAGGGGCTTCTAGTGAAAGACTTCGTCACACTCTTTACCTGTTGCGCACGCTTGTCGTCAGGCAACACTTTGGACTGATTGTGTCAAGTGGGTAAAGTGTACAAACCTCTCGAGAGTGTCAATCTAATCGATTAGCCATGCCCCTGGTTACGGGCGACTTTGAGTCATTAAGTCAAGAGAAGTGGAGATCTTCAAGTTTTGTTTTCAAAAACCCCAAAACTGTTTTGACTCGATGGAAGGTTCCACAGAACGAGTAAGGAAAAAGGGATGCTATGTCAGTGTCAGTTGATCCAAAGTGCATAGCTAGGTCGTGGAGTGAACATACACAGAATGACCATACTATTGTTCAAACCCTGTTTTATCAAAACTTCAGGATAGAGATTTTCAAAGGAAAATACGATGAGTATTTCGAAACCCCATAGGCAGCATTTTGCAAAAACAACCCTAGTAGCCAAACTAGGAAATCCTTCATCATTTCCATGCATTCCTCCTAACCCCATAGGTGTGACTTGCAAGTACATTCAATGTACTGACATGCACCTATTATGTGCAGAGAGTGACGCTTAAGAAGAAGACGCAGGGTCGCGAGTCTACACTCAACTTGCCTGTGGCATTGATGGGACTCCCTCTTTATCAGTGTGTTTATTTGAACTTCCGCTTGGCTTGTATTAAGTACTCTGGATTTGTTAATCGAACCGATGTAATAGACATGTGTATGGTATTTCATCAATGGAACTGTGTGTGCTAGCAATTGATCCAGGGACTAGCACAGTTTACACAGAGGTCCGGATCCTTACGGGTCTGGGTCGCCACAGGCGCGGGGCAGCGGGTCGCGCGGGCCGCGCGGGAGCACGCGGGTGGCCGGACGGGCGGAGCGCGGGCGCGCAGGGCGGGGGCAGAGCGGCCGGACGGGCGGAGCGCGGGATCGGGCGGCGGCCGACGTTGGAGGAGATGGCCGGCGCGGGGCGGCACGCGGTGACGGCGGCCAAACTCAAAAGCGAGCGCGTCACCGGATGTGCTAGGGAGAGGGGAGAACGGGAAGGTGGCCGGGGATGGGAGAAGCTCACCGGAGCGGCGACAAATCGCGATGAACGGCGGTGGCAGAGAGTAACTCCGGCGAGAAATTGATCTCAAACCGAAGCGAAATTGATCGTGGGGTTTGGGGAAAGTGGTAGAGGAGTTCGGGGGCTTTGATATGACGCGCGGGGTTTCGGATTTGGTGGTTCGTGCGCGAAGAAATCGGAACGGAATCGTGGGTGACTCGGAGTCGTTCGTGGCCGGGCTTCTCGGGGAATCGGTTGGAGAAGAAGATGAGCGCGGGTCCCACCAGTCAGTGAGAACGGGCCGGCCGGTTCGGGTGGAGCGGTCCGGTCCGATCCGGTTTGACCGGTTCGGTCCGGTGTGACCAGTTTCCTCCGGTTTTTCCTTTTCTTTTATCTATTTTCTGTTTTTGAACCTCAAACTTGATTCGAAGCTCCAAATCACTCCAAATAAAATGCAACAAAATTTATAAAATCATATTTTCATATGATCTAACTTTTGGAACATGAATTTCCTCAAAATAAAATATTTAAAAATAGATTTGCCTATAAAATGGCTTTTGGGCCCCTTAGGCTATCGAAACAAATTATTTTTCAAAATAATTTCAAAAGCCAACTTATGGGATAGCTCTATATATGCATTAAGTCCCTTTTTACCACAATACCCTCATGGGTTAAAATGCAAATAATCAAGAGCAAGATCAAAGCCCAAAATCAACTAAAGGCATCTTTGCAAAAGGGTTTTTTGGGCAAGTTTTAGGGTTTTGAAAGTAATCCAATGCAAGGGTGACATGATGCTTATGATATGCAATGCATATGAAGAGTTTTGAAAATTGGGATGTTACAATCATCCAGAATTTAAATAGTACTTACAACCTCTCATGACCTCTTGGGCCAGCATAAAACAAATATTGTTTCAACATCATAAAACAATGTTTCAAAAATACTGCAGCGAAAAAGGGTAGAACATAAGGGCCACAGCTACTCCAAGGTGAGAGCATGTTGGAATGTAAGCACATGACCCACAACATAACGACGAACCTCACTCATCGTCGGATCCACCTGCATTATTAATTGCAGCCACTACGTGGTCAGTACATTTGAATGTATTGGCAAGTTCACCAGAGTTATAAAGGACCTACCAAGTACATGCATAATTTGGCTATGTGGGGTTTGACTGTTTGCATAAAAGCATCATAGTTCAATCCTATCATTTTTAAACAAACAGTTTTAAGTTCTATTGGACACGGGGTAGAAACAACCATGCTCCTATTAACCTAGGCACATTGAGTAGAAACATCAATGCTCCTACCCAGTTCAATCCATTCATTTTATTAGGAAATTGGAATGAGTGAGACTTTCCTTACAGCCCCAGTATCTAGTTGCTCATAATTGTCCGTAACCGGGGACACGGCTAAGTACTTAGTTTGACACTCTAGAGAGGTGGTACACTTTACCCACAAGAAATCGACGTGTTAATCCCTTGCTGTCCTCAGGGTAGAGTAGCAATGGCATCGACTATAGGAATTTTCAGAACATAATCTCCCAGACCACCTGAGGGACGCGCCCCCACCTACACTGCTACATACCGATGTCACCTATGATCCGGGTTCATATTCTTACATCCATCCTAGCAGAGCCCATAATACCATGTGGTTGTACTGGAAGCTACTAAACAGGAAACTAGTCCAGTCTCTGGTTACCCTGGGTGGCATTCCTCAGTTGCAACGCAGGCGCTCCAATAGAAATGACGATACGACTCATAGAAATGGACCTGGCGTCGCATACATCTCCACTTTCTCAAACCAGCCCACCCAGGACGATTCATTGAATTACTTGTTTTGCCATACACTAGGAAAACCATATTGTAATTCAATAATATCACATTGTAATAATACCACCCTCGTATATTATCATAGCGTAGCATTTTACTACCACGATGGCAATTGGTGGTGAGGACATGGCAAGGGTATCCTATACTACTAGGAGAGATCATAGCTAGCATAGATACAATAATAATCCTAACAACTCAACTAATAAAATCTAGTGTATAATAAAATAATGGGATGATGATCAAAGTGAACTCGCCTTGATAGTAGTTGGTATTCAAGCACTCTTCACAATCACACAGTTCGCTCTCTGAAAAAACTAAACAATACAAACAATGCATACATAAACACACCATACAAACAAAAGAAGATGTATGCCATGATGCAATGCAAAACATGTGACATGAGTGGGCTGATTTTATTCGGGTGATCTGCTGGTCCAAAGCATTGATAATTAAGCACATGTAATTACGGTTTTAAACAAATGTCAAAGGCTAGGGTTTAAACCCTAAAATAAGGTTTTATTTGCATCTGCAGAACAAATTAATTCGAAATATTTATTTCTCTGTCCCAATGGACAGAGGATAATAAAACAAATTTTTGGGCACTGGTTTCACTTAAAAAAGACTCATAAATAATTAGTTATGATTTAAATGGTATTAAACCCTATTCTGTAATTTGAATGTGATTAAAAAATTCAAATTTGAAAATGGTCAGTGCCAAAAGATTCTAAATTTCCTAAGGATTCTAGAAAGGTGTGGATCATCAAAATTGGCTGAACAGATTAAAAGATATGATCATTTGAAGTTACAGGGGCTTTTCTGCAAAAGTGCCATTTAAATAAACTGGGGAATTAAAATTACATTTTCATTTTTATTTAAAGCGCCCCGTGTCATCTCCTGATTGGTCGATACCGTTTCGTTTAAGTGAATTAACCGGGATCTAATCTTAGCCGTTGATTAGGGATGGACGGTCGGGATCGAAGATGGAGGCTCACCGGCGCTAGGGTTTCGGCGAGGAGCTCCGGCGAGGAGCGGCGGCGGGCGGTTCCGGCAATGCGGCGGTTCGGGGAGGTGCTCGGGGAAGTGCGCGGGAGGCACGGCGCGGCACGGCGAAGTCGCGGACGCGGTCGGCGGCGCTTGGGGACGGCGGACGCCTCGCCTAGGACAGAGACGAGCGCGGCGGCGCGGGCGGAACCCCGGTGAGCGACGGGCGGCGCGTTTTCGGCGGCTAGGGGGCACCTAGGACAAATCCGCGCGCGTCAAAATGTGCGCGAGGGCATGCGGTCCAGAAATTTCAAGGTTTGGGCGAAGAAGCTCACCGGCGAGTCGGCGCGGGGCGAGAGACGGCGACGGCGGCGCTAGGGTTTCGGCGAGCAAATTCGTCGGCGTGGGTGCGAAATCGAGGCGGCGAGAAGAGGGGAAGAAGAGAGGGGGGGCAGAGCTTTATAGTAACGCGGTCGGGGCACTTCGGGAAGGTCGGGACGAGGAGATTGCGGCGGAAATGGTAGGCGGCGCCGCGGACGCGGGCGCTTTCCTTACCAGGAAGACGACCCTAACGCGTGGGTCCCACGCGTCAGTGGCTCGGCGCAGGTGCGCGTGGCACTGTGCCGGCTCGGTCCGGTCCAGGCGCGCGGAACAAGGCTGGTTCGGCCCATTTGGCCGGGCCGGTCCGGTTTTCTCCCTTTTTTTCTTTTAGCCTTTTCTTTTTCTGTTTTTCTTATTTCTTTGATATCTTTTGATTTTGAAATCCAAATTGGTCCAAATAAATTCCAGAAAATTTCTAAAATATGTTCTATCATGATACAACTTTTGGGAGTTGTTTCCCCTCAAAATAAAATATATAAAAATACATTTTCCCTATAAATGCCTTTAGGGCTATATATCTATTTAAATAAAATACTTTTTCAACTCCAAATAATTATCCAAAAATTATGGGATAGCTCATTTATGCAATAAACCCCCTTTCATAAATAAACTTTATTGGTTTGAAGATCCAAAGCTCAAATGGGTAAAACCTCTAGGGTTTAAATTGAAAAAAAATCCTTTTCAAAGCCTTTTGAGATTCAAATTTGAATTCAAACATGCAATTGTGGCACGATGCTTATGGATGCAATGCATATGTAAGAATTTAAAATTTTGGGATGTTACAGCAGCGCCCGAGGCACCACAACGGAAATGGTAACCACAATGGAGGTGGAAACCAAAATGGAAATGGAAAGGGCGTCACCAACGGTAATGGAGCCGGACAGAACCGCAACCCTGGCAGGGACATGAGCCAGGTGGAGTGCTTCAAGTGCCACAAGATGGGGCACTACTCCAACGACTGCCCAGAGAGGTTGACAGGGAATATGGTTAAACCAAACCCATTCCAGAAGGGCAACGTGAACCACATCGACGTGGAAGAGATCACGGAGGAGCAAGGTATAATCATCGGTACCTTTAGCATTAATTCAATTAAAGCTTTAGTACCGGTCGATACCGGTGCATCTCATTCATTCATCTCAAGAGGGGGAGAACTGATAGCCGCCTATGACTGCCGTCGGCTAAGCTTGGAAATAGGGAAACACACCTTCCCCACGGACCTAATAATAATAGGGTCCAAGGGTTTGGATGTCATCCTAGGAATGGATTGGCTGGCCAAGTATGAGGGAATCATAGACTGTGTCAGAAGGACCATCACCCTCACCACCCTACAAAATAAGAGAATCCGTTTCAAGTCTGCTTTTGAACATAAGAGACCTAAGGTCAATTCTCTTAAGGAGGTTAGCCTGGACGAGGTTCCAGTAGTGAATGAGTATCCGGATGTTTTTCCGGAAGAGTTGACAGAGATGCCACCAGACCGTGATGTAGAGTTTCTCATCGAGTTAATGCCTGGAAGTGGACCCATAGCCAAGAGACCTTATAAGATGGCTGTGGATGAGTTAAAGGAATTGAAGAAGCAGCTAGCTGAAGAGTTAGCGAAAGGTTTAATCAGCCCCACTTCATCACCATGGGGAGCACCTGTCCTTTTTGTGGAGAAGAAGGACAAGAGCCAGTGGATGTGTATTGATTATCGTCAGTGAATGAGGTGACGATAAAGAATAAATACCCTTTACCTATCATCAATGATCTTTTCGACCAGTTGGAAGGAGCCTGTGTGTTCTCAAAGATCGATCGGCGATCAAGGTATTTTCAACTGAAGATCCGAGAGATGGATATACCCAAGATGGCATTCACCACTAGCTATGGACTGTACGAGTATACCGTGATGCCATTTGGATTGAACAAGGCACCCGCATACTTTATGAATATGATGAACAAAGTGTTCATGCAATTCGTGGACAAGTTTGTCGTGGTGTTCATCGATGATATTTTGATTTATTTCAAGAGCAAGGAAGAGCATGAGCAGCATCTGCGCATGGTTTTAGTGAAGCTGAGAGCGCACAAGTTGTACGCCAAGTTCAGCAAGTGTGACTTTTGGTTGTCAGAAGTCAGTTTTCTAGGGCACATCGTGTCAGGAGCAGGAGTAGCTGTCGACCCGGCTAAGGTGACCGCTGTTACAGAATGGGAGTCACCCAAGAATGTTGGAGATATCCGCAGTTTCCTAGGACTCGCGGGATACTATCGGAGATTCATTGAGAACTTCTCCAAGATTGCTAAACCTATGACAGAACTACTACAGAAAGAGAAGAAGTTTGCTTGGAACGAAAAATGTGAAGAGAGTTTCCGGTAATTAAAGAAGAGATTGGTGTCCGCACCTATTCTTGTGCTACCAAACCTGCAAGAGGACTTTCAAGTCTATTGCGACGCTTCACGTCAAGGTTTGGGAGGAGTATTGATGCAAGGTGGGAGAGTCGTAGCTTACGCTTCGCGGCAACTCAAGAGTCACGAAGGCAACTACCCATGCATGATCTGGAGTTAGCATCGGTAGTGCACACCTTGAAGACTTGGAGACACTACCTTATGGGGAAACATTGTGAATTGTTCACGGTCACAAAAGCCAGAAGTATATATTCACCCAGAAGGAGCTGAATCTGAGGCAAAGATGGCTGGAACTGATAAAGGATTATGACCTGAGTCTGCAGTACCATCCCAGCAAGGCTAATGTCGTAGCCGATGCATTGAGCCGAAAGGGCTATGTAAATGGACTGACAGCTGGAGAATTACCACCAGAGTTGTGCAAACAGTTCAAGGACTTGAGACTTGAGATTGTGCCTGAAGGACATCTGGTCACTTTGGAAGTACAGCCCACTTTACTGGATAGGATCAGAAAAGCACAGAAGGATGACTCTGAAATAAATGAGATAAAAGAGAATATGGTTGCCGAGAAAGCAAAGGATTTTCGTGAGGATGACCAAGGAACCATATGGTTCGGTAATCGCATTTGTGTACCGCAGGATCCGGAAATCAGAAGACTGATTTTACAAGAAGCCCATGATTCACCGTACTCAATCCACCCTGGGAACACGAAAATGTATATGGACCTAAAGGAAACATTTTGGTGGTCCGGATTAAAGCGAGACATCGCAGAGTTCATTGCCTTGTGTGATGTGTGCAGCAGAGTTAAAGCCGAACACCAGAAACCAACAGGATTTCTAAGACCACTGCCAATACCAGACTGGAAGTGGAATAAAGTAGGCTTGGATTTTATCACCGGTTTACCAAGGACCAGATCAGGATATGATTCCATTTGTGTAGTGGTTGACCGTTTGACCAAGGTTGCCCACTTTATACCGGTAAAGACTACCTACACCAGTGCACAGTTAGCGAAGCGCTACATATCCAGAATAGTGTGTTTACACGGAGTACCCAAGAAAATAGTTTCGGACAGAGGTACCCAATTCACCTCAAGATTTTGGGGACAACTACATGAGTCTCTAGGAACGAGACTAGAATTCGGTACAGCATTTCATCCGCAGACGGATGGACAGACCGAGCATGTAAATCAGATTCTTGAAGATATGTTGAGAGCTTGCGCTCTAGATTATGGATCCAGTTGGGATGACAATCTGCCGTATGCAGAGTTTTCATACAACAACAGCTTCCAAGCCAGCATAGGAATGTCACCGTTTGAAGCTTTGTATGGAAGGAAGTGCAGAACACCATTGTTATGGGATGGTGTAGGAGATCGTAGCCTATTCGGTCCGGATATGATAAAGGATGCCGAGGAAAAGGTTAGGCTCATCCGAGACCGACTGAAGTTAGCTCAGTCAAGGCAGAAGAGCTACGCAGATTCCAAACGTAGGGAGGTTACCTAGGAGGCTGAAGATAGAGCGTATCTCAGAGTTTCACCGATACACGGGGTTAAGAGATTTGGAATCAAGGGAAAGTTAGCACCCCGTTTCATTGGACCTTTCAAGATCTTGTCACGCCAAGGAGAAGTGGCCTACAAATTTGACTTACCGGAAGCACAGTCCAATGTCCACAATGTCTTCCATGTATCGCAACTGAAGAAGTGTCATCCTGAGATGGCCGACACACCACTGAGGGATACGATACCCCTTGAGGAAGTGCAGATACAAAGTGACCTCACCTATGAGGAGAAACCGCTCAGAATCTTGGATACAGCTGAGAGACAAACCCGATCCAAGACCATCAAGTTTTGCAAAGTTCAGTGGGACCATCACACTTAAGAGGAAGCCACTTGGGAGCGCGAAGATGATCTCCGAGAAGAGCACCCACACCTATTTGCTAACAACACCGAATCTCGAGGACAAGTTTCATCTTATGGGCGTTAGGTCTGTAACATCCCAAAAATTTCAAAATTTTACATGTGGATTGCATCCATGAGAATCATGCCACAATTGCATATTTGAATTCAAATTTGAAGCTCAAAAAGGCTTTAAAAGGATTTTATTTCAATTTAAACCCTAGGATTTACAACCATTTGAGCTTTCGACCTTCAAACCAATAGGTTTTATTTATAAAAGGGGTTTACTGCATAAATAAGGTCGCCCATAATTTTTGGATAATTATTTGGAGTTGAAAAAGTATTTTATTTAAATAGTTATATAGCCCTAACGGCATTTATAGGGCAAATGTATTTTTATATATTTTATTTTGAGGGGAAATTACTCCCAAAAGTTGTATCATGGTAAAACATGATTTTACAAATTTTCTGGAATTTATTTGGGCCAATTTGGTGTACAAAATCAAAAGATATCAAAGATATGAGAAAAAGGAAAAAAGAAAAGGCTAAAAGAAAAAAAAAGGGGAAAACCAAACCGGCCCGGCCTTTTTGGGCCGAACCGGCCCAGCATCGCCAGAGCCAGCCCGAACCGGCCGGCCCAGCGCGCGCACGACCGCCAGGAGCCCCCGACAGGTGGGCCCCCCCTGTCGGGGTCATCTTCCCCGCGTGGAAAGCCCGGCGCGTCACGCCGCCCGACCCGCGCGCGCGGTCACCGCCGCCATCGCCGCTCCCCATCGATTTCGGCCTTCCCGAAACTCGCCGCGCACGTCAATATAAAGCCCCGTCCCTCCTCTTCTCTTTCCCTTTGCTCAGCCTCCCCCGCACGCGCCCACGCTGCCGAATTGCCTCGCCGAAGCAAGGGGCCTGCCGCCGCCGTCTTCGCGTCGCGCCGACCCCGCCGGTGAGCACCTTCTGCCGCAACTTTGAATTTCCGGAGCCGCTCGGCCGTGCGCATCTTTTGACGCGCGCACTTTTGTTTGTGGTGCCCCCTAGCCGCCGGAACCATGGCGCCCGTCACTCGCCGGAGCTCCGCCGCCCGCCGCCGTCTTCGCGCCGTCCTAGGCAAGGCGTCCGACCGCCCGAGCCGCGCCGACCGTGTCCCCGACCCCACCTCGACGCACCGCACCTCGCGCGCGCTTCCTCGAGCCACCCCCGTCTCGCCGGAACACCCCTCGCCGCCGCCTCCCGAGCTCGCACCGTCGCCGGAACCCTAGACCACGCCGGTGAGCTCCATCTTCAATCCCGACCGTCCATCCTTGATCAACGGCTCAGATTAAATCAGATTATTCCTTATAAAATGAACCAGTATCATCCAATGAGATTGTGATACGTGGCACCTATTTTATAAAACAAAAAATGTAATTTTAATTCCCGGAATAATTAGAAATGGCACATTTGCAGAAAAGCCCCTGTAACTTCAAATGATCTTATCTTTTAATCTGTTTGGCCAAATTTGATGAACACCTTTCTGGAATCCTTAGGAAATGTAGAATCTTTTGGAACCGTCCAATTTCAAATTTGAATATTTGAATCACAGTCAATTTACAGACAAGGGTTTAATGCCATTTAAATCATAACTGTTTATTTAGAAGTCTTTTTTAAATGAAACCTGTGCCCAAAAATTTGTTTCATTATCCTCTGTCCATTGGGACAGAGCAATAAATATTTTAAAGTAAATTATTTGACTGATGCCAATAAAACCTTATTTAGGATTTTAATAAATTGTTTTTACCCTTTTGTTTAAAACCCTAATGCATTTGTTTTAATTACTTATGCTTAAGATCAGTTGATCACCCAAATAAAATAAAACCAAATCATGTCACATGTTTGCATCGCATCATAGCATGCTTTATTTTTGTCAAGATTTGAATTGTGTGTTTATGTGTGTGTATATTGTTTGTATTTGAATAGTTTTCTCGGAGAGCGAACCATGTGATTGTGACGAGTGTTTGAACTCCAACTGCTACCAAGGCAAGTTCACTTTGATCACATCCTATTATTATTGTTTTTAAAATATTTATGCATTAGAGTTGTTTGTAGAAATGCATTGATAGGACTAATACTCGTACTTATGCTAGCTATGATTGACCTACTAGTTATAGGGTTACCTTTGCCATGAATCCTCCACCAATAACCATCGTGATTAGATATTGCTTAGCCATGCTATGTTACTATACGTGGGAGGGAATCTCAATCACTGTGAAATGATGTTGTCCATGGACGTCTTCCGTCGATTCGGAGATGGATCGTCCATGGATGTCTTCCGTCGATTCGGGGAGCGCTTGCGTCGCAAATGTGGAATGCCACCTGGGGTATCAGAGACTGGACTAGTTTCCTGTTTAGTAGCTTTCAGTACAACCACAAGCTAAATGGGCTCTGGCTGGATGGAGTAAGAAATATGAACCCAGGTCCGAGGGATTGTACTGAGGTAGTTGTGTAGGTGGGAGCGCGGGTCCCTCAGGTGGTCTGGAGGAATATGTTCTGAAAATTCTTGAAGTCGATGCCATTGCTACTCCACCCGGTGGACAGCAAGGGATTAACACGTCGATTTCTTGTGGGGAATGTGTACAACCTCTCGAGAGTGTCAAACTAAGTACTTAACCGTGTCCCTGGTTACGGACATTTATGAGCAACTAGATATTGGGGCTGTAAGGAAGGTCTCACTCATTCCAACTTCTTAAATAAAATGAATGGTTTGAACAGCTACTGTCTTAGTTGTTCAAAACTGAATTTAAACAGTGCCAAAATATTCTACACGTTGTGACGATTTCAGAAAGGTGCGGAACACAATTTTTGGACAAACGGTTTGAAAGATATGAGGCTTTGAAGTTACAGGGGCTTTTCTGCAAAAAATGCATTGTCTACTACGGCCGAAAATAAAATAAAATAAAATAAAAAGGGCACTGCCACGTGGCAGAACAAGAGTGGTCGGAGCCTAGGGTTTCCGCCGGCCGGGCTAGCTCGCCGGACGGCGGCGGCGCAGGCGGGCGGAGGCGGCGCGGCGGGTCACGAGGGCGGCACGGGCGGCCGGAGGCGGGGCGGGGCGGCGCACGGGCGCGGGGCGGAGCGCGCGGCGCGGGACCGCGCGGGGCGCGGGCGGCGGCGCGCAGGCAGGCGGCGGGCGGCTCGGGGCGCGCAGGGGGCCGGACGGGCGGAGCGCGGGCTCGGGCGGCGGCCGGCGTCGGAGGAGATGGCCGGCGCGGGGCGGAGCATGAGCGGCGGCCGGCGCCGGAGAAGATGGCCGGCGCAGCGCGGGGCGCGGCGGCGGCGGCCAAACTCAAAAGTGAGCGCGTCACGGCGTTCGCGCTGGAGAGAGGAAGAAGGGGAGAGGGTCGGCGCGGGCGGAAGCTCACCGGAACGACGGCAAAACGCGAAGAATGGCGACGTCTGTGAAGAACTTCGGCGAGAAATTAGTCTCTAACCGGTGCGAAATTGATCGTGGGGTTTGGGGGAAGTGGAAGAGGAGTCCGGGGTCTTCGATATGACGCGCGGGGTTTCGGATTTGGTGATTCGTGCGCGAAGAAATCGGAACGGAATCGTGAGCGACTCGGACGGTGCGTGGCCGGGTTTCTCGGGAGTCAGTTGGAGCTTGAAGACGACACGTGGGTCCCACCGGTCAGTGAGCGGACCGGGCGGTTCAGGCGGCGCAGGTCTGGTTCGGTCCGGTTCGGTCCGGTGTGACCGGTCTACTCCGGTTTGACCAGTTTTCTCCGGTTTTTCCTTTTCATTTATCTATTTTCTGATTTTGAACCTCAAAACTGATTTGAAGCTCCAAATCGCTCCAAATAAAATGCAACAAAATTTGTAAAATCATATTTTCATATGATCTAACTTTTGGAACAAGAATTTCCTCAAAATAAAATATTTAAAATACATTTGCCTATAAAATGGCTTTTAGGGCCCTTAGGCTATCGAAACAAATTATTTTTCAAAATACCTTCAAAAGCCAATTTATGGGATAGCTCTATATATGCATTAAATCCCTTTTTACCACAATACCCTCATGGGTTAAAATGCAAATACTCAAGAGCAAGATCAAAGCCCAAAAATCAAATAAAAGCATTTTTTTGCAGAAGGGTTTTCGGGGCAAATTTTAGGGTTTTGAAAGTGATCAAATGCAAGGTGACATGATGCTTATGATATGCAATAGATATGAAGAGTTTTGAAAAATTGGGATGTTACAACCTCAATTGCATATACTTGGTAGGATCTGTTATAACTTGCAGGTGAACTTGCCAATACATTCAATGTATTGACCACGTAGTGGCTGCAATCAATAATGCAGGTGAATCTGACGAAGAGTGAGGTTCGTCGATGTTCTTTGGGTCATGTGCTTACATTCCAACATGCTCTCTCCTTTGGGAGTAGTTGAGGCCCATTTGCTCCACCTTTTCCGCTGCCGTTTGTGAAACAATTTTTCGGGTTATTTTGGAACTCTATTTGTTATGCTAACCCAAGGGGTTATGCAAGTTTGTAAGTACCATTAAGTTCTGGATGATACGATGTAATAAAGTACATTTGACTTTTGTATCTTGATATTACATCTTGAAACTGTGTGTGTTAGTGAGTCGATCCAAGTACTAGCACAAATAAGCACAAAGATCGAACCCTTGTACGGGGGGGATCACTTTAGGATTGTCCCGGCAACCTCCCGGGCGCAGTTGGCAACCTCGTTGGCGCCTTACTGGGCGATCCAGACATCGAGAGCCCCAAGCTTCCCCACCGGGTCGGAGAAGAAGGGGATCAAGGTTGAGACGTCAGTGCCGTCCACCGCCGCGGTCTGCAACTCGAACCGGGGCAACAAGTCGCGTAGTGCCTCGGCGATCTTGAGCAGCTTCTTGGTCTCTATCTGCCGCTGCCCGATCAGTGTGCCATGCTGGAGCCGCGAATCTTGCGCGGCCTTCTTGGCCTTGCGGAGGTTGTCCCCCAACGCTGCAAGCTCCGCGGTCTTGACCACGATGTCATTGCTAGCCTTGGCAAGCTCTTCCCGGATGGCGGCCAGCTCAGTTTTGAGCTTGTCCATCTTGTCCTTGGCGGAGCCAAGCTGGATCTCGTGGCGGGCCGCCGCCCCCACCGCGTCCTCGGTGGACTTGATCTGCACCTCCAACTTGACGCGAAGACCCTGGATCTCGCCGTGGTAATTGGCGATCAGGTCGCTCTTAGCCGGGCCTGGGCAGCCGCGAGCACCCCGGCGTGCTCCTTCTTGGTCGCCTCGAGGGTCACCGCCAGCGAGTCCAGCGCCCCCTGAAGCTCCGCACACTGGGCCTCCAGGCGCCGGTAGATTTCAGCCGCCGGGACGACCGGTTCCTCGGCGTCCTCCAGGGCTTTCCGGGCGAGGCGCGTCTCCTTGCGCAGCCGGGAGAGCTCTTGACGCTCCTTCTCCACGACTTCCCGCACCTCGCCAAGTTGGCTCTTGGCGATGGCGTGGTGCTCCCTCTCCTCATTAAAAGAGGTGACGAAGGCCAGTTGCTGGTCCTTGACAACGTCCAGGAACCGGTGTCCTCGCTCGAAGACGCTCGGTTCCAAGGTGATGGGATTCCAAGCCACCCCAGCAAGCGTGCCGAAGTCGGTGTTGGGGAAGGCTGCCAATGACGACGAAGCCCCCGCCGCCATCGTAGAGCTGTGCGGGGGGTCGTCTGCTTGCTCCGGGGCGTCCTGCCGATGACGCCGAAGCCCCCGCCGCCATCGCAGACGGTCGCCGCCAAGGTAGTCGACGCCGAGGCTCCGGCAACGCCCACGGACGTGGTCGCCGCCGAGGTACCGGCAGACGCCCCTAAGGCGGCCGCCGCCGCGGTGCTGGCGGCCGCCGCAAGGGCGGATGTCGCCGCCGTGGCCCCGGTGACCCCCACGGATATGGGCGTTGCCGAGGTACTGGCAGACACTCCTAAGGCGGCTGCCGCCGCGGTTCTGGCGGCCGCCGCGGGGGCGGATGTCGCTGCCGAGGCCCCGGCGACCCCCGCGGACGTAGCCGCCACCGAGGTACCGGGGGGCGCCCCTGAGGCGGCGGCCGCTGCCGGGGCGGATATCGCCGATGGAGAACATGCCGCCGCAGCTGCCGAGGAGATAGCCACGGCCGCTGCGTACGCCCTTGATCTCCGCACGACCAGGGGCGCGTCGTCCTTGTCCTCGTTGTCGTCGTCCACGGGGATGACTTCCGGGGACACTGCAGGCTGGCCCGCCTCGTCATCCAGGGACTGGAGGGAGGGCCAGCTGATCTCCGACTCGCCCCCGCTCTCCTCGAGCACCTGCTTCCCGCGAGGCGCTGGCAGGGGAGCGTGAGGGGTCCGGGTGGGGGTATCGTCCATCAACCCCCACTCGTTGCAGGGCAGGAAGGCGGCGACGATGTCGTTGAGCGCCGCAACACCGGCATGGGGGGAGAAGACCCCCGGCGGGAACCTCGTTGATTGGAGGTTTTTGCCGGAGATCCCCCTCACCCACACCTTGAGGGTTTCCAAATCCACGCCGTCCTGGTGGAGGCGTGTCCTGTCCCCGGGACCCGTGTACATCTACGCGGGCCAGGAGCGCAGTTGGAGCGGCGCGATGCGCTGGTTGATGAAGGCGCGCGCCACGTCCAAGTCGGTGAGCCCCGCCAGCCGCAGCGCCCCTACAAACGCCTCGCAGAGGAATTGGAAGGTGGCGAGGAGGAACAGCGATGTGGGGTGAAGCTGCGCTACCTGCAGCCGGTACGATTCCATCAGCGCGTGGAGGAACAGCGAGAATGGCGGCACCAGCCCGGTGAGGAGGAAGCGCCCGAACACCCGGAAGTCATTGTCCTGGTGCTCGGCGCCCGCGGGAAGATGTGGGTCTCTCCGTGCTCGTTGAATCGGGAAGCGACGGCGTGCTGGACCTTGGCCAGCGCTTTGCCATTGTAGCCCGGCCGGTAGAAGGCTAGTGAAGCCGTCATCTCCCGCTTCTTCCGGTCTCTGTCGGCGGCTGCCTTGGCGGCCGCTTCGCTCCTGCTGGCCGCCGCTTTCCCGGGGGCCTTCCCCTCTTTTCCCTTCCTGGTGGTGGGAGGCGCCATGGGGAGTGCGGGTAGGAGTTCGCAAAAACACTTGGACGCAGGATGTGAAGGAGGTGGAAGATGAAGGCTGTGGGGGCAAAGTGTTTGGTAACGGCTGGTTCCGCACCCTACGGGTGCGCGGGGATAATTCCTAATCAAAGGGAGTAAGGCGGAGAGTGGCCTTAACTTCCTTGTTTAAGGGCGAGGTTATGGCGGAAATCACGCGCCCACTACTCCGTCAGTAATGGCAGGACGCAAGGGGCAGCGAAGGGACGCGGGCCCGAGCCGAATCGGGACCCACGCGTCGGATTGGGGCGTAGCCCGGCAACCGGCTAGAGAAAAACTCGTTTCGGGAATAGGTGTTGCGGGCCCAAGCCCAGGGGCTACTGTCACACCAGTGGCACCCGAGGTACCACTGCTGCGTGATGCGTGGGTCGTGTCACCGAGTTCCCGGGAGCACATCATCCCGGGCGGCAGCTAACGGGCTGCCCGGCAAGTCACCAGCCCGGAAGGGCTAGCAGGGCTTGGGGGAATATTCCTGCCGGGCTGCCTCCCAGGAAGTCACTTGCCGGGAGGGGGGTTCCTGGGCGCAGGCTCCCGTCGTGAGGGCGGGGCCGAGCAGGCAGAACAACGGCGCCACGTGGGCGCGCGGCAGGCACCCAGCGCAGAGACTCACCAGAGCGAGGAGTGAGGCGCACGGCGCATTAAATGAGCCGACAGGAGGGGAGTTACCCGTCTAATCAGGTGAACAGTGGCTGTCCAGAGCTAGTTCTTAGGCCTTAGGCCCCTAGCGGAGGAGTTGGCACTCATGCATGCCACCAGCGCACCGAGGGGGAGCTGCCCTGTCTCCCTGCTTGCCACTTGTAATCCATGCACCGTGGCACCTGTGGCATCCCCTTGGCTATAAAAGGAGGACCCCCGCCAACGGTCAAAGGGTTGGTTCATTCGAGTCCGGATCAGTTCGATAGGCTCACGGTTAGCCTCTAGTGTTAGCAGAGAGTGGCAAGGAACACTTAGCCAAAAGGAGAGAGTACCCGGGAATGCACCCGGCAACCTGTAAACACTTGGTTTTGTGGTAATACGAGCTCAGACAAGCAGGACGTAGGGTTTTACACCTCCGGGTGGTCCGAACCTGGGTAAAAACGTGCGTGCATGTGTCCCTAGCTTGCGTGCGTTCTGGTTGCATTACTTTGCAAGTTACATACGCCATCGGCCACGCCGGCGATCGCCAGAGCGATCCCCGACGCCCCTGCCGAACCTAAAAGGGGGTGTGCCAGCACGCCCCCAGTGTCGGAGCCCCGTGCGACGACACTAATAGGTAATCCATTTTGGTGCACAAGTCCTCTTGAGATGAATGGATGAGATGCACCGGTATCAAACAGTACTAAAGCTTCACAAGAATTAATGCTAAAGGTACCGATGAGTATACCTTGCTCCTCGGTGATCTCTTCCATGTCGATGTGGTTCACGTTGCCCTTTTGGAATGGGTTTGGTTTAACCACATTCCCTCCAAATCTTTCTGGGCAATCGTTGGAGTAGTGCCCCATCTTGTGGCACTTGAAGCACTCCACCTGGCTCATGTCCTTGCCAGGGTTGCGGTTCTGTCCTGCGCCTCCGCCATTGCCATTGTTGTGGCCCTTTCCATTCCCATTCTGGTTCCCACTTCCATTGTGGTTCCTCGAGCACTGTTGCTGCTGGTGCTGATGCTGTTGCTACTGTTGCTGGTGCTGGTGCTTGTTGTTGTTGCTCCCGGTATGGCGGTTGTGGTGGCCATACCGTCCATTGCGCTTGTCATTGTGGCCCCCGGCCTTGTGCATAGTCGAACTGCCACTGCCGTCTTGGGAGGTGAGCTGCTTCTTGTGCGGCCCCGCGTGAGAGCTTCCCTGTTGGAGTCTCCTCTTGCGGTTCTCCATCTGGTGAAGCTTGTTCTCCAGCACAATCGCCTTGTCTATCAGTGACTGATAGGTGGGAGTGTAAGCAACTGCTAGCTGAACGGAGAATTCATCGTTCAGAGCATCCAAGAACCTCTCCCGGCGCTTGGCATCAGTGTTCACGTCGTCGGGCGCATAACGAGCGAGGCTGTTGAATTGGTCGATGAACTCGACCACGGTGCGGCTTCCTTGCCTGAGCCTCAGAAACTCCTTCCTCTTCAGGTTAAGCACCCCCGCAGAGATATGGGCGGTGCGGAAGGCTTCCTGGAACATGTCCCAGGTGACATTCTTGATGGGGGTGGTGATCTGAAAGTTCTCCCACCATGATGCAGCTGGTCCTTCAAGCAGATAGGCTGCAAACCTCACTTTCTCCTCCTCGGTGCAGTTGATTGTCACTAGGTTCTTATTGATGGAGCGGAGCAATCGTCCGCTACTATGGGCTCTGGTGAGCCGGAGAAGGTAGGTGGGCGTAACCGCAGGATTCTGGTCAACATGTCCACTTGAGGTGGGTGGTGTTGCTGGTTGTTGTCGGGGTTCTGCTGGTTGTTGTGGTTGTTGGCCAATTGCTGAGTGATCAGCTGGAAGAATTGGGTTTGTGCCGCCAAAAACTGCTGCATGGGGGCAGCATTCCCGTCTTCTTCGGCATTGTTGGCCTCAGTGTTGTTTGTTGGGTTCTGGCGTCTTGGAGGCATCTGTTTAGGGTAGCATAGATGAGGAACAATAGATAGAATAGAGCTAAGGATATCTAAGCCCCCACAAGAAACATTAATTCAGACATATCTCAATCACTCAACCAAACATTCATAAAAAGGTTTTGAAAAATCAAATCACAACTTGTTCACGATGGGACTCTGCCCGTAAATGAAAGAATACGGGAATAAAGCAATCAATCTACATTGCCATACACATAGTTTGTATGGTCAATGACTAACTCGCTGAATGGATAACAAAATAAACTGTAATGTCTGGTAGGCACCAACTAGGGCTAGGGAGGTGTTGCTGATGGTGCGGCCCCGTTCGCCTTCTTCTTGGAGTGGGTGTTGGAGGCAAGGGTGTCCATCTCATGAACCTCCAGGGGCTCCTCCTCCTCAGTCGGTACCCCCTCCTGAGGCTCCATCTCCTGATCCTGTGGCGGAGGTGGGGTCTGAACAGGCACCGATGTAGGGGCTGGCGTGGGAGCGGGTGCGGCGGCGGCGGTCAGGAACGCCTGGAACTGCTCGCAGTAGTAGCGGGCCTAATCCCTCTCATACTGCAGCTGCTCTATTGCGTCACCCATGTTGAGGACAGTATTCTGTAGCACTGTCTTGTCCTCCTGCAGTTGGGCATTCTCTCCCAGTAGTTGGCCGACCTGCTCCTCGGCTATGTTGGCCCTAGTCATCTCGTGTTCGAGGCAAGACTCTAAGTCCACTGTGTTTGCCTCCATGTTCTCGAAGTGGGTCTTCACCTCGGTCGCATCCTCGTTGTCGGTTATTGCCACGGCCGAGCATGCATTGTTCCGCCTTCCAAAGAGGAAGGGGGAGTCCTCGGGAAACTCATTCCGATAGTCCCAGCACAACTGCGCAAAGGCGCACTTTATGGAAAACTGGAGGCCCCTCTCATAGGTGGGGTAGCGGGCGATGAAGGTGATATCCGGCGTCACTAGGGCGATCTGATGCCCGCGGACCTTTGCTTCAATCTCCCACCGTGGCTGCCATCCTTCTGGCACGGCGGGCTCGACGCGGCCTCTGAACCTGGGAGGTGGCAGGTCGAGGAACGCACACAGTGCCGCCAAAGGGGTACTGAACAACTGCTCATCGTCGGTGGAGGGGTAGTAGACGCGGGTGAACAGCGGCACGTTGCCAAAGGGTGGTGGTGGGCTTTCCATCTATAAAAAACAAAGAAGGAAAGGTAGGGAAGTATCAGTGACATGATCAAAAGGTCGAATGCATGTAAAATAAAAGATAAGGATAGTAGGGTGGATAAAATGACAAAATTATAATTAAAGGTGGAATTGCAAAAATAGAATAGGAAGTATGATAATAACAGTATAACATGACAACATGATTATAATAGTGGGTGGCAAAATAAAACAAAAAGAAAATATGCATCTGTGGTACAATGGCATAGTATTTAGTGTATATGTAAAATAAATTAACAATTTATGACATGCATGTGTAAGAGGTAAATGCAATGATTTAGACGAGTAGGGATAAGGAATAAAGTATATATATCGATCAGATAGAGATAAGAAGTAATCCTAAGGTTTGGTCTTATCCTAATCCAAGTTAGGGTCACGTTCCTATAGGTTAGCCTGTTTTGTAAACCTTTAGTTACAGAAACTTTGTTATAGATTAGCCTGTTTTGTAAACCTGTATCTTTTGACTCACAACTCCTATTTAGGTTAAACTAGTGTATTTTGAAAGCTTCTTAGATCTAGTTTAATTCATCCCATTGGCCCTCTGTATTTTGAAGCCATTAGCACCAATAACATTTCAATTGGAATTAATACCTTTAGTCTGCCTGTTTCTGACTAGCCGTCTTTGCAAGCTCATATCTTTTTATCCGTCTGTCCTATTAAGCCAATTCCTTCTGGAATACAAAGAATAGATCACCCTCCTCACAACAGTCCAATTGTTCACCTTGTTTCAGTTCATAATCAATAGTGTATTTTCCTCATATCTTTTTATCCGTCTGTCCTATTAAGCCAATTCCTTCTGGAATACAAAGAATAGATCACCGTCCTCACACCAGTCCAATTGTTCACCTTGTTCCAGTTCATAATCAATAGTGTATTTTCAGTTGAAAATTGTATCTGCTGCAATCTGATTACTGATTAGCTACCTTCGAAGAGGCATATCTGTTGATCCCTAATTCTAAACCAGTTCTTTTTTTCTGTGTTGACAAGAATAAACCCAACTCTTGATTCTGGACCACTTTGTGCACCTTTTCAAATTCATCTACCAGAACCTATGACCCCTAGAAAATTGTATCTGTTAACAGCTCGTAGGTTACCAAATCAATTCCGTTCCAACTCCGCTTTTGTCCCAACCTTGTTCTCCTACCTCTTAGACCTATGCCTAGGACAACCTAACAGTAGTTAGGTACTATTTAATTTAAAAATTTGTATTTGCTTTGGTTCTTTATTTGGAGTTATGATTTGGAGTTGTGGAATGGTTATTTATTATTGATTTTCGTTCTTCGCGATAGATTATACGGAGTGCGGTAACTATGAGTATCGAAAAGAAGAAGAATACAAAGACACTAATCAGGCAAGTTCACTTTCACCATCATCCCATTATTTTATTATGCACTAGATTTTATTAGTTGCATTGTTAGGATTATTATTGTATCTATGCTAGCTATGATCTCTCCTAGTAGTATAGGATACCCTTGCCATGTCCTCACCACCAATTGCCATCGTGGTAGTAAAATGCTATGCTATGATAATATACGAGGGTGGTATTATTACAATGTGATACTATTGAATTACAATATGGTTTTCCTAGTGTATGGCAAAACAAGTAATTCCATGAACCGATCTGGGTGGGCTGCTTTGAAGAATTGGAGATGTATGCGACGTCAGGTCCATTTCTATGGGTCCATTTCTATGAGTCGTCTCGCCATTTCTATGGGAGCGACTGCGTTGCAACTGACGAATGCCACCCGGGGTAACCAGAGACTGGACTAGTTTCTTTTTTAGTAGCTTCCAGTACAACCACATGGTATTATGGGCTCTGCCAGGATGGATGTAAGAAATATGAACCTGGATCCGAGGTGACATCGGTATATAGCAGTGTACGTTGGAACGTGTCCCTCAGGTGGTTTGGGGAAATATGTTCTGAAAATTCCTGTAATCGATGCCGTTGCTACTCTACCCTGAGGATAGCAAGGGATTAACACGTCGATTTCTTGTGGGTAAAGTGTACCACCTCTCGAGAGTGTCAACTAAGTACTTAGCCGTGTCCCCGGTTACGGACAATTATGAGCAACTAGATATTGGGGCTGTAAGGAAGATCTCACTCATTCTAATTTCGTAATAAAATGATCGGATTGAACTGGATAGGAGCATTGATGTATCTACTCAATGTGCCTAGGTTAATAGGAGCATGGGTGTTTCTACCCCGTGTCCAATAGAATTCAAAATTATTTGTTTAAAAATGATAGGAGTGAACAAGGATCTGTTATAACCCTTTGGTGAACTTGCCAATACATTCAATGTATTGACCCCTACTGGTTGCAACGTTTAAATGTTGCAGGTGAACCAGGTGAAAAGTGAGGTACGAATTGTTAGGGTTGCGAGTTTACATTCCAACATGTTTCGACTGTGGAGTTGTTATGGGACTCCTGTATCTTCTGCCTTTCGCTGCAAGATTTTATTTTTCTCTTGAGCTAACCCATGAGGTTACGCAATATGTAAGGTACTATTTAATTCTGGATCAATACGATGTAATATACTTTTGACCTTTGTATCTTGATATTACATCTTGAAACTGTGTGTGCTAGCGAGTCGATCTAGGGACTAGCACGGTAAGCACAGAGATCGAACCCTGTAAGGGGGGGGATCGCTTCACACAGTTTCAAGATGCAATATTGAGATACAAAGATCAAAGTACTTTATTACAACGCATTCATCCAGAGTTTAATAGTACTTACAAACTTGCATGACCCTTGGGTACACATAACAAAATAATGTTCCAGCATAATAAAATAGTATTTAAAAGAAAACAGCAGCGGAAAGGTAGAGCAAAAGGGCCACAACTACTCCACGGAGAGAGCATGTTGGAATGTTAGCACATGACCCAAACAACAACGACGAACCTCACTCTTCGTCAGATTCACCTGCATTATTAATTGCAGCCACTACGTGGTCAATACATTGAATGTATTGGCAAGTTCACCTGGAAGTTATAACAGTCCTAACAAATTCATGCAGTTTTTGGCAAGGTGGGGTTCAGGCTTTTTCGCGTGGTAGCAGAACATAGTTTACTACTATTGAAGGTTACGATATTGTTAACTATTGGACACCGGGTAGAAACACCGATGCTACTATTAATCTAAGGACATTGAGTAGACACATCAATGCTCCTAACCCAAGTTCAAACCATTCATTTTATTTAGAAGTTGGAATGAGTGAGACCTTCCTTGCAGCCCCCAAATCTAGTTGCTCAAAATTGTCCGTAACCGGGGACACGGCTAAGTACTTAGTTTGACACTCTCAAGAGGTTGTATACATTCCTCACAAGAAATCGATGTGTTAATCCCTTGCTGTCCTCCGGGTAGAGTAGCAACGGCATCGACTTCAAGAATTTTCAGAACATAATCCTCGAGACCACCTGAGGGACCCGCGCTCCCACCTACACAGCTACCTCATTACAAGGCTGCGGGGAGTACGAGACGAGACGGCGCGGCGTCGGCGGCGAGATGGGCGCGCGCGGGTTGGGCGGCGTGACCCGTGGGGGTTTCCTTGCGGGGAAGACGACCCCGACAGGTGCGTCCACCCGTCGGTGGCTCGGAGTGTGCGCACACGGGCGTTGGGCCGGCTCGGGTGCGGGGGCGCACGGGACTGGGCCGGTCCGGTTTTCCTTTTTTTTCTTTTTTCTCCTTTTCTTTTTCTGATTTCTTTGATAACTTTTGATTTTGAACTCCAAATTGATTCAAATAAATTGCAGAATTTTTTTTAAATCAAATTATAATATGATTCAACTTTTGGGACTAATTTCCCTTCCAAATAAAATTTATAAAAATACATTTGCCCTATAAATCCCTTTAGGGCTCATTTATGCAATAAACAACTAATTAAATAAAAATAGTTTTTCAACTCCAATTTAAAAACTAAAAATTATGGGATAACTCATTTATGCAATAAACACCTTTTTATTGATAAACCCTATGGGTTTAAAATCCAAAGCTCAAATGAGTGAAAGTCTAAGGTTTAAAATGAAATGAAACGTTTTCAAAGCCTTTTTGGAATTCAAATCTTGATTCAAAAATGCAATTGTGGCATGAGGCTGATGAATGCAATGCATATGAAAGGTTTAGAATTTTGGGATGTTACAGCAAGTCCGGGAGTACTTTGGTTTGTGCAGAGATGCGCTAGTACTGATTTATCAGTCTCTTTGGCCATTGAGGGATTCTCCTTTAGCTCTTGGAGAGTTGATGAAGAAATTCCAGAACGGGGTAGCTATCAGGGAGCAACTTCGACTCCAACTGGTGAGGGGAGCCAAGATTGCGCTTTCGTTTGTGAAGATCCACTATCCAGAACTTGACCTGAGTCATGCCTACGTTCTCCCAATAAATCCTGGTGATGAATTTGATATGTGCCCGTATTTCGCCAGGGTACGTGGTATAGCGAAGGCTATGATCTAGTGGCAGGACGACTCATGAAAATGGACCCATAGAAATGGACCTGACGCCGCGTAACATCTCAAAAGTATCCAAAGCAGCCCACCCAGGACGGTTCATTAAATTACTTGTTTTGCCATATGCTGGAAAACACACTTTACTTCATAATGACAATAATATCACATTGTATTGATCCCACCCACGAATACTAATGTAGCATAGCATTTAACTACCTACGATGTCAATTGGGTGGCAAGGTAATGACAGGGATAAATCTATACTACTAGGAATTCAATAGCTAGCATAAATACTATAATAAACCTATGCATGCAACTAATGAAATTCTAGTGCATAGCAAAATAATGGGATTCATGATCAAAGTGAACTTGCCTTGGTTAAGATTGTTGAAGCCTTCTTCTTAAACGACACACAATCACTACAATCGCACTCCGAGCGATCTATCGTGATGAAACGAATAACAATAATAAACAATATGTTCAAACGAATAACTCTAAATGAATTCCAAATGAAACAACAATATGCAAAAGCATGGAAGACATAATAATATTATCAAAACATATTACAAATACTTTACTACAAACCTAGGTCTAGAACTAAGGGCTAGGAAGTGGTTTGGGTTCAAAAGGAGATGGAACGTTGGAATAGATGGCTGAAACAGAATACTAACTTCTGTGGATGACGGACTGATGTAGATGAACTCTAAAAGGCGTACAAGGTGATCCAGAATTTAGAGTTGGGTGTACTCTATTCAACACAGAAGTAATCAATTGATTTGGAGCTACGGATCAACAGATATGCCTCTTCGAAGGTAGCTAATCAGTAATCAGACTGCAGCAGATACAATTTTAACCTGAAACACTATTGATTATGAACTGGAACAAGGTGAACAAATTGGACTGGTGTGAGGAGGGTGATCTATTCTTTGTATTTCAGAAGGAATTGGCCTAATAGGACAGACATAAAAAGATATGTGCTTGCAAAGACGGCTAGTCAGATTGAGACAGATCAAAGATACTAACTTCTACTGAAAGGTTACTGGTGCTAGAGGGTTCTCATGACAGAAAACTAATAAGATGAAACAAAGGTCATAATTTACTCTTCGATTTTCCAATGGTTTCATCCTAAACGGAGATGTGATACACAAACTAATGACAGAACAACAAGGCTAAACTATAAGAAAGTTTCTGAATTCATGGCAGAGAAACGGCCATGGGAGGCTGCTGAAGGTTCAGTTTTGCAACGACGATTCACAAGTGAAGATGAAACGAAATTTGTGCATCAAGTGAACTAATGTGTAGAACAGGATCTAGTTAAAGATCTACAGGAGGTTTGGAACCAAACGGGTCGATGGAACAACCTATATGAATTTCGAAAGGTGGCTAATCCAGAAGCAACATGCTGTGAATAGCAATTTCCAACGAAGATGCGGTACTGAAGATGATGGATACGAGGTATACAATCTGATCTGATATTAAGGGGAGGACGTGATCTAACCATAGACGAAAGAATCAGCCTAAAAAATTATACAGATCAAAGTATATGGACTTCTAAACATGACGAATCTGAACTGCTGCGGCTGAAAGTTTTCTCACCGAAAAAATTAGAAGAACCTCGCCGGACAAGAAGAAAAACAGCGCAGGAGTTGCTGGCGGGGTAGTCGTGGTCGTGGGAGACGTACAGGATTATGTAGAGAAATCATCAGAGGTAACGGCGATCCTCGAGATGGCTCCGAACGACGGCGAAAAGCGGGTGAAGCGGCGGCGACGACAGTCGTGGGAGGCAGCAGGTTTCTTGGCGTCTCCGGCTTCGCGGCGATGCTCTGGGCTGTTCATGGAGACAGGTGGAAGCTACTGGTGGTGGTGGCTTCGTTGATTTCGTGGCGGAAATCCGGCAATTCCTCGCCGGAGTTGGAGATGGAGTGGCGGCGCTCGGCGCGGGATGGGGGCAGAGCTTCGGCTAGGAGGGAGGAAGAGGCATGGGGAGCAGAGAGGGCTCGGGGTCTCCTTTTGTAGGCTGGGGAGAGGCGGTTCTCTGGCCGGAATTAGGGGCCCCGGCCATTAATGGCGTGGAGGCAGGGAAGGCCGCGATTGAGGGAGTGATTGGAGAAATTGGGGAGGGGATTAGGGAGAGGAGAGCTGAGGGGGTCGGTTCAGTGAACCTGGACGGGGCACAGGGCAAGGAGGCAAGGTCGGGGGCAGAGATTGCGACGGCAATGGCATGCGCCTGCTGTTTCTGTGCCTGGACGTCAGGAGGAAGACGACCCCTTGAGGCTAGGCTGGATCGGCCAGGGAGATGGGCCAGAGGGGAATGCGGCCCAAGGAGAAAATTAGAAAAAAAAAGAAAAGAGGAGGTGGGCTGCTGTTGGGAGATGGGCCAGAAGGAGAAGGAGGCCCAGGGACAAAAAGAAAGGGAAAAAAAATAAAAGGAGGTGGGCTGGGCTGGCTAGAGAGATGGGCTTCGGCCCAAGAACAGGTTTAGGATTTTCTATCCTTTTCCTAATTACAAAAATAATAGGAATTCAAATAAGGCTTTCGAAAAAAAGATATCATATGAACCCCGGACAATTCAAGATAATTTCAGTAAATCAAAATATCCAATATGGGTTTCGTCAAAATAGTCTCCACCCCAAATAATGTTCATAAATAATTTTGGAATTCAAATAAGCCTCAAATAAAATCCAAATAACACCATATAAATATTTTAGACTCCAATAAATTCTCAAAAACGATTTTAACACCAAATCACACACTTTGTAAACCATTGCAAATGTTCCAACTGTATATATTTGGAAGTCACGATATCCCACTTTCAACGATGGATTAAATGTTGGAATAACATTTGCACATGAGGATGTCACGTTATCCTCTTTTCGAATATTTGATAACTTGTTCTCGAAAACAAAATGAACATGACAAAATAAAAAATCGAGAAAAACCTAGGTGAATCATTGAATATGTTTCCAATCTTATAATCAGGAAAGTCATATTATTCCCTCTCTTTACATTTAAGTAAATGTTGGAAAACATTTCTAATCGATTCAAATATTCCAACGACGCTCTCAAATGGTCATGGCATCCAAATTGGAAACTTAGAGTGTGGATAAATCCTTCAAAAATAAAATATGATTTATTAAGATGCAAAGATTAATCCGATTAAAATCATAAGATGCATATGGGTCCAAATAGAATACTTTGAACTTACATAAATGTCCTAACCATGTTGTATAATTTGGATAGTCATATTAATCCACTCTTTTGGTGGAATATTCAAACATGGTGTGGAAAATTTTAAATAAGTCTTAATAATTTCAAATCCTTCAGAAATTCACAACCAAAATATTTCCAAGGCCAATATTTTATTTAAAATAATTATTTTATTTAACATTCCAAAATGGGAAAATTCTGGGATGTTACAGAGGTAGTCCTCCAACCAGGTTCTCGGCTCCACGATGCCGTCGTACTTGGCCAAGTCGGACGGAGGTTTGAAGTTTCGCGGCATCCGGGTGCGGCAGATGCGGCGGCTGAAGCATGGTGCTCCGCATAGGTCGTAGTCGAGATCCGAATCGGACGAGTAAGCGCGATGATCGACTCGGCGATTGCGGTTGCGTTCGTCGACCTGAGGAGGCGTTTCCCGTGTTCGACAGGGTTCTCGCCTCGGTCGGGGTGAACGGTGTTCTCGACGAGTCGCGTCAAGAGGTGGAGTCCTGAATCGGCTCGTCCTTCGGTCGCGTGGCTCCTGGCTGACGCAGGAGGCTCCCGCCTTGTTCAAGCTCACTAGGATCTGCTTGTGGACGTCAGACCGCGGGTCTCCTTCCGGCGGTTGAATCTTCCGAAGATAGGTACCAGCCGCGAGGATGGCAGCTTGTGGGGTTTCGGGGATCATGTCACCACAATCGTCGACCGACAGGAAACTCGCGTCAAGGTTCCGAGTCGTTCGGCCGCCCGATGGCGCCCTGTTGAGTTGAGTCCTGCGGTACGTACGCCTGCGATGAGACGAGTCGCGAGATGACTCGCTGAGCGAGTCCTCTCAAATCGTTCGTCGTGCTCGTGCTTCGTGCTGCTTCCTCGCCAGTCGAGGTCCTGTCTTTCTTTGGCCAGATCCCGACGGGCCTTGAGGAGACAACTGTTGAAGAGTTGCAATTCTGCGGCGGTAGGGTTGGTTATGGCCACTCCGGAGTTGATGGCTTCCTTGACGCGAGCCATCTCTTCTGGAGTGCAATTGACTTGTGACGCCTGAGGATCGGAGACGGCAGTCGTCATGAAGATTTGAGCGATGTTGCCCTGAGGCTCCGAGTCGTTGCCGTCGTGGCAACTTCCTTGATCAGAGCAGTCGCCAACGTCGCTAGGGACAGGGCTTTCTGCTGGAAATGATTGATCTGATCCAGTAGGGACCAGATCGGGATCCGACTTCCTAACGCCACTGGGACGTGAGATATCGGATGTCGAGAGCGATCAGACCGTAGCGAAGGGTCGTGGCTCTTCGAGGGGGGGCGTGATGAGATCTGGGAATTGCAGGATTCTTGTCCCATTGGCCTGTATGCGGTAATCTCCAAACGTGAAATCAACGCCAGATTGAAGCGAGTCGAAAGCCGCGCGTCTGGCCGATGGGTGAGCGGTGAAGTGGAAGGAGCCGAGAGTCATCGACTCCGCCTGAGTCGACGACTCGCCCGATGAAGATGAGGCCGCTGGAATCGTAGATCCGACAACTGTCTTCCCCATGGTCGGTGCCAATGACGAAGGGTCACCTTCGACAATGCCCATGTTGATAAGCTTTAGATCAGCAAGAAGACACGTAGCGTGCGTATCGACGACCCCGTCGGCTAACATGGACACAAGGGACACGATTTACCCAGGTTCAGGGCCCTCGGAAGGTAATACCCCTACGTCCTGCTTGTCTGATCTTGATATTGATGAAGAGATTACAATGGAGCTGCTGGGGCTATGATGCACAGAGTAGATCTGGCAAAGGGAGTCTCGTCGACTCTGTAGATCTAGGGCTCTACGTGGGGAAAGGTGTATGCGAGAGGCTTGTTCGTTGTTCGTTGTCCGTTGTTCCTGGGTCCCCCCTCCTAGACCTTTATATATGCAGGTGTCTAGGTCTCAGGGAGAGTCCAAGCCCATTACAATGATGAGATATGCTATATTTAACGCTTCCTTATCTCGAGTCGTCGAGATTGGCATGCTGACTCCAGGAGTGGTAGTCGTTCTCCTCATGGACCCCATGGTGGGCCATGATGGGTATCCTTGAGTTGAGTATGTGATTAGTCATAACCACGTCAGGTGTCGCCGGATTGGCCATAGCTATTGCATCTACCAAGGAGAAGACCTCATTCTTCGACCCTGCAGATTCATCATCTGAAGATGCCTTCGGAGACGACCGCGACACACCATCATGCTTCATGGCAAAATCCTCTAAGGTATCATTTCATAGTGAAGTAGAAGTTGATTCCAGTGATGATCCATGGCAAAATCCTCTAAGGTATCATTTCATAGTGCTTCATGGCAAACGCCGCAGCAGAGCTAGACGTGAGAGCCGGCTCCGGCTCCACCTCCGCTCCCACAACCTCGGCGACCGGGTCAAGATCGACCACGGTCGCGCCCGTTTCAGGTATGGGCGCACTTGTGCCTGCAACAACGAGAAGCATGAGGATCGACGGGTGATGGAGCTATCAAAGATGGACAAGGGTGACCAGGATGGTTACCGTGCACGGCCGTCGGGCTTGTCGGGGGAGCCTCGCCTGCGCCGGCGGGAGCGTCCAAGAGGCTTGCCGCGGCCGAGCTGCCGCTCACTACAAAAAAGGTACGTTCATGAGCTTGGCTAACAAAAATTGCAGTTGCAGAGGAGTAACGAAGACGTACCGGCTGCCGGCCCTGCCTCCGTGGGGGTTGGGTCGTCAAGGGGCGCGCCCGCGTCGCGGCCGACCCCTGCGGCAGTGGGGTCGGCTGCGCCGCTGGTATCGACGCGCGTCCTCTTGCTTAGTGTGCCGGGCAGGGAATCACTCCTCGCCCTCTTGCTAGCACCCGCCAGCGAGTTGGACTTTGGGGGGTTACGCCGGAGCGCGAAGCCCCGGAAGACCCCCCGAGCAGGTGGCGCCGTAGGCGCCCACGGGGTGACGGTGATGCCGCCGCAGTGCCGGGAGCCGAACTTGCGGAGGCCTCCGCTACCGGGGCGAAGGCCGTTGCCGGGGCTTCGGTGACCCCTGCAGGCGCAGGCGCTGCCGGAGTACCGGCGGGCGCCCCGGGACCGGCTGTCGGCACGGTGCTGGCGGCTGCCACTGAGGCGGAGGCCGCCGCCGAGACACCCGCAGCCCCTGTTGCCACGGATGCCGTCGAGGTGCCGACAGGCGCCCCTGAAGCGGCCGCCGCTACAAGGTTGGTGGCCGGTGCCGGGGCGGACGTTGACATCGAAGAGAGGGCTGCGGCCGCTGCAAACGCCCTCGATCTCCTCACAATAAGGGGCGCGCTGTCGGTACTTTCGTCATCGTCGTCCATGGCGACGACCTCCGGGGACGCAGCCGCCTGGCCCGCCTTGTCGTCCAGCGACTGGAGGGAGGGCCAGCTGGGCTCGGATCCGCCCCCGCTCACCTCGAGCACCTGCTTCTCGCGGGGTGCTTGCGCGGGAGCATGCGGGACCCGAGTGGGGGTGTCGTCCATCAACTCCCACTCGTTGCAGGGCGGGAAGGCGCAGATGATGTCGCTGAGTGCCTTGATGCCGCCGTGAAGAGAAGAAACCCCCGGCAGGAACTCCGTTGATTGGAAGATCTCGCCGGAGATCCCCCTCACCCATGTCCTGAGGGTCTCCAAGTCCACGCCATCCTGTTGAAGGCGTGTCCTGTCCTCGGGACCCGTGTACATCCACGCGGGTCGGGAGTGTAGCTGCAGCGGGGCTATGCGCTAATGGACGAAGGTGCGTGCCACGTCCACGTCGGTGAGCCCCGCTAGCCGCAGCGCCTTGATCTTCTCCACGATGGAGAGGAGGTCGGCGTCGCGGTGGTACCTATCCTGCCAGCCGTTCTGGGGTTGCGGCAGCTCCGTCGGTGACTGGATGAACTCCTGGGGGTCCTCCACTCGGACCCAGCACCAATCGCTCCGCCACTCTTTTTCAATCTTCTTCCCCGACCGGACGATGAACTCGGAGTTCATCTGGTCGCGGGCGCGGAATACCACCCCCAACGACATCGCCTTCGCGTTGTCAATGCGGGGGTAGAAGAAGTGGCGGAAGAGCCCCACCGATGGCATCACCCCCACGAATGCCTCGCAGAGGAATTGGAAGGTGGCGAGGAGGAATAGCGACGTGGGGTGGAGCTGCGCCACCCGCAACTGGTAGGACTCCATCAGTGCGTGGAGGAATAGGGAGAAAGGCGGCACCAGGCCGCAGAGAAGGAAGCGCGCGAACACCCGGAAGTCGTTGCCCTGGTGCTCGACGCCCGCCGGGAAGATTCGCGTCTCCCCATGCTCGTTGAAGTTGGAGGCGACGGCGTGCCGGAGCTTCCCCAGTGCCTCGCCGTTGTAGCCGGGGCGGAAGAAGGCGACTGTGGCCCGCATCTCCCGCCTCTTCTGCTCCTTGGTGGCGGCCGCCTTGATTGCCACCTTGCTCTTGCTTGTCGCAGCCTTCTTCAAGACCTGGACCTCCTTCCCCTTTCTGGTGGTGGGGGGCGCCATGGAGAGTGAGGGCGAAAGCTAGCAGGAGCGCAGGGATGCAAGATGCAGAAGCGGATGGAGACGAAGGCTATGGGGGCAGAGTGTTGTTCCCCTTTTGGCAACAGTGGTAGATTTATAACGCCGGGCCGTTTGGTAACGGCCGGTTCCGTACCCTACGGGTGCGCGGGGATAACTCCTAATAATTAGGAGTAATGTGCGGAGTGGCTTTAACTTCCCTATTTAGGAGGGCAGTTAGGGCGGAAATCACGCGCCCACTACTCCGTTTGTAACGGCGCCGTACACAGGGCAGCGAAGGGACGCGGGCCCGCGGCAGATCGGGGCCCACACGTCGGTTAAGGGCGCAGCCCGGCAACCGACCAGGGGGAAGACTCTTCCAAGAACAGGTCATGCCGGCCCACGCCCGGGGGTTACTGTTGCACCAGTGGCATCCGGGGTATCACCCCCCCTGCGCGACGCGTGGGCCCCGCTCCCAAGTTCCCGAGAAGGTTTCATCCCGGGCAGCGTTTACGAGCAGCCCGGAAGGGGCTAGCGAGGCTTCGGGGAATATTCACGACTGGGCACCTCCCGGGAAGCTGCTTCCCGGGGGAGGTTCCCGGGTGCGTTGGGCCCGGGTGCTTCCTGGGGATCGACTTGTCGGGACAGGGGGTTCCCGGGCACATGCCCCCGCCTCAAGCGTGGGGCCCAGTGGCCAGATCAACAGCGCGACACGAGCGCGTGGCGGGCGTGGGATGCGCTGCTCCACCGGGGCAAGGAGTAAGGCGCACGGCTCATTAAATGAGCTGACCGACGGGGCGTTACCCATCCGATCAAGGGAACAGCAGCTGTCCAATCCTACCCTAGGGTTTTAGACCCCTAGCAGCGGAGGTGGCATCCATGCGCGCCACCAGCTCACCGGGGGGAGTTGTATGCCTCCCCGCTCGACACTTGTACCCATGCACCGTGGGACCTGTGGCATCCCCTTGAGTATAAAAGGAGGACCCTCGCCAATGGTCAAGAGGTTCAGAGGGTTGGGTTTTGGTTCGTTCGGTTCAATCAGCCACAGTTAGCCTCTCGCGTTAACAGAGGATAGTAAGGAGCACCTAGCCAGAGAGAGAGAGAGCCCGGGAACTCACCCGGCAGCCTGTAAACGCTTGAATTTAAACCAATACCAGCTCAGACAAGCAGGACGTAGGGTTTTACACCTCCGGGTGGCCCGAACCTGGGTAAAAACGTGCGCGTGTTTGTTCTTGGATTAGCGCGCACTTTCAGTACTTCATTTCGCCGGCCAGGCAGGGCCTCATCGGCCGTGCCGGCGATCGCCGAGGCGAACCCCGATGCCCCTATCGAACCTAAAAGGGGGCCGTGACCGCACGCCCCCGGTGTCGGAGCACCGTGCGACGACACCGGGCACAGTCTAGCCCGACAGCTAGGGGCACTGTTGATGTGCATCAGTGGAGAAATGACCGCTCAATGCATGGTAAATGAGGCGTTATGATGGCCTCCTTGATCCTTGAGCGTGGAAGGCGGGCGGGTTGTTTCTCACACTCGTCTCTTCACATTCCACTGGATGTGAGACGCGAGGGCATGAATCAAAATCGGGTGGCCCGGATTCAAAGGCTTAGCCCAGTTTAAGAAGTCTAGGGGTAGATCAGCTTTTACCCCTTCTCCTTCCTCTCGCCCTCACGCCCTAGCGCTCATAGCTCAAACTTGACTGAGTGCGAGTGAGATTAGATTCGGCTAAGTGTGGGAAGATGGAGAAGAACAAAGAGATAGTTGCTGATTCCGACACGAGCCCGCGCGCACCTCAGGCGGTCGAGTGGCGGCAAAGGCAAATCATGATCGGATCGCCGCCATTGAAGAAGAAGAACTGTTGGTCCAAGATCGGATTCGCTTCTCTGGAGAAAAGGTAATCCCACGTCCCTTGCTTGGAATAGACCCGTGTTGGGTGCCTTGGAGAGGAATGCTTAAGATCAAATGCCTTGTAACTGGATTATTTTTCGAAATCCATGCTGCTTGCCGGAAGTGACAAATCCCGAAATCGACTCTTAGAGGCAGTCGAGCCAAGAGACGAGTTCTAGAAAGGGAAATGCGACGCATGAGATGGGTGGTGAAGCCGGCCACCTTGCTCCTGAGACACTTGGACAGGAGGGTGCTGGCACGGAGCCGAGCAACAAACGCACCCAAGAAGTGTCCTCTTCCGAGGCGTCTGACCAGTCGAAGAGGGTCAGGACACGTAGGACTAGCCCCAGGCGTCGCTATGGCCTCCTCGCCAATGTCACTCGAAACAGGTAAGCAACTTTGAGTTTTGGCCTTCACTGATTCTGGCTTTGTTCTTCACTAGTCTTCATACTGTTGAAAATTATTCCAGTGCCCCAGTTGTGGTGGGTGACAAGATTGTGCCTCAAGTCGAAGCTCATGTGGAGTTGGACCTGAAGGCCTCATGTTCTTTTGCCTCCCATGGGGCAGCGACTCAAAGGAGTCCACCGAGGATGAGCAGACGGAGTCGACATGACAAGTCGACTCAACCTCAAGCTCAGCTGAAAGATGTTGAGGTGATGGGCTCAACTGGCCCGCCATCCTCAACACGCCACGTAAGGGAAGAGAGTCCACTGGGGACGAGCAGAGGGAGTCAACAAAGCACATTGACTCAACCTCAGGCTCAATTAAAGAGAATTGAGGTGACCACATCAACTGGTGTATCCTCCTCAATTCGCCACGTAAGCCTTTATGTATGACGAGATTTTTTTTTGTTTGTCCTCCCGACGGGAGTAAGATTCAAAGAAGATGACTCCACTGTATTTGCAGCCGATCGTTTCCTCCATGATGGAGTTTATCGATTAATTTGAGGCGATGAAGGCTGATCGTGATCGTCTTCAATCAGAATTGAATAAGTGCCAAACCGAGCTGTTGGCTGCCAAAGGTGAGTTTGTGGATGACAGGTTTGCTTCATATGTCGATTGAGCTACTGACTCCAATACTTGGTCTTTGCTGTGACGGCAGAGTCGTCCAAAGAATTGGCGGCTGAAGGGCGCCAGGCGAAGAAGGCCGCCGACTCCCGACTCGCTGCAGAAAAGGAGCGAGAAGGGATTTGAATTGATCGTATTGACAGTGCGATGCGCTCCATTGCTGGTAAGTTAGTCAATCTGTATTCTGTTTTCTTGCGAGTCGATGCAGGTTCTGAATGTGAATCCTTTTGTATAGGAGCACTTGACCCGGATGCCGAGGTTCAGTTTGATCCGAGGAGGTGACCAATATCTGAAACCCTCGAGGCAGTCGAGGCCGTGAATGCTGAGGCCAAGAACAGGCTGCGCTAGTTGACAAGGCTACTGTCCAGCCTTGCGAGGAAGATGCTCCCGAGCCAACCGATCCCGGAGTCGTTGGCGGGGCTTATTGATCTCTTCGAGTCATTACCCGGTCCACTGGGGCACTACTATCACACTCAGAACATTGCAGGAGCTAAGTCGATATTTCTGCTAGCTCTTGCGCACGGTGTTGACGAAGACCTGTTGCGCCGGGTGGCGGTTGGACCTCCTCGACTAGAGACTGGCGAGGAAGTCGACATGACGCCTTACTTCTCTCTTAGCAGAGAATTGTCAGGTGTCTGGGCCCAGCAGCTGGGCGATCCGGCAAACCAAGAGGTTGGCGAAGCTGATTTCTAGAAATGCCGTAGTCTTTTTGACCTTGCTTTTGTAAGCAATATACTTGTAGATCTTGAATGAAATCCTAAAATAATAGACCTTGCGTTGATAATCAAGGTATGCCTTGCTATGATTGAAGCGATCCTCCCCTTACTAGGGTTCGATCTTTGTGCTTACTGTGCTAGTCCCTGAATTGACTCACTAGCACACACAGTTTCATGATGAAATATACAGAAACAAAGGTCAAAAGTACTTTATTACATCGCATCATCCAGAATTTAAATAGTACCTACAACCTCGCATGACCTCTTGGGTCAGCATAAAACAAAGACTGTTTCAATATCATAAAACAATGTTTCGAAACTACTGCAGCGGAAAAGGGTAGAACATAAGGGCCACAACTACTCCAAGGTGAGAGCATGTTGGAATGTAAGCACATGACCCACGATAGAACGACGAACCTCACTCATCGTCGGATCCACCTGCATTGTTAATTGCAGCCACTACGTGGTCAATACATTTGAATGTCTTGGCAAGTTCACCAGAGTTATAAAGGACCTACCAAGTACATGCATAATTTGGCTAAGTGGGGTTTGGCTATTTGCATAAAAGCATCATTATTCAATCCTATCATTTTTAAGCACATAGTTTTTAATTCTATTGGACACGGGGTAGAAACACCCATACTCCTATTAACCTAGGCACATTGAGTAGAAACATCAATGCTCCTACCTAATTCAATCCATTCGTTTTATTATGAAATTGGAATGAGTGAGACCTTCCTTACAGCCCCAATATCTAGTTGCTCATAATTGTCCGTAACCGGGGACACGGCTAAGTACTTAGTTTGACACTCTCGAGAGGTGGTACACTTTACCCACAAGAAATCGACGTGTTAATCCCTTGCTGTCCTCAGGGTAGAGTAGCAATGGCATCGATTACAGAAATTTTCAGAACATAATCCCCCAGACCACCTTCGCAATCACACAGTTCGCTCTCCGAGACAAACTAAACAATACAAATAATGCATACATAAACACACCATACAAACAAAAGAATATGTATGCCATGATGCAATGCAAAACATGTGACAAGAACTTGGTTTATTTTATTTGGGTGATCTATTGATCCTAAGCATAAGTAATTAAAACAAATGCATTAGGGTTTTAAATAGAAAGGCAAAGGTTAGGGTTTAAACCCTAAAATAAGGTTTTATTTGCATAAGCCAAATAAATTAATTCAAAATATTTATTTCTCTGTCCCATTGGACAGAGGATAATAAAATAAAATTTTGGCCACTGGTTCCACTCAAAAGGACTTCTAAATAAATAGTTATGATTTAAATGGTATTAAACTTTATTCCGTAATTTGAATGTGATTCAAAAATTCAAATGCAAAGATGGACAGTGCCAAAAGATTCTACACTTCCTAAGGATTCCAAAAAGGTGTGGATCATCAAATTTGGCCAAACAGATTAAAAGATATGATCATTTGAAGTTACAGGGGCTTTTCTGCAAAAGTGCCATTTTAATAATCCGGGGGATTAAAATTACATTTTTATTTTTATCTAAAACGCCACGTGTCAGCATCTAATAGGCGCGTACTGGTTCGTTTAAAAAGAATTAATCCGATCTAATCTACACCGTTGATCAGGAATGGACGGACGTGATTGAATATGGGAGCTCATCGGCGCTAGGGTTTCGGCGAGGAGATTCTGGCGAGCGGCGGGGAGCGGCGGCGGGCGGTTCCGGCAACGGGGCGGCTCGGGGAGGCACGGCACGGCTCAGCGATGCGGGGGGCGCGGTCGGCGCGGCGAACCGGGGTCGCGGGCGTCGCCTAGGTTGAAGACGAGGCGGCGGCGCGGGCGGCGGAGCTCCGGCAAGCGTCGGGCGCGACGGGGGCGGTGTTACGGTGCACGGAAAAAAGAACGGGGCGCGTCAGCTTGATTGCGAGGGAGAGAGAAGAAGAGTGAGGGAGGCGGCTTCGGGGATGGCTCACCGGAACTTCGTCGGCGAGAGAAAACGGCGGCGGGCGACGGCGAGCAACGGCGAGAAATCCCGGCGGCATGGTCGCACGATTGACTGGGGAAGCAAGGGGGAAGAAGAGAGGGGGTCGCGGGGTTTAAATGGACGCGCTCGGCGCTGCAAAAGGAAGGACGGGACGACGAGATTGCAGCGGTGAGCTCGCGGTCAAGCGGCGCGGCGGATGCGGGCCCTTCCAAACGAGGAAGACGACCCTGACAGGCGGGCCCCGCCTGTCAGCGGCTCAGCGTGGGCGCGCGGAACGGGGTTGCTTCGGCCCAATTTGGCCGGGCCGGTCCGGTTCTCCCTTTTTGTTTCTTTTAGCCCTTTTCTTTTTCTGTTTTTCTCGATTCTTTGATATCTTTTGATTTTGAACTCCAAATTGGTCCAAATAAATTCCAAAAAATTTGTAAAATCATGTTTTACCATGATTCAACTCTTGGGAGTAATTTCCTCTCAAAATAAAATACATAAAAATACATCTGCCCTATAAATGCCTTTAGGGCTATATAACTATTTGAATAAAATATTTTTCAACTCCACATAATTATCCAAAAATTATGGGATATCTTATTTATGCAATAAACGCCTTTTATAAGTAAACCTTATTGGTTTGAAGATTCAAAGCTCAAATGGGTGTAAACCCTAGGGTTTAAATTGAAATAAAATCTATTAAAGCCTTGTGAGATTCAAATTTGAATTCAAACATACAATTGTGGCATGATGCTTATGGATGAAATGCAGATGAAAAGGTTTTGAATTTTTGGGATGTTACAATGATAGGCCCGAAAAATCCTTGTCGTGATTTCTTCGATTGCTGCAGTATGTGAGTGAAATTTTCCTTGTGCAGAGGGCCGACCCTGCGCTGAGTCTTCCGATGGTGAGAGAGTCGACCAAGGAGACTCCGGCGCGGGACACGTCGACTCCTCCAGTGGGGAGGGAGTCCGCGCCTTCGACTGCTGCAACGAGTGCGACTGACTATACGATGAGGACTCCACAGCCGAAGGGAGTGACTGACTCATTGGCTCTAGAAAGAGCCAAGAGTGAACTGGAATTTTTGCAGAGACGCCTGAGGAACGCTGAAGCTCAGGCCAAGGATGCTGTGACACGGGCGCGGAATTCCGCTGCCGAGATCCAGATTGCCCGGAGCAAAGTGAAGGCAGCTGCAAATCGGGAGGAGTTGTCTGCTCGTAGCTTCGTGACTTTAGTGCTGAACTCCAATGTATGTAACATCCCAAAAATTCAAACTTTTTCATATGCATTGCATCCATGAGCATCATGCCACAATTGCATATTTGAATTCAAATTTGAATCACAAAAGACTTTAAAAATGTTTTATTTCAATTTAAACCCTAGGGTTTTCACTCTTTTGAAGTTTGGATCTTTAAACCAATAGGATTTATCTGTAAATGGGGTTTATTGCCTAAATAAGCTATCCCATAATTTTTAAGATTTTATTTGGAGTTGAAAAAGTATTTTATTTAAATAGTTATATAGCCCTAAAGACATTTATAGGGAAAATGTATTTTTATATATTTTATTTTGTGGGAAAATTAGTCCCAAAAGTTGAATCATGATAGAACATGATTTTACAAATTTTCTGAAATTTATTTGGATCAATTTGGGGTTCAAAATCAAAAGATATCAAAGAAAAACAGAAATGGGAAAAGAAAAAGGAAAAAAAAAGGAAAGCCGGCCCGGCACCGGGCCGGCCCAGCTCCGCACGCGCGTGCGCCCGCCGCCGCTGACAGGTGGGACCCACCTGTCAGGTGCTTCTTCCCCGGAAGGAAAGCCGCCCGCGCCGGACTCCCTGCCGCCGCAATCTTCGGGATCCGATCTCCCCGTGCTTCCCGAAACTCGCCGCTCGCGTCCTTATAAAGCCACGCCCTTCCTCTCTTCTATCCCTCCATTTGCCCTCGCTCACATGTGCCCACGCCGCCGCGATTGCTCGCCGGAACCCTAGCACGGCCGCCGCCCGTTTTCACTCGCCGTCGCCGACGAGGTACGCCATCGACCCCATGAACCGCAGCTCCTCTATCCTCTTCTTCGTGCGCTTGTTTTGACGCGCGGAGTCTTCGTTTTCGTGGACCGCAGCCTGTCGCCGTCGCCGCCCGGAGCTCCGCCGTCGTCCTAGGCGCCGACCCCTTCGCGCCTGAACCTCGCCGTCGCCACCCGCGTCTCATCCTCGACGAGCCGCGCATGCCCATCTCCTCCCTGACCCGAAAACACGCCGGAAAACGCCCGCCGCCCGTCCCCGCCATCGCCGAAGCTCCGCTGGAACCCTCGCACCGCCGGTAAACCATCATACTCAATCTCGTCCGTTGGATCTTGATCAACGGCCAAGATTAGAACCCTTTTATTTCTTTTAAACCAACCAGTACCGTCCAAAAGGGATGCGACACGTGGCACTTTAATAGAAAAATAAAAATGTAATCTTAAATTCCCGGTTTAATTAAATCGTACTTTTGCAAAAAAGCCCCTGTAACTTCAAATGCTTATAACTTTTAAACCCTTTGGCCAAATTTGACAAATTTTACCTTTTTGGAAAGCTCTCAGCCTGTTGAATCCTTTGGCACTGTTTAAATTTGAATTTGAATTTTTGAATCACAGTCAATTTACATAAATGCTTTTAATGCCATTTAAATCATAACTAATTATTTAGAAATCCTTTTTAATTGAAACCAGTGCCCAAAAATTTGTTTTATTATCTTCTGTCCATTGGGACAGAGAAATAAATATTTTGAATTAAATTAATGGGCTGATGCCAATAAAACCTTGTTTTAGGGTTTAAACCCTAGCTTTTGCTTTTTGTTTAAAACCCTAATGCATTATTTTTTAATTACCAATGCTTAGCATCAGTTGATCATCCAAATAAAATAAACCAAATCAAGTCACATGTTCTGCACTGCATGATGGCATACATCTTCTTTTGTTTGTATTGTGTGTTTATGTATGCATTGTTTGTATTTGATTAGTTTTCTCGGAGAGCGAACTGTGTGATTGTGAAGAGTGCTTGAATACCAACTGCTATCAAGGGAAGTTCACTTTGACCATCATCCTATTATTTTATTATGCACTAGATTTTATTAGTTGCATTGTTAGGATTATTATTGTATCTGTGCTAGTTATGTTCTCTCCTAGTAGTATAGGATACCCTTGCCATGTCCTCACCACCAATTGCCAACGTAGTAGTAAATGCTATGCTATGTTAGTATACGACGGTTGGTATTATTACAATGTGATACTATTGAATTACAGTATGGTTTTCCTAGTGTATGGCAAAACAAGTGATTCAATGAACCGCGCTAGGTGGGCTGCTTTGAGTATTTGAGATGTATGCGACGTCAGGTCCATTTCTATGGGTCCATTTCTATGAGTCGTCTCGCAATTTCTATGGGAGCGCCTGCGTCGCAAATGTGGGATGCCACCCGGGGTAACCAGAGACCGGACTAGTTTCCTATTTAGTAGCTTCCAGTAAAACCACATGGTAATATGGGCTCTTTGTAACATCCCAAAAATTTCAAACTTTTACATGTGCATTGCATCCATAAGCATCATGCCACAATTGCATATCTGAATTCAAATTGAATATCAAAAGCCTTTGAAAAGATTTTTATTTCAATTTAAACCCTAGGGTTTACACCCATTTGAGCTTTTGATTTTCAAACCAATAAGATTTTATTTATAACAGGGGTTTATTGCATAAATAAGCTATCCCATAATTTTTGGATAATTATTTGGAGTTGAAAACCTATTTTATTTAAATAGTTATATAGTCGTAAAGGCATTTATAGGGCCAATGTATTTTAATATATTTTATTTTGAGGGGAAATTACTCCCAAAAGTTGAATCATGGTAAAACATGATTTTACAAATTTTCTGGAATTTATTTGGACCAATTTGGAGTTCAAAATCAAAAGTTCGAAAGGAATTACAGAAAAAGAAAAAGGAAAAGGCTAAAGAAAAAAAAAGTAGAACGGAACCCACCGGGCGGTGACGCACGCGCCTGCCATGTACGCCGCCGCGCGCAATCTCTGCCGCCCCGTCTGGTCTGTGCTTCCCTCGCCTTGTTGCCCGCGTCCCTTTAAAGCCAGCACCCCCCTCTGCCGTTACCCTCTCCCAATTTCTCGCTTCTCCCGCCCACGCTGCCACGATTTCTCGCCGAAGCCCGCCGGACGCCGCCGCGTATTTTGGTCACCGCCGGCAACCCGAGGGTGAAGCTCCGCCATCTTCTGCCTTCTCTTTCTCCTCTCATCCTCGCGCGTCTCCTGTCACGATTCTTCACACTTTTTGTCCACCGCAGCTCACCGCCGACCCGAGCCCGAAGCTACGTCGCCCGTCGCCGCCCTCCACCGCATTCGATTCGTCCTAGACATCGAACCCGACGTCCCCACGCGCCACCGACCGCGTCCCCGACCTCGCCTCGACGCGCCGGGCCATCCCCGCGCCTCCCCGTGCCGCTAGCTTCACCGGAGACGCCACCCGCCCGTGCCGCGCCGCCGCCGGACGCCGCTCGCCGGAACCCTAGGTTCCCGGAGGTGAGCCCGATTCAATCCGAGCCGTCCGATCTAAGATCAACGGCAACGATTAGAACCGATTAATTCTTTTAATCGAGTACGCGCCAATAAGATTGCGACACGTGGCACCCAAATTATAAAATGAAAATCTAATTTTAATCCCCCGGTTTAATTATATGGCACTTTTGCAGAAAAGCCCCTGTAACTTAAAATGATCATAACTTTTAAACCCTTTGGCCAACTTTGACAAACTTGACCTTTTTGGAAAGCTCTCAACCTGTAGAATTGTTTTTGCCTTTTGTTTAAAACCCTAAAGCATTATTTTAATGCTTAGGATCAGTTGATCATCCAAATAAAATAAAACCCAACCATGTCACATGCTTGCATCGCATCATAGCATATTCTATTTTGTCGTGATGTGAATTGTGTGTTTATGTTTGTGTATATTGTTTGTTTCGTATAGTTTTCTCGGAGAGCGAACCTTGTGATTGTGACAAGTGTTTGAACTCCAACTGCTACCAAGACAACTTCACTTTGATCATATCCTATTACTGTCTGTTTTTAAATACTTATGCATTAGAGTTGTTTGTAGAAATGCATTGATAGGACTATTACTCGTACTTATGCTAGCTATGATTGACCTACTAGCTATAGGGTTACCTTTGCCATGGATCCTCCACCAATAGCCATCGTGATTAGTATTGCTTAGCCCTGCTATGTTAGTAAACGTGGGAGGGAATCTCAATCACTGTGAAATGATGATGTGGAGTGATTTTGGAAACTTGGCAAAACAACCCTAATGAACCATCTTGGGTTGGGTGGACTGCTTTGAGATTTTGAGATGTTATGCGACGTCAGGTCCATTTCCGTGGATTCGGAGATGGATCGTCCATCGACGTCTCTTCCGTGGATTCGGGGAGCGCTTGCGTCGCAAATGTCGAATGCCACCTGGGGTATCAGAGATTGGACTGGTTTCCTGTTTAGTAGCTTCCAGTACAACCACATGGTAATATGGGCTCTGCCTGGATGGAGTAAGAAATGTTTACCCAGATCCGAGGGATTGTACTGAGTTAGTTGTGTAGGTGGGAGCGCGGGTCCCTCAGGTGGTCTGGGTGAACATGTTCTGAAAATTCTTGAAGTCGATGCCGTTGCTACTCCACCCGAAGGACAGCAAGGGATTAACACGTCGAATTCTTGTGGGGAATGTGTACAACCTCTTGAGAGTGTCAAACTAAGTACTTAGCCGTGTCCCCGGTTACGGACAATTATGAGAAACTAGATATTGGGGCTGTAAGGAAAGTCTCACTCATTCCAATTTCTTAAATAAAATGAATGGTTTGAACAGGGTAGGGGCACTTGATGTTTCTACTCAATGTGCTCTAGGTTAATAGGAGCATGGGTGTTTTTACCCCGTGTCCATTAGTTAACCATAAAGTAATACTTCTTTGTAGTAAGATAAACTATGTTTTGCTGCCATGCCATAAAGCCTGAACCCCACTATACATCAATTGCATATACTTGGTAGGATCTGTTATAACTTTCAGGTGAACATGCCAATACATTCAATGTATTGACCACGTAGTGGCTGCAATCAATAATGCAGGTGAATCTGACGAAGAGTGAGGTTCGTCGATGTTCTTTGGGTCATGTGCTTACATTCCAACATGCTCTCTCCTCTGGGAGTAGTTGAGGCCCATTTGCTCCACCTTTTTCCGCTGCCGTTTTTGAAACAATATTTCGTTATTTTGGAACTCTATTTGTTATGCTAACCCAAGGGGTTATGCAAGTTTGTAAGTACAATTCAGTTCTGGATGATACGATGTAATAATGTACATTTGACCTTTGTATCTTGATATTACATCTTGAAACTGTTGCTAGTGAGTCAATCCAGGGACTAGCACAAATAAGCACAGAGATCGAACCCTGTACAGGGGGGATCGCTTCACTCTGCCAGGATGGATGTAAGAAATATGAACCCGGATCCGAGGTGACATCGGTATGTAGCAGTGTAGGTGGGGGCGCGTCCATCAGGTGGTCTGGGGGATTATGTTCTGAAAATTCCTGTAGTCGATGCCGTTGCTACTCTACCCTGAGGACAGCAAGGGATTAACACGTCGATTTCTTGTGGGTAAAGTGTACCACCTCTTGAGAGTGTCAAACTAAGTACTTAGCCGTGTCCCCGGTTACGGACAATTATGAGCAACTAGATCTAGGGGCTGTAAGGAAGGTCTCACTCATTCCAACTTCCTAAATAAAATGAATGGTTTGAACTTGGGTTTAGGAGCATTGATTTGTCTACTCGATGTCCTTAGATTAATAGGAGCATCGGTGTTTCTACCCGGTGTCCACTAGTTAACAATAACGTAACATTCATTTGTAGTAAGATAAACTATGTTTTGCTACCATGCCATAAAGCTGAACCCCACTATACCTCAAATGCATATACTTGGTAGGATCTGTTATAACTTTCAGGTGAACTTGCCAATACATTCAATGTATTGACCACGCAGTGGCTGCAATTGATCTTGTAGGTGAATCTGACGAAGAGTGAGGTTCGTCGATGTTCTTTGGGTCATGTGCTTACATTCCAACATGCTCTCTCCTCTGGGAGTAGTTGAGGCCCATTTGCTCTACCTTTCCGCTGCAAGTTTTTGAAACAATATATTGTTATGCTGACCTGAGGGGTCATGCGAGTTTTGTAAGTACAATTATATTCTGGATGATACGATGTAATAAAGTACTTTTCGACTTTTCTATCTTGGTATTACATCTTGGAACTGTGTGTGCTAGTGAGTCGATCCAGGGACTAGCACAAATAAGCACACAGATCGAACCCTGTAAGGGCGGGGGGGAATCGCTTCAATGTAAGAGCTTATTCCTTTCGAGTTGTAGTAGCATCTTGACTTCTTTAGATGATGACCTGCTTTATGCGCAGGCTTCCAACTCGACTCACGTGACGAGCAAGATCGAGTAAATGGCATTCACAATGCTCGTCATACAGACGACCGCTCCTCTTTATGGTCAGATCGAGCGGGGGGTCATGATTTAGCGCAAAGTTCGGGTTGAGCAAGTCCGAAAGTACTTTGGTTTGTGCAGAGATGCGCTAGTACTGATTTATCAGTCTCTTTGGCATTGAGGGATGCTCCTTTAGCTCTTGGAGAGTTGATGAACAAATTCCAGAACGGGGTGGCTATCAGGGAGCAACTTCGACTCCAACTGGTGAGGGGAGCCAAGATTGTGCTTTCATTTGTGAAGATCCACTATCCAGAACTTGACCTGAGTCATGCCTACGTTCTCCCAATAAATCCTGGTGATGAATTTGATATGCGCCCGTATTTCGCCATGGTACATGGTAAAGCGCAGGCTATGATCCAGTGGCAGGCAGCAGCCGAAGAGGAACTCTCTTTGCGGCGTGACGAACAACTTTATCCATGACCTGAGGCTGAAGTAGGATCTATCGGGTGCGCGACCAGCGCTCCCGATGGGAGTAGCCCCCGAGTCCGGTAGCGACTGTGAGGAGTCGTGACTGGACTGAGTCTTGTATCTTGTTATCTTCTGTAATCTTGTATTCTTGAAATAAAATATCTGTCCGCACAAGGCTTGATGACTTCGGACGTGAATTTGATTTGAATTCTGATTTCCGGTAGGAGCTGGTTATGAACCTGGTTTGAACCTCGACTCCCGATGGGAGTAGCCCCCGAGTGTGTGGTTGACTATAAATAGTCAGGCACAGACTCAGGTTTAAATCCAGCCCAAGGAGTGGGGCGCTTGCGATGAGTTCCTCAGATGATCTTGAGGTGATGCGCACGCGATTGAGGTACGCGGAGCGTCAGGTTTTGGTTGCCCGTGACAAGATTGCTGTGCTTGAGTCGAAAACTCCAGGTTGCTTCAAGTCGAGTGGACTTTCTTCTTGGAAAATTGGTGGAGCTGAGTCTTGATCTCAGAGGTATGAATAATTCTTCTTGCTGTAGTTCTTGATGAAGGTGCCCTTTGACTAATCATCCCCTTTTTTTTGGCTAGGGATTGTGAAAGAGTCGCATGCTGAAGCTGAAAGAGTCAAGAATCGGCTGAACCGGATTTTGTATTTGGGTCCGGCTGCCCCAATCTTTTGGTCCAATCATGATAGAGGGTACACACTGGCGCTGCTGCAAGACCGAGTTGCTCGGGCTGTGACCTGCCTTGAGTCGTGTCAAGATTGCTTGATGACTGAGCACAATATCCTGTTTCCAGAACTGACGAGTCCGAAAGATCTGAAGGGTTTGATCCAGAGATTTAGTGGAGGTGGCTTGGTGAAGGGTGTTTTGCTGGAACAAATGGTAGAAGGGGCAGTCGTGTCCCTTGCATTTGTTTGGCTTCGCTACCCTTCACTGAATTTAGAGATGTTGCATGTTCCAACTCCATCAGTGCCAGAAGATCTTCCACTGGGGCCAGTTTACAATTCAGTGGAGCTCGTGGCTCACCAACTGATCGCAGCCGTGACATTAGAGTAGAATATCTCTTGATCGAGTCTTTCTTTAAGTGCAGTTGTAAGCTTGGAGCCTGTCGGGTGCGCGACCAGCGCTCCCGACGGGAGTAGCCCCCGGGTCTATGCGCGACTATTTGAAGTCGGGGTTAGACCCAAGTGCCTTTTGCTTCCGTCGTGTGTGTAATGTCAGAATTTTAAGTGCAATAAAAACAACTGAAATGCGTACCTTTGGAGTGTGGGATCCCGATTGTAAAGATACTGAGATGAAATTCCATGAGGAATATAATAACTGACGAGCAGATGTAGATATCCTGAACTCGTATTATAAGTTGTTGTAGAGTAGCGAATAAGCCCAGTACGAAATAATCAGCCGAATTCAGGCGGCATTTTGTTTGTGTCTTGATTTTCCCGTAAGTAGTGGGATCAGAATTTATCCATGAGTCGATCGGACGCAGCTCCCGAGTGAGAGGTGCGGCCAAGACTACTTAATGAGTCGATTGGCGCGGCCAATACTATTTGATGAGTCGATTGGACGCAGCCCCCGAGTGAGGGGTGCGGCCAAGACTATTTGGTGAGTCGATTGGACGCAGCCCCCGAGTGAGGGGTGCGGCCAAGACTATTTGCTGAGTCGATTGGACGCAGCCCCCGAGTGAGAGGTGCGGCCAAGACTATTTGATGAGTCGATTGGACGCAGCCCCCGAGTGAGGGGTGCGGCCAAGACTATTTGATGAGTCGATTGGACGCAGCCCCCGAGTGAGGGGTGCGGCCAAGACTATTTGATGAGTCGATTGGACGCAGCCCCCGAGTGAGAGGTGCGGCCAAGACTATTTGATGAGTCGATTGGACATGGCCAAGACTATTTGATGAGTCGATTGGACGCGGCCAAGACTATTAGATGAGTAGATTGGGCACAGTCTCCGTATGAGAGGCGCAACCAAGACTATTTGATGCTCAGTAGAAGAATAATATCTTTGTGGTGTACCGGAATACATAGTCGAGGAAGAAAACAAAGCATAGCAAGGCTGAAAATTAAAGCATCCTAAGAGAGGGGTTTACGTCCAGGAATGAAATGATACAAAGGATAAGCATGGATACGCACCGCTCCACTTGGGTCGTAGATCTTCATGCTCCCTTTATCAGGTCAAGTGCCGGAGAGTTAAGTCGGCAACCTGATTTGCCAGGTGCAGGACTGAGTGGTCCTCGTGGAGGTGCTCGTGGAGCAAGGTAGAGTCGTCATGAGTATGTCCGACTCCGTTTGGTTGAGCGACGGTGAGGTGGCGGGTGAACGAGGATGGATGCTCATCGACTCGAGTTGCTGCGCCTCCTCCCGTGCTCCTTTGGCTGTGGTAGCCGCTTGTATCATGTAGATATGGCCCACCGGAGTGGGGTAGTACTCCTCAGTAACGGGCGCAGGCTCTGATGGTGGCGCACGTTGGACTGGATGAATTGCTCCGACAAAATTTTCCGGAAGTGGCGGAGGTGGCGGTGCACCAATGCCCAAAGCTCCTGGTATGGGAGGTGGCTGAGGTGCAGCCATGCCCGTGCTTGCGTACGCGTGAGTGCCTAGTGACGTGGTTATGACTAATCACGTACTCAACTCAAGGATACCCATCATGGCCCACCACGGGGTAATGAGGAAAACGACTACAACTCCTGGAGTCAACATCCCAATCTCGACGACTCGAGATAAGGAAGCTTTAAATATAGCATATCTCATCATTGTAATGGGCTTGGACTCTTCCTGAGACCTAGACTCCTGCATATATAAAGGACTAGGAGGGGGGAGCCAGGACAAGAAACAACGAACAAGCCTCTTGCATACACCCATCTCCGCGTAGAACCCTAGATTCGCGAGACTCCCCTTTGCCAGATCTATTCTGCGCATCATAGCGTCAGCGGCTCCATTGTAATCTCTTCATCGATATCAAGATCAGACAAGCAGGATATAGGGGTATTACCTTCCGAGGGCCCTGAACCTGGGTAAATCGTGTCCCATGTGTCCTTGTTAGCCGATGGAGTCGCCGATACGCACGCTATGTGTCTTCTCCCTGATCTAAAGCTCATCAACATGGGCATTGTCAAAGGTGACCCTTCGTCATTGGCGCCGACCGTGAGGAAGACGTGTGTCGGATCTACGAGTCCAGCGGCCTCACCTACATCGGGCGAGTCGTCGACTCAGGCGGAGTCGATGACTCTCGGCTCCTTCCACTTCACCGCTCACCCGCCGGCAAGACGTGCGGCTTTTGACTCGCTTCAATCTGGCGTTGATCTCACGTTTGGAGATTACCGCATACGGGCCGATGGGACAGGAATCCTGCAATTCCCAGATCTCATCACGCCCCCACTCGAAGAGCCACGACCCTTCGCTACGGTCAGATCGCTCTCGACATCCGATATCTCACGTCCCAATGGCGTCAGGAAGTCGGATCCCGATCTGGTCTCTACTGGATCAGATCAATCCTTTCCAGCAGAAAGCCCCGTCCCTAGCGACGCTGGCGACTGCTCTGATCAAGGAAGTTGCCACGACGGCAACGACTCGGAGCCTCAGGGCAACATCGCTCAAGTCTTCATGACGACTACCGCCGCCGATCCTCAGGCGTCGCAAGTCAATTGCACTCCAGAAGAGATAGCTCGCGTCCAGGAAGCCATCAACTCCGAAGTGTCCATAACACCCCCTACCGCCGCAGAGTTACAACTCTTCAACAGTTGTCTCCTCAAGGCCCGTGGGGATCTGGCCAAAGAAAGACAAGATCTCGATCTAGCGAGGAGGGAGCACGACGAACGATTCGAGAGGACTCGCTCAGCGAGTCATCTCGCGACTTGTCTCCTCACAGGCGTACTTACCGTAGGACCCGACTCAACAGGGCGCCAGCGGTCGGCCGAACGACTTGGAACCTTGACGCGAGTTTCCTGTCGGTCGACGATCGTGGTGACATGATCCCCGAAACCCCACAAGCTACCATCCTCGCGGCTGGTACCTATCTTCGGACGATTCAACCGCCGGATGGAGACCCCCGGTCTGACATCCACAAGCAGATCCTTGCGAGCTTGAACAAGGCGGGAACCTCCTGCGTCAGCCAGGAGCCACGCGACCGAAGGACGAGCCGGGTCAGGACTCCACCTCTCGACGTGACTCGTCGAGAACACCGTTCACCCCGACCGAGGTGAGAACCCCGTCCAACATGGGAAACGCCTCCTCAGGTCGATGAACGCGACTGCAATCGCCGAATCGATCATCGCGATTACTCGTCCGAGTCGGATCTTGACTCCGACGTATGCGGAGCACCATGCTTCAGCCGCCCGTTTCAAGTCTGCTTTTGAACTTAAGAGACCTAAGGTCAACTCTCTTAAGGGGGTTAGCCTGGACGTGGTTCCAGTAGTGAATGAGTATCCGGATGTTTTCACGGAGGAGTTGCCAGGTATGCCACCAGATCGTGATGTCGTGTTTCTTATTGAATTGATGCCTGGAAGTGGACCCATAGCCAAGAGACCTTATAAGATGGCTGTGGATGAGTTGAAAGAATTGAAAAAGAACCTACCTGAACAGTTAGCGAAAGGTTTTATTCGCCCCAGTTCATCACCATGGGGAGCACCTGTCCTGTTTGTGGAAAAGAAGGACAAGAGCCAAAGAATAAATACCCCTTGCCTATGATCAATGATCTTTTCGACCAGTTGGAAGGAGCCTGTGTGTTCTCAAAGATCAATCTGCGATCAGGGTATTTTCAGCTGAAGATCGGAGAGATGGATATACCCAAGACGGCATTCACCATTAGGTATGGACTGTATGAGTACACCGTGATGCCATTTGGGTTGACCAATGCACCTGCATACTTTATGAACATGATGAATAAGGTGTTCATGGAATACTTGGATAAGTTCGTCGTTGTGTTCACTGATGATATCTTGATTTATTCCAAGAGCAAAGAAGAACATGAGCAGCATCTACGCATAATTTTGGAGAAGCTGAGAGCGCACAAGTTGTACGCCAAGTTCAGCAAGTGTGACTTTTGGTTGTCAGAAGTCAGTTTCCCTGGACATATTGTGTCAGGAGCCAGAGTAGCTGTAGACCCGGCTAAGGTGACAGCTGTTACAGAATGGGAGTCACCCAAGAACGTTGGAGATATCCGCAGTTTCCTAGGACTCGCTCGATATTATCGGAGATTCATTGAGAACTTCTCCAAGATTGCTAAACCTACGACCGAACTATTAAAGAAGGAGAAGAAGTTCGTCTGGAACGAGAAATGTGAAGAGAGTTTCCGGGAGTTAAAGAAGAGATTGGTGTCCGCACCTATTCTTGTTTTACCAAACCTGCAAGAAGACTTTCAAGTTTATTGCGACGCTTCACGTCAAGGTTTGGGAGGAGTATTTATGCAGGGAGGAAGAGTTGTAGCTTACGCTTCGCGGCAACTGAAGAGCCACGAAGGCAACTACCCCACGCATGATTTGGAATTAGCATCAGTAGTGCATGCCTTGAAGACCTGGAGACACTACCTGATGGGAAAACACCGTCAGTTGTTCACAGATCACAAGAGCCTGAGGTATATATTCACCCAGAAGGAGCTGAATCTGAGACAGCGGAGATGGTTGGAACTGATAAAGGATTATGACCTGAGTCTACAATACCATCCCGGCAAGGCTAATGTCGTAGCCGATGCATTAAGCCGCAAGGGCTATATAAATGGACTGACGGCTGGGGAATTACCGCCAGAGTTATGCAAACAGTTCATGGACCTGAGACTAGAAATTGTACCGGAAGGACATTTGGCCACTTTGCTGGACAGGATCAGAAAAGCACAGAAGGACGACTCAGAAGTAAATGAGATAAAAGAGAATATGGTTGCCGAGAAAGTGAAGGATTTTCGTGAGGATGACCAGGGTACCGTGTGGTTCGGTAAACGCATTTGTGTACCGCAGGATCCAGAAATCAGAAAGCTGATTTTGCAAGAAGCCCACAACTCACCGTACTCAATCCACCCTGGAAACACGAAGATGTACATGGACTTCAAGGAGACATTTTGGTGGTCCAGATTGAAGCGAGACATCGCAGAGTTTATTGCCTTGTGTGATGTGTGCAACAAGGTTAAGGCAGAACACCAGAAGCCAGAAGGATTGCTACGACCACTCCCAATACCAGACTGGAAGTGAGATAAAGTTGGCATGGACTTTATCACTGGTTTACCAAGGACCAGATCAGGATATGATTCCATATGGGTAGTGGTCGACCATTTGACCAAGCTTGCCCACTTCATACCAGTGAAGACCACATACACCTGTGCACAGTTAGCAAAACGCTACATATCCAGAATCGTGTGTTTACACGGAGTACCCAAGGAAATAGTTTCAGACAGAGGTACCCAATTTACCTCAAGATTTTGGGGACAGCTACATGAGTCTCTGGGGACGAGACTGGAATTCAGTACGACATTTCATTCGCAGACGGATGGACAGACCGAGAGAGTAAATCAGATCCTTGAGGATATGCTGAGAGCCTGCGCTCTAGATTATGGATCCAGTTGGGATGACAACCTGCCGTATGCAGAATTCTCATAAACCAATAGCTTCCAAGCCAGCATAGTAATGTCACCGTTTGAAGCTTTGTATGGAAGGAAGTGCAGAACACCATTGTTATGGGATGGTGTACGAGACTGTAGGCTGTTCGGCCCTGATATGATAAAGGATGCCGAAGAAAAGGTTAGACTCATCCGAGACAGACTGATGGTAGCTCAGTCAAGGCAGAAGAGCTACGTAGATTCCAAACGTAGGGAAGTTACCTACGAGGTTGAAGGTAGAGCATATCTCAGAGTTTCGCCGATATGCGGGGTAAAGAGATTTAGAATAAAAGGAAAGTTAGCACCCCGTTTCATTGGACCTTTCAAGATCATGTCACGCCAAGGAGAAGTAGCCTACATGTAACATCCCAAAAATTTCAAACTTTTACATGTGCATTGCATCCATAAGCATCATGCCACAATTGCATATTTGAATTCAAATTTGAATCTCAAAAGGCTTTGGAAAGATTTTATTTCAATTTAAACCCTAGGGTTTACACCCATTTGAGCTTTGGATCGTCAAACCCATAGGGTTTATTTATAAAAGGGGTTTATTGCATAAATAAGCTATCCCATAATTTTTGGATAATTATTTGGAGTTGAAAAACTATTTCATTTAAATAGTTATATAGCCCTAACAATAATTATAGGGCAATTGTATTTTTATATATTTTATTTTGAGGGGAAATTACTCCCAAAAGATGAATCATGATAAAACATGATTTTACAAAAAACTTGGAATTTATTTGGTCCAATTTGGAGTTCAAATTTAAAAGATATCAAAGGAATAAGAAAAACAGAAAAAGAAAAGGCTAAAAGAAAAAAAAAGGGGGCAAACCGGACTGGCCCGGCCGTTTTGGGCCGAACCGGCCCCGCTTCGCCCACACCGAGCCGCTGACAGGCGGGGTCCGCCTGTCAGACTTTGTCCCCGAAGGAAGGCGCGGAATCCCCGCGTCGCCTGCTGTTTTCGCCGCCGCGCCGTCTCCGCCGCGATCTCCTCGCCCCGGCCTTCTCGAAGCTGCGCACCCGCGTCCCTATAAAGCCCCGCCACTCCTCTCTTCTTTCCCCCTCTTTCACCCCCGATTCGCTGCGCCCACGCTGCCCTCTTGCTCGCCGGAGACGCCACTGCCGCCGCCGCTTTTTCTCTCGCCGACGACGTCTCGTGCCTCGCCCGACGCCGACCGGAGCTCTGCCGCCCGTCGCCTTTGCGCAGTCCTAGGCAAGGCGCCCGACCGCCCCGAGCCGCGCCGACCGCGTTCCTGACCCCGCCTTGATGCGCCACACCTCCCGCGCGCTTCCCCGAGCCGCCCGCGTCGCCGGAGCACCCCGCGCCGCCGCCGGACCCTAAACGTCGCCGGTGAGCTCCATCTTCGATCCCGACCGTCCGATCTCATTCGATGACCGAGATTAGATCCCCGTTGTTATTTTTAATCGAACCGGTACGCTCCAATGAGATTGCGACACGTGGCAACTATTTTATAAAACAAAAAATGTAATTTTAATTCCCGGAATAATTAGAAATGGCACTTTTGCAAAAAAGCCCCCGAAAGTTCAAATGATCATATCTTTTAATCTGTTTGCCCAAATTTGATGATCCACACCTTTCTAGAATCCTAAGGAAATGTAGAATCGTTTGGCACTGTCCATTTATAGAATAGTGTTTAATGTCATTTAAATCATAACTACTTATTTAGAGATCCTTTTTAAATGAAACCAGTGTCCAAAAATTTGTTTTATTATCCTCTGTCCATTGGAATAGAGCAATAAATATTTTGAAGTAAATTATTTTACTGATGCCAATAAAACCTTATTTAGGGTTTTAATAAATTGTTTTTACCCTTTTGTTTCAAACCCTAATGCATATGTTCTAATTACTTATGCTTAAGATCAGTTGATCACCCAAATAAAATAAAACGAAATCATGTCACATGTTTGCATCGCATCATAGCATACTTTATTTTTGTCATGATTTGAATTGCATGTTTATGTGTGTGTATATTGTTTGTATTTGAATAGTTTTCTCGAAAAGCGAACCTTGTGATTGTGACGAGTGTTTGAACTCCAACTGCTACCAAGGCAACTTCACTTTGATCATATCCTATTACTGTTTGTTTTTAAATACTTATGCATTAGAGTTGTTTGTAGAAATGCATTGATAGGACTATTACTCGTACTTATGCTAGCTATGATTGACCTACTAGCTATAGGGTTACCTTTGACATGAATCCTCCACCAATAGCCATCGTGATTAGTATTGCTTAGCCCTACTATGTTAGTAAACGTGGGAGGGAATCTCAATCACTATGAAATGATGATGTGGAGTGATTTTGGAAACTTGGCAAAAACAACCCTAATGAACCATCCTGGGTGGACTGCTTTGACTATTCGAGATGTTATCCGACGTCAGGTCCATTTCTATGGGTCCCTCTGAGTCGAGTCTCCATGGATTCAGAGACGGATCGTCCATGGACGTCTCTTTTGTGGATTCGGGGAGCGCTTGCGTCGCAAATGTGAAATGCCACCTCGGGTATTAGAGATTGGACTAGTTTCCTGTTTAGTAGCTTCCAGTACAACCACGAGCTAAATGGGCTCTGGCTGGATGGAGTAAGAAATATGAACCCAGATCCGTGGGATTGTACTGAGGTAGTTGTGTAGGTGGGAGCGCGGGTCCCTTAGGTGGTCTGGAGGAATATGTTTCGAAAATTCTTGAAGTCGATGCCGTTGCTACTCCACCCGGAGGACAGTAAGGGATTAAAACGTCGATTTCTTGTGGGGAATGTGTACAACCTCTCGAGAGTGTCAAACTAAATACTATGGCTCATACCACAGATGCATGTTTCTTTTATTATTCCACATATGCATGTTTGTTATATTATACCACAGATGCATATTTATTTTACCATCCACCACTATAATCATGTTGCCATGTTACCCACATAATATTATGCATCCAATTTTATATTTTCACTTCGACCTTTAATATCAATGTTTATTACTTTACTTCCACTCTACTACCTTTACTTTACTTTATTTTTTCCTCATACATCCGACCATTTGATCATGTCACTGATACTCCCTTATCTACTTTCTATATATGGGAAGCCCAACACCTTTTGGCAACGTTCCGCCGTTTACCCGAGTCTACTACCCTTCTACGCACGACGACCAGTTGTTCAGTGCCCCTTTGGCGGCACTGTGTGCGTCTCTTGACCTGCCACCACCCAGGTTCAGAGGCCGAGTCGAGCCCGCCATGCCAGAAGGATGGCAACCATGGTGGGAGATTGAGGCGAAGATCCGCGGGCGTGAGATCGCGCCTGCTACTCAGGATATCACCTTCATCGCCCGCTACCCCACCTTCGAGCAAGGCCTTCAGTTCGCCATGCAGCGTGCCTTCGCGCAGGTGTGCCGGGACTATCGGCACGAGTTTACTGAGATCTCTACTTTCCGTCTCTTTGGAAGGCAGGACCACACGTGCCAGGCCATGCCAGCAGCCGACGACCAGGAGGTGTCCGAGGTGGCTGCCCAATTTGAGAGCATGGAGAAGAACACCGAGGATCTGGAGACCTGCTTGGTGAGGAGATGACCAGGACTGACGATGTTGAGAAGCTAATCAGTCATCTGCTAGAGGAGAAGACCCAATGGCAGGAGGATAAGGCATTGCTACCAAATACTATCCTCAACATGGGAGACGCCATTGACCAGTTGAAGTACGAGAGAGACCTGGCTCGCTACCACTGCGAGCAGTTCAAGGCCTTCATCGAGGCAGCAGCCGCAGCTGCCGCCGAGCCAGCACCAGCTGCCGCACCGGCACCAGACCAGGCCCCACCTCCACCACAGGATCAGGAGGAGGTACCTCAGGAGGTAGTGCCGACTGAGGAGGAGGAGCCCCAGGAGGTCCACGAGATGGACACCCCTGCCACCAACACCCGCTCCAAGAGGAAGAGGGTTAATGGAGCCACGACGACAGCCACACCTCCGTAGTCTCGATGCCTACCAGAATTTGTCAGTTATTTTAGTGATCAGTTTTGCGAGTTAGTCATTGACCATACAATCTATGTGTATGGCAATGTAGATCGATTGCATTTTTCTGTACTCTTTATGGGCAGTACCCCATCATGAACAAGTGTGTTTTGCCATATCTTTCAAAACCTTTTTAAGAATGATTGAGTATATGATTGAGTTATCCTTGTGTTAACATCTGGTTTTGTGGGAACTTAGACATCCTTAGCTCTATTCTGTCTATTATTCCTCATCTCTGCTACCCTAAACAGATGCCTCTGAGACGCTAGAACCCCGCAAACAATGCCGAGGCTAACAACGTCGAAGCAAAGGGAAATGCCGCAACCATGCAGCAACTGTTGGCCACCCAAACCCAATTCTTCCAGCTGATCACTCAGCAACTGGCCAACAACAACGCCAACCACCAGCAGAACCCCAACAACAACCAGCAACACCACCCTTCACAGGTGGATATGCTAACAAGGTTTCTGCGTTTGCGCCCACCCACTTTCTCCAGCTCACTAGAGCCAATAGTGGCGGACGATTGGCTCTGCTCAGTTAACAAGAACTTGGTGACAATCAACTGCAGCGAGGAGGAAAAAGTTTGGTTTGCAGCCCATCTGCTTGAAGGACCAGCAGCTTCGTGGTGGGAGAATTACCACATCACCACCCCCATCGAACAGGTCACCTGGGATATGTTCCAGGAAGCTTTCCGCACCGCCCATAAATCAGCAGGGGTGCTTAATCTAAAGAAGAAAGAGTTTCTACGGCTCAGACAGGGAAGCCGTACAGTGGTCGAGTTCATCGACCAGTTCAACAGCCTTGCCCGCTATGCGCCGGACGAGGTGAACACAGATGCCAAGCACCGAGAGAGGCTCTTGGATGCGCTGAATGATGAACTCTCTATTCAGTTGGCTGTTGCTTACACTCCTACCTACCAATTGCTCGTTGACAAGGCGATTGTGTTGAAGAACAAGCTCCACCAGATGGAGAACCGCAAGAGGAGACTCCACCAAGGAGGATCTCATGCGGGGCCACATCAGAAGCTGCGTATCACCCAGGACGGCAGTGGCAGTTCGTCTATGCACAGGGCCGGGGGCCACAACGACAGACGCAATGAAGCGTATGGCCATCAGAACCGCCATACCGGAAACAACAATAGCAGCAGCAAGCACCAGCACCAGCAGCAGAATTAACAGTAGCAGCAGCGCCCAAGGATCCACAACGGAAATGGTAACCACAATAGAAGTGGAAACCAAAGTGGCAATGGAAAGGGCCACACCAATGGCAATGGAGCCGGACAGAACCGCAACCCTAGCAGGGACACGAGCCAGGTGGAGTGCTTCAAGTGCCACAAGATGGGGCACTACTCCAACGACTGCCCAAGAGAGGATGACAGGGAATGTGGTTAAACCAAACCCATTCCAGAAGGGCAACATGAACCACATCGACGTGGAAGAGATCACCGAGGAGCAAGGTATAGTCATGAGTACCTTTAGCGTTAACTCATTTAAAGCTTTAGTGCTGTTTGTTACCGGTGCATCTCATTCATTCATCTCAAGAGGATTTTTCCATCAAAATGGATTACCTGTTAGAACATTAGCAAACCCCATGAAAGTGAATTCACCAGGGAGAGAACTGATAGCCGCCTATGACTGTTGTGGGCTAAGTTTGGAAATAGGGAAACACACCTTCCCCACGGACCTAATAATAATAGGGTCCAAGGGTTTGGATGTCATCCTAGGAATGGATTGGCTGGCCAAGTATGAGGGACTCATAGACTGTGTCAGAAGGACCATCACCGTCACCACCCAAAAAAATAAGAGAATCCGTTTCAAGTCAGTTTTTGAACTTAAGAGACCTAAGGTCAATTCTCTTAAGGGGGTTAGCCTGGACGAGGTTCCAGTAGTGAATGAGTATCCGGATGTGTTCCCGGAAGAGTTGCCAGGTATGCCACCAGACCGTGATGTAGAGTTTCTCATCGAGTTGATGCCTGGAAGTGGACCCATAGCCAAGAGACCTTATAAGATGGCTGTGGACGAATTGAAAGAATTGAAGAAGCAGCTAGCTGAACAGTTAGCGAAAGGTTTCATCCGCCCCAGTTCGTCACCATGGAGAGCACCTGTCCTGTTTGTGGAGAAGAAGGACAAGAGCCAACGGATGTGTATCGATTATCGGTCACTAAATGAGGTGACGATAAAGAATAAATACCCCTTACCTATCATCAACGATCTTTTCGACCAGTTGGAAGGAGCCTGTGTGTTCTCAAAGATTGATCTGCGATCAGCGTATTTTTAGCTGAAGATCCGAGAGATGGATATACCCACGACGGCATTCACCACAAGGTATGCACTGTATGAGGATACCGTGATGCCATTTGGATTGACCAATGCACCAGCATACTTCATGAATATGATGAACAAAGTGTTCATGGAATACTTGGACAAGTTCGTCGTTGTTTTTATCGATGACATCTTGGTTTATTCCAAGAGCAAAGAAGAGCATGAGCAACATCTGCGCCTAATTTTGGAAAAGCTGAGAGCGCACAAGTTGTACGCCAAGTTCAGCAAGTGCGACTTTTGGTTGACAAAAGTCAGTTTTCTAGGACACATCTTGTCAGGAACAGGAGTAGCTGTCGACCCAGCTAAGGTGACCGCTGTTACAGAATGTGAGTCACCTAAGAGCGTTGGAGATATCCGCAATTTCCTAGGACTCGCTGGATACTATCGGAGATTCATCGAGAATTTCTCCAAGATTGCTAGACCTATGACAGAACTATCAAAGAAAGAGAAGAAGTTTGCCTGGAACGAGAAATGTGAAGAGAGCTTCCAGGAGTTAAAGAAGAGATTGGTGTCCGCACCTATTCTTGTGCTACCAAACCTGCAAGAAGACTTTCAAGTTTATTGCGACGCTTCACGCCAAGGTTTGGGAGGAGTATTGATGCAAGGTGGGAGAGTTGTAGCGTACGCTTCGCGGCAACTAAAGAGCCACGAAGGCAACTACCCCACGCATGATTTGGAGTTGGCATCAGTAGTGCACGCCCTAAAGACTTGGAGACACTACCTGATGGGGAAACATTGTGAGTTGTTAACAGATCACAAGAGTCTGAAGTATATATTCACCCAGAAAGAGCTGAACCTGAGACAGCGGAGATGGTTGGAACTGATAAAGGACTATGACCTGAGCCTACAATACCATCTCGGCAAGGCTAATGTCGTAGCCGATGCATTGAGCCGCAAGGGCTATATAAATGGACTGAGAGCAAGAGAGTTACCGCCAGAATTATGCAAACAATTCAAAGACCTGAGACTTGAGATTGTTCCTGAAGGACATCTGGCCACTTTGGAAGTACAACCCACTTTACTGGATAGGATCAGAAAAGCACAGAAGGGCGACTCGGAAATAAATGAGATAAAAGAGAATATGGTTGCCGAGAAAGCAAAGGATTTTTGTGAAGATGACCAAGGAACCATATGGTTCGGTAAACGCATTTGTGTACCGCAGGTTCCGGAAATCAGAAGGCTGATTTTACAAGAAGCCCATGATTCATCGTACTCAATCCACCCTGGGAACACGAAAATGTACATGGACCTAAAGGAAACATTTTGGTGGTCCGGATTAAAGCGAGACATCGCAGAGTTCATTGCCTTGTGCGATGTGTGCCGCAGAGTTAAAACCGAACACCAGAAACCAGCAGAATTGCTAAGACCACTGCCAATACCAGAAAGGAAGTGGGATAAAGTTGGCATGGATTTTATAACCGGGTTACCAAGGACCAAATCAAGATATGATTCCATTTGGGTACTGGTTGACCGTTTGACCAAGGCTGCTCACTTTATACCGGTGAAGACTACCTACACCAGTGCACAGTTAGCGAAGTGCTACATGTCAAGAATCGTGTGTTTACACGGGGTACCCAAGGAAATAGTTTCAGACAGAGGTACCCAATTCACCTCAAGATTTTCGGGACAACTTCATGAGTCTCTAGGAACGAGACTGGAGTTCAGCACAGCGTTTCATCCGCAGACGGATGGACAAACCGAGAGGGTTAATCAGATTCTTGAAGATATCTTGAGAGCTTGCGCTCTAGATTATGGATCTAGTTGGGATGACAATTTGTCGTATGCAGAGTTTTCATACAACAACAGCTTCCAAGCCAGCATAGGAATGTCACCGTTTGAAGCTTTGTATGGAAGGAAGTGCAGAACACCTTGTGATTGTGACGAGTGTTTGAACTCCAACTGCTACCAAGGCAACTTCACTTTGATCATATCCTATTACTGTTTGTTTTTAAATACTTATGCATTAGAGTTGTTTGTAGAAATGCATTGATAGAACTATTACTCGTACTTATGCTAGCTATGATTGACCTATTAGCTATCGGGTTACCTTTGACATGAATCCTCCACCAATAGCCATCGTGATTAGTACTGCTTAGCCTTGCTATGTTAGTAGTAAACACGGGAATCTCAATCACTGTGAAATGATGATGTGGAGTGATTTTGGAAACTTGGCAAAAACAACCCTAATGCACCATCCTGGGTGGACTGCTTTGAGTATTCGAGATGTTATGCGACGTCAGGTCCATTTCTATGGGTCCCTCTGAGTCGAGTCTCCGTGGATTCGGAGATGGATCGTCCATGGACGTCTCTTCCGTGGATTCGGGGAGCGCTTGCGTCGCAAATGTGGAATGCCACCTGGGGTATCAGAGACTGGACTAGTTTCCTGTTTAGTAGCTTCCAGTACAACCACCAGCTAAATGGGCTCTGGCTGGATGGAGTAAGAAATATGAACCCAGATCCGAGGGATTGTACTGAGGTAGTTGTGTAGGTGGGAGCGCGGGTCCCTCAGGTGGTCTGGGGGAATATGTTCTGAAAATTCTTGAAATCGATACCGTTGCTACTCTACTCTGAGGACAGCAAGGGATTAACACGTCAAATTCTTGTTGGGAATGTGTACAACCTCTCGAGAGTGTCAAACTAAGTACTTAGCCGTGCCCCGGTTACGGACAATCATGAGCAACTAGATTTGGGTTGTAAGGAAGGTCTCACTCATTCCAACTTCTTAATAAAATGAATGGTTTGAGCATTGATGTGTCTACTCAATGTGCCTAGGTTAATAGGAGCATCGGTGTTTCTACCCGGTGTCCATTAGTTAACAATAATGTAACATTCAGTTGTAGTAAGATAAACTATGTTTTGCTACCACGCCATAAAGCCTGAACCCCACTATACCTCAATTGCATATACTTGGTAGGATCTGTTATAATTTCCAGGTGAACTTGTCAATACATTCAATGTATTGACCACGTTGTGGCTGCAATTAATAATGCAGATGAATCTGACGAAGAGTGAGTGTAACATCCCAATAGGTTTTATGTATAAAAGGGGTTTAGTGCATATATAAGCTATCCCATAATTTTTGGATAATTATTTGGAGTTGAAAAAATATTTTATTTAAATAGATATATGATTTGTAAAATTTTCTGGGATTTATTTGGACCAATTTGGAGTTCAAAATCAAAAGATATCAAAGGATAAGAAAAACAGAAAAAGAAAAGGGTAAAAGAAAAAAAAAGAGCAGCAAACGGACCGGCCCGGCCGAATTGGGCCGAACCGGCCCAACTCCCTCACGCGCGCCGCGGCCCAGCCGCTCACCCGCGCCGCGCCCGCACCCGCTGACAGGTGGGGCCCACCTGTCAGGGGCTTCTTCCCCAGAAGGAAAGCCCCCGCGCCCACCGCGCCGCCTGCCTTTTCTGCCGCCGCGCGCTCACCGCCGCAATCTCCTCCTCCGCCCTTCCTTTTGCACGCCCGAGCGCGTCCTTTTAAGCCCCGCGACCCCCTCTCTTCTTCCCCTCTGCTCCCTCTCGCTACCACGCCGCAAGGCCGCCCCGATTCTTCGCCGGTCCGCCGTTTCTCGCGCCTCTCCGACGAGCCACGAGGTTAGAGCCTACCCATCTCGTCCTTTCTTCTTCCCCACGTCCGTGCAGTCATTTTGACACGCTTCGTGCTTCGTTTGGTGCTCTGCAGCCTCCGGACGCCGCCCGCTCGTCCTCGCCGGAGTCCGGTGACCGCGCCGCCGTCTTCGCACATCCTAGGCACGCCCTCCGCCCTATCGAAGTCGCACCGACCCTGTCACCAAGCGCGCCGTGCCGCGCCGCGCCTCCCCGTGAACTCCCCGCGTCGCCCGCCTCGCTGGAGACCCCGCACCGCCGCCGCCTGTGCCGCGCTGCTGCCGGAGCGGACCGCCGGAGCCCTAGGTTCCCGGAGGTGAGATCTAGGCCGTCCATTTCTTCTCAACGGTGTAGATTAGATCGGACTAATCCACTTAAACGAACCGGTACCGACGAATAAGAACACGCCACGTCGCACCCAAGTTATAAAATAAAAATGTAATTTTAATTCCCAGGATTTAATAAATGGCACTTTTGCAGAAAAACCCCTGTAACTTCAAATGATCATAACTTTAAATCTGTTTGGCCAAATTTAATGATCCACACCTTTTTGGAATCCTTAGGAAATTTAGAATCTTTTGGCAGTGTAAAATTTAAAATTTGAATATTTGAATCACATTCAAATTCCAGATTAGCGTTTTAGGCCATTTAAATCATAACTAATTATCTAGAAGTCCTTTTTGATTGAAACCAGTGCCCAAAATTTTGTTTTATTGTCCTCTGTCCAATGGGACAGAGAAATACATATTTTGAAATTAATCTATTTGGCTGATGCCAATAAAACCTCATTTAGGGTTTAAACCCTAGCCATTGCAATTTGTTTAAAAACCCTAATTACATGTATTTAATTCTCAAGGCATTGGATCAGTAGATCACCCAAATAAAATAAACCAAACTCATGTCACATGTTTTTGCATTGCATCATGGCATACATATTGTTTTTGTTGTATGGTGTGTTTATGTGTGCATTGTCTGTATTGTTTAGTTTTCTCGGAGAGCGAACTGTGTGATTGCGAAGAGTGTTTGAATACCAACTACTATCAAGGCAAGTTCACTTTGATCATTCACCTATTACTTTATTATGCACTAGATTTTATTAGTTGCATTGTTAGGATTATTACTGTATCTATGCTAGCTATGATCTGTTCTACTAGTATAGGATACCCTTTGTCATGACCTTACCACCAATTGCCATCGTAGTAGTAAAATGGTATGCTATGAGAATATACGAGGGTGGTGTTATTACAATGTGATACTATTGAATTACCTTATGATTTTCCTAGTGTATGGAAAAACAAGTAATTAAATGAACCGTCCTGGGTGGGCTGCTTTGAGTATTCGGATGTCGTGACGTTAGGTCCATTTCTTTGGTTCCCTCTGAGTCGAGTTCCTGTGGATTCAGGAATGGATCGTCCATGGACGTCTCTTCCGTGGATTCGGGGAGCGCCTGCGTCATAATGTGGGATGCCACCCGGGATAACCAGAGACTGGACTAGTTTCCTGTTTAGTAGCTTCCAGTACAACCACATGGTAATATGGGCTCTGCCTGGATGGAGTAAGAAATGTTTACCCAGATCCGAGGGATTGTACTGAGGTAGTTGTGTAAGTGGGAGCGCGGGTCCCTCAGGTGGTTTGGGTGAACATGTTCTGAAAATTCTTGAAGTCGATGCGGTTGCTACTCCACCTGGAGGACAGCAAGGGATTAACACGTCGAATTCTTGTGCGGAATGTGTACAACCTCTCGAGAGTTTCAAACTAAGTACTTAGCCGTGTCCCCGGTTACGGACAATTATGAGCAACTAGATATTGGGGCTGTAAGGAAGGTCTCACTCATTCCAATTTCCTAATAAAATGAATGGTTTGAACTGGGTAGGAGCATTGATGTTTCTACTCAATGTGCTTAGGCTAATGGGAGCATGGGTGTTTCTACCCCGTGTCCAACAAAATTCAAAACTATTTGTTTAAAAATGATAGGATTGAACAATGATGTTTTTATGCAAATAGCCAAAACCCACCTAGCCAAATACTACATATACTTGATAGGATCTGTTATATCTCTGGTGAACTTGCCAATACATTCAAATGTATTGACCACGTAGTAGCTGCAATTAATAATGCAGGTGAAACTGACGAAGAGTGAGGTTCGTCGATATTCTTTGGGTCATGTGCTTACATTCCAACATGCTCTCTCCTCTGGGAGTAGATGAGGCCCATTTGCTCTACCCCTTTCCGCTGCAGCTTTGTGATATAATGTTATCATGGTTTTGAACATCATTTGTTTATGCTGGCCTAAGAGGTCATGCGAGTTTGTAAGTACAATTTAAGTTCTGGATAATACGATGTAATAAAGTACTTTTGACCTTTGTATCTTGGTATTACATCTTGAACTATGTGTGCTAGTGAGTCGATCCAGGGACTAGCACAAATAAGCACAGAGATCGAACCCTAGTAAGGGGGAGGATCGCTTCAGTGAGGTTCGTCAATGTTCTTTGGGTCATGTGCTTACATTTCAACATGCTCTCTCCTCGGAGAGTAGATGATGCCCATTTGCTATACCTTTCCGCTTCAGTTTTATGATACAATGTTTCATGGTTTTGAAACAATATTTGTTTATGCTGGCCTAAGGGGTCATGCAAGTTTGTAAGTACAATTAAGTTCTGGATGATACGATGTAATACAGTACTTTTGACCTTTGTATCTTGGTATTACATCTTGAAACTGTGTGAGCTACTGAATCGATCCAGGGACTAGCACAAATAAGCACAGAGATCGAACCCTGTACGGGGGCGGTTGCTTCACGGCCCCTTCTACCATTTGTTCCAGCAAAACCCCCTTCACCAAGCAACCTCCACTAAATCTCTGGATCAAACCCTTCAGATCTTTCGGCCTCGTCAGTTCTGGAAACTGGATATTGTGCTCAGTCGTCAAGCAATCTTGACACGTCTCAAGGCAGGTCATAGCCCGAGCAAGTTGGTCTTGGAGCAGCGCCAGTGTGTACCCTCAATCACGATTGGACCAAAAGATTGGGGCAGCCGGACCCAAATACAAAATCCGGTTCAGCCGATTCTTGACTCTTTCAGCTTCAGCATGCGGCTTTGTCACAATCCCTAGCCAAAAAAAAGGGGGATGATTAGTCAAAGGGCACCTTCATCAAGGACTACAGCAAGAAGAATTATTCATACCTCTGAGATAAAGACTCAGCTTCACCAATTCTCCAAGAAGAAAGTACTCTCGACTCGAAGCAGCCTGGAGTTTCGACTCAAGCACAGCAATCTTGTCACGGGTAACCAAAACCTGACGCTCTGCGTACCTCAATCGCGTGCGCATCACCTCAACATCATCTGAGGAACTCATCGCAAGCGCCCCACTCCTTGGGCTGGATTTAAACCTGAGTCTGTGCCTGACTATTTATAGTCAACCACACACTCGGGGGCTACTCCCATCGGGGTTCAAACCGGGTTCATACCCAACTCCTACCAGAAATCAGAATTCAAATCAAATTCACATCCGAAGTCATCAAGCCTTGTGCGGACAGATATTTTATTTCAAGAATACAAGATTACAGAAGAAAACAAGATACAAGACTCCGTCCAGTCATGGCTCCTCACAGTCGCAACCGGACTCGGGGGCTACTCCCATCGGGAGCGCTGGTCGCGCACCCGATAGATCCTACTCAGGTCATGGATAAAGTTGTTCGTCACGCCGCAAAGCGAGTTCCTCTTCGGCTGCTGCCTGCCACTGGATCATAGCCTTCGCTTTACCACGTACCAGGGCGAAATACGGGCGCATATCAAATTCATCACCAGGATTTATTGCGAGAACATAGGCATGACTCAGGTCAAGTTCTGGATAGTGGATCTTCACAAACGAAAGCGCAATCTTGGCTCCGCTCACCAGTTGGAGTCAAAGTTGCTCCTTGATAGCCACCCCGTTATGGAATTTCTTCATCAACTCTCCAACCTCTTGGTTTGCCGGGTCACCTAGCTGCTGGGCCCACACACCTGACAATTCTCTGCTAAGAGAGAAGTAAGGCGTCATGTCGACTTCCTCGCCAGTCTCTAGTCGAGGAGGTCCAGCCGTGAAGCGATCCTCCCCCTTATTAGGGTTCAATCTCTGTGCTTACTGTGCTAGTCCCTGGATCGACTCACTAGCACACACAGTTTCATGATGAAATATACAGAAACAAAGGTCAAAGTACTTTATTACATCGCATCATCCAGAATTTAATAGTACTTACAACCTCGCATGACCTCCTGGGCCAGCATAAACAAATATTGTTTCAACATCATAAAACATTATTTCAAAATACTGTAGCGGAAAAGGGTAGAACATAAGGGCCACACTACTCCAAGGTGAGAGCATGTTGGAATGACCCACGACAAAACGACGAACCTCACTCATCGTCGGATCCACCTGCATTGTTAATTGCAGCCCCTACGTGGTCAATACATTTGAATGTATTGGCAAGTTCACCAGCGTTATAAAGGACCTACCAAGTATATGCATAATTTGGCTATGTGGAGTTTGGCTATTTGCATAAAATCATCATAGTTCAATCCTATCATTTTGAAACAAGTAGTTTTGAATTCTATTGGACAAGGGGAAGAAACACCCATGCTCCTATTAACCTAGGCACATTGAGTAGAAACATCAATGCTCCGACCCAGTTCAATTCATTCGTTTTATTATGAAATTGGAATGAGTGAGACCTTCCTTACAGCCCCAATATCTAGTTGCTCATAATTGTCCGTAACCGGGGACACGGCTAAGTACTTAGTTTGACACTCTCGAGAGGTGGTACACTTGACCCACAAGAAATCGACGTGTTAATCCCTTGCTGTCCTCCAGGTGGAGTAGCAACGGCATCAATTACAGGAATTTTCAGAACATATTCCCCCAAACCACCTGAGGGACGCGTTCCAACCTACACTGCTACATACCGATGTCAGCTCGGATCCAGGTTAATTTTTCTTACATCCATCCTGGCAGAGCCCATAATACCATGTGGTTGTACTAGAAGCTACAAAACAGGAAACTAGTCCAGTCTCTGGTTACCCCGGGTGGCATTCCTCTGTTGCAACGCGGGCGCTCCCATAAAAATGGCGAGATGACTCATAGAAATGGACCTGACGTCGCATACATCTCCACTTCCTCAAAGCAGCCCACCCAGGACGATTCATTGAATTACTTGTTTTGCCATACACTAGGAAAATCATATTGTAATTCAATATTGTCACATTGTAATAAGACCACCCTCGTATATTATCATAGCATAGCATTTCACTACTACGATATAAGGTCATGGCAAAGGTATCCTATACTACTAGGAGAATCATAGCATAGCATAGATACAATAATAATCCTAATAATGCAACTAATAAAATCTAGTGCATAATAAAGTAATAGGTGAATGATCAAAGTAAACTTGCCTTGATAGTAGTTGGTATTCAGACACTCTTCACGGTCACACAGTTCGCTCTCCGAGAAAACTAAACAATACAAACAAGGCATAGATAAACACACCATACAAAAAAAAATATGTATGCCATGATGCAATGCAAAACATGTGACATGAGTGGGTTGGTTTTATTCGGGTGATCTACTAGTCCAAAGCATTAACAATTAAGCACAAGTAATTAGGGTTTTTAACAAATAGCAAAGGCTAGGGTTTAAACCCTCAAATGAGGTTTTATTTGCATCAGCCAAATAAATTAATTTAAAATATTTACTTCTCTGTCCCAATGGACAGAGGATAATTAAACAAAATTTTGGGCACTGGTTTCATTCAAAAAGGACTTCTAAATAATTAGTTATGATTTAAAAGGTATTAAACTCTATTCTGTAATTTGAAATTGGACAGTGCCAAAAGATTCTACAATTCGTAAGGATTCCAAAAAGGTGTGGATCAATAAATTTGGCCAAACAGATCAGAAGATATGATCATTTGAAGTTACAGGGGCTTTTCTGCAAAAGTGCCATTTAATTAATCCGGGGGATTAAAATTAGATTTTTCATTTTATAAACTAGGTGCCACGTGTCACGTTCTCATTCGCCGGTACCGGTTCGTTTAAGTGAATAAAAATGGATCTAATCTCAGCTGTTGGAGTTGGATGGACGGCTGAGATGGAACATGGCGCTCACCGGCAGGGTCTAGGGTTCCGGCGATGGCGCCGGCGTCGGCGCGGCACGGGGATGGCGCTGCTGTGCACGAAATGAGAAATGGAGTGCGTCAGCTTGACCGCGAAGAAGAGAGAAGAAGAGAGAGGGAGACGGCTTCGAGGATGGCTCACTGAAACTTCGTCGGCGAGAGAGAAAGCGGCGGCGGTGCGGGTGAACTCCGGCGAGGAATTTCTTCGGCGTGGTCGTGTAATCGACTGGGGAAGCGAGGGGAAAGAAGAGAGGAGGTTGCGGGGTTCAAATGGACGCGCTCGGGGCTGCAAAAGAAGGACGGGACGAGGAGATTGCGGCGGTGAGCGCGCGGCGGTGAAAACGGCAGGCGGTGCGGCGGACGCGGGTGCCTTCCAAACGAGGAAGAAGCCCCTGACAGGTGGGCCCCACCTGTCAGCGGGTGCGGGCGCGGCGCGGGGCGCGGCTGAGCCAGGCGGTGCGCGCGCGTGCGTGAGGAATGGGCCGGTTCGGCCCAAAGTGGCCGGGCCGGTCCATTTCTCCCCTTTTTTTTTCTTCTAGCCTTTTCTTTTCTGTTTTTCTTATTTCTTTGATAACTTTTGATTTTGAACTCCAAATTGGTCCAAATAAATTTCAGAAAAATTGTAAAATCATGTTCTATCATGATACTACTTTTGGGAGTGATTTCCCTTCAAAATGAAATACTCAAAAATACATTTGCCCTATAAATGCCTATAGGGCTATATAACTATTTAAAGAAAATACTTTTTCAACTCCAAATGATTTTCCAAAAATTATGGGATAGCCTATATATGCAATAAACCCCTTTTATAAATAAACCCTATTGAAGATCCAAAGTTCAAATGGGTGTGAACCCTAGGGTTTAAATTGAAACAAAGTCTTTAAAAGCCTTTTGAGATTCAAATTTGAATTCAGACATGCAATTGTGGCATGATGCTTATGGATGCAATGCATATGAAAGGTTTTGAATTTTTGGGATGTTACAGACCTAACCCCCTTAAGATGAATCTCGTCCTCGAGATTCTGTGTGGCTAGCAAAGAGGCGTGGGTGGTCTTCTCGAATATCATCTTCGCGTTCCCAAGTGGCTTCCTTTTCTGTGTGATGATCCCACTGAACCTTGCAGAACTTGATAGTCTTGGATCGGGTTTGTCTCTCAGCTGTATCCAAGATGCTGATAGGTTTCTCCTCATATGTGAGGTCACTTTGCAGTTGGACTTCCTTGAGTGGAATTGTATCTCTTAGGGGTGTGTCGGCCATCTCGGGGTGACACTTCTTTAGCTGTGATACGTGGAAGACGTTGTGGACATTGGACAGAGCTTCTGGTAAATCCAACTTGTAAGCCACTTCTCCTTAATTGCTTTTGCTTTTGTATTTGCTTTTGGTTCTTTAATTGGAGTTTTGATTTGGAGTTCTCGAATACTTATTTATTATTGCTTTTCGTTCTTCGCAATAGATTATATGGAGTGCGGTAACTGTGAGTATCGAAAAGAAGAAGAATACAAAGACACTAATCAGGCAAGTTCACTTTGACCATTATCCCATTATTTTATTATGCACTAGATTTTATTAGTTGCATTGTTAGAATTATTCTTGTATCAATGCTAGCTATGATCTGTCCTAGTAGTATAGGATACCCTTGCCATGACCTTACCACCAATTGCCATCGTAGTAGTAAAATGCTATGCTATGATAATATACGAGGGTGGTATTATAACAATGTGATACTATTGAATTACATTATGTTTTTCCTAGTGTATGGCAAAACAAGTAATTCAATGAACCGTCCTGGGTGGGCTGCTTTGAGTTTTTCGGATGTCGTGACGTTAGGTCCATTTCTATGGGGCCCGTTGTGTCGTCTCTCCCTGAGATTCGGGAGCGTCCATGGTCGTCTCCGTGCGATTCGGGGAGCGCCTGCGTCACAATGTGGGATGCCACCCGGGATAACCAGAGACTGGAATAGTTTCCTGTTTAGTAGCTTCCAGTACAACCACATGGTATTATGGGCTCTGCCAGGATGGACGTAAGAAATATGAACCTGGATCCGAGCTGACATCGGTATGTAGCAGTGTAGGTTGGAACGCGTCCCTCAAGTGGTTTTTGGGAATATGTTCTGAAAATTCCTGTAATCGATGCCGTTGCTACTCTACCCTGTGGACAGCGAGGGATTAACACGTCGATTTCTTGTGGGTGAAGTGTACCACCTCTCGAGTGTGTCAAACTAAGTACTTAGCCGTGTCCCCGGTTACGGACAATTATGAGCAACTAGATATTGGGGCTGTAAGGAAGGTCTCACTGATTCCAATTTCCTAATAAAATGAATGGATTGAATTGGGTAGGAGCATTGATGTTTCTACTCAATGTGCCTAGGTTAATAGGAGCATGGCTGTTTCTACCCCGTGTCCAATAGAACTCAAAACTATTTGTTTAAAAATGATAGGATTGAATAATGATGCTTTTATGCAAATAGCCAAACCCCTTCTAGTCAAAATATGCATGTACTTGGTAGGTCCTTTATAACTCTGGTGAACTTGGAATGTAGGTGGCTGCAATTAACAATGCAGGTGGATCCGACGATGAGTGAGGTTCGTCGGTTTGTATTGGGTCATGTGCTTACATTCCAACATGCTCTCACCTTGGAGTAGTGTGGCCCTTTTGTTCTACCCTTTTTCCGTTGCAGTTTTGAAAACAATATTTTATGATGTGGATACAGTATTTGTTTATGCTGGCCCAAGAGGTCATGCGAGGTTGTAAGTACTACTTAAATTCTGGATGATGCGATGTAACAAAGTACTTTTGACCTTTGTTTCTGTATATTTCATCATGAAACTGTGTGTTCTAGTGAGTCGATCCAAGGACTAGCATAGTAAGCACAGAGATCGAACCCTAGTAAGGGGGAGGATCACTTCAGCAAGAGCGTGCCGGGGGGAGCGCAGGCTCGAGCTCGTGCCTCGGCAAGGGACGGAAGCTCCGGGAGGAGGCCGCCAAGGTGAAGAAGCTGCCCCTCCAAGCCGGCAACAAGGAGCGCACCGTCACCGTCGGTGCGAACCTTACTGCGGAATAGGAAAGCGCCCTCATCACTTTCCTTTGGGAGAATGCTGACGTGTTCGCTTGGGAGCCGTTGGACCTTCCCAGAGTCCCTAGGGAGGTGATTGAGCATCGGCTCGCGGTGCGTTCGGACGCCTGCCCCGTCAAGCAGAAGATTCGGCGGCAAGCACATGAGCGCAAAGATTTCATCAAGCAAGAGGTGGACAAGCTGAAGGCTGCCGGGGCTATCAGGGAAGTTCTGTACCCCACTTGGTTAGCTAACCCTGTAGTAGTTCCTAAAGCAAGGAACAAGCTTCGCATGTGCGTAGATTTTACCGATCTTAACCGTGCATGCCCCAAGGATCCCTTCCCTGTACCCCGTATCTTAACCGTGCATTCCACCGCTGGTTGTGACTTGCTGAGTTTTTTAGATGCTTTTTCCGGCTACCATCAAATTAAGATGGTGGTCGAGGACGAGGAAAAAACAGCATTCATCACCCCGGTTGGCTGCTACTGTTATACATGCATGCCTTTCGGGTTGAAGAACGCGGGATCAATATTCCAGCGCGCGCTGCATGAATGTTTGGGACCCCAGCTAGGCCGGAACGTGGAGGCCTAGATGGACGACATCATCATCAAATCGAAGCGCGGGGACTCGCTGATTGATGACCTGCGGGAAACGTTTGATAACCTCCGCAGGATCAAACTCAAGCTGAACCCCGAGAAATGCACCTTTGGTGTGGACTCCGGCCAGCTTCTGGGTTTCTTGGTTTCGCACAGGGGGATACAAGCCAACCGACGAAAGATAGAGGCCGTCGAGAATATGGAGGCACCCCGCAAGGTGAAGGATGTCCAGCGCCTCAGCGCACTCAAGTGCTCGTGAAGTATTACTGTTAGAAAGTGATGAGCCGACAACTTATTCGGAAGCGATGGTGGGATCTGATTTTGAGTCATGGCTTGGAGCCATGAGATCTGAGTTAAAGTCCATGGATGAAAATCAAGTTTGGACCTTGGTTGATCTGCTAGACGGTGCAAGACCCGTCGAGAGCAAATGGGTCTTTAAGAAGAAAACTAACATGGATGGAAATGTTTCTGTCTATAAAGCACGGCTTGTCGCGAAGGGGTTCCGACAGGTTCAAGGAGTTCACTATGACGAGACCTTCTCGCCCGTAGCAATGCTTAAGTCGGTTCGGATCATGTTAGCTATAGCAGCCTATTTCGACTATGAGATATGGCAGATGGATGTCAAGACGGCTTTCCTCAATGGAAATTTAACTGAGGACGTGTATATGATACAGCCCGAAGGTTTTGTCGATCCGGCTAACGCTGACAAGGTACGCAAACTTCAGAAATCCATTTATGGACTGAAGCAAGCATCTCGGAGTTGGAACATTCACTTTGATGAGGTAGTCAAATCGTTTGGCTTCATCAAGAGTGATCATGATTCTTGTTTGTACAAGAAGTTTAGTGGGAGCAAAGTAAATTTTCTAATCTTATATGTGGACGACATATTATTGATGGGAAATGATGTCCTGATGTTGCAAGAACCAAAGAATCATTGGAAAGGAATTTCTCAATGAAAAATTTGGGTGAGGCAACTTACATACTGGGAATCAGGATCTATAGAGATAGATCTAGGCGGCTCATTGGATTGAGTCAAAGTACATATTTGGACAAAGTGTTGAAGAAATTCAACATGGAATCGTCTAAAAAGGGGTTCTTACTGATGTCCCATGGTATAAAGCTTAGCAAGACTCAGTGTCCTTCGACAACTGATGAGCGAAATCGGATGAGTGCGATCCCGTATGCTTCGGCAGTCGGATCCATCATGTATGCCATGATTTGTACTAGGCCTGATGTTTCCTATGCTCTAAGTGCAACGAGCAGATACCAGGCTGACCCTGGCGAAAGCCACTAGGTAGCAGTTAAAAACATCCTTAAGTACTTGAGAAGGACTAAGGACATGTTCCTAGTTTATGGAGGTGAGGATGAACTCAGTGTAAAGGGTTACACGGATGCGAGTTATCTCACCGACTCAGATGATTCTCGTTCGCAATCTGGATATGTGTTCGTGATGAACGGAGGGGCTGTGAGCTGGAAGAGTTCCAAGCAAGATACTGTGTCTGCGTCTACAACAGAGGCTGAGTATATTGCTGCCTCGGAGGCAGCAAAGGAAGCCGTTTGGATCAGGAACCTCCTGATTGATCTTGGTGTGGTTCAAGGCACGTCCAATTCATTGGACGTATATTGTGACAACAATGGTGCTATCGCACAAGCCAAGGAACCTAGACAACACCAGAAGAACAAACATATACTCATGCGTTACCACCTCATTCGCCAGTTCATCGAACAAGGTGATATCAAGTTATGCAAGGTACACACGGATGCAAACATTGCAGATCCGTTGACAAAGGCGCTACCACAGCCTAAGCATGAGGCACACATGAGAGGTATGGGCATTAGATGTCTAGACATATGATGTCGAGATGATTGACTCTAGTGCAAGTGGGAGACTGTTGGGAATATGCCCTAGAGGCAATCATGTATAATGTAATTCCCAATGTATTCATAAAGATTATTAAGTTGTCCTTGTTTGAACATCTGATATGTATCATTGAATATGTGATTTGATTGTGGAACTATGTATTCATGTTGTTCATACTAAATTGTCCTTAGTCATTGAGGTTGTGCTAGACACATAACCTAGACTAATGTGAAAGTTGGCTGATGACTCGGTTCCACTTGTCATGGGCATGGTGATGTCATTCCAGCTTACACGGACTCGGCTAAAGAGTTTAGCGAGTCAGACTGACCCACATTGAGATGCAACGAGTAGGTCGTCATTTGCATGTCTCAATCAATGTAATCCTTAGACCTGAGGTTATCGCACAATCCGAGTTGTGGATCACCAACTTAGGTTCTGTCAAACGTTGTTCCGTAAAGGGCAGTTATAAAGGCCGAGTTCGGGTTGACTAAGAATCAAGCTGTGTGATGTGGATAACCAAGATGGGATTTTGCCCCTCCGATTGGAGAGATATTCTCTGGGCCCTCTCGAGTGATATGATTCGGGAAGCATGGCCATGCGCGACTCAGTTAACTGTTAACCGGGTCGATCGACTAAGAGTTAGTCGGAAGAGAGTTGAACTATTAAAGAGATGACGATTAATCGCCTATAGTTCGACAAGGTATATCGTGAGGCAAAAGGGACTAAGACGTATGTCACATTGGAAGGTACGTCGTCATGACTCGATGGTACTTGGGAGTCGGCATGTTCTGCTAGGAGCCGCTACCGATTGATCGATTGAGAGTCGGACTCCAATCGTGTCCAAGTCACCATGAGCCTGCGGGGTCACACACTTAAGAGCGGGAGCAAGTATTTGGTCGGGTTGGACCCGAACCGGAAATGGGCTGACAATGCGAGTTGGACTCGCAGAGTGGATGGGCCACAAGTGCTGGAGCCCACTGCCACTCGGTATATAAGCAGGGGCGTGGGATGCCTAAGGGGCACGGTTCGCCACTCTCATGCGTTGAGAACCCTAGCCCCATTCAGTCCAACCGTCGCACCGGACCTAGTAGTCCGCCGCCGGAGCTCCTCCTCGCACGTGTGGATACCGGCAGAGGTGCTGTACGTTCAGCACTTCGACAATCGCGGGATTGGATCGGCTGGATCGGATCGAGGGACTGCACTGCATCAAGGCGCTGCATCGATAATCCGCAACTGCGCATCTAGTGGTAATCCTCGTGGCCTCTACCTCGGCTAGATCTTGGGAGTTCGCGTAGGAAAATTTTTGTTTATCTCTACGCGCCCCTTCAGCAGACTTGATGTAGAGCTGGTGTTCCTTGAGGTTCAGTCCATTCTCCTTGAAGACTTGATTTTTTTTTCTCAAAATGCCTCACCGGCGGTCTTGAGATTCCGTATATAGCTTGAATCATCTTAAGCATGGTTCCCCATTTCGCTCACTAAATATTAGGTTTTCAGATAGGAAAGAATGGATCTAAGGAGAAAGAAAATGTCTATTACCCCAAAAACCAAAAGTTTTGTTATCCAAATAATTTTATTTGCGGCTATCAATAAATCTGAAAATGACAGCTCACAAATCGCGTTTTCTAACGGGTAACTATATACCAAGGGGTTATGTTCCTATCAAGGTCGTCTTGAGATCTTCCATTTCATCACAACTTTAACGGTCGAAAACATCGGAAATCCTTGTTCAAATCTTGATGAGGCATCGCTCCACTGGTCATCTTCATTTTTCTAAGGTAAGAATAATATTTTTTTGAAAGGGAGACAGATGTTTGAAAACTTCCGAAATGGGGGTAAGGTCATCAAAGAGTAGATGAGTAGAGAGTATGAGAGGTTTCATAGATATCAAGTTTTGCAAATAAGTCCTTAGGTCTTGTTGAAGGTACCTCTAATTCTTTTCAAAAGGAAAGGGATGCTGGAATTATTTTAAAATAAGCTGAGGGTATGAAAGAATAGATGAGGTGAGGGAATACTAGAGTTTTTGTAAATACTTATTTTTTTTAAGTAAGTCCTTAAGGTCTATCCAATCTAGGGTCAAGAATCTACAGGCAACACAATGCTCTGATACCATCTGAAGCGATCCCCCCCCTTAAAAGGGTTCGATCTCTGTGCTTACAGTGCTAGTCCCTGGATCGACTCGCTAGCACACACAGTTTCAAGATGTAATACCAAGATACAAAGGTCAAAAGTATATTACATCGCATTGATCCAGAATTTAGTAGTAACTTACATATTGCATAACCTAATGGGTTATTTTAAAAGAAAATAAAGTCTTGCAGCGGAAGGCAGAAGATACAGGAGTCCCATAACAACTCCACAGTCGAAACATGTTGGAATGTTAACTCGCAACCCTAACAATTCGTACCTCACTCTTCACCTGGTTCACCTGCAACATTTAAACGTTGCAGCCACTAAGGGGTCAATACATTGAATGTATTGGCAAGTTCACCAAAGGGTTATAACAGATCCTATCAAGTACATGCAGTATTTTGGCTAGGTGGGGTTTGGCTATTTGCATAAAAACATCATTGTTCAATCCTATCCTTTTTAGACAAATATTTTTGAATTCTATTGGACATGGGATAGAAACACCCATGCTCCTATTAACCTAGGCACATTGAGTAGAAACATCAATGCTCCTACCCAGTTCAATCCATTCATTTTATTAGGAAATTGGAATGAGTGAGACCTTCCTTACAGCCCCAATATCTAGTTGCTCATAGTTGTCCGTAACCGGGGACACGGCTAAGTACTTAGTTTGACACTCTCGAGAGGTGGTACACTTTACCCACAAGAAATCGACGTGTTAATCCCTTGCTGTCCTCCAGGTGGAGTAGCAACGACATCGATTACAGGAATTTTCAGAACATATTCCCCCAAACCACCTGAGGGACGCGTTCCAACCTACAATGCTACATACCGATGTCACCTCGGATCCAGGTTCATATTTCTTACATCCATCCTGGCAGAGCCCAAAATACCATGTGGTTGTACTGTAAGCTACTAAACAGAAAACTAGTCCAGTCTCTGGTTACCCCGGGTGGCATTCCTCAGTTGCAACGCAGACGCTCCCATAGAAATGGCGAGATGACTCATAGAAATAGACCCATAGAAATGGACTTGACGTCGCATACATCTCCACTTCCTCAAAGCAGCCCACTCAGGACGGTTCATTGAATTACTTGTTTTGCCATACACTAGGAAAACTATATTGTAATTCAATAGTATCACATTATAATAATTCCACACTCGTTTATTTATCATAGCATAGCATTTTACTACTACGATGGCAGTTGGAATGGTGTGAGGAGGGTGATCTATTATTTGTATTAGAGAAGGAATTGGCTTAATAGGACAAATAGATAAAAAGATGTGAGCTTGCAAAGATAGCTAGTCAGAAACTGGCAGACTAAAGGTACTAATTCCAATTGAAATTTTACTGGTGCTAATTGCTTGAAAAGACAGAGGGCCAATGGGATGAATTAAACAAGATCTAACAAGCTTTAAAAAGCCAATGGTTTAACCTAAATATGAGTTGTAAGTCAAAAGATACAGGCTTACAAAATGGGCTAATCTATAACAAAGTTTCTGTAACTAAAGGCTTAGAATTGGCCTGGGAAACTGCTGAAGGTACTGTTTTGCAACGACGATGCATTGGTGTGGATGAACTTGGAAAGGTGTTAAAAGAGGTCTAGGATGTAGATTTGGATTTGATCTTGACATCACAGAAAGAAACATCTAATTTGGAGTAATGTCTCAAAAGATATAGGTTCCGGAAGACAGCTAACTAATGTGATAGTGTTAACAGATACGACTTTTGATTGAAGATGCACCTCTGTAGATGAATCCAAAGTTGTGCAAGAAGTACTCTAATGTGTATAACATGATCTAGTTGATGATCTACAGAAGGTTTGGAACCAAACGGATCAATGGAACAATTAATATGAATTTCGAAAGGTGGCTAATCCAGAAACAACATGCTGTAAATAGCAATTTCAAACGAAGATGCAGTACAGAAGATCTTGGAGACGGGGTATACAAACTGATCTGACCTATGGTGGAGGACGTGATGTAACCATAGACGAAAGAATCGGCCGAAAATGATACACAGATCAAAAGATATGGCATTCTAAACATGGCTAATCAAAACTGCTGCGGCTGAAAAGTTGCTCACCCGAAAAGACACGGAGTTCGCAGGAGTTGAAGGAGGATGGCAAAGAAGTCGTCGTACGGTTTGATGGGGCCGTGGAATACGTCGAGGCGGACATCGTGACGCGGCTTGCGTGGTCGTAGCATCTCCGGATGGCGACGGACGGAGCTCCGGGCGTGGCTTCAGCGTGGGGTCGGGGACGGCGCGGCCAACGATGGAGATGGATCACATAACCTTATCATAGAGGTAGGAGATGGTCACGTGAGTGCACCGGTGAAAGGAATTGGAAAACGAACCTTCGGAGAGAGCTCACTGGCAACAATGGCGACGGTGACCGGCAGAGAAATACGTCGACGTAGCCGACTCTACAGATATTTAGAGGCGAAGCTTTCCACATGAGAATGGGAGAGGAGAGGCAAAGGCTCAAAGTGACGCGCGTGGAATCCTTTTATATTGGCCGAGGAGGGAGATCGGGCGCGGGATGTCGACGGGCGGCATTCGGGGCGCCTCTTTTTGAAACGGCGATTATGAGAGGAAACTTCAAATTGATTTTCTGAATCGGTTCCTGGGATGGTGAGAATTGATGGGGTGGTTTTTTTTCGGAGAGAGATGTGCGGGAAGGAAAGAAATCGAAGGAAGAAAACATGGAAGGAGGGATTTCGTTAGGTGCAGAGGAGACGAGCACGAGCTTCTCGTGCTCGCTGGCGTTCGAGATGGGATGGGCCGGCCCAGTTGGGTCGGTCCATTCCTTTTTTTTTCCATTTTCTGTTTTTATTAATATCTTTTGATTCCTAACTCCAAATAAGGGCAAATAAACTCGAGTAAATTTGCAAATTCAAATCCTCCAAAGTGTGAACTTTTGGGACTTGAATCCTTTCAAAATAAAATAAGTAAAAATACTTTTGCTTATATAAATGTCATTTGGGCTTTATAAGTAATACACAAAATAGGTTTTGAAATCTATTATGAAACATTTGTTTCATAAATTAGTTTAAACTCCTATAAAATATTGGGTTGGCATATTTTGCACTAAAACCCTTCCTTAGCTAAATACCCCATTGGGTTGAACTCCAAATAAAATCTCATAATAATTATATGGTTCAATAAATTCCCAAATAGCTTTATAACACCAAACCTCTCACTTTGAAATCATAGCAAATGTTTCCAACTATATATAATTTGGGAAGTCACCTTATCCCACTCTCAAGGACGGAACAAATGTTGGAATAACATTTGCACACGCGGATGTCATGTTATCCTCTTCTCGAATATTTGATAACTTGTTCTCGAAAACAAAATGAACATGACGAAATAAAAATCGAAAAAACATAGGTGAATCATTAAATATGTTTTCCAACCATATACTTGGGAAAGTCATATTATTCTCTTCTTTAACATTTAAATAAATGTCGGAAATTATTTCTAATAGATTCAAATATTCCAACGATGCTCTCAAATGGTCATGGCATCCAAATTGGAAACTTAGTGTGCTAATTAATTCTTCAAAAAGAAAATAGGATTTATTAGATGCGAATAATAGTTCGGATAAAATCATAATATGCAAACGGTTCCAACTGAAATACTTTGAACTTATATAAATGTCATAACCATGTTGTACAATTTGGATAGTCATATTAATCCACTTTTTTGTTGAATATTCAAACATGGTGTGAAAAAATTTAAATAAGTCCTAAAAATTTCAAATCCTTCAGAAATTCACAACCAAAATATTTCCAAAGCCAATATTTTATTTAACATTCCAAAATGGGAAAATTCTGGGATGTTACAGGCGAGGAAGATGACGGGGTTCCGGTGACGCGGGGACGACGGAGGCGTCGTCTAGGACGAAGACGAGGCGGCGGCACGGGCAGAACTCCGACGGCAACAGTGCACCAAAAGACGAACGACTCGCATCAAAAGAACAGCCACACGGAGGGGAGAAATAAATACCGAGGAGGGGAGCAGCTTACGCTTCGGTTCACCGGCTGCAAAGGAAACGCGGCGGCGGCAGACGGCGAGGAATCGCGGCGGCGGGGTCGCGCAATTGACTGGGGAAGCAAGGGGGAAGAAGAGAGGAGGGCAAGGGCTTTAAAAGGACGCGCTCGGGGCTCCGAAAGAAGGACGGGAGAGGAGATCCCGGCGGTGAACGTGCGGCGGCGGGGAAGGATGGCGCGCGCGTCGCGCGCGTGATTCCTGGCCCTTTCCATCGAGGAAGAAGACCCTGACGCGTGGGTCCCACGCGTCAGTGGCTCGAGCGCTGCAGGCGGGGCCGTCGGCTCGGTCGGTCGGGTGAGGGCGAAGCTTGGCCGGGACGGTCCGGTTTTCTCCCTTTTTTTTTTCTTTTAGCCTTTTCTTTTTCTCCTTTTGTCATTTCTTTGATATCTTTTGATTTTGAACTCCAAATTGGTCCAAAGAAATTCTAGAAAATTTGTAAAATCATTTTTTACCATGATACAACTTTTGGGAGTAATTTCTCCTCAAAATAAAATATAAAAAAATACATTTGCCCTATAAATGCCTTTAGGGCTATATAACTATTTAAATAAAATAGTATTTCAACTCCAAATAATTATCCAAAAATTATGGGATAGCTTATTTATGCACTAAACCTTCAAATGGGTGTAAACCCTAGGGTTTAAATTGAAATAAAATCTTCTCAAAGGCTTTTGAGATTCAAATTTGAAATCAAATATGCAATTGTGGCATGATGCTTATGGATGCAATGCACATGTAAAAGTTTGACATTTTTGGGATGTTACAAAAAGCTTGTTTTAGGGTTTTAATCCCTTGTTTTTGCATCTTGCTTTTAACCTAGTATAATGATTTTAATTGCTGATACTTTGGGCCAGAATTATAATCTGGTTTCTATCCAAATAAAATCAACCAAACCATGTCACATGTTTTGCATTGCATCATGGCATATATTTCTTTTGCTTCTATTGTATGTTTATGTATGCATTATTTGCTTCGCTTAGTTTTCGCGGAGAGCGAACAGTGTGATTGCGAGGAGTGCTTGAATACCAACTGCTATCAAGGCACTAGATTTTATTAGTTGCATTGTTAGGATTATTATTGTATCTATGATAGCTATGATTCTCCTACTAGTATAGGATACCCTTGCTATGTCCTTACCACCAATTGCCATCGTAGGTAGTCAAATGCTATGCTATGTTAGAATATGAGGGTGGTATTATTACAATGTGATATTATTGTCAATATGAAGTAAAGTATGTTTTCCTAGTGTATGGCAAAACAAGTAATTTCATGAACCGTCATGGGTGGGCTGCTTTGAGTATTTGAGATGTATGCGACATCAGGTCCATTTCTATGGGTCCATTTCTATGAGTCGTCTCGCCATGTCTATGGGAGCATCTGCGTCACAAATGTGGGATGCCACCCGGGGTAACCAGAGACTGAATTAGTTTCCTTTTTACTAGCTTCCAGTACAACCCCATGATATTATGGGCTCTGCCAGGATGGGTGTAAGAAATAAGAACCTGGATCCGAGGTGACATCGGTATCACCTTCATCGCCGCTTCCCCACCTTTGAGCAAGGCCTCCAGTTTGCCATGCAGTGCGCCTTTGCGCCGATGTGCCGGGACTACGGGAATGAGTTTCCCGAGGACTCCCCCTTCCTCCTCTTTGGAAGGCGGAACCATGCATGCTCGGCCGTGGCACTAACCGACGGCGAGGATGCGACCGAGGTGACGACCCACTTCGAGAACATGGAGGCAAACACAGTGGACTTAGAGTCTTGCCTCGAACACGAGATGACCAGGGCTGACATAGCCGAGGAGCAGGCCGGTAAACTACTGGGGGAGAAGGCCCAGCTGCAAGGGGACAAGACTGTACTGGAGAATACTGTCCTCAACATGGGAGGCGCCATAGAGCAGCTGCAGTATGAGAGGGACCAGGCCCGCTACTACTGCGAGCAGTTCAAGGCGTTCATAACAGCCGCCGCCACAGCCGCACCAGCTACTACATCGGCGCCTGTTCAGACCCCACCTCCGCCACAGGATCAGGAGATGGAGCCTCAGGAGGGAGTACCGACTGAGGAGGAGGAGCCCCAGGAGGTTCATGAGATGGACACCCCTGCCTCCAACACCCGCTCCAAGAAGAAGGCGAACGGGGCCGCACCATCAGCCACACCTCCCTAGCCTTAGTGGATGCCTACCAGACTTTATAGTTTATTTTGTTATCCGTACTGCGAGTTAGTCATTGACCATACAAACTATGTGTATGGCAATGTAGATCGATTGCTTTTTCCGTACTCTCTTATTATGGGCAGTGTCCCATCGTGAACAAGTTGTGGTTCGCTGATTTATTTTTTTCAAAATCCTTTTATGAATGTCTGATTGTGTGATTGAAATAAGTCTGAATTAATGTTTTCTTGTGGGGGGCTTAGATATCCTTAGCTCTATTCTATCTGTTTTTCCTCATCTATGCTACCCTAAACAGATGCCTCTAAGACTCCAGAACCCCGCCAATAACGCTGAGGCCAATAACGCCGGAGCAGACAGAAATGCTACCACCATGCAGCAGTTGTTGGCAGCACAAACTCAATTCCTTCAGCTGATCACTCAGCAAACGGCCAACAACAACAACCAGCAACACCGCCCACCTCAAGTGGACATGCTGACCAGATTTCTGCGGTTACGAGCACCCACCTTCTCCAGCTCCACATAACCCATCATGGCCGGTGACTGGCTTCGTTCAGTCAACAAGAATCTGGTCACCATCAACTGCAATGATGAGGAGAAAGTGAGGTTTGCAGCTCACTTGTTTGAAGGACCCGCAGCATCGTGGTGGGAGAACTTTTAGATCACCACCCCCATCGAGAACGTCACCTGGGACATGTTCCAGGAAGCCTTCCGCACCGCCCACATCTCTGCGGGGGTGCTTAGCCTGAAGAAGAAGGAGTTTCACAGGCTGCGACAGGGAGGCCGCTCTATGTCGGAATACATCGAAGTGTTCAATCAGCTGTCCCGCTATGCACCGGATGATGTGAACACGGATGCCAAGCGCGGAGAGAAGTTCTTGGACGGACTGAACGACGAACTGTCGGTTCAGCTTGTTGTTGCTTATACCCCCACCTACCAGTCCTTGATTGACAAGGCCATTATTTTGGAGAGCAAGCTTACTCAGATGGAGAGTCGCAAGAGGAGACACCATCAGGGGAACCCCCACACTGGCCCGCATCAGAAGCAGCAAACCTCCTATGATGGAAGTGACAGTTCATCCTTAGGCAGAAATGAGAGCCATAACAGCCACCGCAGTGGAGGTAATGGCCACAACCACCGCCAGGGAAGCCAAGTAGATCACCACCAGGGTGGCAGTGGGAACAGGAACCATCAGCAGCACCAGCATCAGCATCAGTCTACTCGCCAAAGGCCCAACAATGGCAACGGTAACGGCAGGAACAATGGCAATGGCCAGGGCAACAATCGTCACTCTGGTCAGAACCACAACGCCAATAAGGACCTGAGCAAAGTGGAGTGCTTCAAGTGTCACAAGCTGGGACACTATGCAACCAACTGCCCGGAGAACCTTGAGAGCACCAGGAACAAGCCCAATCCGTTCCAGAAGGGCCACGTGAATCACGTGGATGTGGAAGAGATCACCGAGGAACCAGGTATCATACTTGGCACCTTCCACATTAATATTTTTGAAGTACTAGTTTTATTCGACACTGGTGCATCACATTCATTCATCTCAAAAGTATTGGTAGATAGAAACAAACTACCCTCTAAGACCATGGGTATACCTATGATGGTAAACTCACCTGGTGGAACAATGTTAGCGACCCGATACTGTCACCAACTACCCCTAATATTGGGAGACACACTTTTCCCTCTGACCTCATAGTGATAGACTCCCAAGGACTGGACCTAATCCTGGGAATGGACTGGTTGACCTTGTATGAAGGACTAGTAGACTATGCCCAAAGGACCGTCTCACTTACAACCCCTGACAAGAGACGCATCCGGTACAAGTCAACCCATGAGCTTAAGAAACCTAAGGTTAATGCTCTTAAGGGGGTTAGCATGGACGAGGTACACATAGTGAAGGAATACCCAGACGTATTCCCAGAGGAATTACCAGGCATGCCACCGGACCGTCACGTAGAGTTCCTCATTGAGTTAATGCCAGGAAGTGGACCCATAGCCAAGACACCATATAAGATGGCTGTGGATGAATTAAAGGAATTAAAGAAGCAGCTTGCCGAGCAACTGTCGAAAGGTTTCCTCCGCCCCAGCTCATCACCATGGGGAGCACCCGTTCTGTTTGTGGAAAAGAAGGACAAGAGCCAACATACGTGCATTGACTATCGTTCACTAAATGAGGTGACTATAAAGAATAAATATCCTTTGCCCATAATCAATGATCTATTCGATCAATTGAAAGGGGCACGTGTGTTCTCAAAGATCGATCTGAGATCAGGATATGTCCAACTGAAGATCCGAGAAGCAGATATTTCCAAAACAGCTTTCACCACTAGGTATGGTTTGTATGAGTACACCGTGATGCCTTTTGGTTTGACCAATGCACCTGCATACTCAATGAACATGATGAACAAGGTGTTCATGGAATTCCTGGACAAGTTTGTCGTAGTATTCATCGACGATATCTTGGTGTATTCCAAGAGCAGAGAAGAGCATGAGCAGCGCCTGCGCCTAATTTTGGAGAAGCTGAGAGCGCACAAGCTGTACGCCAAATTCAGCAGGTGCGACTTTTGGTTGTCAGAAGTTAGTTTCCTTGGACACATAGTGTCAGGAGCCGGAGTAGCTGTTGACCCGGCTAAGGTAGCAGCAGTTACAGAGTGGGAGGCACCGAAGAACGTCGGAGAAGTTCCCAGTTTCCTTGGACTTGCTGGTTACTACCGGAGGTTCATTGAGAATTTCTCCAAGATAGCTAAACCCATGACCGAGCTCTTAAAGAAGGAGAAGAAGTTTTACTGGAATGAGAAATGTGAAGAAAGCTTCCAGGAATCGAAAAAAAGACTAGTGTCAGCACCCATCCTTGTTTTACCCGACCTGCAAGAGGACTTTCAAGTTTACTGTGACGCCTCACGTCAAGGATTGGGAGGAGTTTTAATGCAGGGAGGAAGAGTTGTAGCATACGCTTCGAAATAACTAAAGAGCCACGAAGGCAACTACTCCACTCATGACTTGGAATTAGCCTCGATAGTGCACGCCTTAAAAACTTGGAGACACTACCTGATGGGGAAACACTGTGAGCTGTTTACAGATCACAAGAGTCTGAAGTACAAATTCACCCAGAAGGAGTTGAATCTGAGACAGAGGAGATGGCTAGAATTGATAAAGGACTATAACCTGAATTTATAATACCATCCGGGCAAGGCTAATGTGGTAGCCGATTCTTTGAGCCGCCAGGGCTATGTGAATGGTCTGACAGCTAGAGAATTACCGCCTGATTTGTGCGAACAATTCAAGGATCTTAGACTGGAAATTGTACCGGAAAGTTACTTGGCTACTTTGGAAGTACAGCCCACATTGCTGGACAAGATTAGAGAAGCACAAAAGGGCGACGCTGAAATAAAGGAGATAAAAGAGAATATGGTTATCGGAAGGCAAAGGATTTTTGAGAAGACGACCAGGGTACCATATGGTTCGGGAAACGCATTTGCGTACCGCAGGATCCAAAAATCAGAAAGCTGATATTACAAGAAGCCCACGACTCACCATACTCGATCCACCCTGGGAACACAAAAATATACATGGACCTCAAAGAGACATTTTGGTGGTTCGGATTGAATCGAGACATCGCCGAATTTATTGCCTTGTGTGATGTGTGCAACAAGGATAAAGCTGAACACCAGAAGGAGCAGGATTGCTAAGACCACTGCCAATACCAGACTAGAAGTGGGATAAAGTAGGCATGGATTTTATCACCGGTTTACTAAGAACCAGATCAGGATATGATTTCATATGGGTAGTGGTTGACCGTTTGACCAAGGTTGCCCACTTTATACCGGTAAAGACCACTTACACCAGTGCTCAGCTAGCGAAACGCTACATGTCCAGGATTGTGTGTCTACACAAAGTACCCAAGGAAATAGTCTCAGACAGAGGTACCCAATTCACCTCAAGATTTTGGGGACAACTACATGAGTCTCTAGGAACGAGACTGGAGTTCAGCACAGCTTTTTATCCGCAGACGGATGGACAAACGGAAAGGGTAAATCAAATCCTTAAGGATATGTTGAGAGCCTGCGCTCTAGATTATGGATCCAGTTGGGATGACAACCTACCGTATGCAGAGTTTTCATACAACAACAACTTCCAAGCTAGCATAGGAATGTCACCGTTTGAAGCCTTGTATGGAAGAAAGTGCAGAACAACATTGTTATGGGATGGTGTAGGAGACCGTAGCCTGTTCGGTCCGGATATGATAAAAAAGATGCGGAAGAAAAGGTTAGACTTATCCGAGACAGACTGAAGGTAGCTCAGTCGAGACAGAAGAGCTATGCAGACTCCAAACGTAGGGAGGTTACCTACGAGGTTGAAGATAGGGCGTATCTCAGAGTTTCACCGATACACGGAGTTAAAAGATTTGGAATCAAGGGAAAGCTAGCACCCCGTTTCATCGGACCTTTCAAGATTTGGTCACGCCAAGGAGAGGTGGCCTACAAATTGGACTTACCGGAAGCACTGTCAAATGTCCACAATGTCTTTCACGTATTGCAACTGAAGAACTGTCATCCCGAGATGGCCGACACACCCCTGAGGGATACGATTCTGCTCGAGGAGGTCCAGCTGCAAAGTGACCTCACCTATGAGGAGAAACCGATCAAGATCTTGGATACAGCTCAGAGACATACTCGGTCCAAGACTATCAAGTTTTGCAAGGTTTAGTGGGACCATCACACTGAAGAGGAAGCTACTTGGGAACGCGAGGATGATCTTCACGGAGACCACCCGCACCTCTTTGCTAGCCAAACCGAATCTCGAGGACGAGATTCATCTTAAGGGGGTTAGGTCTGTAACATCCCAAAATTTCAAACTCTTTAATATGCATTGCATTCATGAGCATCATGCCACATTTGCATTTTTTAATCAAATTTTGAATTGCAAAAAGGCTTTGAAAAGGGGTTTATTTCATTTTAAAACCTTAGATTTGCACCCATATGAGCTTTGGATTTTAAACCAATGGGATTTATCTATAAAAAGGGGTTTATTGCATAAATGAGCTACCCCATAATTTAGTATTTAATTTGGGTTGAAAAACTATTTTATACAAATAGTTATAAAGCCCTAAAGGCATTTATAAGGCAAATGTATTTTTATATATTTTATTTTGAGGGAATTTAGTCCCAAAAGATGAATCAGGTTATAACATGATTTTAAAAAAATTCTGGAACTTATTTGAATCAATTTGGAGTTCAAAATCAAAAGATATCAAAGGAATCAGAAAAAGAAAAGGAAAGAACAAACAAAAAAAAGAAAAACGGACCGGCCCGGCCATTTGGGTCGAACCGGCCCATTCCCCGCGCCGAGTAGCCCGAGCCAGGCCGCCGCCTAGCGCCCGCACCGAGCCACCGATAGGTGGGGCCCACTTGTCGGGGTCGTCTTCCCCGCAAGGAAACCCCCGTGCATCACGCACGCCCGACCCGCGCGCGCCCGTCTCATCGCCGGCGCCGCGCCGTCTCCCCCGTGCTCCTCGCAGCCTTCCAAGCGCGTCGCTATAAAGCTCGCACCCCCTGCCGCCATTCCCCTCTCCCAATTTTGCTCATCTTGCGCCCACACTGCCAAATTTCACCGTCGGAGCCGCCACTGGACGCCGCCGTCCCGAGCTCGCCGCTGACCGCATGGTGCGTCATGGACAACACGACCTCACATCTCTCTCCTCTCTTCCTGGCGGTCATTTTGACGCGCTCCGTTTTATTTTTGGTGCACCGCAGCCCCAACCTCGCCGTTGACCGAAGCTCCGCCGCCGCCACCGCATCTCCGTCGTCCTAGGCGATGACCCCGTCGACCCCGAGCCTCACCGACACCGCCACCCTCTTCACCAGGACGAGTCGCGCCCCCCGCGCTTTTCCCCGACGCACGAAGCCGCCGGAAACGCCCGCCCTGTGTCCCCGCATTGCCGGAGCCTCGCCGGAAACCTAGCGCCGCCGCCGGTAAGCCTCAAACGCCCTCAACCGTCCGATCTAGATCAAGGGCCAAGATTAGATCAATTTATTAGCCGAACCGGTATGCAGATCTGGCCGTCTGATCTAACTTAAGTTAGATCCGACGGTTCTCTTTTAATTTAATCCCGAACCAGTATCCTACAATAGGAACGCAACACGTGGCCCGGATTAAAAATTAAAAGTTAATTCCCGGTTTGATTAAATGGCAGTTTTGCAGAAAAACCCCTAAAACTTCAAATGCTCTCAACTTTTAAACCACTGGGCCAAACATGATAAACTTTATCTTTCTGGAAAGCTCTCGACCTGTAGAATCTTTTGCCATAATTTAAATTTAAATTTGAATAACTTAAACACAGTCAATTTATAGAATGAATTTGAATGCCATTTAATTCATATCTTATTTTTTAAAAATCCTTTTTATTTGAAACCAGTGCCCAAAAATTTGTTTTATTGTTCTCTGTTCTTTGGAACAGAGAAATAATTTTTTTTGATTTAATTACTTGGCTGATGCCAATAAAACCTTGTTTTAGGTTTTTAATCTCTTGTTTTTGCATCTTGCTTTTAACCTAGTATAATAATTTTAATTGTTGATACTTTGGGCCAGAATTATAATCTGGTTATCTATCCAAATAAAATCAACCAAACCATGTCACATGTTTTGCATTGCATCATGGCATATATTTCTTTTGCTTGTATTGTATATTTATGTATGCATTGTTTGCTTCGTTTAGTTTTCTCGGAGAGCGAACAGTGTGATTGCGAGGAGTGCTTGAATACCAACTGCTATCAAGGCACTAGATTTTATTAGTTGCATTGTTAGGATTATTATTGTATCTATGATAGCTATGATTCTCCTACTAGTATAGGATACCCTTGCTATGTCCTTACCACCAATTGCCATCGTAGGTAGTCAAATGCTATGCTATGTTAGTATATGAGGGTGGTATTATTACAATGTGATATTATTGTCAATATGAAGTAAAGTATGTTTTCCTAGTGTATGGCAAAACAAGTAATTTCATGAACCGTCATGGGTGGGCTGCTTTGAGTATTTGAGATGTATGCGACATCAGGTCCATTTCTATGGGTCCATTTCTATTCGTCGTCTCGCCATGTCTATGGGAGCACCTGCGTCACAAATGTGGGATGCCACCCGGGGTAACCAGAGACTGAATTAGTTTCCTTTTTACTAGCTTCCAGTACAACCCCATGATATTATGGGCTCTGCCAGGATGGGTGTAAGAAATAAGAACCTGGATCCGAGGTGACATCGGTATGTAAATGTGTAAGTGGGGGCGTGTCCCTCAGGTGGTCTGGGGGATTATGTTCTGAAAAGTCCTGTAATCGATGCCATTGCTACTCTACCATGAGGACAGCAAGGGATTAACACGTCGATTTCTTGTGGGTAAAGTGTACCACCTCTCGAGAGTGTCAAACTAAGTACTTAGCCGTGTCCCCGGTTACGGAGAATATTGAGCGACTAGATTTGGGGGCTGTAAGGAAAGTCTCACTCATTCCAATTTCTTAATAAAATGAATGGTTTGAACAAGGTAGGAGCAATTGATGTGTCTACTCAATGTGCTCTAGGTTAATAGGAGCATGGGTGTGTCTACCCCGTGTCCAATAGAGATAAAACTATTTGGTTAAAAATGATAGGATGAAACATTGATGCTTTTATGCAAATAGCCAAACCCCACTTAGCCAAAATATGCATGTACTTGATAGGTCCTTTTATAACCTCTGGTGAACTTGCCAATACATTCAATGTATTGACCACGCAGTGGCTGCAATTCACAATGCAGGTGGATCAGACGATGAGTGAGATTCGTCGTTGTCGTGTGGGTCATGTGGTTACATTCCAACATGCTCTCACCTTGGAGTAGTTGTGACCCTTATGCTCTACCTTTCCGCTGCGATTTGTGAAACAATATTTTGTCGTTTTGAAACTATTTGTTATGCGGACCCAAGGGGTCATGTAAGGTTGTAAGTACAATTAAATTCTGGATGATGCGTTGTAATAAAGTACTTTGACCTTTGTATCTCGATATTTCATCTTGAAACTGTGTGTGCTAATGAGTCGATCCAGGGACTAGCACGGTAAGCACAGAGATCGAACCCTGTACGGGGGCAGTCGCTTCAGATGGTATCAGAGCAATGTGTTGCCTGTAGGAACGTGACCCTAGCTTGGATTCGGATAAGACCAAACCTTAGGATTACTTCTTATACCTATCTGATCTATATATATATATTATTCCTTATCCCTACTCGTCTAAATCATTGCATTTACATCTTACACATGCATGTCATATTTGTTAATTTATTTTACCTTTACACTAATTACTATGCCATTGTACCACAGATACATATTTTCTTTTTATTTATTTTGCCACCCACCACCATAATCATGTTGTCATGTTATACTCATATTACCATGCATCCTTTTCTAATTTTTACAATTCCACCTTTAATTGTAATTTTTGTCATTTTATCCACCCTACTATCTTTATCTTTTATTTTACATGCGTTCGACCGTTTGATCATGCCACTGATACTTTCCTACCTTTCCTTCTTTGTTTTCTATAGATGGAAAGCCCACCACCATCCTTTGGCAATGTGCCGCCATTCACCCGCGTCTACTACCTCTTCACCGATGACGAGCTGTTGTTCAGTGCCCCTTTGGCGGCACTGTGTGCGTCCCTCGACCTGCCACCTCCCAGGTTCAGAGGCCGCGTCGAGCCCGCCGTGCCAGAAGGATGGCAACCACGGTGGGAGATTGAAGCGAAGGTCTGCGGGCGTGAGATCGCCCCAGCGACGCCGGATATCACCTTCATCGCCGCTTCCCCACCTTTGAGCAAGGCCTCCAGTTTGCCATGCAGTGCGCCTTTGCGCCGATGTGCCGGGACTACGGGAATGAGTTTCCCGAGGACTCCCCCTTCCTCCTCTTTGGAAGGCGGAACCATGCATGCTCGGCCGTGGCACTAACCGACGGCGAGGATGCGACCGAGGTGACGACCCACTTCGAGAACATGGAGGCAAACACAGTGGACTTAGAGTCTTGCCTCGAACACGAGATGACCAGGGCTGACATAGCCGAGGAGCAGGCCGGTAAACTACTGGGGGAGAAGGCCCAGCTGCAAGGGGACAAGACTGTACTGGAGAATACTGTCCTCAACATGGGAGGCGCCATAGAGCAGCTGCAGTATGAGAGGGACCAGGCCCGCTACTACTGCGAGCAGTTCAAGGCGTTCATAACAGCCGCCGCCACAGCCGCACCAGCTACTACATCGGCGCCTGTTCAGAACCCTGTACGGGGGCGGTCGCTTCAGGAGCGTCAGGTTTTGGTTGCCCTTGACAAGATTGCTGTGCTTGAGTCGAAACTCCAGGCCGCTTCGAGTCGAGAGGACTTTCTTCTTGGTGAATTGGTGAAGCTTAGTCTTGATCTCAGAGGTATGAATTTTTTTTCTTGCTGTAGTCCTTGATGAAGGTGCCCTTTGACTAATCATCCCCCTTTTTTTTTGGCCAAGGATTGTGTAAGAGCCGCATGGTGAAGCTGAAAGAGTCAAGAATCGGCTGAACCGGATTTTGTATTCGGGTCCGGCTGCCCCAATCTTTTGGTCCAATCGTGATAGAGGGTACACCGTGGCGCTACTGCAAGATCGAGTTGCTCGTGCTGTGACCTACCTTGAGTCATGTCAAGATCGCTTGACGACTGAGCACAATATCCTGTTTCCAGAACTGACCAGTCCGAAAGATCTGAAGGGTTTGATCCAGAGATTTAGTGGAGGTGGCTTGGTGAAGGGGTTTTTGCTGGAACAAATGGTAGAAGGGGCAGTCGTGTCCCTTGCATTTGTTCGGCTTCGCTACCCTTCACTCAATTTAGAGATGTTGCATGTTCCACCTCCATCAGTGCTAGAAGATCTTCCACGGGGGCCAGTTTACGATTCAGTGGAGCTCATGGCTCGCCAAATGATCGCGGCCGTGACATTAGAGTAGAATATCTCTTGATCGAGTCTTTCTTTAAGTGAAGTTGTAAGCTTGGAGCCTGTCGGGTGCGCGACCAGCGCTCCCGACGGGAGTAGCCCCTCGGTCTATGCGCGACTGTTTGCAGTCGGGGGTAGACCCAAGTGCCTTTTGCTTCCGTCGTGTCTGTAATGTCAGAATTTTAAGTCCAATAAAAACAACTGAAATGCGTACCTTTGGAGTCTGGGATCCCGATTGTAAAGATACTGAGATGAAATTCCATGAGGAATATAATAACCGACGAGCAGATGTAGATATCCTGAACTCGTATTATAAGTTGCTGTAGAGTAGCGAATAAGCCCAGTACGAAATAATCAGCCGAATTCAGGCAGCATTTTGTTTGTGTCTTGATTTTCCCGTAAGTAGTGGGAATCAGAATTTATCCATCAGTCGATCGGACGCAGCTCCCGAGTGAGAGGTGCAGCCAAGACTATTTAATGAGTCGATTGGCGCGGCCAATACTATTTGATGAGTCGATTGGACGCAGCCCCCGAGTGAGGGGTGCGGCCAAGACTATTTGATGAGTCGATTGGACGCGGCAAAGACTATTTGATGAGTCGATTGGACGCAGCCCCCGAGTGAGAGGTGCGGCCAAGACTATTTGACGAGTCGATTGGACGCGACCAAGACTATTTGATGAGTCGATTGGACGTGGCCAAGACTATTAGATGAGTCGATTGGGCACAGTCTCCGTATGAGAGGCGCAACCAAGACTATTTGATGCTCAGTAGAAGAATAATATCTTTGTGGTGTACCGGAGTACACAGTCGAGGAAGAAAACAAATGTAACATTGTCGCACCAGTGGCACCCGGGGTACCACCGCTGCGCGACGCGTGGCCCCCTCCCTCGGGTTCTCGGGAAGGTCTCATCACGGGGAGCGCCGACGAGCTTCCCGGCAAGCTACCAGCCCGAAAGGGGCTAGCTGGGCTTCTGGGAATATTCCCGCTTAGGCACCTCCCGGAAAGCTGCTTCTCGGGAGGAGGTTCCCGGGTGCGCTGGGCCCGGGTGCTTCCCGGGCCGACTTGCGGGGACTGGGGGTTCCCGGACACGTGCCCCCGCCTCGGGTCATGGGGCCCACTGGACAGCGCCACGCGGGCGCGTGACGGGCGCGGAACGCGCGGTCCCACCAAGGCAAGGAGTAAGGCGCGCGGCTCAGTAAACGAGGTGACCGACGGGTAGTTACCCATCCGATCCAAGGAACAGTGGTTGTCCAATCCTACCCTAGGGTCCTAGGCCCCTAGCAGCGGAGGTGGCACCCATGCATGCCACCAGCTCAGCAGGGAGAGTTGCGTGCCTCCCCGTTGGACACTTGTAGCACATGCACCGTGGCACATGTGGCCTCCCCTTGTGTATAAAAGGAGGACCCATGCCAGCGGTCAAGGGGGTTAGAGGGTTGACAGGTCAGACAGTTGGAGAGGTGAGTCAGTTGGTCAGTTAGTTGGTTCGGACGAAGCTCGCTCGATAGATGCTTACTGGCTCCAGTAGGCAGCCAGCGGAGAGTAGTGAGGAGTGCCTAGCAACTGAGAGAAAGCCCGGAAGCTTGCCCGGCAACCTGTAAACATTTGATCCGTAATCAATATCAGCTCAGACAGGCAAGACTAGCGCGTACCCCTAGCACTTTGCCTCGCCGGCCCCGTAGGGCTTCATCGGCCGTGCCGGCGATCATCTGGTCTCCACCCCAAACGCCCCTACCGAACCTAAAAGGGGGACGTGGCTGCACGCCCCCGGTGTCGGAGCACCGAGCGACGACATTTGGCGCGCCAGGTATGGGGCGCGGGAGTGGACAGCGCTGGAGATCGCCGGCAGCAGAAGTTCCCATCGGCATTGGCTTCGATCTTCTTCGTCGACGAGCCTTTTCACCATGCCCCCCAAGTGGGCTGGTGATTCATGCATAGACCGCGTGAGGCAACAGTGGTGCACACGCGGTCGCACGACGTGCGACCCGAGTCGGGAGCTCAAGAGAATCCCGAGTCCTCGAGGGTGCAGCAAACGCAGCTGCCTCCACCGCCTCCCCGACCGTCGACCGACAATCGGCCGAGGGGACCGGCTGCCCCCAGCGCCGGGGGCAGTCGGGCGAGCATGCATGGCGTCGCCGGGGCCAGCCAACGGGTGGAGTCTCGACCCAAGGATGCCCTGCGGCAGTGGCACCCGGAGCACACCGCGTCACGGGCGACCCCTGGAGGTTCGCACCCTGCGCACCCGGAGGCGTCCGGGGCTAGGGCGGGAAGCAGCCGTTCAGGAAACCGGTTGCCCCCCGTGCGAACCCCGGCAGAAGCCATCGTCGCCGCGTGCGTCATGGTGCGGTACAGGCCGCAGCAGGGCACGCCGGCGCACGAGACTTGGGGTGAGGAGTTGGAAGCGCTTCTCGCCCTGGCTGCCCAGCAGCCGCAAGGCGAGGGTGCCCCGGTATGCTCCGGCCACGGGCCGAACTCAGAGCGCAAAGGCGCGCCGCCCGCCTCGCGACAGGGGAAGAACCCTCCCCCTCCTTAGCGGGGCCTGGTAGACGGGGGCCCGGAGGGGTCCTCGAATTCATCGCCCACCGTCCCGGGGGGCGATGCGCGTGGCATCTTGAATGCCCGACAACAGGAGGATCTGCGCCGGCGCTTGGAGCGCCGGCTCAGGCGCGAGGTCGAGCGCCAGCGCCCCCTGGAGCAAGAAGACGCTCCCCTGGGCCCAGAAGACAGCTGCACCGCATTTGCGCGTGAGTTGCGGCGGGTGGTGTGGCCCCGTAAGTTCCGAGCGCCTGCGCTCGGTACGTACGACGGGACCGCTAACCCCAAAGATTTTCTCCTGACCTATACGCTGGGCATGCATGCCATCGGCGCCAGCGACAAGGTCAGGGCGAACTGGTTCCCGATGGTCCTGAAGGGGTCAGCGCGAACCTGGTTGCTCAACCTGCCCGCCGGATCTGTCACCACTTGGGCAGACCTGCGCGAGCAGTTCGTGAGCGCATTCCAGGGCGGCTATAAGCGCCCGGGAACCATGGCGGAGCTGCACACAATCGTGCAAAAACCGGGAGAGACGTTGCGGGCCTTCGTCAACCGCTTCTCCAATCTCTCCTATTCTATCCCGGAGGCGGAGGCGGCCGCCATCATCAACACCTTCGCCATCAACGTCCGCGATCCCAAGATGCGTGAGAAGCTGAGCACGCATCGGATCCGGACGACGCAGGACTTGTACGCCTTGGCACACAAGTGCGCCATGGACGAGGAGGGGCGCCTAGCGCCCGAGCGGGCAGCCCAGGCTGCCGCGAGCCCTGGCGAGGGCTTGCCGAAGAAGGGTTCCCGTAAGCGCAGCGGGAAGCAAGTCCTCGCTGCGGACTCGGGGGCTCCTGCTGCGAGGCCCAAGAAGAAGGCCTTGCCGGGGGGAGAGTCTGGTGGGAAGCAGGGCGACGCGGCCCGCTGCCCTATCCACAACAACTCCACCCACGACGCGCAGAGTTGCCGCGTCCTGCAAGGGATCAAGCAGCGGAGGGAGCAGCGCCACGAGGAGCGCCGCGCCGCCGGCGCCTGCTTCAATTGTGGCGACATCGAGCATCTCTCCCGAGATTGCCCGAACGACCCCAGAGCGGATCCGAGGCCAGCCGGAGGTGGTGCCGGCAGGGTTGAACCCCAAGGAGCTTCCACTGTTGGCAATGGGGAGCAACACTTCGCCCTTTCGCCTCCATCCTCTTCCGAATCTCGCATCCCTGCGCTCTTGCCAGCCTCCGACCTCGCCCCCCATGGCGCCCCCACCACCAGGAAGGGGAAGGAGGTCCAGTCTTCAAAGAAGCCCGCGACCAGCAAGACCGTGGCGGCACTCAAAGCGGCCGCCGCCAAGGACCAGAAGAGGCAGGAGATGCGCACAAAAGTAGCCTTCTTCCACCCCGGCTACAACGGCGAGGCGATGGGGAAGCTCCAGCACGCCGTTGCCTCCAACTTTAACAAGCACGGGGAGACGTGGATCTTCCCGGCGGGCGTCGAACACCAGGATAACGACTTCCGGGTATTCGCGCGCTTCCTCCTCTGCGGCATGGTGCCGCCCTTCTCTCTGTTCCTCCACGCGCTGATGGAGTCTTATCAGTTGCGAGTGGCGCAGCTCCACCCCACCTCGCTCTTCCTCCTTGCCACCTTCCAGTTCCTCTGCGAGGCGTTCGTGGGGGTGATGCCGTCGGTGGGGTTCTTCCGGCATTACTTTTACCCGCGCATCGACAACGCGAAGGCGATATCGTCGGGGGTGGTTTTCCGTGCCCGCGACCCGATGAAGCCATTAGGACCAGTAAATTTTCAGTATAAGTTAGTATCTTTAATCTGTCAGAATCAGACTAGCCAGCTTTGCAAGCCAGTAGGTATTTCTCTGTAGATCCTTTTGGGATGAGACTTGTTGGGTTAGCAAGTGCAATCTTAATACTATACAGTAGTATACTTTTCATCCCATGTTCTATCATTTAGCACCATTTGCCAAACAGCCGAAGTATCTAAATTATAACAGTTCCTATAGACTTAAATTCCAGACTTAGCCACATTAGTCCATGCCCAACCAAACTTTGTATCTGTTAACACTATCTTATTGATTAGCAATGTTCCAAAGCCCATACATGTTGATCCATATTTCCAAACCAGTTCATTCTTTCTGTAGTGACTAGAGTACACCAAACTCTAATTTCTGGACCACTTTGTACACCTTCCAAAGTTAATTTGCAGTAACCCATGACCCCTAGAAAATTGTATCTGTTAGCAAACATTGACTTCACCGTTTCAACTCCGATAGAACCCAAGCCTTGTTCCTACCTCTTAGATCTATGCCTAGGATAGCCTAACAGTAGTTAGGTACTGTTTAATTTAAACTTCGTATGTTGTTTTGGTTCTTTATTTGGAGTTATGATTTGGAGTTCTCGAATAGTCATTTATTATTGCTTTTCGTTCTTCGCGATAGATTATACGGAGTGCGGAAACTGTGAGTATCGAAAAGAAGAAGAATACAAAGACACTAATCAGGCAAGTTCACTTTGATCATTTACCCATTATTTTATTATGCACTAGATTTTATTAGTTGCATTGTCAGGATTATTATTGTATCTATGCTAGATATGATCTGTCCTAGTAGTATAGGATACGTTTGCCATGACTTCACCACCAATTGCCATCGTAGTAGTAAGATGCTATGCTATGATAATATACGAGGGTGGTATTGTTACAATGTGATACTGTTGAATTACAATATGATTTTCCTAGTGTATGGCAAAACAAGTAATTCAATGAACCGTCCTGGGTGGGCTGCTTTGAGTTTTCGGATGTCGTGACGTTAGGTCCATTTCTATGGGGCCCGCTGAGTCGTCTCTCCGTGTGATTCGGGAGCGTCCATGGTCGTCTCCCCGTCCGATTCGGGGAGCGCCTGCGTCACAATGTGGGATGCCACCCGGGATAACCAGAGACTGGACTAGCTTGCTGTTTAGTAGCTTCCAGTACAACCACATGGTATTATGGGCTCTGCCAGGATGGATGTAAGAAATATGAATCCGGATCCGAGGTGACATCGGAATGTTGCAGTGTAGGTGGGGGCGCGTCCCTCAGGTGGTTTGGGGGAATATGTTCTGAAAATTCCTGTAATCGATGCCGTTGCTACTCTACCCTGAGGACAGCAAGGGATTAACACGTCGATTTCTTGTGGGTAAAGTGTACCACCTCTCGAGAGTGTCAAACTAAGTACTTAGCCGTGTCCCCGGTTACGGACAATTATGAGCAACTAGATATTGGAGCTGTAAGGAAAGTCTCACTCATTCCAATTTCCTAATAAAATGAATGGTTTGAACTGGGTAGGAGCATTGATTTTCTACTCAATGTGCCTAGGTTAATAGGAGCATGGGTGTTTCTACCCCGTGTCCAATAGAATTAAAACTATTTGTTCAAAAATGATATGATTGAACAATGATGCTTTTATGCAAATAGCCAAAACCCCACATTGCCAAGTACTGCATGTACTTGATATGTTCTGTTATAACCCTTTGGTGAACTTGCCAATACATTCAATGTATTGACCCCCTAGTGGCTGCAACGTTTAAATGTTGCAGGTGAACCAGGTGAAGTGTGAGGTACGAATTGATAGGGTTGCGAGTTTGCATTCCAACATGTTTCGACTCTGGAGTTGTTATGGGACTCCCTTATCTTCTGCCTTCCGCTGCAAGATTTTATTTTCTTTTGGAGATAACCCATGGGGTTATGCAATATGTAAGGTACTATTAAATTATGGATCAATGCGATGTAATATACTTTTGACCTTTGTATCTTCATATTACATCTTGAAAACTGTGTGTGCTAGCGAGTCGATCCAGGGACTAGCACTGTAAGCACAGAGATCGAACCCTTGGTGAAGGGGGATCGCTTCACGGTCGCTGGACGACGAGGCGGGCCAGGTGGCTGCGTCCCCGGAAGTCGTCGCCGTGGAGGACGACGACGAGGAAAGCAGCGACAGCGCGCCCCTGATCCTGAGAAGGTCAAGAGCGTTCGCAGCGGCCGCAGCCACTTCCTCAACAGCAACGTTCGCCCCGGCAGCGGCCCCCAACCTGGCGGCCGCCGCCGCTCCTGGGGCGCCCGTTGGTACTACGACGGCATCCACGGCAACAGGGGCCGCGAGTGCCTCGGCAGCGGCCCCTGTCTTGGCGGCGGCCGCCAGCTCCGCGGCGGGAACCGGCCCCGGGGTGCTTGCCGGTACCCCGGCAACGTCAGCACCTGCGGGGGCCACCGGCGCCCCGGCGACGGCCTTCGCTCCGGTAGCGGGGGCCTCCGCGTACTTGGCGCCCGGCGTCGCGTTGGCATCGCAATCGACACCTGGAGCTCTCCGGGTCACGACGACGCCGCGGGCGCCCACGGCGCCGCCCACTCGGGGGGTCTTCCGGGGCTTCGCGCTCCGGCGCCACCCTCCGAAGTCCTCCTCGCCGGCGGGCGCTAGCAAGAGGGCGAGGAGCGATTCCCCGCCCGGTTCGCCAAGCAAGAGGACGCGCGCTGACGCTGGCGACGCCATCGATCCCGCTGCCTCGGGGGCTAGCGTCGGCGCTGGCGCGTCCCTTGGTGACCCAGCCCTAGCGGAGACAGAGCCGGCACCGGGTATGTCTTCGTTGATTTTCCTCAGGCGCAATTCCTGTTAACCAAGTTCATAACCATACATTCTCTTCCTGCAGCGAGTAGCAACTCGCCCGCGGCAAGACCCTTGGACGCTCCCGCTGGCGCGGGCGAGGTAGTGGAGGCTGCACCGGCAAGCCCGACGGCCGCACAAGGTAACCGCCCCGGTCGCCCTTATTCGCCTTCAATAGCACCAACCATCGCCGACCCTCATGCTTTTCCACGGGTGCAGGCACCAGTGCGCTCGCGCCCGAAACAGGCGCGGCCGTGGTCGACCCCAACTCGGTCGCCGGGACCGCGGGGGCGGAGGTGGAGTCGGAAACGGCTCCCGTGTCTCCCCCGCCGCGACGGATGCAGCGGCAGCAGTGGAGACCGCCGCCACCGCCGCGGCACCCGGCGACGCGCCTGAAGCCGCGGACGTGGCCGGCTCGGGCTCACCCGCCGTCCAGCAGGGGACGACCCCCGCCGGAAGCAGGGAGCCCTCTCCAACCCCGGTGTCCGAGAGCCTGGGCGCGAGGGAAGTTGTCGGGGAAGGACGGCAAGACCCGCGGGAGCAAGTTGGCGACCCCGCGCCCAGCTCCGCTTCGGCAGCTGGGGCTTTATCATCCTCGGGGGCCCTCCCCGGTACCGACCTCGGCACCCTCGCCGGGGTCGCTTGGAATCCTCTTACCTGGGATCCGAGCATCTTCGAACGGGGGCACCGGTTCCTGGACGCTGTCCGGGACCAGCAGTTCGCCTTCGTCACCTCCTACAACGACGTGAGGGAGCGCCACACCGCCGCCAAGAATCAACTCGGCGAGGTGCGGGAGGCCGTCGAGAGAGAGCGGCGCGAACTCTCCCGGCTGCGCGAGGAGGCGCGCCTCGCTGAAGAGGAGGCGCGGCTGGCCCGGCAAGCCCTGGAGGCTGCTCGGGAGCCGGTAGTCCCGGAGACTGAGCTCCGTCGGCAACTGGAGGTCCAGCGCACGGAGCTCCAAGGAAGGCTCGACGCAATGGCGGCAACCCTAGAAGCTTTCCGGAAGGAGCATGCCGAGGTGCTCGCGACGGCCCAGGCGCAGTTGGACGAGAAGAGCGAGCTGATCACCGACTACCGCGGCGAAATCGAAGGCCTCCGCGTCCTGCTGGAGGTGCAGGTCAAGGCCGCCGAGGGTGCGGCGAGGGCGGCGACTCAGCATGAGGCCGAGCTCAACTCGGTCAAAGGCAAAGCGGCCGGGCTTGAGGACGAGCGGGCCACCGTCCGAGAAGAGCTCGCCAAGGCCGGCGAGGCCAACGCGACCCAGGCCTTAGAGCTTGCGAAGCTGGAGGGGAAGGCCGCGCAAGATGCCCTACTCCATCACAGCACGCTGGTCGGGCAGCGGTAGCTCGAGACGGGGAAGCTGGCGAAGATCACCGAGTCGCTGCGCGACCTGCTGCCCAAGTTCGAGCTGTAGGCGGCGGAGGTGGACGGCACGGACGTCATGACGTTGATCCCCTTCTTCTCCGACTTGTTGGGGAAGCTCGGGGCGCTCGACGTCTGGATCGCCAAGTACGGCGCCAACGAAGTCGCCAACTGCGCCCGGGAGGTTGCCGGGACAATCCTCCCGCGGATTCATCTCCGGGACCCGGAATTTCCCTTCGAGTCCCTGCTGGACGCTTGTCCGACAGCGAGGACGAGCCCACGCACACCCAAGCAGTGCGCGCGTTCGTCGACGAGGTCGTCGAGCGGATGCAGATGAAGCCGGAGCCTGAACCCCCCGTCGACCCCCTGGACGAAGACGGCGACAGCTATCTGCCGCAGCCTCCAGCTATACTCGTTGCTTCCCCTGTACCTCCATCTTGTTTGCTTTTCCTGCAAGTATGGCGCTTAGCGCCGTTCGGACAATGACCTTTTGATTAGTCCATGTAACCACTCGACACCTAGTCAATCAAGCTTGTTAGTTTGCTCAATTTTTGTCCTTTTATTCCCGAGGCCGCCTCGCGGGGTGGTTCCCTTAGCCTGTGCGTGTCTTGCCTTGTGTTGCGGGGGGACTCGCACACGCCTCACCCTTGACCAGACCAGGGACCCGGGACGGACCCGCAGTGCCGACCTGGGGCCAAGCGGTAGCGGGGAGTCACTCCGCTTGCGGGGTAACCACTCCAAGCCGTGTCCTCCCGGGGCGGACCCGGGAGCCACACGGGGAGCGCACTCCCCCCGCAAGCGTCCCTTCTAACACTCCGGCTACGCGCGGGATCCGGGGCCGCACCCAGCGGGGCAGTGCTCAGTTTCGTTCAGCTCTTAGCGAGTTCAGCGTTCATGTTCAGATACTTAGTTTTTCCGTTTGGTCCAATGTTCCGCGATGCTCTGCGGTAGAGTGCAGACGGGGCGCTACCTCGGTAGGAAACCATCCGGGGCACCTGTTCAGGGGAAACGATCTCGGAGGGATGCGGCAGGAACGCGGGGGCAGGATCGCCGCCGGCGGCAACCGCTACCGATGACGCTACCACCACGCTCACGCGGCAACCCTCGCCCTCAGGGGCGGACCCTGGCCTTCAAGGACGAACCCTGGCTTATGAGGACTCCGCTCCGGGAGCAGCCGCGAGACGGCTATAACGTCCTCGGCGCCGGCTTCGCCACACCCCGAACGGCGGGTACGGGTGACGAGGAAGTTATAGCCTTCCAGCGACAGCCCCCGCAACTGGGGAGACCTGGGTTTTCTCCAGGGGGACTCGTCCCAAGGGATGCGACGACCCTTGTTACCCGGGAGCTAAACTGCTCGAGGGCCGCGGCAAGGACGCGGTGATGGGCCGGAACGAGCGACGAGCGCCGGCACCGGCGCCATCACAGCGTCCTCGCAACGACCCGCGCCCGAAAAAGGCTCTCTCAAAGAGAATGCGGCCGGGTCTCTGTGATAGTGCACCAGCCGGCACAAGGCACGGATGGCACGCACTACCATAGAGTCTTCCGTGGCCGACCCTGCTCCTTTGGTAGACGCGGGAGGGAGGCTAGCCACCGCGCGCGATGGATCCGCGCGGCACCGTGGCGCCTTTTCCTCGAACGCGGTGCAGTTTCCGCTGCCATGCTTACCGGATAACTGCGGCACACGTGGCGGCCAGCCGTCAACTCAGGAGCCTCGGAGTGCGGTGAACCCCTTGTGTTGCGGTCCTCCCTCACCGCAAGGCACCGGTTTATGGTGCGACCCGTGGGCAGCTCACGGGCACCACAGTGTACAAGATTCCTCCCTTTCCTGCAGGTTAGACTCTTACCAGGTCCGGGGTGCTACAATTTTTTTTCCGAAACTTACGAAAACAAGTAACGCAGATAAAACAGATGAATCTCTCCAGCTTCCTAGCCCCCGGCACAAAGGGGTCGATGCCAAACTTGGATGTGAGCGTTTCCTTTCCCAGGTGCAGCGACTGCACGGTGCACGCTGCGGGAGGCCGAGCAACCGCACGCCTAGTGATGCACGTTGCGGGAAGCCCGCCAACGGCATGTCCCGTGCCGGAACGATCCAGCAACGGGTTTACGTTTCGAGGCCACAACAGCCCCCTGCTCACAACCAAGTATGGAAAGACACCTTTGTGCACTTAAAGCAGGAGGCAAGAGGGGGAAAACACGCGAATGAACAAGGCAAAAACTAAGCTCATGGGTGAAACACTTATCTTTATTCACAATTAACTAGCGGTTTACACACGGGGGCTGCCCGGTTACACTAGTTCGAGAGGTATGCATCGGAGGCATCACCTGAGGGTCGGCCTCCGCCGCTTCACGGGTAGAACTTGCGCAAGTGTTCAATATTCCAGCTATTGGGCACCGGCAAGCCGTCTTCGGTTTCCAGGCGGACAGCCCCCGGCCTGGTCACCTGCACTACCCGGAAAGGGGCCCTCCCATTTCGGAGTCAACTTGTTCCCGGCCTTCGTTCCTTGTATCCGGCGTAGGACAAGGTCTCCGTTCTCGAGCCCCCGGGGACGGACTCGTCTGTCGTGATAACGACGGAGTCCCTGCTGGTAGCACGCGGCTCGCACAGCAGCCCAGCATCGAAGCTCTCCGACGAAGTTTAGATCATCGACCCTTTGCTCGTGTTGGCTGGTGTCGCCGTACGCGCGTACTCGGGGAGATCCGTACTTGAGCTCGAGGGGCAGCACCGCTTCTGCCCCGTAGACAAGGGCGAAAGGAGTTTCGCCCGTTGCCCGACTAGGTGTGGTCCGGATGGACCACAGCACGGGCTGGAGTTCTTCGATCCAGTGCTTCCCGTGGCCTTTGAGCTTGTCAAAGGTTCTCGTCTTGAGCCCCCGCAGAACCTCTGCGTTGGCTCGCTCCGCCTATCCGTTGCTCCTCGGGTGAGCGACGGACGCGAACCGCAGCTTAGTACCCATGTCTTCGAATTAGGCGTGAAACGCCGCGCTCGTGAATTGCGTGCCGTTGTCGGTGATGATGCTGTTAGGAACACCAAACCGGCACACAATGCCCTTAAAGAACTTGATGGCCACTTGGGCGGTCACCTTGCGCAGTGGTTCCACCTCCACCCATTTGGAGAACTTGTCGACGGCCACAAACAAGTATTCGTAACCGCCAACCGCCATTGATAGCTTGCCGACAATGTCCAGTCCCCAGACCGCGAACGGCCATGAGGACAGGATGGCATGCAGGGCCTGGGCTGGTTGGTTGCTCTTCTTTGAGTGGAACTGGCACGCTTCGCACGTCCTCACCAGCCACTCCGCGTCGGCCAGGGCCGTGGGCCAGTAAAAGCCATGCCGGAAAGCCTTGCCGGCTAGAGCCCAGGAGGCCACATGGTGTGAACACGTGCCTCGATGTATGTCCTCCAACAGTGCACACCCTTCTTCCTGCGGCACGCAGAGGAGTTTGACACCATTCGCACGCCTGCGGTAGATGCTGCCGTCTATCACAGTGTACATCTTGGCTTGCCGCGCGACGCGCTCCGCGGCGACGTCATCCTCCGGGAGAGCCTCCCCTTTCAAATAGGGGAGGAATCTCCCTGCCAACGCATGCCGTCATATATATGACGACTTTTTCATACTACCGGGTGTAGTTACTCCCACGAACGTTTCACACAAATTTGGTAGAATATAGCGCAATCGGGAGAATGTAGAATGTAATATATGGTTAGTATGTAGTATGTAGTATGTAGAACATAGAATATATAGACACACACACAGATTAAAGGGCAAGTGGGTGGTTTTTTTTATTCATATGACTATATGACATGTGCTTAATGAATAAATCCAACCGTAGAAAAAAGTAAAGACCAAATACCAAACTGCAAAACCGGCTCAGTGACCCTTCCAGGCATCCACTGTTGAACGCATCCATCTCCCAATCACGCATCTCCTCTCTCGCAATCGAGGCATTCTTCTATATCCGCTGGCCACCACAGCTTCTGCGATGCGTCCATTTCCTCCAAAATTTTCCCTCTTCTTTTGCGGAAAACCTCCAAAATTTCCTATCTTTTGTGTAGATCTCCTGCCTTCTGACGTAAATCCCGCTGCTCTTCCATGATCCCCTTCTTTTCCCAGTTGCACCGCTGCTGCACGTAGTACAGGTGCCGACCGGTGAGTACAGGGGCAGAACAGAGCCGAGGGCAGGGTCGCGGGGGTGAAGTGCAGTCGTGCGAGCAAGGGGCGGCTGGTTAGTGGCTGAGGCTGGAAGACGAAGGAGGGGACGACCGTGGCTTGCTGCGGAAAGAAATCAGGGGCGCGAATTATTCTATCCCCGTCTTGCATCACGGAATCTCAACAGGGAGTCCTGGGCTCGCGTTTGGGTAGTCGATCCGCCGACTGTTGGAAATTAATCAAACTTGTCCGTGTCCGACGAGAACGGGTTGATTGGTTTCCTAGTGGAACTCTGAGTGTTAGTCCTAGTCGGATTAAGGGTCCTACGTGTGTTAGGACTAGGTTGTTTGCGTGTATAGATATACACGTGAACTAGGCTGCTGTAAGGCATCGATTGAGTTTCAAGGAATAAAAAAAGAAAAAAGCCTTGGGCTGTACGTGAGACAGCCAGGCACCAAAAGATCGATCTCGCCTCTGTTCTGTTTGTTCTTGCTGTGTGCTCGTGTCTTTGGACCTAAGGTTCCGTCGAGTTGCGTCAAGCTGCCGCAGGCGTGTGGACATGTAATCTTGGTCAAAGTTAACAATTGGTATCAGAGCCACGTGGTTGATCTCTTAGCAACGGGAGATCATACTGAACGTCGGAAAGTACTCGGCGTCAGAAGCCACACGGTTCGAGGTCGCCGGGGAGCCGCGAGTCGAGGTTGTCGGGTGAAGGCTATGCTGCGATTGCGTAGGGAAAGCGACGACCAAGATCATGGCTATGAAGGAGGGGGTGTCTCTGCAGTACCCGATGTTGACAAAGACCAACTACTCGATATGGGCAATCAAGATGAGGGCAATTATGCGCACACAAGGAGTCTGGGAGGCGGTGGACCCGGATGCTTCCAAGAAGGTCGCCGTCGATGAGAAGAAGGATGAGACGGCAATTGTGGCCATCTATCAAGGCATCCCTGAAGACCTTGTCGTCATGATCGCTGACAAGAAGACAGCTAGGGAAGCATGGGAGACGCTGAAGACGATGCGCCTCGGAGACGATCACATCAAGGAGGCTAGGGTGCAAACCCTCACGTCCGAGTTTGATAGGCTCCAGATGAAAGACACAGAATCTGTCGATGACTTCGCTCTTCGGATGCCGTGAAGAAATTCCTTCGAGCTGTTCCTTCAAAGTTTCTCCAGATTGTATCTGCCATAGAGCAATTTGGCGATTTGAAAACAATGACCATGGAGGAGGTCGTTGGAAGGCTAAAGGCTCACGAGGAACGTATACGAGGCTACGACGACAAAGGTGATGATGAGCATCTTCTCTTGACAAGATCAGAGTGGGTATCTAGGGAGTGCGGATGAAGTCAAGCTAAATCTGCTAAATCCATGATTCAGTGCTGGAACTGTCAGGAGTTCGGACACCTCAAGCGGAATTGCCGTAATCAGAAGAAGGAACCGAAGAAGGAGAGGACGGAGGCAAATCTCGTATTTGGGGACATCGATGATGGACCGGCACAGCTCTAAGGTTGGAGCAGCGACAAGAGTTTTAAAGAGTCGTGTCTTAGTTTTGTTTTCGTTTTGTTTTTGTTAGCATGCTAGTAGAGTCTGCGTGTGGTCAGGTTTGTCTAGTCCACGTCGTCTATGTGTCTCGACGAGGAGATCAAACTCAAAAGCATTGTGAGGCGGTAACCAGCGATGAGTCTCTTTAGTGAGGCCATATTCCCTGCATGAGACTATGTAATTAGTAGCATGTGAATGTTTTCCGTCAGGAGTGGACAGTGTTGCCACAGGGTATATGATGTAGTGCACAAGGTTAGCGTGGCCGGGAGTTAAGATCATGCGTTGAGTCGATTTGGTCGAGTTGATGAGTAGACAAGTTTGGATTAGGAAGAGTTTGTTGGAAATTAGTCAAACTTGTCCGTGTCCAATGAGAACGGGTTGATTGGTTTCCTAGTGGAACTCTGAGTGTTAGTCCTAGTCGGATTAAGGGTCCTACGTGTGTTAGGACTAGGTTGTTTGCGTGTATATATACACGTGAACTAGGCTGCTGCAAGGTATCGATTGAGTTGCAGGGAATAAAAAAAGAAAAAAGCCTTGGGCTGTACGTGAGACAGCCGGGCACCAAAAGATCGATCTCGCCTCTGTTCTGATTGTTCTTGCTGTGTGCTCGTGTCTTTGGACCCGAGGATCCGTCGAGTTGCGTCAAGCTGCCGCAGGCGTGCGGACGTGTAATCTTGGGCAAAGCTAACACCGAGAAGCGCCGCCTCTCGCGCGAGGTGACAGCAGGGAGGGAGGGAGGGCGAGACGTGAGGGGAAAAGATAGAGAGAGAAAAAATGATTCCGGTACATACAAGTTTTTTTCTTAGGTGGCGTATCCCTCATAATTTTAATCTCCAAAATTTTCTATCTTTTGTGTAGATCTCCTGCCTTCTGACGTAAATTCCGCTGCTCTTCCATGATCCCGTTCTTTTCCGAGTTGCACCGCTGCTGCACATAATACCGGTGAGTACAGGGGCAGAACAGAGGCGAGGACAGGGTCGCGGGGGTGAAGTGCAGTCGTGCAAGCAAGGACGGCTGGTTAGTGGCTGAGGCTGGAAGACGAAGGAGGGGACGACCGTGGCTTGGTGCGGCAAGAAATCAGGGACGCGAATTAATCTATCCCCGTCCTGCATCACGGAATCTCAAAAGGGAGTCCCCGGATCGTGTTTGGTTAGTCAGATCCGCCAAGAAGCACCGCCTCTCGCGCGGGGTGACAGCAGGAAGGGAGGGAGGGCGAGAGGTGAGGGGAAAAGATAGAAGAAAAAACGATTCGGATACATATAAGTTTTTTCCTTAGGTGTCATATCACTCATAATTTTGATAAAAATACCTACCGCGACGTCCATATCATCACCACCAGCTCCAATTTAATATATGGGACCCGCTACACAGTGTAGGCTTACAGCGTGCGCCCGACAAGGCCACGTGCACGTGCTTTCAACCCCGTGCGTGATGTCAGAACGCGTTTTTTGTTGCCATCGTGATTAATTTCCCATCCTTCCGTACACTGCCCAGTACCGTGACCGGCCGCTGGGCGCTGGCTATGCTCATCCATAACACGCATCTTCCCCACGTAATTACATCCAGCAAGAATTCCAAATAACAGATCCTCCGTTCAGGGAATACGTCCACCCAATTACCCAAAAACGACGAAAAAGAGTACTCCAATTTAGTGTAAATTTGCACTAAAATCACGACAAGTATTTAAAAACGGAAGGAGTACGTCACAGTTCTTTGGGTACACAGGTCTGTCACAAATTCAGTGCTAAGTACCTAGAACAAACGAAATGCATGGAGAGAATGTACACGAGTTATCCTCCACACAGACTGTAACAAATCTGCAAACGAGGAAAAGAAATCCACCAAAACAGTTAGACAACTCTTGCATCCCCACTTAGGGCATCTTCAATAGGCAGGTGCCACAGCTGATACTAAAAACAGAGAGATACTAAAAACAGAGAGAGAAGCAATTCACATCTTAAGTAACAAGTGCTCCAACGGAAGATTACTTTGAATTGTTACTAAACACCAAAATATAATATTAAATGTTGCATGTGTGTCCGGCTAGGGAATAGGATGGAAGAGCATGGCTGTGTGTGCGCGGGCAATATGGCGGGTCCCCTCTAAGTAGCAGCGAGGAGGCCTCCAATAGCGTTTTCAGTCGGTACGAGTGCGTTGGTACTGGTGCTGGTATCGTTTCTGACAGAAGTAACCATTTCATCGCATTTCCTCGACTTTTTCGTCCATGTCATCAAATTGCTGGCGTGGCATACCACTAGTACCTGCTTATGTGTATTGTTGGAGATGCCCTTAGCATCACATACAATTGGCAAGAGCAAAATTGACCATCTTCTATGCCTGCATGAAAACATTACACCAAACTCAGCTCCAAAACCAAAACTCTTTCCAATTATCTAAAATTTTGCTGAAATGGTGAAGATAAACAATATGAACACAAATTCAAATTGCCAGAAGGATTGATAGATGTGAAATGCATGTAAAACAAAAGAAGTTGTGTCTAGCAATCAGCCAAAACTAGATCATTCAAACTTCATTTGACTTGTTAATCTGGCCATCAACAACAATATGGCTTGGTTCAGTATCCACTGCATTAGTTAAATCATGTCTATTTGAAAACAGTGTTACTGCAAAGCAAAGGTAAACATCATGATATGACAAAAACTACATCCAATATATTAAACTTATCGAACACATCTACAACTATATAAGGTAAAACTACATCCTATCGTAAGAAAACTGCATCCTATCTCCATTTGAAAAGAAAAACTACATCCTATCTTCCATTTTCTAACCTGTCATGTGTGGTACCCAAATAGCAGGTAACACATGCTTTCTCTCCTCTTGTTGTGGTCTCGCGTGATACGAAAAAAATCCGCCTCTTCATTCCATCGCTGCACCTCCTCTGCTTTATCAGATCTCCCTCTTCTTTTGTTCTATGAAAACTCCACACAACTACCAAAATTTACACTTTCCTAGGTCACAAGTAGATGTAACTTTTAACGTCACAATTACATCTAAAAAAATAGGACCGTCTTCTTTTGTTCTATGAGAACTCCACAGAACTACCAAAATTTACTTTCTCCAAGCTCACAAGTAGATGTAACTTTTGACATCATAAATATATAAAAAAATCAGGAAAGTAACTTTTAACATTAAAACTACATCTACGGAACTCATGAAAGTAACTGACATATGTTGAAACTACATCCAGTAGAATCGTTGTCGTCGCACGTGGCTCCGACACGGGGATGCGCGGGCACCCCCTTTTAGGTTCGGCAGTGGGCAAGGCCAATGCAAAGCGTAAGAATGCAATGAACACGAAAACGCTTTTTACCCAGGTTCGGGCCATCCGGAGGTGTAAAACCCTACGTCCTGCCTGTCGTAGCTTGTATTATCGAAAGATTGAGTGTTTACAAGTTGCCGGGGGAAGGGTCCCCGGGTGCTCTCTTTTTGGTTAAGTGCTCCTTGCTACTCTGGGCTAGTGCTAGTGCTGAACTATGAGTCAACCCCTGGACCGTTGGCGGGGGTCCTCCTTTTATAACCAAGGGGATGCCACAAGTGCCACGGTGCATGGATTACAAGTGGCGAGCAGGGAGCTTGGGCAGCTCCTCCTCGGTGCGCTGGCATGCATGCATGAGCGCCAACCCCACGGCTAGGGGTCTAAGGCCTAAAAACTAGCCCTGGGCAGAACCCCCCTCCTGTCGGGTCATTAAATGCGCCGTGCGCTTCACTCCTTGTCCTGACGAAACTGCACACTGGGCGCCTGCCGCGCGCCCACGTGGCGCTGCTGCTTTGTTCGCTCGGCCCCGCCCTCGCGGCGGAAACCTATGCCCGGGAACGCCTCCTCCCGGCAAGTGCCTTCCTGGGAGGTGCCCAGGCAAGATTATTCCCCGAAGCCCCGCTAGCCTTTCCGGACTGGTAGCTTGCTAGGCAACCTGCACGTTGCCGCCCGGGGTGAGATCCTTCCGGAAACCCAGCGATGCGACCCACGCGTCGTGCAGTGGTGGCACCCCGGGTGCCACTTGTGCAACAATCGTAAAGTAACTCCTAACCTGAAATTTACATCTAATTCACTCAAATGTAACATTTAAAAATTGAAGTTGCATCCAACAATAAATGGGATCCAATTCTTTAGTTACACAAAAAAAGATCATTGCAGTTCTATATCACCACGCATTGCTTGGGAAGTGGAGGCGCAAAATCATAGACAAAAAACAGGCGGCCAGGGATAGGGGAGGATTGGCACCTTGAACAAAACATATACCCCCTCCAATCCATAACTGATTTAGAACACTACCTACAATCAGCGACACTTATTATGGATCGAAGGGAGGGAGCATTAAAAATTCTAACTAATACCTACAATCAAAATAACACCCAAAACACTACAAAAAGCAAAACACTACAAAAAGCATAGGAACGATGCTCTCTCGGATCCAACATAAGTCTGACATCCTTTTTATGAACAAGCACATGTTGATCTGGACTAGAGGTTATTTCCCCTCTCTCCGAGCGCTACTAGCAACGGTACAAATTACTAGTACATAAATAAAAAAGGATGAAAACTAAGGCATATCAGATAACTGATTAGCTAGACAATTGCACAAAATGCTCGCCAATGTCAATTCTGGTTAACAAAGGTTCAGTGCTCTGTCAAAACAAAAGTGCATACACAAATCAACCCTATAAGGAGGAAGTTCAAACTTCATATCCATGGGACACCACCAGAGTTTCAGATATGCAAGAGTTTCAACCTGTGTTGTCTAAACACTAAACAAACATACTTGATTCAGAAAACAGATCAGAAAACTAAAACTCAATCTATTTATGCCTATAGTTACAGAAATAACAATCACGTGTGGAAGGATGTTGCTTACCTTCTCCCCCTCTCCATCCATGCAGTTCTAAGCTTATATTACATACTATTGCTGGACATTTTTAAACAGTCTATAGAATATATGTTCTCGAACGCAGTGTATCTCTCTTCTCTCACCTGGAAAGACAATAGTTTCAGATGTACAAAAGATTGGCCAGTGTAGGTATGTGCAATAAAAGACTGCTACCTTTGCCCCAGTCAAAACAATCTTGCGTGAAACAAAAATCAGAAGAACCATCTTCCGTTGCTCTATCATTAGATCAGGCCAGGGAAAAGTCCAGGCTCATACTGTAAAACAAAAAGGGAAACATTATCCGAGTTGCACTTCAAAATAAGTGAAACATGTGCAGAGAAATTCTTGCAGAGGCAGAGCCGTTCGAATTACACTTGCGAAAACACCATGAGAATATGCGAAGCCCTCTAGTCTAATTGGAGAGTGCGAGGGGAGGGGGGAGGCAACGCCGCCCGCGGGGAAGACCAGCGGCAGGAGTTGCAAGAGGCGCAAAAGAGGAGGGTCTGGGCGGAGGAGAAGATGCAGAAGGGCAAAGTGGCGGTGGAGGGGGGACGAGGCGGCAGGGAGGTGTATGGGTGGGTGGCGCCGGTCGGGCCAACGACGGCGCCGGTGGTGGATTTCAGGAGGAGATGTGGCGCTGCGGCGAACCCTAGGTTTGGTCGAGAGAGGCGAGAGACGGTCCGGCAGCTGGGGAGGAGGCGAGGGCCGTACGGCATCGGAGGGGTTGGGGAGGCGGTGAGAGGAGCGCCGCCGCCGGCGGTTCCATTGGAGACGACGGGAGGAGACTGGGAGAAGATCGAGAGGTAACCTGACGAGTGGATAAGGAAATGCGTGGGAGTTGGTTCGAGACTATCGTGTCCTTTGGATCCCATCCGACGGAGCAGCGATGTGAGCACCGTGGAAGACCAAATCGTGCGCAGGCACAGAATAGATTCGTCGTTAATATATTGGTATAAATAATTCCTCCGATTCACGTTACTTGTCATAAATTTCGTATGAAGTTGTACAGTACTAAGTCAGTGACAAATAATATATATAAAAAAATTGATCTTCCAAATTGCAGCAATGCCGCCACTGTCCGCCATGCTCTCCGCAAATGGCTTTTGAAAGCGCATTCGCGGAATACGCCTTGCCCTTTGCTTTCACCATACAGGAGGTAGGTTTCGCTTTCGCCCACAGAAATTGGCACCTCCAGAAATCCTCTCCCCTTTCCGTCTCTGTTGATCCGAACCAAACGAGCCCGAAGCAAGCGGAGCGGCGAGCGTCGGCGGCGGAGGAAGGAAGGAAGAGATGTCGTCGGCGGCGGCGGCGGGGGCGGGGGCGGGGGAGGAGACGGTGCGGGCGTCGCACATCCTGATCAAGCACGAGGGCTCCCGCCGCAAGTCCTCCTGGAAGGACCCCGAGGGCCGGGTCATCTCCGCCACCACGCGTGCCGACGCCGCGGCCCGCCTCGGGGGTCTCCGCGACCAGATCCTCGCTGGCGGCGCCTCCTTCGCCGACATCGCCGCGCAGCACTCCGACTGCTCCTCCGCCCGCCGCGGGGGCGACCTAGGTACGCTTGCTCTCGCTTGCTGTACGGGTAGATTTGGACGTCATGCTGCTGGGATCCAATGGTTGTGCATAGCGATCGATCCATCCGTTTGATTCTCGAGAATTATATCTAAGGCGAGTGAAGCTGCAGATCATCTGATGTGAAGTAGCATATGGTCTAGGCTCTCTGTAGTCACTCCTACTAACCAAATTTAAACTATAGAAGATAAATTGGGGCTATTATGTGATGGATGGTCACTGTGATTCCGTTTTTTAGTCATAAAAAAGAACACTTGATTCAACTATGCAGTAGTGTAGGGCAATTATTCGGTGGCCTTGCAGCTGGCTAATTAATTTTTTCGTGTGCTGATCAAACTTATGGATGCGTGTTCTTAACTCATAAGCACAAACTCTTGTATTATGTGCATAAACCTTTGATGTAGACTATCCACTGGATTGGATATCATTGGCTGATTTAAACTTTTAACATGAGGAACTAAATTGCCCGGCTATCTGCCATGGTATCTATTACAGTTCGAGGATTATTAGTGTGCACCTAGTTACAATGCATAGTAGATATAGCCTACCATAGGCAAGGATCGGGACCGATCATGAATGATGGAAGGTATCTCAGTGATCACTATGGCTACTGTTATGTCAGGCGGTAAAGGACCAGTTAGCATGTTTTGATGTCATTCCTTGCTGGCCTGCTCTTCTAGCATGAAAAGTCGTAAATTCTCCCACTTACTCTAGGTTGTTAATTCTCCAGTTGCGACTTGTCAATGGATGCAATTTGTTGAGTTCAGATTATACAGGATATGCACCAAACATGTGTTATGTTGACATGTCGTGTAGGAAGGTATGCTAATTGATGCAAAACAGTGTATTGTCCTGTATAATGTGCGGGTGGAAATATAGCACACGAAGCTCGAAGGATCAGGCTTAAATTAAGAGAGATGATAACGGACAGAGTTCAATAAAAAGTGCATAAACAAATTTGAAGATTTTTAGCTTATCTTAAAAATCAGGATGTTAATATCGGACTGGGATTGCAGTATGTTCTGTTTATTATATATTTGATGTTAACTTGTTATTGTGTATCAGAGAATAAATTGTTTGGAGTTTTGTCATCATATGAGTTGCGATTTGTTACATCTGCATGCCCCCATGCAATTGCCTGTGCATATTCTACAGGGCCTCATAATTTGCTGTTGTTTTCCTATTCCATGGTGCGACATCATCGTGCTCTTGTACTTTATTAGTGTCATAAAGAAAACCTAGCACGATGTGGCATGCTGTGAGCCTAGAATATTGCCTTCCTTGCTCTTCTCTCTAAAAGACTGATATTGATCCTTCAAGAAAAGAGTTGGGTTTGTTGAGATCAGTTAACTCGGCCGCATTGTCTAAATATAATAAAGACTGAAAGATGTGTCACAACTCATAAAACTGAAGAAGCCTGAAGCTAAAATTCTTGACTTGACTAGTTTGAAGATGCGGGGAGTGAAACCTTTTGCTGAACTCACAAGCTTGAGATAAGTTAGCACACAAGTTATATCAGTGTGCGTCTCTTCGTTTGGTTCTAAGGTTTACATAAAAGTTTGTTTAGAGTGAAGAGTCAAATACCATGTCGCTGCACTGATCGTGTTAGTGCTTTTTTACGTTTTATCCAATCATTTACTAATCTGTTCATTGCAGAGATACAACATGATTTTCTTGCATGTTATTCTTGATTGCACCGGAAACATGTCTATCGCTGCTGACCACACCTCTTCATGATCCATGGATGCATCATTCTGATCATTGTCTTGCAATCCTTGATAGGTACCTTTGGCAGGAGGCAGATGCAGAAGCCCTTTGAAGACGCCACATATGCTCTCAAGGTAGGCGAGATCAGTGACATCATTGACACCGAAAGCGGGGTCCACATCATCCTGCGTACGGCTTAAATGAGAAGTGTATGCCATCACAACGATGACTTTTTTCTTCTTCCAGGGCTTGTGCCTCGTCTCTCTGGCAGCCTGAAACTTGAACGAAGAAATGTCTTGTATCGTCCCACTTTTGCTACACCCATTTGAGCTTGTTGCATACATACATCAATGGTCAATGTTTGAGCTTTTCATGTCTGGTTGGTCAGGAAATTCTCCTTTTTTGTTTCCCTCATTGCATTTATGATATAACATTTCCAAACAATGTAATATGCACCACCAAATAAGTCACAAGAGTCCTTTCTAGATAGAAAAAATTCCCTCAAATTCACCATTCTGGCATTTGTCAACTGCAAAACTGAGTGAGTCGTTTTAGTTAGTTTGTGTATATTTTGTTAGCAACTTTGGTTTGTTCTTTTAACAAATTAGCACTGCTTATGCTAGTCTATCCAAATCTGCCTCTCCCTGCACAGCCGGATGTCACCCCTTGGCTCGGGCCTAGGGGATAGGGGTGGGCATATTAACCGATAACCGAAGTACCGAACCAAAAAAACCAGAACCGAAACCGAAAATTTTGGTACATAATTCGGTTGTCAATTTGGAAAAACCGAATTTAGTATGGTTTTCCTGGTTCTGACCCTCGGTTACCCGATTTAACACAGAGAACCGATCAGTAAATAGAAATATGAACAAGGGTGTCCCCCGTCCCCCTCTCTCTCTCTTTGGCCCTACCTAGCCCAATAGGCAATAGCCCATGATGGGAAAGAAAATACTTCGTCATTTGATTGATAGTCATTTGATTGATAGTCACGAGGACAGAGTCCCGATTCGCTCCACTCGTCGCTTCCAGTCTTCCAGAGCCTTGACCTATCTGCCACACTGCTGCGCCTGATTTCATCGGAATCCCAAATTTTGCAACCGCCAAAGACGGATCTCTCCTTCTTTTACTATATCTTCTCTGTCCTTCCCTCTCAACTCCGGCAGCGGCATTCCATATTCCGACGACGGCGGCGGCGGCGGCGGCAGTCCATATCTCGATGATTCGGGTGGCAGCTAGCGTTTCATCCCGGTCGCTAGCAGCGATTCATCTTTCCCGTCAAGGCTTCGTCATATCGAGCATGTCTATGCAATTTGCATTCCTTCGTTTTTTCTTGATACCGATCGGTTAATTCGGTCAAAACAAAATTTTCGGTTCCTCATTTCATCTGGGACCGATCGGTTAGGATATTTGAAGAACCGAATTGTTCGGTTAAACCGAATGCCAGGCCTACTAGGGGAACCTGCACAGCTAGATGTCTTCTTGGACGAATAACGAGCGCTCCATATTCTCAACCATAATTATTTTTTGAATTGAAATCGAACTTAGACATCATACATGAATATGAATATACGTGGAGCGGACATTCTCAGTCACAAAAATTTAGCTGGATATTACATGAAAACTAAAACCAAATGGATCATATATAAAGATAAACAACAATACAAATACAAAACTTCGAAATGTAAGTGCAGTAGAAGTTCTAAACGCTAGTGGTCATTGGATAATATGTATGCATAACATCTTTACTGTTCCTTAATTTCCGGTTACGTTAGTCATGCTACTTCCTCTTTCTTTCACTTCCCTCCGAATCTCCGAGTCCCCCGCACGCTAACAAATGGGCGAAAAGAAACTCCTGCTCCCACGAATGCGTTTGCCTTCCCAAGTCCCCCATCCCGATCCCCCGACAATTCTGCCCTAGACGGGCTCCCCCAGCCGTGGCGGCGTGGCGCTTGTCCCCTCGTGCCACCGCTCCTGCCCTCACCTGGCCGATCCCCTCTCCCTCTCCTGCCCCTGCCCTCGAGGCCTCCGCACGCTAGCCCCTCTCCTGCGCCGGATCTCGTGTGGCGGTGGCGGAAGAGGCCGGGATCCATCGCCGTCGCGACTGGCGAGGGCATCCTCCAGGCGGCCAGGAGACCGGCCCGAGGCGGCGACGCGGGGCGAGAGTACGTTCTACAAAGCTCCGCCTAAGTCACCGTCTCGCAAGATTCACCCGAGCCGCCGTCTCGCAGGAAGTTCGTCAGCGCGAGCAGAGCAGGACAACATGGTCTCAGCTTTTTCCTTCCTGCCATCCCCTCCATCCTTCTCCTTGCTTGCATCAACTACACTTACGGTTTGGCCATGGAACTTCTGAAACTGTCTTCCTGGGTCAGGATTATGAAAGTTAGATCATGATTAATTTGCATCTCTAATTAGATAGGAGAACTGTGTTCTGCCTAATGTATGTGTGAAGCCATATATGACGCATCCTCCAATATGTGGTTTCTCTCTACTACAGCGATAGGCTCTGGTTAACAAACATTAGGTCATGCATTTAAATTAAATTCTCTTATCTACAGAGTGCCATGCATGTTGTCACTTTTTTTTACAGCGCCAGACAAGTGCAGGTTTTTGATCGTTATATTTCATTGATTTCTTATTTCAATTGGTTGAATCTGTTGAGATTGTGCTGCTTAATAAAAGTTGAGGTAGCATTGGATCAGACGCTAGGATCAAACACTATTAATTCGTTTATCAGGATGTCACTATATTGTTGTTGGTGCCATATATATATATATATATATATATATATCTGTTACGTTTCTTAAACTTTTTTTTTGCTTGTGCTTGCAGACATGGATCACAACGTACCCATGACAGTGCAGTATTCATAAAACTATGCCAACTTGGATTGGCATTCCCTGAGTAGAATCAGTGCTTCTGTTCTCATAATTCTTGACACTTAACTTGAAGACTTCCAGTTATTTTTTGTTCTCATAATCTCATTGTGCAGGTACTTGAGACAGTAAGAGACTCATGTTCTGCTCTCAGACCCACAGAAAGGTATTGATAAAACTATGCCAAGTTTGTGTTTTGGCAAGTGTTGCTGTGTGCGAGTTTAGATATGATCTGTGGCTTGTATTGGTGACCATGCATCTTCTACAGAAATTTCTCCTCTGAATGTAGAAAGATGTTTAGATATGATCTGTGGCATTTCTACTCCGAATGTTTGAGGCAGAACTGCATGCTTCTGGAGAGGAACAGAGGCACATGACACTGACAGTAACCAACAGTAATGGCTCCTTTCTTTTCACCTGTCTTGATCGTAATTTGTAGGCATAATTTTGATTGCATTCGGTCAGGCCTTACCACTTTACCATGATTGTTTTCCCAATGCTAATTTTGCGTTAAAACTCATTGAGTGGTGTTCAGCTCTCTTTTGCATAAAAATTTGGTTAAAAGGGACTACACAAATTTGTAATTAATAGTAATTGTTTTTGTAAGAGGATTTTGAACATTGGTGGGGTAGATAAAAGATAGTGAGAGAAAGACATGCTTTGTGCTTTTCATATGAAATTTTGACAAGCTAGCTGTTTATATATATGAAAGACCTGGTCTTCAATTATTACTTAATCGTATTGATTACAGTGGACCATGATCATCCAAAGAGGCTGGTTATCATCTGAAGTGAACATAAATACGTTGGTTGGGAAGTCTTATTAATGGCCTTATGTGTTCCTATCCAGTTTTCCTTGATTATTCGAGATGCTTGTTTGTTTTGTGCACACTCAAGGTCGTTTCAGCATGATGTTGATTAAGATTGATATCATTATCTAAAAAAAACTAAGAATTGATCTTGTATGATTATTGCTAATGCATTTACCTCTTTGGAAGTTTCTTTTGCTACCATTTGCAGATCCAGTGATGCCATGGCGGCGAATAGGTTTAACACGTAATACGCCTCATTATGTCACTTTCATTTGCTCAAATAATGCTTCGCATGGTGTGCACTCTCTTTATTATTTTTCCCTCATTTCTTGGTTCATGCAAAAAAGATTTTTCTACAGTGATCTGTTAATTGGTGTTTGCTTCGGATCAGTTACCAGAGATTTGTTTTCTTCTCAGGTCTCTTATTTGATTATCTGATTTCTTTTATTACTCTAAACATGAGAACATGAGGTGTGCAACTATGGACAGAACAGATAATGAAGAATCTGGAGGAGAAAATTCTTTATTTCGAATATATGAGTTCCTTGCTCCCGTTTTCATTTAATATAGTGTCGATGGCATTCCAAACGTTAGAGAAGTTGGGTGAAGAAGAACAAGGCCATGCTTTTGTTTGTGTGTGTTCTTTGTGGGATTTTTTTTCTTCTTCGCTGCTCCTGTTTTTGATTTTCTGATTTCTGATATTTATCTGCTGTAAATATGAGGATTGCAGGGAAAGAAGAGGAGAGGAATAAAGCAAGAGTAAATATTTTCCAGTGCAGAGATAATTGATGTCTATATTTCTAGAGTTGTGAAGGAAAGAAGGTGGAGTTCTTGCTTTTGGTGTCAGTTCAAGTTCTCCTGTGCATTTGGAAGTGCATTCAAGACATCATAGTTGTAGGGTACTTATTTCACAAAACACGACAACCATGGATGTTTTCTTTATTTGCGAATGACAATGGTTTGCTCGCTATCAGTTCTTGCATTCAGAGTAGGAGATCAGTTTTTTGTCTTGGGGTTTGTTTGTACACGTACATGGATGTATTATCATGAACATGTGTTATATATGAAATCATTTTTATTTGTAAAGTGAAATTGTTCCATCTGTTGGGAAATTTATGGTGTCCGCACTTGTCAAGAAGATTGGTTCAAAATATGTGAATGGGGCAGCTCGTTGCCAGCGGCGGGCTCGAGTGATGGCGCTAGGCGATGGGGCTCTACAGCCCATGGGGGAGAGGGGAAAGATGGTTGGGATAACAAGGAGCTCATCATGAGTGCAACTGAGAGGTCGGGAGCGGTGGAGAGCACCAGGTAGAGGTCCTTGATGGCGACGGGCGGTGGCCGAGGCAGAGCATCGAGGTGGGGGAAGCTCGGGGCAAGCGGGAGTCGAGGAGGAGAAACGAACGATTCAATAGATATTCGTGAAGACGAGAAAGGCGGCGGCAATGACCGAGGGTTGCTGGAGGAGATCGGCGTGGTAATGGCGGTCGCTCTGACTCAAAGAAGAGGAATGCCGCAGTGACGAATCTTTGCACTTGAGGTGGATTCCTTCGAAGGTTAGGCTCAGGCATACATGATGAGTCGCACATGCATACATGGTGAATCCAACGGGCAAGAATGAGAGGATCGGCGAGGTGGTTGGCCGCGGTGGCCCGAGGCATGCACACGAGCGCCCTCTAGACTAGGCAGCATGCTGCTCGTGTCCTGGTCATAGAAAGTACAAGATGAGAAACAATTTCCGGCTATAGTTTCAGGATAGCAAGGCGGTGGAATGTTCCAAATGTAAACTTTTTTGTCAATCCGCAGCAACGCACGGGAACTCCACTAGTATAAGTAGTGGCTAGGTTCAAAGACAAGTTAAGCTGCTAAGATAGCTTGCAGTAGTTTAAATCTTAGTAGAGAGACTCCAACGCCAACCTATGAGAGTATCTCCAGGAGGTTCTGTAAAATTGGTTCCCTAAAGCCAATTCTAGGGATAGGAGAGAGAAGAAGTTGGAATTTTTTGGGCCTCCTCTCCCGCAGGTTTCCTAAACTTCATTCTCCATTTTCTTTTACACGTCACACTGACATATAGGATCCACACGTCAGTTGCACATTTTTCCTTTCTTCCTCTGCCGGCCCGCACCAATCACTGCTTGCAGATGCTCGCCGCCTTGCTTGCGCCTGCTGCCGCCACGCTGGACATCACGCCGCCCTACACCACGCGCTGCCAAGGGGAGCTCCGCGGGACGGTTTTTTCCTGCCAGAGATTTTCTACGTTTAGGGAACGGGGTGTGGTTCCCTACATTTAGGAAAATTGCTTAAAAAATTTAGGGATTGGGAACGAGATAGGAAACCTGCGCTGAGCAATTTCTGGAGCTTCTTAAAGAATGGAGGGAGACCCAACCCGCCGTGCCCTCTTCCAGTCGAAAATAATAAGGGAAAAAAGGAACTTGAAACCAGAAAAATTATCTATATTGTTCTTGTATTAGAACTGTGATGGTTCGAAATTAGCACCATCCTGCATTCTTAAAATAAAAATGCAATCATCATTCAGAATAAATAAATCAGCACCATTCTGTTACACCACGCTACAAGTAACCATTATGAAGCAGCCTGGAGCTCTTTGACTAACACTAACCGAGAAGAGATTCAATCTCATGAATTGCTGAGTTCTGGCTGTCGTTTGCGATGAACATGGATCGCCTAACATTTTTAGCCATTTTCTGCACGATCATAGGCGTTGGACTTGTGCTTTGGTGCAAAGGTAAATCCTTCTGGAACTTTGCCTAGTAACATCTCTGAGATCCTAACCTGTGTACATACAGAAAGATGCATCAGATTCCCAATGATATTAGCAAAAAGAAAATATAATGAGCTAACGTTCGCCCATTGGCTGCGCTGCATGACGAGTCTTCATGGCAATTTTGTTTTTTCAAAATGCTAATGTACATGGAGAGTGTAGAACTCTGGCATCCGTCCCTGCGTCACGCTAGGAACCCGAGCTTGCGTCGTGCTAATTGATACGAGTAGCAAATGGCTTGTCCAGCACTGGAGAAAGAGGACAGCTTACCCAGTCAGCTGCTGAATCAGAGGCCATTAGGGTTTCAAGGTCGTCACGGCCACAGTAGCTTGGGGGCCTCCAGTTCAGTCGTTGCGGAACCACATCCAACAGCCCGACCGGAATATACCGACAGGTGTAACTTAGCCATTCTAGTAAGAAATGGCGTGTTGTCTCCACACCTGAAAAGTCATTATATATCAGAACACTTTGGTTGAAGAGTCAGAGATTATTGTTTTTAAGACTTCTGTTCATTTTGTGGGTTATTTGTAAGATAATTTGGCTTCACATGGAAGTTTCCACTTTCCACTCCCTGTCAAAAAAATGTTCCACTTTGGCACTTTCCATAAAACTCAGTCTTGGCACCTACAGAAATGAGAGAACTGACCTTTGGAATCAGAGCCCCAATGTTCCAGACCGAAGTGCGCAAAATCTTTTAGAATATTGAACCTTTCCCCAGATGTAATATCCCAGTCCTTTTGTTCTTTGATCTCAGTAAATATCCAAGGCTGCCAAGTCAAACATCATGCAGTAGCACCAAATCAGTGAATCAATTACACATAAAGGCATGCCCACATAGGCAAGGGTATTCTTGAGGGAATAACGGCATGCCATTATAAAATAAAACTAGAAATAAACAAGGATGGGGCATACTCTAAGTTTCTAACCCACATAAACCCACATTAGTGGTATTATTAGCAGGAGCATGTATCTTTAGTACTACCCTACTCAGCCATGCAACCCCAAGGTTCTAAATCATACCCACAGAAATAGGGTAGACAAATTTCGAGGGCGAGTTCAGTTTGCATGTCTCCGTGAATATATTAGGATTACAAGCTAGAGTTTACTGTCTGTGAAGTATCAACTCAATGTAAATTATGCATTTTACAACCTTGAATTAGCAGGTCACCACTTCACAGTTGGAACATAAGCTAGAACTTTTCGAGACTAAATTCACTGGAAAGGTTCATGCACACCAACTGATTCTAAAGAATGATGGTTTTGGTGCCCTTGTGCTGATTAAGGTACTGCTCAGATTTGGCCAGCTAGCCTTAATTAGTCTCTCTAATCCAGCCCTAAGGTGGCCACCAATGCTGTTATTTGTTCAGTAGACTCTCGGAGTGTTCCGGGCTCCAGCACATATGTGGAGATGCCTGCTACTGTTGCTTCCGTTGGTGGCTCAGACCAAACTGCAATTTATTACAGCCAGATATGGCATCCAGGAATGCAGGTCAAATCCAATATCCTAGTGAGGCAACCACACTTCACAAAACCTTACTTAAGGCAAGTTTGACTTTCCTTGGCAAACGAACACTTTGCAGTACAACATGAAAAGGTGGAGAATAGGAAAAGAAGAATGAAATGGGTCAGTGTTGATGAGACCAACGGCTGATAAATCATGAAACGGTTTATTTCCATTTATGGAAAACCAAGTAGATGTTTGGTTTACAACACACTTTGCGACCATACTTAGGCAAGCTTGACTTTGCTTGGTGTCTGGTTCTTTGTCACAGTTTTGGCAAGCTATAATTTCTTAGCCATGCAATCCCATTGTCAGGTGTTAACAGCCAGAAGTACCACATTTGCGAAACTGTGGCAAGCCACAAAGTGTGGTGGAAAAATTGATTACCACAACTTCCGGAAAATTGGTAAGAGTATGGTTCTATGATGGGTGAAGCATACTGCTAAAAAATTGTTGTGGGCCACAGCTATTGCAGTGAACCAAATAGTTGCAACATCTCTGGTTAAGTTTGGCATGTAGTGGCTATCGACCAACTATGCCCTGATTCTTCTGTTTTCTTTTTTGAAAGCTTGCCAAAGGTTTGGTCACCAATTTGTTGGCCACATAAAGTGTAGCTTGACAATGTGTGGTACCCAACCAAACATGCCCTATGTTTGCTAAAGTGTTGCTTGCCAAAAAACCCATGACCAACAAAATGAACTGGACAAGGTTGCAACTAAAATGCTGGAATGTGCTGCCGGTGGTTTGCGCAGGGCGCAGTTGAGTGGCTGGGCGCCAGGCCGGAAGCCCTGGATGTGTGTGTGCCTGTGTGGTTTTTGTTACGGGCGCTTTGGGCTCATGTCGTGTGGCCGACAGGGAAGGTTTGCGTCGTTGGTGTGTCAGGCTCTGCCGCTCTGGGCCTAGTTGAGCTAGGCAGGCTGAGCCCTTCTCGTATGGTTTTCGATCCAGTTTTCCTTATAAACTGGTTCTGCTCCTTTCTTCTTAGTGAACAGCCAGAGCTCCTGGTAGTTGCTAAAAAAATACTGGAATGATCTAAATTCTAGATCTCACAAGGGAATGTAGAAAAGAAAGTAGAAATGTGAAGAAAAAAACTGTTTTCTTGAATGAGAAGTCAAAAGAAAATATTTTGCGTTAATAAATATGATTTTGTTTTCTGATTAAACGTATGCCTTTCAGATTGGACCTGTGCGATTTTTAAAAAATGTGGTCCCACAATGGTCAAAGCTCATGTTCTCACATGTTGTGCTGTGATCTTAAGAGCATCGACAGAAATTGCATTACAAACACACAGATCACAGAATGATCTGCTTTTTTTTACTCATAATATATATAGATGTAAATCATGTAAAGCTGTATGTGCTAACCTTGATAAGTGCACCTCGAGCAATCATGCAAGTGGAAATTTTCGAGCAGCCTGAAACATGCCTATTCCAGTCAGTGTAGGAGAATATATCACCATTGCCAATGACATGCAAGTCATCCGGGGCCTTCTGTGCACACTGGTAAATATAGTCCCAATCAGCAAGTTTGCTGTAGCGCTGTTGCCGCGATCGACCATGTATTGTTATGGCTGACGCACCCCAATCATAAATGTCTGAAACTAAAGAATCAGCACGGTTCCTGCCTTCAAAAAACGCCGTCCTTACCTGGAATCAAGCAGCACAAGGTTACCAAAACAATTCAGCTACTACATTTAATATAGAGTTACATATACCACTGGTCCATAAACTCGTAGCAAACGAACAACAGTTTGGTCCACGAACTCAGAAATGCACATTTAAAAACACAATCTGGTGCTACAGTTTAGTCCAAAAAGGTTTGGGGGGGGGGGGGGGGGGTGCTGATGTTTAAAAATGGCCACGTGGCCGTCATGTTGGGCAAAGGGTCCGACCAAAGGTTGCAGAGGGGAAACTGCGAAGTGTTTTTTTTGTATAGTTTCATCGATAACCCCTGGTCCTAAATACACATCATCGGTGACGAGCAGCAATGAGATTCTGGAGCATGACAAGACGCTGCTCCTCACATACATACCATGCCAACAAGCTCGCCGCATAGGCTGCCCTCGTGCTCGCTCCCTCTGCTACGATTAATATGCGAACGTCGTTCGCTGAGCTCATCCAGAGAGGATCCTCCGCAGGCTCCTCCTCCCAGTCGTCGTGCTCATCACCATGGCTCTCCTCATGGTAGCATCATTCATGTCCAGTATCCTACTCTTCATACTCCTCCTCGCCTACCTTTGCCTCAAGCCTGTCATGATGGCCATCACCGTCGTGTTATCATCAGTGTCAGCCTTAAGCGGCACAAGCTCTTTGCAGGGCATGGCATCATGTAGGGGTACCTTCTCCAATCCGTCACCGTCAACTCTACTCACACCGAGGCGAGAACGAGCAGCAGCAACTTTGCGAATGAGTGAACAAGGGCAAAGCACTTAGGGATTTAGCTGGCCAAGGCAACTTTGCAAGAGAAACCCCACGATACCCCCTATTCAACTGGCGGTCCAGTCTTTGTCTGATGTGGCGGCCACGTGGCCAATTTTATCTCAAACCTTTTTTTGACTTGTTGCACTAGATCAAGTTTATGGAGTTATATGTGCATTTTTTGAGTTCGTGAACTTCATTTGCTACAAGTTGGCGCATTTCACTCATTTAATATATGTTATTGTATTTAGTACCAGAATGCAGGATTTAACTGAAATAACTCTTTTTTGTTGCAATCGATTTCAGATCCCTTATCGACCCTACATGTCAGGATCATTGAGCATGCCACATCAGCATCAGATGAAGTAACAAACACCTAGGCCCTCATGCATTAACTACCTTCTAAGACATCCTTTGATAGTTGTGATATACCATTACCTTAACAGTTAACGGTCTTTCAGTGACGGCAGATGATGCTTGAACAATACTCTTAATCCTCATAGGTTTTGTGAGCAATTGGGACCCAGCTCCCTTGTTAACAACCACATCAATCGGGCAACCCATATTTATGTCAATGAAGTCAAACGAACACTCGTTATCCACAAGTTCAACTGTCCGTGCGACTGTATCTGGAAAAGCTCCACAGATTTGCACACCAAATAAATCCTCTGATGAATGTCGTCGCAGCAAAGCCCATTCTGAAGCTTGCCCCTACATGAAATATATCATATGAAATGATCTTATGAAGAATATCCAACAGATAATAATTTAAACTTCGTGTGTAGCAGCATTTCATAAGGGAGGTAATGTAAGAACTCCACTCAAATACACAGAAAAGGGGTATTGCCAAGAGGTGCTAGTGTCCTAACCTGCATAAGATTTGTGCACATAGCCATTTCTCCACAAGTAATATCAGCTCCCAATGTTTTGCACAGCCTCCGAAAAGGAAGATTCCCAACAGTAGTCAAGGGAGCAAGGTACAACTTCTCCCGAAAATCTATTATCTTTCTTTCACGTAAATGAGGTGTTTCAACTAGGTCAACTCTGCAAGAGCTTGGGTCATCTGAGGGCACTTCCAATCCATTAACCAAAGCTGAGTCTTCAGAGTACGTCGTGGTGTCATGAGTACCTAACCAATAATGTTGTTGAGAAGATCAATAAATGAAACCACAATATGAGCAACCGGAGAATTTATGACAATGATTCCCAGTCCAGAAACAAAATTACCAGCTCCATTTTTGTGAATTCCACCATCTTCAACCTTTGACTTCTTTGATGCCCTTGGTTCGACACATGGAACAGAGTTACCAACCAAAGGTTCTCCCTCCAGTTTTACCATTTCTTCACACAAACCGGAATCACAGTCCAGATTCACAGGAGGACCGGAAAGAGATTCAGTTTTATCATCACCATTCAGTTCACATGATACATCCAGATTATCATGATCAGCCTTCTGATCTTCAGTTTGTGCATTTGCTTTAGTCTTGATGACTTCCTGCATCATGAGACATATTGATCAAGATAGAAAGTAAGTATTGATGCAAAGCAGGTGTTCAAACCACCATCAGATGTACAAACATGAACCAATAAAAATGCAAGGCGCTCCAAGAAAATAATTATGCACAAAGAGAGTTATAATGGTGTGTTGAATCAACAGACTTGAAAAAAAGGGTAAACAGATAGACCAGATAGATAAAAGAATTCAACATAATTTAATTATGTACCTTAAGACCAAGATGTTTGATCTGGGCACTGGCCTTGGGAAATTTATATTTTGTCTTCCATAAGAGCTTTTGAACGTCTTTATTCAAGGGATTTATCTCATGATTTTCAGAAAGTGCATTGTTGTCCTTGTGTGTACCCAAAAAACGACAATTCAGACCATACGGACATAACTTGTCCTGTACAGTAAATGGGCACGATCCTTCCAGGTCAGCTGGTTTCTGCAAATGGAATGTAACGACAAGGTTAGCCATGAGTTGTAGGTTTAGGGAGAACACTCCATCAAAAAGGGCCAAGAATGACCAAATAAAACACCTGAGCTAAATAAGCATCTATGTCATGGCTGAAACGGCAAGAAGCACCATATTTGCAAGCATCCGGATTTCCACTTTTCCCTACTGCTATACAAAGACGTGATACAGACTCCTGTTCCTGCACAAATGATAAGTTTAGTGAAGAAAATAAACTTCATATTAAGTCAATGACAAACAATTTGTAATATCTGTTGTCTGCAGAACAACAGTATATACACAGACATAGCAAGGGCGAGAATTGACGGGATACATGGTTATGCAACAGGTGTAAAAGAGACAGCTTCACAACAAAAGTGGTACTTGTAAATCTGACTAGTAAGGCCATCCACAGCGTACCAAATGCCAAATAGACAGTATTTAGAACTGGTGTTAAATATATGGTACTCTCCAACGTAGGTGATGCCAAAAATTTTGCAGCTGGGCCCATGACAGATAAAATAGAGGTAAAAAATTGTGGCCCTCTCCACTCTATCGTTGCTTCACCAGAGAACAAAAGGAATTCCCCTTTCCCACTGCATGTCATCACACCCACTCCTCCCTCCCCTGATTTCAGATCCGACAACAACTTTGCGGTTTCACTTGGTCGGCATGGTTGTGAACCGCGAGGAATGTCAGCGCACAAATAGCTTGCCCAGCAGCGTCGAGCTGACTCGAGAGCCAGCTCCACAGCGGCCAGAATGACAAAAGCAGCCACAGGACTGAGTCAGTCCTGCTTTGCTCGAGCTACAGGCGGTCACTTACGCTCGTCTCGGCGGCCCTCAAGAAGATGCAGGCGTGGGTGGATTCTTGTCAAAGAGAAGGTACAGCTGCAGGACTGAGCCGGAGCCGCTTCTGATTCTATCTGCTTCCGCTCATCCTGGCGATAGATTCTTGTCAAAGAGATAAGAAATTTTGTTTGCCTATGATTTCTATCCATAGTGATTTTTTCCCCTTTTCTTCGATGTGTTTTTTGTTATTTTTTCCTACCGATTTGTGCAGTTCAGCCAGTTCTAGAGCACCACTTTTCCTTTTGGTTGTATGGCTTCTGTTAACAGGTGAATATTTGATCGTTGTCTTGTTGAAGAGCAGTTGATAGTTTGCCCAAGAAATGATATTTATTGCCAAGCGAACTTGGGCACCGGAGCAGCTATTTTCACCATTCCCCAGTTTTCTTGATTTGGCATTGGGCTGTACAATGGTGTGAACCGGTTCAAAAAGGCGAGTAGCAATTTGGCATAGCTGTTTGGCCTATGTTGTGGGTGCCCTAAGGCAGCCCCAAATTATCATTGCAACTCAAAGCAGGGTATTTACATTTTTACTTCAGCCAAGCATTAAAACAACCATAATGAGTACAAAGTTGCGTCCAAGTTAGCAACTAAAATTTCTGACTTAAGACACCCAAAAAGATGCAAGGATGAACTGAAAAAATAAATCCAGCTTAGTAAAGGGCCATGAGTGAGCAAAGAAAGTAGATCAGTCCGACAAGCACACATTTGATGTCAAGCTGACTGCTCAGGGTGGAAAAGATTATACTCCCTCCATCCAACAAAAGATGTCTCAAGTTTGTCAAAATTTGGATGTATCTAGACATGACTTAGTCTATAGATGCATTCAAATTTGGTCAAAGTTGAGACATCCTTTGTTGGACGGAGGGAGTATTAGCTTTAAACAAGACATGGTGCCAACATAGTAATCATAAATCTTGAAATTATTCATATATTTTATATCTAGCTACAAGTGGGTGCATGCATTATATGGAAATCAGGTGCCCACAAGTTTGCATCTTGAGTAAACCATAATCAAATAGAGCATGCCCCCATACAGACATAAGAAATCATGAATCCTCACATTTATTTTCAGTGTGTGGTTCTTGGTCACTCCTTTTGCACTTCTAGTCCTTATGCATAATTACATCTCAAAATATATTCAAGATTTCCAACTGGTAGACCTTACAGACCAACTGAGGGCCGTGCCTGCCCAATAGTCTAGACATTTTGTTATATCATCAAATGCAATCCAAAATATAATGTTCATCTAACAAGATTTTGTCCAAGTCATGCTTTGCACAGACACACATCACTTTAACAAGAAATCAGGCAACAGATACAACACAAGGAAAATGCCATCCGAGTCCAGAGCAAATGCACGCGGGCATTACAGCAAGCACCTGGCACGCACTGCTCCATCTGTCCATCACACTGGGGCAATAAAGCAAGAACCTGGCGTCCGCCACTACGGGTTACCTGCTTGCGCTCGCGCTTGAACTGGCGCTTGGACTTCTTCTCCAAAGGAACAGCGCCGGTGGCCCTGTTCTCCTCGCTGGGTGCCTCGCGGACGGGAGGCGGGCGGAGGAAGGCGGGCTTGACGGGGGCGACGGCGCGGGCCACCAGCTCCTCCGGGGTGGGTTGCGGCGGGGAAGAAGCTGCGGCGGCGGAGGGGCAATTGTCCGGCCGGTCGTCGGCCGGAGCGGTCGCGGCCATGGGAGCGGGCCTGGCGGCGGCGAGAGGAGATGGAAAATGCTACAGCCTGCGCATGATAGAGCCTGCGGCGAGGGTTTTATGAGATGGGTTTTTCTTTCGCAGGAATACCCATTTTGCAAAGGCAAATTACGAAGTGTGCCATAGTGCGGCGAGGGTTTTATGAGAAGTTCAGGGATTTCAGGATTTAACTTTCATCACCAATTGGACAAACAATACTCTTTCTGTTTATAAATAGAAAAAAGTCTTAATTTTGTCCTAAATAAAATTTGAAGAAGTTTGACCAAATTTATAAAAAACCTACTAAGGTCGATATCAAATGAGTATAATATAAATAATGTAGTGACATAATTAATTAAACTAATTTGATGTTTTAGATATTGGTATATTTTACATGCCCTTTACATAAAATTGGTCAAACTTGAAGAAATTTGACATACGACAAAGTTAGGGCTTCTTATATTTAGAAACGGAGATAGTAGTATAGTTTATTTGAAGGATGTGTTACAGAAGTAATACCATTGGAAATTTCTTTTGTATATGAATTTAATGATGCATTTTTTTTTTCATAAAACCCACATTCATTTGTTTTAAATTATGGTTAAAACTGAATTCGAGTTATGTGCCGTGCCTTGACCGGCCCGGTTGCCCAGCTATATGTCACCTGCACATCCCAAATCCTCTAAAAACAAACAAAACAAAAAACCTGCACACCCCAAAACGTTTCTTCCCTCGAACATCAACCGCATCTTCAGGTTAATGGCGACCACATCTCAGGCTCTCCAGGTGTGCCCGGTCTTCTAGCTCCAGGTTCTCCTAACTCACCCTCCTGTCCCCTGAGCGGAAAGGAACAGCAAGCGACCGGCAAAAATGGCCCAGGAAGGAACATTCATAAACGCTGGCAGCGGCCTCGCACTGATGACGACTTTGAAAGGAGCAAACACATGGCCATTATTAGCAATTAATTTCGAGCACCATGTTAGTTGCTGAATACATGCCGTAGTACTCTTGAAAACAGCCCATGTGTGAAGCTTTTTTCCAAAAAGGAAGCAAATTTTTTGCCCCATTTCATTCGTAAAAGAAGCATGGAGGCCGAAAGTACAAAGCCGAGGGCACAGCTTCCACGCGCGATGGCAGGAGAAAGAACGTGAAAAGATCCTATAATCACCAACAATATGGTCCTTCTAATCGCCTACCACCTGAGCTCAGGGTCGAGAATTTCAGGTTAGGACAACAATATGTGCTGAGTGGCAGTTAGAGCGACACGTGGCCAATTGACACCTGCCAAGATTGGATAGGGGATCAGTGACGCATCACCTAATATAAATATTAAACTTAATTTATAATTTTGAAAAATAAGACAAACAAGTATAAATAAATAAATAAAAAAGTTGCACATGTTTTAAAGATGCGCAGTTGTCAACCATGCAATGCTAGATATGAAGACGCTATCACAGGCCTGCCGGTGGTAGTGGACCTCCGCGCTACATTTCAGATTTGTGAGATTCCTCCTACACCGAAAACGATTCCTACTGAAAGAGACACCCCATCTTCTTTCCTTGGGTTCTTCACTCCAGTATCTCTTCTCCAATGCTCCAGCCCTCATCTCTCTGCAGACTGCAGGTATGTGGTCTGCGTTCTGTTTCAGATTTTCTTTCTGTAAGCTCACACCAGCAATTCGTGTTCTTGCTCCTTGTATATTTTTCTTTTCTTCTGGTTGGTTTCTTCCCAACAGTCAATATTTGTTTGTGAAATTCATGCCGAACCTGAATCATTCCGATTATCAATCAATCTCTTGATCTGGTGATTCAAGTTTTGAGAAGCCGAGGTATTTGTTGCTTATATATATATGCTCCTGTTGCAGCTGCAGACCCCCAAAACCAAAAGTAGTCAGCCATGGAAGCAGCAGATGAGGAGAGGCCCTTGCTTCTTCACCGCCTACCTCCTGACTTGAATCTGGCAAGTATAAATAAAGCAAACTATAGCAGTTACTGACTTGCAATTGGGCACAAAATAAGTATAGTTCAAATTATCAAAAGTACTCTAGCAAAAATAGTACTGTAAATCACAGTAGAGCTTAGTTTTACTGTATGATGTAGGATTGGGATTCAAGATACACTTGCGATGGAACGCTTGATGTTAAAGGACAACCTGCTGTTAAAACAAGCACTGGGAACTGGAGAGCATGCTTCTTCCTTTTAGGTACCGCAGAAGCAAAAGTTGACACAAATATTACAACAGCAGCAGCACTTCTCATCGAATAACCCTTCTCTAAATGATGCTCCTCGGCATTCTCATTGTTTGACCTGCACTAGGTATCGAATTCAGTGAATGCTTGGCCTTCTTCGCAATCTCTAAGAACTTGGTCACCTACCTTACGAGTGTGCTCCACGAAAGCAACATCGACGCCGCGAGAAATGTGTCTACTTGGATTGGCACCACATTCTTCACACCACTTGTCGGTGCTTTCTTGGCAGACACATATTGGGGAAGATATAAGACAATAGTGATTTTTCTCTCGGTTTACGCTGTTGTAAGTGAAACATATGCTGCTGACGAACATAATATTTATATACATTACATGCGGATATGCGCATCAACCAATGCAGAGGATGGGGGCACCACCTGTCTTTTCAAAAGAAAATGTGTCGTCAGCATTCCTGAACCCTTCCATTTTTATTTTTATTTTGCTAGGGGATGCTTGTGCTGACGGTTTCAGCAGCAGTCCCATTTATGCTGCAATCCTCCACCCACAGCGAGATCCATCGTGTCGCCGTCTACCTAGGACTCTATCTTACAGCCCTTGGCAATGGTGGCATCAAGCCCTGCACATCGGCCTTCGGTGCCGATCAGTTTGATATCGCCGACCCAGTGGAGCTCGTGAAGAAGAGCTCCTTCTTCAACTGGTACTTCTTCTCGATCAACGTTGGTTCCCTGCTGTCGACCACCATTATTGTCTGGGTGCAGGACAATGTGGGCTGGGGAATCGGCTTCGCGGTCCCGATGATCCTCATGAGCCTCGGTTTCACGGTGTTCGTCGCTGGTAGGAGGATGTACAGGTACAAGAAACTAGGAGAGAGCCCCATGAAAAGAGTCTCCCAGGTTGTTGTTGCAGCTGCAAGGAATTGTCGTCTGGAGTTGCCTGATGATTGCTCAGCCCTGCATCAGCTGCCTTCGCCATCAGAGGCTATCTTCAAGGTTGACCATACTAATCAGTTCAGGTACTAGAAACTCATGTTACTGTCTGGCAATTGTTGATTTTATTGCTGTATAATAAACGGTGTTTCCTCTCCAGATTTTTGGACAAGGCTGCCATTGTGCCGGCGCTGACGTCGGAGAAGAAAGGCCCGTGGAGGCTGTGCACGGTGTCTCAGGTGGAGGACGTGAAGATGCTGCTGCGGCTGTGCCCTGTGTGGGCATCCATGGTGGTCTTCTTCATGGCCACCTCACAGATGTCGTCAACGTTGATCGAGCAGGGCATGGCGATGGACAACCTTGTTGGGCCATTCGCCGTGCCGCCGGCCTCCATCGCCGGCTTCGATGTGATCAGCATGCTGGTGCTGATCCCCATCTACGACATCGTTCTGGTGCCCCTTGCCCGACGCGCCACCGGCGAGCCCCGGGGCTTCTCGCAGCCACAGCGTATCGGCGTGGGGCTCGCGCTGTCCACGCTCGCCATGGCCTACTCGGCACTGCTCGAGATGAAGCGGCTCACCATGGCCAGGGCACAGCAGAAGGCGAGCATCATGTGGCAGGCACCAGCGTACACCGTCCTGGGCGCCGGCGAGGTCTTTGCGACCATCGGCATCCTGGAGCTGTTTTACGACAGAGCTCCCAAAAGCATGAAGAGCTTGTGTACCGCACTCGCGCAGCTCGCCGTCGCGGCCGGGAACTACCTCAACTCGGCCGTGCTGGGCGCCGTCGCGTCCGCCGGATGGATCCCGGAGGACCTTGATGACGGCCACTTGGACTACTTCTTCTGGGTGATGGCGGCACTCGGCACCCTCAATCTGCTGCAATTCTGGCTCTGCTCCATTCCGGCCTTGGGATACAGCAGCAAACCAGCTTCTCGACAACGCCGTCCATATTAGCTAGCTACATTGGGCCCAGACACAAGATTGTACAATTGTGATTATTTGAGCTGCAGATTTCACTAATCCAGGAGATAAGGCACGGAATTGAAATCATTTCTGTTCATGATCAATCTTGTATATAGTGTCCGTATAGTATTAAACAAATATACTGCTACTGACCTACTGTATATTGGTACTACTATATAAATATAACATGTTTTTTAATAAGGTTACAGAATTGTGTGAACCAACAACGGTTCATACTAAGCCACATGCAAAATTTGGCTAAGCGTCATCCGTTTCTGGTGTACACATGGTGCTACAGGTTGAGCTCGGAAGCATTTCGACACATGTGCACGAAACATATAGCTTGGGTAGTATAACTAACTAGCTACCAAATTCAAGGCGCCTTTAGATCGAATGATTTTTTACTGGATTACAAATTCATAAGATTTCTAATTAAGAAATGGATTGATTTTTACAAAGTGGATTATAATTTCCTACGGAACCAGTAATCTGTCACACTCTCTCTCTCTCTCTCATTTTTTTTAGGGAAGGTGATAGATGGCTTTAGCTTAAATCAGTGACTACTCAGCTGAACCGATGTCCATAAATTCGAGTTTGTTTGGTCGACATACCTTGGAGAACCTCAAGAGCAACTGAAGGTATATAAACCTAACTGATCTTCCACCAGTCTGAATATATCAACAAGCTGAGAGGGAGAACACAGCTGCAGTAAGCCATCGAGCAATCAGGTACATTCCCTTGATTCAACATTGAATAATCTAACACTGAAAACACAGTGAACCTATCTAGAGTCAGTAGTACCTCTTCTACATGCAGCTTGGAAGAGTCCATGGTGAAAGCCACTATAAGATGTCTCCTGATCCGAGAATCGATCAGGCACAAAGGTGTGCTCCATCTTTTATTGTGTCAGTGAGATCCAATTTCTTCTCCATGTTGACTTGCCACCATTTGCCTGCAGTATAAAAGATCAGCACACTTGTAGGAAGCATAGGAATGAAATATACAACATGACACAACCAATGGTCCAATACCTATTGCTTTTCGGTGCAGGATTGCCCCTCATCTTGTCCAATATCACTCAGATTTGTGAACTGAAATTTGAAATGTACCAATAAGAAGCAAATAGTAAAAGGTAAATGCAACGAACTTACTTACAAGTCAATAAGGAACATGAGATTAGTCAAATGGGTCAAGCTAGCACATGTAGAATGGTTAACACAGACAGGCAGAGTAGTATCTGTCAACAGTGGGTTATTTGTACTTGGAAAGCAATAACAGGAGATGTGTGCTCAAGAATACAGGCATGCATAAAAGATCAGGAGCATTAGGTCATCATGTGTTGGTTTACCTAAGCAAGCCGGCAAATCTCAGCTGCTTACCGCCAAATTCACCATTGCCATTCAACACTAGAAATAAAATCCACCACTGCTATTCAGTTCAGTATACGATTGCATATCTAGACCATATGTGAGTTTTCGACAAAACATCCTTGTACAACCAACGGAATCTCCCTTTATGGCATTTTTCCTGAGAAGCACAAACTCCCCTATTCTCCGCCTCCACCTATCCTTGGGAGCCGAGGGCCGAGGCTACCTCCCAGTCCCGCTCCGGCGGGCATACCTCTCACACGGCATGCCGCTGCCGCGCTGTTACGATCCCAGATCAAAGAACTGCTGAGAAGATCGTTACTGGGCCAGTGGAGAATACCACTGATGGGCCGCCAGAAGATGGTGGGCTGCCGAACCTAAGACAGAGCAAACGGGGCCGAGTTCCATCGAAGCGATATGCCGGCCCGGACTGGACGAAGTGAGTACTTAAGGACGATGGCGTGCTGAAGGAAGGTTATCGAAGATCTGGCGAAACGAATCCTGAACTCTCGTCCCCTTCTTCTATACCTCATCTCTTGTTGTTCTTAAGTTCCGATATGTAATAGCCACTGGATTTGTGTATCATAACTCCTATATCGACTATATCCAAATCCCCAGCGAGAGGTTCGTAACACGCGCGCGGCCCTCCCGTCGCCGGCCGGCGATCTGCCCGAACCAGTCCGCCAGAGAGAGAGATAGATGGGGGATCGGAGCAGAAGCATACTTCCATCGGGGGAGGGAGGGAGGAAGGAAGAACAGCAGCGTCGGAGCAGGAAAGCCGAAGACGAAGAGGAGGGGCAGGGCAGCCTGGGCCTGGCCCGGGATATGGTGGATCGAGTCGCTCGAGCTAGCTGGGCCGCGGCCCATTTCTCAAATTCCTCAAAAGAAGAAGAAGAGAGAGAGACAGCGACCGTAGTCCAAATGTTCTAATCTAAACATTCAAGTTGCCCTAAAGAAATCTGAACATTCAAGTGGAGCGAAGGAGGGTAGTGTCAACAAAAGCGAGCAGCCGCGCGCGGCGCCGATCATCTCCGTTCCTTTCTGTGATCTCCAGTTCGCTTTCCATGGGCCGCGGCGGGGGCGCGGGGCCGGCCCGAGGAGACGGCGGGTCATGGCTGCGCACCTACGACCGGGTGGTGGCGATGGTGGGGAAGGTGGAGGCGCTGGTCGCCGGCCGCGCGCAGCTGGAGGCCGTCAACGAGCTCCAGCACGAGTTCTGGGAGGACCGCGGTGGCGTCCTCCAGGCCCGCTTCCTCCAGGTTGCTCCCCTCCTCTTGCTCTTACTCTTAGGGTTTCGGTCTTCTTCGGCTCCTAATTGATTGATCGATTGATTAATGCTGGCTGGTGCGAAGTGTAGGCGGAGGAGAGCAGGAAGAAATGGGAGGCGGCCTACATGGATTTGCTCCCCCACGACGATCATCGCAAGTTTGCCGGTAAGAATAAGCATCTGTTCCATTCTTATGATTCGCGGTGCCCCCTGTCAAGAATTTCTTCAGAGCAGTGTGCTGGGGTAGTACCGAAACCCCAGGTTACAGGTTTTAAGCCATCACGCAAACATATCAAAGTAAACTACTCCCGCAAGATCAACAACAGACCTACTTCCCTCCCCGCATTCCCACAACTCCTCACTGTAATCAGAGTATATATAAGTAGCTCGACAAAAAACCAATGCTACAGAAAGATACTTTCAAAAGTTTCTGGATGGACCAAAACATATCCTGAGTCCATCGCCAAAGATTGTGTATTCTTGATTTCCAGATCTGAATAAACTCCATCAAAGATTTGTCATGTCTGCTGATCCCATAACTCCCTTCACCGCTGCAGTAGCCGGTAAGGAGATCATTTCAAAAACTGCATAATATGTCCGCCTGGGACTGGGAGAGTTTTGTTGGATTAAGGTATATATAGGATCCATGATGCTTAGTGTTGTGACCTTTATAGTTGTTGTGGGCATTGCATGGTTCGCAGGCAGTCAAATGCAACCTTTAACTACTCCCTCCGTCCCATAATTCTTGTCTCAAATTTGCCCAAAAATGGATGTATCTATTCCTAAAAAGCATTTAGATACATGTAATATTTCGACAAGAATTATGGGACGGAGGGAGTAGTATATTAAAACAAAGAACCCAATTTCTAAGAATTTATGCTTCTGCTGACATCGTTGTGGAGTGTAGAGCTCCAAGAGAGTGACTTGGAGGATTTCACAACATTCATAGATCTTTTGACTGCCGAAAACAGTGAGTTGAAGGTACGTACAGACACATCAGTTCCATAGCTTAAAAACATGTGGTCTACAATCAGCATCTCATAGATTACCTTAATCATTGTTTCTCTTCCGTGTCTGTAATGTTAGATACAACTAAAGGAAGTTCGAAGCTGTGTAGAGGATAAGAAAAACACGACGGATCATGAGCAGACTGCAAGATCTTTAAGAGCAGAGTTAAGAAAACTAAAGGAAGCTCATGAGACCCTGAGCTCAAAGAAGGACAAGGAAGTTGCTGCATTAATTGCAGAAAAGGATCTTGTGCAGAACCAGTTAAGGAGAAAGAAGGAAGACTACTGAAGCAGCAGAAAAGCTTCAGCTGAATATAGTGGATCTGCAAGTGGTGGCCCAAAAGAAGGATGATAAGATTGGCAGGTTGCGAGAAGAAGTTTTTGCTCCCAAAAAGAAGCTGCAGGAAATGCTCTCCTCGGCTAAGGAGAAAGATGAACAAATTCATAATTTTTGCAGAGAAAATGATCTTGTGCAGAATCAGTTGAATGTAATGGAGCAGGACCATGCTGCGCTCCTTCAGGACAAAAAAAAAAGAGGCAGCACAAGCTATGGAAGCAGCACAAAAGCTTCAGCAGAATTTGGAGGAGCTGCATGTGGAGATGGATGGATGCTAGAATCGTCAGCTCACGAGCAGATGCTGCGAGAAAGATGTTGCTGGAGATGCGCTCCTTGGTCATGGAGAAAGATCAGGAATGCCAAAAACTTAAAGGCTGGCATCCTGGCACTAGCCGGAAGCGTAAGTATGCCTCATCGTTATCAGATGTAAGTATTTCATTTCAAATATATGGCTCACAATGAACAGTTTTTCTTTGCGTGTCTAGTATTTGTTTTGTGACCTTGGTTCTCCATACTGATATAACCAATGGACAGCGTTGTGTTTATCAAGTAAACCTTCTGGATCAGTTGTAACATTGATCAAATCTGCTGTTTATTGGAACTTAATGATGCGTGGCCATGAGCTGTTTTACTAATATGCATAGACAAGTATACTACTTTTCCTTTTCCCATAACTTGGTCAAAAGTTAAGGAATTCTATCAGTGAGACGCATAAAAATCAATGTCTAAAGTTCTTTTTTTTTCAGTAACTTCCCACTATTTTCTCACTTAAACTTGTGCTGATTGAGAATTTTCAGTTTGCCTATATTTGTCTAGTGAGGGTTTTGGTTTTGGTTTCTGTGAGCCTGTCAACTGACTAATGCTATTTTGCTGATAGGATGATGATCAGAATGGAAACGACGAGGAAGCAATGGGTAATCTAGTTCAAGAGCCTCTTAAGAAGAAGGGACCCCAAAAAAGGGAACTACAGCAAGAGGACAGAAGGGGCAAAGTCACTGACAACAAAAGCGTTGAAAGTGATCGGTAAGTATTCAACACCTGATGCAAGAGTTTATTTTGGAATGGTTGTTGGAATTTGTATCTGACCATAGTTGGCCTCAAAAGTCTAAACTTTTCTGAACTTTTTCCTCAGGGCAACGCAAGAGCCTAGCCAGGCTCAAGGTAAGCCACGAGCATCCTTCTGCACTTTATCCGCTGTACCGGAGTATGCATATTCGTAATGTGATTGCTGCATTGTAGTTGCTGCTGCCGAGGCTGAGAGGCTCAAGAGGGAGCTTGAGTCCACCCACGACCTGCAGCGGAGGCTTGAGGCCGCCAAAGCCCGGTCTCAGAAGGCAGAGGAGGACAAGGCAACTGCAGAGGCCTCCCTGAAGAAACCCCAGGACGCTGCCGAAGGTAAGTTGTGAAACTGAGTTTGTCAATTCCGTTCATTTTTCATGTCCTTTTCCTTCTTCCGGGCCACCAATCATTTCTTCTGAACGCAGTTCTCCAGGCCTCTATTGACAAGGCCATCCGGGAGGCGAATGCCGCCAAGGAGGGCTCTGCCAAGTTAGAAGCTGAGCTGCAGAAGGTCACCGAGCATGCCACTGGTGAGTTATCATCTCTGTCGGCACGCTTCTTGTTTGACTTGAGATCTGATGCATCTGGATGACATCTTGGTGCAGAGAACCAGGCGGTGGCTGATCGGGCCAATCAGCATGCCGCCACCCTGAAGGCGGCCACGTGCGCTGCCTACGCCGCCCTGTGGCTGGACGTCTGTGTTGCCGACAACGACGAGGCGGTGTTGCCTCGGCTGCAAGCTGCTCCTGCACGGATCGCCGAGCTGAAGACTGAAGCTGCGAAGCTGGGGGCGCAGTTAGCATTCGTTGTCACCAAGTGCCTTTGTCCCACCCTGGAATGGGGGAGCTTTGCCGAAGGTCTGGCTGCGGAGACCACCCAAGAGGAGGTCGATGTCCTGAGGAGCAAGACGGAGGAGTTAGCGGCTTGGATCTCCAAATACGTTGTCCTGTAACCACTTTTTTTCGAAAAGGGTTCCCCGTTCTCTGCATCAATCGATGCACACGGCCATTGTCCTGTAACCACCTAGTGTAGATGTTAGACGTTGGCCCACTCGGGCATCCTGGCACTAGTCGGAAGCGTAAGTATGCCTCATCATTATCAGATGTAAATATTTCATTTCAAACTATATGGTTCACAATGAACAATTTTTCTGTGTGTCTAGCACTATATTTATTTTGTGACCTTGGTTCGCCATACAGATATAACCAATGGACCGTGTTGTGTTTATTAACTAAACCTTCTGGATCAGTTGTAACATTAATCAGATCTGCTGTTTATTGGAAGTCGCTGCTTGCAAGTTACTTGATCATGGCATGATGCGGGACCATGAGCTATTTTACTAATATGCATAGACAGGTACTAGTTTTCCTTTTTACTGTAACTTGGTCAAAAGTGAAGAAACAGTATCAATGAGACGCATAAAACATCGATGTCTGAAGTTTTTTTCTTCAGTAACTTCCCAGTATTTTCTCACTGGAACTTGTTCAGTTTATCCATTTTATTTATCTAGTGAGGGTTTTGGTTTCTGTGAGCCTGCGAGTTGACCAATTGTTATTTTGCTAATAGGACGATGAGCAGAATGGAAATCATGGGGAAGCAGCGGCTAATCTAATTCAAGAGCCTATGAAGAAGGTACCTGAAAAAAGGGAACTAGAGCAAGAAGACAGTAAGAGCGAACTCACTGAGGGCAAAAGCTTTGAAAGTGATCGGTAAATATTGAACACCTGTTGCAAAGTCGATTTTGCAATGATTGATGGAATTTGTATTTGACCATAGTTGCCTCAAAATTTTAAACCTTTCTTGTTTGACGCCATGTAAGGCGGAATTTAATTACAGGCAGAACTACATCACATCTAGTTACACACGCCCTTACACTTGAGCTCTTGGAAATGCTGCACCCTTTAAGATGTGCGTTTTAGTCTCTTGCAATTGTGTTGTTCGTCTTACGTGATGAACATGTCCAGATCTCCACAAGCTGAAGTGTTCCACATTAGAGAGATCTTGTTTACAGCTGAAAAATCTTCTGTAGATTCGGTTTGCATTTTCTCCAAACTTGATTGGTCTTGCTCATTTGGCAAAATACATAAATCAGTTTGTATTTATTTGGTAGGTTCACCTGGCTTGTGGAGAGAGGTCGTTGTTTCTTTCTTATGCTTCCGATCGGCTGCTCCTATTTTCCGGTTCCTGTGTTTGCTAGGATGCTTAGAAAAATTATCACCTGCCAGACGGGAACTGTTGAATTATAAGCATGTGTATTGCCTTTTGCTATTGAACCTACCACTAGCAGCTCAAAAAAACGTCAAAGGTGACGTTTGATCACTGCTGTACGGCCACCATCCTCTGTATGTCTCGTTTAGTACGGAGGTATCAGGACCAACTCCAAAAGGCACTGTAAGATTATGTTTTCAACCTCGGATCTCTCCCCTTTGCATTCATTCAAACGGGAATACGCCGTCCACACCACCATTTATAGAGAAGTGTAGAGAAAGTTCGAAAGGAGGGGAGAAGAACACGCAGGAAACTCGCTGACCAGCCCTCGCAGTCGAGGACTGACTACGAGACAAAAACCTACTCGCTAAGATCTAACCCACTAGCAACCGAGAGTTCAATGTAGCAAAACAGCATTAAGTCTTACAGACCAACAACAAGAACCACAACAGTCTATCTACCAACAGCAAGCATCTCAAAAGCAACCACCGACAAGCAGGACTAAACTTCAGTGATCCGCGGCGCTGAGAGCACATCAGTTGGTCCAGCAACAGCCCTCGCGCCCTCCCCCGGCTGACGCATCATGTCCTTTGCATTATGAATAAGCTGCTTGGCGCCAACACGCAGCTGCTCCAGATCCCCTTCTTTCTGCAAACCTGCCCAAGATAGCAAAGAGGAACATGCGGCAAAGACAATCTCGAAAGGAGAATGGAGCACATATTTGTCAAAAGTAACTTTGTTACGATAGCTCCATATAGCCCACAGAATGACACCAAGCCCAACCACATAAAATATTTTCCCTTGAGGAAGAAAGTAATGCATCCAAACAAAGTATTGTCATAGAGAAGTAGGGATAAACTTAGTAGACAATAAGGAACCCACAACTCTCCAAACAACCCTAGCAACCCTACAACCAAAGAAAAAGTGTTGAGCATTTTCCAAATTATCACAGAAAGAGCACAAGGGAGATCCCTGCCAGTTCTTCCTCCTCAATGAATCTCTAGTTAACACGCATCATGAAAAAGCAACCCTATGAAAATTTTAATTTTAAGAGGGATCTTAGCTTGCCAAATCCATTTATGATGACTACCATGAAGGTCTTTCTCCAGCCATCTATACATTGATTTCACAGAATATATTCCTTTTCTCTCAAAATCCCAGGTGACCCGGTTCTCCTCATTAGACAAGATCAAGGCATTAGTCCAATGACAAATGGTGTCCCACTGCTGGGCCAGTACAGGGCCCAACCTTCTTCTAAAATTTATACTATGAAGATCAGACTGAAAATCTCTCACACAAACACCAATATGAGAACAAATATTATAAAGCTCAGAGAATTGCAAGCACAAAGGCTCCTCATGTTCCTTCCAACAGTCTTCCCAAAATCTCACAAGAGTGCCATTGTTAAGCTTTACTTTTCTCCCCTCCATATAATGGGGTTTAACTTTTAACAGAGCCTTCCAGCAAGGAGAGTCAGAAGCCCTAGCCTTTACATCAGCAACCTTACAACTATGAAGATATTTTGTCCTGACAACCTGTTGCCATAGCCCTTGACCAGTGTCAAGTTTCCACCACCACTTACATAAAAGACTGATATTTTGTTTTCTTAAGTCTTTCACACCTAGCCCCCTTTATGTTTAGATCTGCAAACTCTTTGCCATTTAACTAAATGATACTTTCTTTTATCACTATTACCCTACCAAAGGAATTTCCTCCTACGTTTATCAATTTTCTCAACAAAAGTCTTGGTGAAAAGAAACATTGACATATGATAGGAAGGAAAATTAGACAAGGAAGCATTGAGTAAAATAGTTTTCCCTCTCATAGATAAGCTACAACTTTTCCATGCATCAAGCCTTTTAAGAACTTAGCATCAAGGAAATCCCAGTCTTTATTTTTAAGAGCAGCAAAGCTAACAGGAACACCAAGATATTTCATGGGTAGAGTACTTGACAACCAAAAATATCAGAATAGAAAGCAGCAGTATTATTGTCACCCCAATCACAAAAATTTCACTTTTAAGAAAGTTGATTTTAAGGCCAGACATAAGCTCAAACATATATAACAACAATTTAACATTCAGAGCTTTATTTTGATCATCTTGTAAACAGAGAACAGTATCATCAGCATACTGTAATATTGCAAGTCCATTAGGAATCAAATCAGCAGCAAAACCCACAAACATGCCATTATCTTGAGCTTTAAGAACCATTTTAGTCAGACACTCAGCTGCAATGTTAAACAAGAGAGGAGAAAGGGGGTCACCCTGTCTAACACCCTTAGCATTAGTAAAGTAAGGCCCCATTTCATTGTTAATCTTAACACTAACAGTGCCATCTTTAAGCACACTCTTAATCCAGCCACACCACATGTCACTAAAACCTCTTAATTTCAAGCAATTCAAGAGGAAGTTCCAATTCACTTTATCATATGCCTTTTCAAAATCTAATTTGAGAAAAATGCCACATTCTTTCTTCACATGAGTATGATGCATCACCTCATGCAAAGTAAGAACCCCATCCATAATGTTCCTCTTCTTAATGAAAGCCTTTTGTTGAATACTGATTAATTTATCAGCCAGAGGCTCCAGTCTAAGTGTTAGCATTTTTGTAATCCATTTATAGATACATCTCAACAAGCAAATGGGCCTAAATTGTTGAATTTTATCAGCACCAGAAATTTTGGGCAAAAGTGTAATGACCCCATAATTCAGTCTCTGAACATCCAACTTCCCTTGATGAAAGGAGCTAAACATCTTCATGATATCAAATTTTATAATATCCCAAGTAGCTTGGTAGAACTCCGCAGGAATGTTATCAGGACCAGGAGCCTTATTAGGTTTCATAGAGAACGGAGCATTTTTTATTTCTTCCATATTAAAAGGTGTAGTAATAGCAAGATTCTTCTCAGGAGAAATAGTCTCATCCTCAGTCCATAGATCAGAGCTTAACTTCACCAGATTTCCATCAACAGGGCCAAACAAAGATTTATAATATTCAGTAGCATAAGCAAGGAGTTGTGTAGTCCCCTCAATATTAACATCCCCACTTTTGAGGTTATGAATAGTATTTTTTCTCTTCCTGCCATTAGCCACTCTGTGAAAATAAGCAGTATTGTGATCTTCTTGCAACAACCAATTCTCGTGAGATTTCTGAACCCACATAAGCTCCTCATCAGCATAGGATTCATTGAGCTCCACTTGAATGTGAGTTTTTCTTTCATACATCTCAAGGGACAGAACAGCCACCTCTTCCTAACTTTCAATACCAGCTAACTCCTCCTTCATCAGTTCTCTAGTCTTTCTTTTGGACCCAAACAAATTGGACCCCCAGCCCTTAAAAAACTTCTTAACTTTTTTAAGTTTGATATTAATAACATCAATAGGATCAGAGCTAAGAACAGGTTGATTCCAAATTTCAGCAACCTTAGGAAGAAATTCCTCATTTTTAAGCCAGAAAATTTGAAAATGAAATTCCCTACACTTTTTAGGAGAACTAACAGTCTCAGTTTGAAGTAACAGAGGGTTATGATCAGATTTGTCTCTTACCAACTTGGTAACATTAACCATAGGAAAAGCATCTTCCCAACAAAGAGACATAAGGATTCTATCCAGTTTCTCCAAAGTAGGATCAGTATGATTGTTAGTCCAAGTAAAGCTCCCCCAGCTAAATGGATCTCCCTCAAACCCAAAGTGTGAATAACAGAATTGAACAAGTCTGTGTGATGATTGGCCACAAAATGTTTGTTCTTTTCCCCAGCATGTCTCAAGATATTAAAATCCCCACCAACAATATAGGGACAATCAATAATAGAGCAAAAAGAAGCAAGCTCAGTTAAGAATGCCTCTTTAAACTCCTCCTGAGCAGCCCCATACACAGTTAGGAGATTCCATCTCATTTTTTTCCTATTATCCCACAAATTCAATTGTAACACATATCTCCCCAATTTACAAGTATGCATCTCAAAAGAATCATTCTTAACCCCACAAAGGATACCACCAGATCTTCCAACAGAAGGAATCCATTTCCAGAAAAAAGCATTAGCAGGATCAAGTTTCCTAAAGAAGACACACTTATAGTCTTTCTTAATAGTTTCTTGCAAGCAAATAAAGTCAAGGTTATTAGCATGGATGATATCAGAGAGGCAGACAGCCATGCCTTTCTTGCCTACCCCTCTGCAATTCCAAAAGAGACCATTCATGAGAATTTTTTATTAGGTTTCCTTCTCCTAACAGCCATGCCACGGGGTACAGGGCAGCTGCTAGGATCCAAAATGGCTTTCTTCTGACTTCTAGTCAAAGGTTTAGTCCTAACAGGAGTAACTTTAACTTTAGATTTTTTTCTTCTTTTTGGGTTCAACCAGCACAAACCGTTGATCTTCCCCCTCATCACCAGCGATCCAATCAAGACAAAGAGAAGTATGACAGCCATTCTGAGTGAGTACATGCAAATCATCAACAGGGGTAGGAATAGACTGTTTTTCTAAAAGGTTGTGTCTAGCTTGTTCAAGTTCTTTAACAACATCAATAATAGCAAAATCATTATCAGGTAAACAATTTCCCATAGAAACAGCTCTAACCATAAGATTAGAATTACTCAAGGCAGCAAAGGAATTAGAGGAGCAGGTATTAGTACCTTCCAGATTTCTCTTCTTAGTGAGCTCAGCAGCTTTCTCAAGGATCCTGGTCCCATCTTTCTGTCTGAGCCTAGCAGTAGCAACATCAGGACCCTGCCTGACAGCATGATCCTGCAACAGGTCTTCATGCTCTTCCAACAACTCTCCAGATGGGGAGTGGACTTGATACACAGAGGATTCGCGGCAAATTTCAGAAGGGGATAACTCCACTTCAGTAATAGCAGGAGCATGGCAAAGAGACAAAGGTGATGCACAAGCAGGAACCACCAGGTTCAAAATATTCTCAGTGAAGTTAACAAATTTAGGATGGATAGAAAAAATAGGTGTAGCTGGGGCAAAAGAGGAGATACAGGCCAGCCAATTACCCTGATCATGTGCAGGCTCAATCTCACGAGCAATCTTGTCAAGAAAAAGTTCACCATCCTCCTCACTCTTTTCCTCAGACACCTCCTCAACAACAGCATCCATCACCTCCATAGCAACATTAGAATGACCTCTGTATGATGAATCCTTGCCACCGCCACTAGCATTCAGATGGCCAGCAGGAGCGCCAGACACTGGTTCAGTTCTGGGACGCTTGGAAGGAGAGGGTCTCACAGCAGGTTCAGAGGCATCAGTCACAATAGCAGACAAGTTGCGTGAAGGATCACCAGAAACAACAGTTTCAAGCTCATAGAAGAAATCATAGAAATGGCGACCAAGACAACCCTCAGCAACCGGTGGAAGTTTCATCGAATCCCTACAACCCAACAAGACCCTTACAGAATCAGGGCAGTTCAGAGTGGAATAATCAATTTCCAGAGGAACACCAACCAAGGAAGCAGTGTAGGCAACATTCTTCTCACATCGTTTATCAGGAGGAATATTGGCAACCTTAACCCACCCAGTGTGAAGCTCAGCCTTAGCCCCCAACGCAACAGTCCACTGTGATAGACACAAGGTAGTCTTACAACCCCTCATATGAAAAAATTCATGATAGCAAGCTTTCTCCACCTCACGCACAGAAGGAAAACGCATCTCAAACTGTTTGGAGCCCACAGATTTAGCAGTGCATCGCCACCCAGAAGCAAAGAAAACATTAAACTCATTCTCAATATCTTTTGCCGTTGCAACCCCTTCCACAACTGAGATAACAACACTGCTCGAGCGATCTTTCAACTATTTAGCCGAACTGAAATCATGCATATAGTAAAACCCTTGCTCGGGAGACTGAAATGCACACATCGGAGCCATAAATTCCCAAGGACGAAAAACTTGACAAACAGAAGCCAAATGACCAGATCTACCACATCACTCACACAACGCCTGATCACATCGAACGGCAAAATGACCAGAACCACGGCAAATAGAGCATAGATCGGTATTACCGGATCCTTGATGAGTATCATCTTGGCGCCCAGGGAGCCGAGCTGCATCAGGATCTCCTTCCTGAGCCGCAACCAGCCAACGATCTGCTTGACGACCCCCACCTTGTCCTTGGGCCGCAGCCTCCCATCGCTGGTCGGCCGGCCCTCCCGTAGCGGAGGAATCTTGACCTTGCTCTGGCGAGTCACGCTGCCAGACGTTAGGGCGAGCGCGCCCGCGGTCGAAGCGGCCCGCCCCCCTCCCCTGACGACCCGCACCGAAACCTTCGTGACAATTTCCCCGATTGAACCGCGTCGCCCGATCCCCCATCGCAACAGGTGCAGGAGATGCAGCAACCTGAGCGAAGGACCGAGGATCGTCGGCGACTTTCCCCGTCCACCAACCAAATGTCTCACGCCGCGGCGGAGTCGAAACCCTAGATCGAGACCAGAAATGACCGAAAAGTAAATCTAGATCAGACTCACCGTGGGGATGGGTAGATGTGGGTGTAGATGCATGTACCACCGATCTCGTGCACCACCCGAACTCGGTTCACCAGGTTGCACATCGGACACTCCGCCCTGGTCCCCCCTGGTCCCACTAACCGGCCTGCTAAGGTTACCCGGCGGAGCAACCCCCAGAATACCAGGCAAAGATGTGCGACACGGAACCGCACCGATGATCACCACCTCCGGCGCTGTTGCCGCCGGCGATGTCACGGCCATCCCAGCATCGCGCAATCCGTGCTTCGAGTGGCAAGGAAACCGCACTGAACCACCATCATATCCCGCAACCCCAGCCCGACGAGTACAAGCGTCAATCGCGAATCCCCTGTCACCGATGAGAACGAAGCGCTAGGGATCAGGGAGCAGAAGAAGCTCGCCGTCGCGGCGAACGTTAGGTCGAAGAACGGACGCGTAGGAAACACGCCAACTTTCATGAGCCATCTTCTGCAGATGTACGTTGAGTAGTAAAAGTATGTTCCGTAAGATTATGTTACTCATACCATCAAGACAAAAGTAACTAGACTAGCAAAGAGAAATGTATAAAATAAAACATCCCTTATATAATAGAGGAGAGAGAAGATTGTGATGAAAAGAGAAGTGATGAGGTGGACATAGCAACCGTGTTGAGGTGTCCTCGGTTTATTTTTTTAGCTTAATGAGATGACAATCATTTCTTGCAAATGCTTAATGATACTCGCCCAAGTCACTCCCCGACGGCAAAGTCTAGGGTATATTTGGATTGTTTTCCAAATGTGCCAATTTTTCGGTGCTGACCAAAATTTGGTCTTTGTTTGGATGGTTACTAAATATGTGGCATTTAATTTTTTTTACGGTTTTACTATTGAGAAGTCATGTTTTTAGTTAGAAATCAATGGACATGCTAGGCCATCAGATTTTAATCCAACGATACAAAGTGAAAGATGAGAAAATGAAATGACCTTCAGATTTTAATCCAACGGCTCTGAAACGTCGACACTGAGGTTCACACTCATTTCTTAAAATCAGGCGACTTAAAACTAACCACGCCCTTTTCCTTACGCAGCTCTAGTTTATTTTTCTCGTCCAATTTGACCAACTTGTGACAGGCAAAAAAATGACCAATTATTTAATCAAGCCAAGTTTTGCTAGGGAACAAGTGAGGGCCACAATTCAGACACGTGCCCCACGCAGGCTCTCTCGTCTTGTGGGCCCGCCCAGGCTCTCTGTTTATATGTTGCCCCCACATCCAACGGTCCAATTCCTCGTGCCCTCCAGTCTCCGGCCTTCCTCTTCTTCGCATCGCATGAAAAGACAGAAATAGCCCCAAACGGCAGTCTCCCAACAATCCGCTCCGATTCGAATCCATGGCTGGCGGCGCCGCCGCCGCCTCGCCGGCGATGGAGGACGGCCGGGACGAATGGCGTCGCATCTACGGCCGGTTGCTGGCGATGCTTCGCAAGAGAGACAAGGACGTCGGCTCGCTGCTCGCCGACCGCTCGCGCCTGGAGGCGCTCATCAAGATCCAGCACGAGTTCTTGGTCGCCCGCGAAGCCATCCTCCAGGGCCGCCTCAAGGAGGTCTTCTCCCCGGCTCTCTCTCTCTCTGTCCCTCCCTTTGTTATAGGGTTTTCTCTTGGGTCTCTTCTCCTCGGCCGGCTGCTGACGCTAGCTAGGGTTTTGTTTGCAGACACGGAGTACGGAGGGTTGCTTGAGGAGGTGCGACGAGTTGCATCTCGGGAACAAGGAGCGCGATCTGCGGTGCTACCAGATCTACACTGGTAAGAAGACGCCTTCTTTTGCTTGGCGCTAATCTCTCCTGTTCTTGTGGGGGATCTTTGGTCCGTTTGGTGTGAAATTTCGACGCGCTATTGATAGCGGAGGGTTCTTTTCGATGATTTTGGTTGCTTGAGGTGGAAAAGGTGGCATCTTTTTTGCCTGGGTTTGGCCCAGGGGTTATTTTTGCCCTACCGACTGTCGATTTTGGCACCACTGTGCTGTTCCCAAAGTGTACTCCTAATGCTACTTTTGTGTTCGCCCTGCAATATTTGATACTGACCCTTCGTATTTGTCTTACGGTGTGCTATTCGTGGAAGAGCTTCATCTTTCTGTTCGCTGTGAAATACTTCATGTCAAATTGTTACAAATCTAGTGCTTTCATAAGGTTGGTTAACTGTACATTGGTCAGAACTGTTGTTAACAGATTAACAATCTTTGTTCCGTCAATAAGTAATGTTGTTTAGTGTTCTTAACCTTGCTGTACAGGTATGCCCTGCACGAAATTTGTGAACTTTTATGCTAGCTAAATATATATGTTATTGTTTGGAATTCAAAATTTGTTGTTACTCGCTGCGACTGCGAGCTCCTGCATTTTTGTATCGATGGACATTAAACATGTATCCCAACAATCATATTTTCTGTTATGTCCATTTACGCCCATCAAGACTGATTCCGACCTTTTTTACTCACCTGAAACTCTAGTACTGCTTTCCTTTCCATTTATGACAACTTTAACTAATTAAAGACAACACTTAAAATCAAGCAATGTCTAAGAATTTATGTTGCTACTGTCTACTGATATCATTGCTCTTTTTGTTCAATGCAGAACTCCAAGATGAGGACTTGGAGGATTTCATAACTTGTGCAGCTGATTTGGCCAAAGAAAACTTGAAATTGAAGGTACTTACAAAACATAAGTTGCATAACACACACGCATGCAGTACAATTTGTGTATTCCACTAACTATTGTTTCGGCTCTGCTTGCTTTTCTTAATTTTAGATAAAACTGAGGGAAATTGAAAGTCCTCCTGAGCTTATTGAGAACACTATGACAGATCATGAGCACAGTGGAAGAGATCTAAGAGCAGAGATAAGGGAGCTGAAGAAAGCCTACAGGACCTTGAGCTCAAAGAAGGACAAAGAAATTAAGGCATTAGATGCAGAAAAGAATTTTGTTTGGAATCAGTTCAAGACAATGGAGAAGGACTATGTCTCACTCCTTAAGAAGAAGAAGATGGAGGAAGCACGAGCAACTGAAGGAGCACAAAAGCTTCAGCAGACCGTGGAGGAGCTGCAAATGGCGGTCCAAAAGAAGGAGGATGAGATTGACAGATTGCAAGCAGAAGCCAAAACAAAGATATTGACTCTTGAGGATAAGCTACAAAACATGTGCTCCCTCGTCAATGAGAAAGATGGCGAGATCCAAATACTCAAAGGTGGGCACCTTCAGGCCAGTCAAAAGCGCAAGCAGAATGTCAATGGGACACATAGAAAATCTAGGTCTGAAGGTCATGCCTTAAAGGGAAAATCCAAAAGTAATGCTAACAGGCAATTGGTAGAAGAAGATCAACCTGAGACAAGTCAGAAGCGTCAGTGTGCCTCTTCATTAGCAAATGTAAGTATTCCAATTGTAAGTATATGACCGGCTCACATTAGTAGGCTTTGCTCATCTCTGTCCTAATTCTTGGTAGGCCGCATGAGTTGCGTCCTGCTGTAAATATGGACAAAGAATAGGGTTGATGGAATTTAGGTGAGCATCATGTGAGTCGTAGATGCTCATAAAGGACCATCACACATACATTGGGTGGCTAGTAGTGGGACTGTAACCTATTTTCAGTTTTTCACTCCTTATGTTCTTTTTTTGAACTCTTCCTCATGTATATTGTTTTTTGGAAGTCTTACTCATCTGTGTCCTCTCTTTTTCCAACTCTTGCTCATCTTTGTCCTAATTCTTGGTAGGCAACATGAGTTGTGTCTTGCTGTAAATATGGACACAGAATAAGGTTGATGGAATTTAGGTGAGCATGATGTTAGTCGTAGATGCCCATAAAGGACCATCGCACATACTTGGGAGATAGCTACTAGGACATGGCCAAATACTACACCTTTTCACTACCTGTATATTGTCTGAATTATGTTTCGTAACTTAAGGCTAGGGTGTTGGTTTGTGTGTGCACATTCCAAAACTATATAATAATGAGCTGATCTTTGTCTGTGCTGCTTTGAGATTTCTGGCTCACATATTATGATGTCCTAATTCTTGGTGGGCTGCATGAGTTGCATCTTGCTGTAAATGCGGACAAACAATAAGTTAATGGAAACTGGGTGAGAGTGTTCTTAAGTTTTGCATATCATCTGCTGTGTCAGATGATCCCAAGTTATGTCCACTAACATATGAGGTTTCAGAAAGCTTTTTTTAGACATGCCAGGATCATATATCCACAAGAGCATTGAAGCATCATTCTGCATTTCTTTAACAAGTGAATATATTTATTGGATTTTGTAACTTCATCATCTTCTATACCCATATTCCTGTGGTCAGCGCTGATTTTATCCCAGTTTACTTCTAGAAGTCAGCATGTGCTGAAGGAATGACATTTGTCCTGCAGGGTCTCACTCTCCGACGCTGCTCCTCGAGGTTGCGCTTGAGATCCTCAGCGTCGCCTGCACCTCAGCAGGTACTCTTCCCCTCCAGTTTCAAGGTCCCAAAGCTGAAGACCCCAACTCCTCCACATCCTCTGTAGTCTGATTTGATTGTATCCTGACATGTGCAGCTGCTAGACACCAGCGATGACGACGGTATTTAGGTGAAGTTTAACAATAGGTTAAACTTACATTTTGCTGTGTGCTCCACTCCCATTTGAAGGGGCGATCGTGTTTGTAACTTATTTTCGCCCTTAATTTTGGAAGTCTTTGTAATGTATTTGCTGGAGCTATGCGAGCGGTTGAGCTCGCTGGCCATGTGTGTATATTAACCATGTAATGCCCCTGTGCTGGAATCTGCGAGGGGCATCTGATTTGTTTGATTTGCGACACAGCCTGTATTGAGTTGCACGTTTCTAACAAATGTGTATGAATATTCAGTGGTGGAAGTATGAGAAAACATGACTGTTGCGTGCATTTTATTGTTAATAATTTTGGAGAACAGTGGTGCATATTTTTCATGGGGAAATTTGGTACTGGCTCCTGTCTAGCAGGTTAAATTTTGGGTTTGCGAAATTCATCTATCTTTTCAATGTCCAAGCTTTGTTTATCCACAGAAAACTGGGAAATTATTACTTCCGGATGAACGCTGATGGATTGAACTTGCACTACATTATATTGTTAAGAACGGAATATATACTCCGTATATAAAAAATAATCAGAAACAAAAGGATATTTCTGCAAGAGATATAGTAGGCGAGTAAAATAAGGGAAATCACAATGCTCTGAATAAATAACAAACTTACATAACATATATAATTGGGCATCAAGCAGAGAGAAAATCTACCATCAAGGTAGATTATGACAATTTTATTACTTCCAATTTTATTACTTACTCCGGTCCATATTACTTGTCGCACATTTATTTGTTTGGACGTATTTCGCAACTTTATCTAGATACATGTGTAACAGTCAACTTTATCTAGCTTCGATTTCTGTTTATAAAGCTTGGAGTAGTAGGAGTATAAATACGGAGTATGTGAATCGATTAAAGTTCAATCGGCCAACATTCGTGCAACAAGAAGAAATCGCCTCCCATCCCCATTTACTGACAGGCGGGTCCACCGGCATGAATGCGCTCCTCTCACGCCTACACGGGTGTTGGCCCATATAAGCCCGGCCCGGCCCACCAAGTCGCTTTCCTCTTTATCAATCCAGGAGTCTCTTGTCTCGTCTTCTTCTCCCCCACGAAGAAGCCCCCGCCGCTCCGACTCCCCTAACCCTCTCTTACTTCCTCCTCTCGGATCCCGCCGCCGCCTCCGCCTCAGCGATGCCGTTCACCCCGGGACCCTACTCCGGCGTCAGCACCCTAGCCCTCGTAAGCTCCTCTCCTTGCCCTCCCTCCCGCTTCCTCCGCAGTCTCGTCGATCAGATCTGACCCTTTCCTCCTCCCGCCTTTTTGCGATGTTTGCAGGTGGCTAGGGCGTCGGCTCTCGGCATCGGAGTCGTCTACGGGACCGTCAAGCTCGGCATCCTCAAGGTAAACGGGCGGATCCGAATCTCCAAACCCCACGCTGCCCTTCCTCTTTGTTGTTGCACCTTCGATGAACTCGTGATACTGTTGCGATCGATGAATTGTGGTAGCGTCAACTTTGTTTGCGTTGGTCGGTGTTATGCTCCTCGTATTGCTGCCTAGGTAGGGTTAGGAGGCTTTGGCTGGACGCGGTTCTAGGGTTGGATTGATTGGGTTGGGTAAGATGCGGCTGTGGTGTTTTGCCAAGGTGCGGTATTAGCTGAATGCTGGGTTTAGAGACAAGATTGAGAATGTAGGTTGCTACTACTGGAGTTCTGGTTTGGCTTAATTCTTCTGCTAGTCCTGTTGATAGCTGCTCGGGGCATCATCAATTTTGGGTGAATTGTTTCTCCCCTGCCCTGCATGATCATTATTCTTAGGCCTATAATTTGATTGGCATTTCTCATGATTTGTTTCTGGATAGTTTATGTAGCAATAGCGTAGGCCTATAACTAGATTGGCGTTGATTATGATTTGTTTTTGGATAGGTTTATGTACGAATAGCATGACTGGGTAATTCTGAACGATTGTAGGTGGGCCTAGGCAAATTTCAATCTCAGCTCTTTCATCAGCTGGCTTGGTTGCACCTGTTTGGTGTCATGTTTAGTTTGGTGTACGCCAGTGATTTATTCCGTTATCTGTCAATTGAGTTTGAACTGTAAATAAGACTGGATGCTACTTAATTTGTAGGTGTTTTATATTTGGTCCTATCACGTACTGCATTTGTTTTCCTACATATATTAAGTGTAATTATTGCAGCATGATTATAGTTTGTCCCCTGAGTTTACAAGACCTGTAAGCTTGTATTTAATTAGGGGATATGGTGTTACCTGTATTATGGCGGATCATTTCCGTAAGCTGCCTGTGATCATTCTTACTGGCCAAGCATGTATTAGTTGATCACATTTTGAAGATCGATTGAATGCATTTGATAGAACACATTTTATTTTGTATGTTTGCTTCAGTGTTTTGTGTTGATTAAACCAAACTAGATTACACTTATTGAGCTCCCTACTGCTGGATATTAAGATTCTATGTCTGCCTGCAGGCATCAATAAGTAAATACTCCCTCCGTCCTGAATTAACTGACGTGGATTTGTATAAGAATGTATACAAATCCACGTCAGTTAATTCAGTACGGAGGGAGTAGTTATCTTCATAACGACTTATTGGAGATAATGATGCTTATCTCATGCATATGCATCCTTTTCGTAATGACGCTTGTTTTGACATTTGTCCATGTTGGTTGTAACTAACGATCTGCTTACATAATTGTATGGTCTCCATGGAATGCTTGTACTATGTACCGTGCTTGAAGTTGAAGTAGTTCTACACTCTTTCAAAGAAGCATGAATCTTAGTTATAGTAAAACATCATATCTGCTCTAGTTGAAGTTGTTAGTACATCTCCTATTAAGATTGTCGATATATGATGGGATATTTGTAGTAAAAGTGCCCAGCATTTCCTTGTTTGTACTCCTTTTGTGAGCTAGCCAAATTTTCTTACTGCTTCACAATTGCTTGCTCCCCAGGCGACCAAACCCCGCAAGGAGGAAGCAGCTGCTCATCACTGACAGGGATGCATGGTGGTAGCTGAAGGACGCAGTAGATTTGCAATGTACCCCCTCTCCTACATACGAGCATTTGGTTTATGATTTGTGGAACCTCCTGTCTGAAACCCAAACCTATATGGGAGTTGAAACTAAGTTTTGCTTGTGGAAATAATAATTGAATCACTCAAAGTCAGGAAGAGAACAAAAGTGTACACATCCATCTGTTTCGCATTTGAGAGCTAGTTTTTGTTGTCGTGTGCTTGATAGTTTTGCTTGTTGGTTACTCGTTATTATTTTCTCTAACATAGGCTTGGCCTTTAATTTACCCGTTTCAAACACCTGTTCTTACCGCCGCTATGACGCATCAGTATTACTGCCGAGCATGTACAATACAGATGCTTAGTTTGGTGTTTAAGGAAAACTCCGTTGACATATGCTTTTCATCCACACATAAATATTGAGAAAATTATGATGCTGGCTAGTATGATCGACGATATAATAATAATTGCTACTTTTCCAATAGACTAATAATTAATAGTGTTACAGTGACAACTTATTCTGAACCAGTAATAATTAATAAAGTTGGAAATATATGAGCTATGTGGCGTGGAAATTTCGACGTGGAATAGCTATCAGCCGTAAGTCTTGACTTTCTTCCCACGGTCATACCGAATATCTCAGACATGTCTACAGATTCTGTGCTAGCCCCTCCAGGAAGTAACCAGTCGAAGTGGGAGAAGAGGGAGTAGAGACGACGTCCATGTACTGACCCGATGGTTCTGATACTATCTAGTAGAGTTAAGCCTTTTGCTTAAAATTCAGGCGTCACTATCTAGTAGAGTTAAGCCTTTTGCTTAAAATTCAGGCGTCTGAGGTATAGACACGCACATAGATATTTTGCATAATAAACATATACTTTTTTCAACATAGATATGGTTACATTAACAACAGTACAAGAAGTATCAAATAATACTTGTATTTTGTATGCAATTTTTTCACATGTGCATAGCCACAAACACAAATAAGAATGAGTCCATCAGAATAGTCACTAGCTGCTAAATTTTGTGAAATACCTTCATGGAGGAGAAAAGAATGGTAACAACTCATGCAAAGGGACATACCACATAGTATATAAGTCAAACATCACAAACAATTTTTTTTAAAATATTTTCGTTAGTAGTTCTCTGCAACAAAATCTGAACTCATTCTCAAAAAATACAAAGTTGAAACATGATTAATTAAAATCTGAACTAGCTACAACACAGGAGAAGTTTAAGTAGTTACAAGCTTCAACGAAGCCATTCTGGGCCTGCAAGCCGAGAGGGAAGGCGACTGTCTCGGATGGGCCGCGTCATCGGCCGATGTGGTATTGAAGAATGCTGGCCTGAGTCCAGGTCCTGACAGCGAGGTTCGCAGAAAAATAAAGAGTTGCATCTCGTGCAAGTGCAGACAGTAGAGAGTTCTTCGACTGCATCATCACAAGAGGTCGAATTTCCTGATGCTAAGTTGATTAGATCTGCATTGGAACAACATCGTAAGAAAGTTAACAAAAAACCCTTCATGAGTCGTGGTTAAAAGAACGAGCAATAAACAAAGTCTAAAAACAAAAAACAAACTCACGTCATCAAAAAATTAAAAAAATACACTTCATAAGCAGCAGTTGAAAGATAATCCCCTTGTAAAGGCTGCTTTGTCGTCGGCCCGATTTAAAGCCGCCGGCAAAGAAGCCTTTACCGGCTGGTCTTCGCGCCGACGGCCTTTGCCGCGGCCCCGATGGAAAGCCGCCGGCAAAGGACCTTTGCCAGGGGCTATTGTCTCTTTGCCGGCAGCTTTTGGCCACCGGCAGAGAGAGTTTTTCCAGTAGTGCATGCCGGGATGACAGCGGCTAAGGGTGCGTTCTTTTCGGCTTCTAGGACCGGCTTCTCCTAGAAGCTGCCCTCACCTAGCTTCCTGGAGAAACCGCATCTCAGATTTAGCTAGGTTTCAAAGTAGTTTAGACCAAACTATATAGTTTGATAGCCTAATCAAATTTAGGTGGCGGCTTCTCCAGGAAGCTGGATGAGAGCAGTTTCTCAGAGAAGCCGGTTCAGCAAACTAAAAAGAACTGGCTTCACCTTTTTTCTTTCTTAGTTTTTGATATCCACACTTGTGCAGGACCTAGTGTCTTTATCTAGTCTTTCTTCTTATTGGCTGTAGCTGGCTGATGCGATTGTATGAACAGCTGGAGTAAACCGTTGGTGGTAAGTCTTGTTGGCCTTGTGAGCCAGATTTGACTCGGCCTATCGTGCTCTGCGAAATAGCGTGCATGTTTCTCATCGGACGTAAGTTAGCAGCCGGATGGACGTAGACGATAAATTAAGGCGCATGCCATGTGGCAAATCCTAATTCGAACTTGCAGCCTCCTCCGTTTAGTTGGCCAAAAGCTGCAGGCCGGGTATGTGTCTCGTTTTTCGATCGTGACCATCATGCAGGACCAAAAGGCTTGGAAGCATGCATGCATCTCATAATGTACGTCTGTAGTCCCGTCCATCCCTATCCAGACAACCAAACGCATGCTTAGTTTGACAAATTATATGTAAATTTGTGTGCCATAAAAATCGTATTCCCTCCTGCCTATATTACATGTCTAATTTTACGGTATCCCGGTACTCCTTAACTAGAGATCGGAGTACCAAGTAAATCTGGACATCCATTTTAAAGGATGCTTTAGTCATTTTCTTTTGCTAATTTGCGAGAAATATTGTGTTTTATCTTAATCTAATCCGGTAATCCCTGGTGGCACGCACCACGCAACTGTCTCCTCCATCGTCGGGGCGTCGCCATGGACGACGGCGGTCCTCCCCGGTAACGCACGTATGCCACCCATCCCATCTCAGACCTCCCGACGTGTTGCAGATTTGCAGCGTCCGTCTATCTTCTCCTTCCCCACTGGAGATGTTACAAGCCTCAGCCGTGCATGGACGATGCCAGCCGCGCATGCATCTTGGTCGCCGCCGTCAACGTGCGATCAGGATTTGTTCAAAGCTAGCTAGGGAGCCTGACTAGCTCATCTGATTAATCGTGTGTATGTGCTTAATTAGCTGAATCAATACATGTTAATTTGTTATGGACCATATTAGCTTGCCCGGCGATTCTCTACAGGACCCGCATCCCAAATAATTCATCACATCTGTGCAATTGAATTGAATTTGTTCACGGTTAAAAGAGAGAGATCGGAACAAGCTAGCCGATCGAAGAAACACACACGCAAACCAAGATTGAGATGAAGGAACCCAATCAACAATCGAGAGAGCAATCCGGCTAAATTAGCTCGGCGGTGGCGGCGCCCCATTATCGATCATCCCTCAAAGGGGCGCGCCAGCGGTTGCCGGTGTTGAGGTTGGAGGAGCTCGGCGGCGCAATTAATGGCTTCAGCCATGGGCTCAAGGTCGGCGAGGGCGGCTGCTGCTCCATCTACCGTACCCTTCGTTTGCTTCGCCGGCGCGGATGGGTTAGGTCAAAGCACGGATCTTTTTCCTTTTTTTACTGGAGAGTATTTTTGTGCATGCTGAGAAGATCAAAATAACATCACGAGATTACGACTCTGCCCTCTAATTTAAGGTCCTCCGGTTGTTTTCGACTTGGTACTCCACATGATAAACGATGGAGTACCAAATTATGTTGGTCATTGGATCAGAACAAATGAATGGTCCATATTAAATCCGGGGTACCGTAAAGAAGCTCTAAATCATTCAAAAAACATATTAAATCCGGGGTACCGTAAAGAAGCTCTAAATCATTCTGAAAAAGTAACGTAAGGGCGGTCACTGTTACGGTGTGTTAATCACTCTGTGCTGCTTATCGTTTTTCTGAAGGTAACTAATTAATTTAACGGTTTGTTATTGATGTAACTAATTTATACACAAGACCAAAAGTACTAATCCGAGGTAGATTTATGAGTAGTCATATAGAGGGTGGCGGCGCAGTGTGTTGTATATATACCATTGGAGTTCAAGTGGCCGACAGATACAGAAACTCTCTCAACGAAACAATTTACATACAGCACAAACTGGTCATGACTCAACACAGGAAAGGGCTCAGCTCGTTCAAGGCGAAATCAAGCGCTCGTTGATCAGATAACCAATGGAGCTCCCGCTCGATCGCTTGACCAAAGCTGGGAAACGACACCAAAACTGACTGTCAAATTGACGTCACTGCACTTTTACTCCCTCCGTCCAACAAAAGATGTTTCAAGTTCGTTAAAATTTGGATGTATCTAGACATGACTTAGTGTATAGATACATCAATTCAAATTTAGTCAAAGTTGAGACATCCTTGATTGGACGGAGAGGGTATATAAAAAATGACCGTAAAATAGCCCGCTGATTTGTAAAAACCTTTTGAACTATATATAGGGAGGACAGAATTAGTATATGCATTTAAAGAAAACATGAACGCTCAAAATGCTAACGATGTCAATTTCCAGCACTGTTGGTACTTTGTACTCCCTCCGTTCCTAAATACTTCGTGGTTTTAGTGCAAAGTGCAAATTTGCACTAAAACCACGATAAGTATATATTTAGGAACGGAGTGAGTAATCATCTAGATGCATGACAGCAACAATTGCTACAGTCAAACGATAAGGTGATGGACATATCAAATGAAACGAATCAAATAACTGGCCATATAATATCGAACGGTGTAGTGAAGCGCGCTTCATGATCAAAATAATATTACAACTAGGAGATTGCATTTTAATTAATTAATCTCCAGCTCCTGGATGCTTCGAAATTTGCATAATACTCCCTCCGTCCCGAATTAACTGACGTGGATTTGTATAACACGTCAGTTAATTTGGGACGGAGGTATTTATTTGTTTCAGAAGTTTCCTTTATTTTACAATAGCAAGCCCGCATTGGGACTGCTGGTACATAGAATGCATGGTACACACATCTGCAATCTCAAAATCAACGGCGTACAATATATCAACTGTGTAAATAATTTCTTAGAGTATGTTGTATGCATCAACTAATTGGGGCTTAGACCACCCTAGATTGGCTTGACGAAGAATCTCTCGATAGTCTTATGGAGATGCATGCTGACAGTGTACGAATCGTTCCTGTTATCATAGAAGAAAGTCGCACTACGGGCTAAGCCGATAATCCGTTGCAGTGCTGGGAGCATCGCACGGTTTTCAAAGCGAGCCTGGCTCAGAGTTCTCCATTCAACTTCTAAGAGTGTATCAATTCTTGTAATGGCCACCTCGCCTGTAACGCCATGGTCGTTGACGTAACACTCTACGGTGCTTGGCACATCTCCCTTACACTTTCGGCGCTTCATATGTTGTCAGTGAGAAACTTTTAGGTTAGTATTAATTGTATAATACATACATACATACATACATACATACATACATACATACATACATACATACATACATACATACATACATACATACATACATACATACATACATACATACATACATACATACATACATACATACATACATACATACATACATACATACATACATACATACATACATACATACATACATACAGACACATACACACGTGCATTTTAAAGATTTAAGATTGACAATAATAAGATACTTAAATTATGTTTTCATTAACTTAGATTGTACGATAGTGATATCAAAGAAAAATACTTCCTAGGTAAGAGGAATTCAATTAATTTTTCCTTTGCCACAACACAACTTTACAGCCTAGTCATTGTTTAATTAACTGTAAGTTTTGAATTACATGTATGAACATATATACTGCATTCATGAATTAATCTTAAAAGTTGACTATATATGTATGTACCAGCAATGTCATTCATGAAACGTACAATCTTTGCCGCTGCTACGACAGGACCGGGGACACCACTTGTCCACTCGAGTGTCTGCCTCATTGTCATGTTATCCATGCCAGCAGCCATACACACACATAATGTGGGTGTGCCTATTGTCACACTAGTCAAGTTAATCTGTTCTTTGAAGCTTGGCTTGTGATTTTCGTGTGACCATTCAGCTTCTTGGAGATAACCAGTCACATTATTTTGAATCTGCATGAGCACAGGCAGAAAAAATTAGCCAGTAATTAAGTTTGTCTATTTAATAGGACTACTGTCTAATCAGAGATGAAATCATTTTTCACATTTACAACATGCGGATGAATTTAGATTTGGTCACCTTCAATTGCCACATTTGATTAGGGAAAACACTAGAGTGAACGTATGTGTTGTGCATTTTCCTCGTATAGTAGCAGCAAGAAAAAAATAACATTTGTCTAGTGTATATAGAGAGAGATATAAGGTTAAGAAAGGCAGAAATACTTATAGTTACCGCTTTCTTGAGGTAAGCAATATCGAAGTTGATATTAATTGGCATTTCGGTCTCAATATTCTTGAAGGTCCTCAATAACTCAATGTACAACTTCTTGAGGTACTCTGGCAGAACAGAAATGGCGCCCTCATCCCATCTACATAGCCAATTGCATTACACCAGAAATAGAGAGACATGCATTAGTTAATAGTATGGATTTGAATCCTTTTCCTTTTCTGGGAAAAGGCTTCCTTTTTCTTTGCTCCCCCCAACTCTGTATCTCTGTTTGTTTGTACAGACTGTTTTCCTCTCCTTAATGAATTGCAGTATTGCTGCTTGCCCGTCAAAGAAAAAAAAGTATGGATTTGCTGTTTCTCATGAGATTCTGGGTGATTTTGACAACTTCAAAGTACGGTACAAAATTCGAATGTACTTCCAGTAAAACTCTTCTCAAATATCCCTCCTGGGGACGGGGCTTGCCTGCTCTAGTTTAGTTTGCTTTTCGTACACAGTCCTTCCGATGCAAAAAACAGAATCCAAAATGGTAAAACTGATTGCCTCAACCTGTATCCATTGCTAAACCGAGGAATTGGAAATGATTCACACTATAAATACAATTTGTAATCCCTCTTTGTGATCGACTGAGTTTTTCTCGACGTGTTTTAAAAACTATATCACACAGTTGTGTATGTTAAACAATTAATGATCACAGTCAGTTGTGAGGTTAATTATAATACGCCGATCACCACGTTAGTAGTAAATGCTTATCCCGTTAGTGGAACATATACTACATATATAGTACATATTGATCTTATGTTAGGTATTGTTACACAAATTCAGAGAGGGAGAAGTTAAGTTTTTTCAACAAAAATAAGCAATGGTACGTATCATATCAGACTGTCAAAATATTTTGTTGCAAGTCTTAGAGATTGAGGAGTGATCTTGATGACTTGGTAAGCTAGCAACGTGAGAAATCCTTAATTTCTATTCGGTAACTAATAATGGAAAAGAAATGATGGGAACATATAGTATCTAACGAACCCAACAGAAATCGGTCATTTATCAGGTCAGCAGTTAGGGGAGATAAACCACATTTTATTATTCAAATTAATTAGTAAAAGATATCGGATTTTAGTAGGTAAAAATATCGGAATTTTTTGGGACGACTTTGTTCGGCTTTGCTACCTGAATTTGCCTGGCTTTAATAATATATGGCTGTGTGCATCAGTCGATGCAGAGGCCGGGGGTTATCCTCCTTTTCGTAAAAAAAGGAACTGAAACACTATTTTTTGTAAGAGGGTGGACTTCCCAGGCTAAAACTAGATCGCACACCCCTATTTAGTACTCCCTCCGATTCTAAATTGTTGTACATGTATCTAGACGCTTTTTAAAAATAGATACATCCATATTTGGGCAAATCTGAGTCAAGAATTTAGGATCAGAGGGAGTACTAAGTACATAAGGGAATGGGAGGAGTAGTACCGTGTTAAATTAATTGATTGGTACTGTTTGCGGGTAATAGCTTATGTTAGTAGTGCAAGCACAGATATATACATATTGACTGATCAACAGTTATGTTTTAGCACGAAACAGAATTAATCCAACCTTTGTATTGCTTGACGTAGCTTCCGGCATTCCTCTATGGTTGCATGAATATCATACGTGTCATCTATCGTGGTAATTAGAACAATCATCTTGGTGATGATACTTCGGGGGAACTCATAGCCTTTCTCATAGTATAGCACATAGGACCAAGTGTAACTCTCCACCACACGATCACGAATATAGCTTAACCCAATGTTTCCAGAAAAATGTTTCCACCACCTACAAATAAATGTAAGAGAGTTTACACGTGAATTATAAGTTGCTCTGTTTCTAGCTACCTTGATGATTAAATGCTCCATGGTTACAAGAGAGAGAGAGAGAGAGAGAAATTAACATACTCGGTGATAGCTCTCAATTCCTTCAAGTGGACATGCTGAAGGAGGTTGAAATCCAGTTTTGCGAGTTCCAGAAGAATTGGGTCGTGCCCTTCCTCTTTTTCATACTCCGAGATGTAATGCAGTGTTTCTGCCCTTTTACAGGTCCTTGGCAATGGTATGTGAAGGGCACGTTTGACTTCCTCAGCTAATGGGGACTTTAGACTGCCACTCATTGATTCGAGATGATGCTTTGCAAAAGTGATCGCTTCTTCGAGTACTGGTTCACCTTGAGCGAGAAGATGAGCTGCGTTGTATAAACTTAATAGACCCCTTGGATCATTAGTTAGATACTTGCTGAAGCTCCCATCGTCAGCCCTGAATTTGTTGAAAACATCTGCGAAATAAATAAAATTGTTTAAGGAAAAGAAGGCAGATTTTACCGTCCCTAATAATACTCTATCTAAAGTAACAGATTATTAGGTTACATTTTTAACCTTGACTTTTTGATAGTCCGTCATGATTTGAAATTATATTTCATACATCCAAATTGGAGTATCAAGAAGTAGCAGCTAATCTAATCCCTTCAATAAAGAAAGTGGACGGCCAAATTAATTCGAGGGTACCATAAAAGAAATTGTAACATAAATACTCCCTCTGTCCGGAATTGTGTACTGTACAAATCCAAATCACTTATTTCCGAACAGATGGAGTAATTAAGATGAATAATTCAATTATCAAGCCAGTAACAAGGCAACTAGCTAGTGCGACTAAGGCTGCGTTCTTTTCGGCTTCTAGGAGCGGTTTCTCTTAGAAGCTGCCCTCACCTAGCTTCCTGAAGAATCCGCATCACAATTTAGCTAGACTTTTAAAATAGAAAAGTTTAGGCCAATCTAGTTTGGTAACCTAGTCAAATTTAGGTGGTGGTTTCTCCAGGAAGTTAGGGAAGGGCAGCTTCTCGGAGAAGCCGGTCCAGCAAGCCGAAAAGAACTGGCCAGTTAGGCAAGGATTTTGCTTCATAGATATGACATATATGAATGGTCTGAATTAATTTCTGGGTACCGTAAAAGAAATTATAATATAGGTAATACTCCCTCTAATCCAAAAATATAAGTGTCGCGGTTTTGAACTAAGTCTAGTACAACTTTGCACTAAATCAGTGACACTTATTATGGATCGGAGGAGGTAATTAATTAAGATGAATAGTTCAATTATCAAGCCAGTAACTAGGCAACCAGCTAATGCAACTAAGTCAGGCAAGCATTTGACATATATTCCCTCCGTTTCATAATATAAGGCATGCACGCATTTAAAGATTTTGCTTTGACCACCAATTAGATCAACAGAATGTGAATTATGTATCATAAAAATTATACAGTCAGAAACTTCTTTCAGATATGAATCTAGTGGTATAATTTTTATAACACATGATTCACATTTTGTTAGTCTAATTGATGGTCAAAATTGAACCTCAAAATGCATGGGCGTCTTATATTATGGAACAGATGGAGTATGTATGTACGGATACACACACACGCACATATATATATACTCCCTCTGTTCCATATTAAGTGACTCAAATTTGTCCAAATATGGATGTATCTATGGCAAAAAACGTTTAGATACATGTAATGGAAAGTCAGTTAACATGGGACGGAGGGAGTATATACCTGGAGATACCCAATACCCATGCTCCCTAAGCAAGCGAAACCGAAGAGCAACCTCTTGGAGGCTAGATGAGTTACTCAATTCAGCACTATCCATGATTTCGGTTAACACGGCATCGATCCGGTCTTCAAAGTGGTGATCTATCCCAAGATGTTGGAGCGTATCCAGTAAGAACATTCTTGCCGTTGCGTTGTTGCAATTCTTGAACAACATGTGGACGTCCTCCTTCAGTTCATGGACTCTCACAATCATCCATTCTTCTGACCCCTGCCGTAAGTGCATATATATAGGTCTCATTGATTTGCATATTGACATATTGGTTGTTTCCTGCGTTCAGATGTACAAACAGATACCTGCAGTGGCTTGTATCCGATGAAGAAGTCACCCCATGGGGAGGGCTCATAGCCGGTGTGTTTCTCGTCAGGAGTGGAGGCAATGCCCACTTGAGGTCCGGGCAAAGCTTCATGGGGGGCAATAATATTCCTACACGATGAGAGTGGATTGGCACTGACCTGGACGTGGAAGGAAATTTGGCCTGGGCTTGGAGCTGTGTTTCGCAACTTCTTCCTTGACAAGCCACCGGAGGCCCTGAAGCAGAACAAGGTGGACAAGCCCCCCATATCGCATCAGATCTAGGTATATACCCGGTTGAATGCTAGATATATATGCTAGGTCTGAGTCTGCTATTAAGAGATTCTAGCTAAAAACATCGCCGGTGGAGTGATTGGAGATCTTAAAAACGTTTGCCGTCGGATGGCGCCTAATCGGTCGACTCGTTTGTATGCTAATAATTGCCCTCGCAGAACACGTGAACCACAGAGCCAGAGCGTGCCCAGCGCTCATCCATTCAGTATAAATTCTAAGAGACCCATGCTCATCACATGCACATCCACACGAGTCCCTCGTGCTCTCCGTCCATCCGTAGCTCGGCCAAAAGAAAAGAGGCCTCAGTGCGGCGAGTAAGAATGCTCGCGCCTGAGAGCCTCGTGGGCTAACTCGTTGATATCATGCACAAGCACGATCGTCGATTGTTGTTGCATTCCTATCATATACAATAGCTGATTGTTGCGGGTTTCGAGCCGTCCTATCTGGCCAACTCCTCTCCTTTGATTTATTTTACTTCTATCACCGACATCAATCACACACAATGCATACACAGTTCGAGGACAAACTCAATCATCGATCCCCAATAAGTTCGAGGACAAACTCAGTCCATTTCGACCGTACATTATCACCACTTTCTCTTTCTCTTTTTGATGTCTCTGCACATATAAAACTTAAAACTTATAAATGTGTGCAACTTACTAATTTTCAACGTCAAACCATAATGGTAGCTTGTGAAATCATAGGTGATGTGTAACATTGGCAAGTGTTTTAGATGAAACATTGATGTGGATATTTTGAGTAATATGGATACTTATGTGATGAGATGTATCTTGTTTGGACTTAGTGCTTTGTTAGTGGTGTGTTGATCCATTAGTTTCTTATGTGAAAACATGACGTGAGTTGTGTGGAACTTACCCTGAGTCAAGTCGTGGACTTGTGCTCATACTGGTTATTTGTGTGTTCGTTTTCAGGTGTTGCAGGAGTTAGAGGAACGTGGTCGATGATGGGATCGAGGGACGAAGCTTGGGAGAAGCTGATGTCGAGGATCAAGGTCATGCGGGACGTTTGTGCGAAAGAACAATGGAAATGAAGGTTACGATGATTCATGAGGGCACCGGTTCGTCGTACGTTGTTTATACCGGATATGTACGGTATTGGAGATATTCGATACATGATGATCGAGTTTTGAAGACATCACAAGAAAAGTTGATGGCATGGAGTGGCATCGACATGAAGATATGTAGGTTCAGCCGTGGCTGGATGAGAGCTGTTTAAAAATTAAACTGTGGCCTCATCAAGATGGCATCGGATGGAAAAGTGATCCACATGAAAGTTGTGCACGTCGTCGAGACAAACAACTTTGCTTTTGGAGTCATCTAAATCCGAGGTCTTCTGTGGGCCCCATGGGCAGAATAACGACTGGGACAGAGGAGTTCGTGTTGGATTCGGACTCGGTTTAGGGTCGCGAATTTTCCCTTATAATTAGAGGGCATCCTAGTTAGGGTTTCAGCAAGACGTGAGGGAACTCAGAGCTTTGGATCTAGATCAATTCTTGAAGAGTTCTTGGATGCATGGTTGCATCTTTTGTAATCGATCGAAATCGTTGCAATAAAGAGATTCGTTGGCGGTGTCATCTCTGCCACCTGGCGCCACAAAAGAGCCACCTTTCGGTGGATGTGAGCCCGAATCCGGTGGTTTCCAAAGGGGAGGAGGCAGATCAGGGGCCGCCGCACGGCCGCAGCCCGAGGAGGAGGAGACACGAAAGAGGAGGAGGGGCTTCGAGCCTGGATCCGGTGGTTTCCGAAGGGGTGGAGGGGGGGCAGGGGCTGCCGTCGCCCAAGGAGGAGGAGTCGCGAAAGATGAGGCGGGGCTTCGAGATCTGGTGGCGCCGAGCTCGGATCCGGCGGCAGAGACGCGACGTGGAGCCACACCTCAAGGCGGCGGCGGCGACGAGGAGCAGCGGCCAAGGTCTGTGTTTTTACTGCAAATACTCTTTTCTTGTACTCTCGTCTAAGTGCACAAATCAATCCAGTACTCTGTGTTTGTTCTTGTTTAAGTGCACAAATCAATCCAGAAATCCATATACTCTGTGATTGTTCTTTTGTAAGTGCACAAATCTATGCCCGTGCCTCTCTGTTTTTGCTATGCTCCTAAAATTGAGAAAAAGTGGTTTGTGTTTCTGTTTAACTAGAGATTTTTTCGGCCATGTATGCAAACGGCTAGCTGCCTAGCTTGGGATTTCACTGATGGTAAACGAACAACATATGCAGGTGATGCTCCTGGGTCACAGTGACTCCTATCTCAAGGACAAGGCAATGCAGCAGCTCAAGGCGTCGACGACGACGACGAGCAGCAGCTCAAGGTCCGGAGTATGTGCTTTTTTCTGTTCTTGTGCATCACCAGTTGAGTACTCTGTTCTTTGGTTTCATCAAGATTGACCATGGGGTGTTCTGTTAGAGTACAGTAGGAGTAGTAGTGTTCTCACATTAGTTTGCTTTGCTCAAGTTACATCTGTATAGTAGGAGTAGATTAGAGCAGCAGCTTTTGTACTTGTTCTTGTTTAAGTGCTCAAATTACTTTTGTTTAAGTGCTGAAATTCTACTCCATCAGATTGATTTCATTTTAGAAGCTGATTGATTTGCGGCCAATCGAAGGCAGAGGCAGAGCTCTGCCACAGATGGGAGATTGCGGCACCCCCAACGAAGGCAGAGGCAGATGGGCGATGGAGATGCCGGGCGGCGTAGCTCGTCTGCGTGCGATGGCAGGCAAGAGGCGATGGCGGCATGCGATGGCATCGTGCGGCGGGCGACGGCATCGTGCTCATGGCAGCTGATCACTGTAAGTTTAACTTGCGGCTGTAGCTGTTGCTCCTGTGATTTGATATATTTATGTGATTAGAGATTTAAATCCACACATACAACTGCCAAATGCATGGGGTACTGAACATGTTGTGTTAATCAACATGTTGTGTTCTTTATTTCATGAAGATACTATGCTCTCAACAATTTAAGCATGTGATGGTTACAACTATTCTGGACTTGAACACAAATCTACTCCGTATTTTGCTGAGTTACAATAATTTAAGCATGGAGTATTATGCACATGCTCTGTTTTGTATTTGGGGTACTCCGTATTTTTCTGAACAAGAACACAAATCTGTAGGAATAATCAATCTAATTTGGCTCTGTTCTGTTGCAGGAGTTGCAAAGGCACCGATCATTTACCTGTTCAAATTTGGTATGGGCATATTGCTGCCTTCTGCAGTTCAGATTTGGCTGAAGAAAGGAAGGCGGCAGGGCTGTGGAGAGAGGGAAGGAGGAGGCGAACTGGAGAGGGGGGAGGGGAGGGGGACCTGCGCCTGGAGAGGGGGAAGGATGAGGCGACCTGCAGAGGGTGAAGGGGAGGGAACCTGCGCCTGGAGAGAGGAAGAGGACGCGACCCGGAGAGTGGCCTGGTGGAGGAGACGTGGAGAAGATGCGGAGATTTGAATTTGAACGTGTTAATTGCTTGTCCTGTACTGTAATTATTGTAATTCTGAGGATGTTTTTGTAAACTTGCTTTTGAGAAGTGTCCGCGACAAGAAATTCGGTACGGAGGGAGTAGATTATAAAGTTGGAAAATATCTTTAATGGTTCATCTCTATTTGACTGATTCTCATTTTGATATTTCATTTCCAATTGCTAATTGCAAATGATCAAATAAAAGATAAGAGGGTAACATGACATCCTCATGTGCAAATGAATTTCCAATTTTTATTCAATAAACGAGAGCAGGAATAACGTGACTTTCCCAAGTATATTTGGAAACATTTGCTATGCTTTAAAAGTGCCTGATTTGGTGTTACAAATTTATTGAGAATTTATTAAACAATAGAAATATTATAAGACTTTATCTAAAGTTTAATCAAAACTTATTTTAATATAAAACTATTTACAAAAGAATATTTTGGTTTGAAACTATATTCCCTAAGCCCACAACACTTATTTTGATTTAATGGAATTCATGGAATTGTTGGGAGTTCATATGGTGTTTATAAAGCCATATTTGAATCTGTTACCCCCTCCGTTCCAAATTAACTGACGTGAATTTGTATAGATTCATATACAAATTCACGTCAGTTAATTCAGGACGGAGGGAGTAATTGTTTGTATTTGTAAAAGGGGTAGAAAACCCTAAACCTATCCTTGGGCCGAAGCCCATCTCTCTTCGCAGGTCGCAGCCCACCTCTTCTTGTTTTCCTTTCTTGGGCCGCACCTTGTGTTCCCCTGGCCCATCTTCTGCCCGTGCTGTTGCTCGTTCAACCTCCAGAACGCACCGAGCCATGGCCGCTGGTTTGATTCCCTTCTTCCCAACTGTTCTTCTACCACGAACCGATTCATTCAGTAAAATCTTCTGTTTCCCCTATTCATTTCCTAATTCCACCCACGCGCCCCGAATGCCGGCCGTCGGCATCCACCCCTCGATCTCCCTCCTCAGCTTATAAAATGCTACTCCGAGCGCGTCATTTTGAGACTTTGCCTATCCTATTTCATCCCCGTATTGAAAGTGTCACCTATAAACCTCTGTACATTCCGGTGCCTCGACGTCTTCCTCCGCCCGTCAGGTGAGATCGCTCCGAAGCACCATTATATCGGGAGACTTTTGGACCCCCTTCTACCTCTTCTTGGACTCGCCTCGAGGAGTTCGCCTACGACCTCGCCTTGGACTCGAGGAGTCTCCGAAGCCTCCAAGATAATATCCTCGATGCCTTGGTGTTCAACCTTGCCGGTAAGCACCACGCTCTCTCTGCCGATTTCCTACCGTGGCAGCAACATTCAGAAGTGAACTGTTTTGGTTAGCCACCTTTAGAAGCTCACATCTTCTGTTCTGTATATCCGATTAATGCTGTTCCTTTTGTATCGCAAAGAATAGATCACGCTCTATAATCTAGTTCAGTTTGTTCACATTTTCCTGTTCAGCCACACTAGTGCATCATCAGTTAAACTTTGTATTTGTACAGCACATTCACATTGATTAGCAAACTTTCAGAGCCTATACCTTTTGATCTATAGATCCTCTGGTGCCTATTCTTTCTGTTTTGTGTAGACCACATCTTGATCTGCACTATATGCTCCTTGTTTCTTCTAAAATATGAAACTCTTATGAAACAATTGGGACTCAAACGTGCAGTTTTAAAAAATTAAAACTAATTTGGAACATTTACTAAAGAATTAGGACGTCCACTGCATTATCCTCTTTGGGTTTTTGCACGGGCATTCGGTTATCTAGTACATAAACCTGCCCAGCCCACTAGCCCAGTCCAGCCGATAAGCCCGCCCCACCGGTACTTGTATATGGGTAACAACCAGTCAGAATCCCAGCCCAGGCTATTCCCTTCTCACCTGCAGACGCTAGCTGAGAAGAACACTGCCTCGACGTGGAGTACAAGACAAGAGCCGGGGAATCGAGGTGCAGTGCCAGGTTCCCCTTCTGGGAAAATACGAAGGAGATCAGCAGCATAGACAATATTCAGGGAAAATCCGGCGTCCGGAGAGGAATAATCCCGTTTGGTCCGGGTCAACGAGGGATATATTGAATCGATCCATCAAAGATTATGTTGACTTGCTCGCGAATATATTTACTTATAAAGTTATATACAGATTAAATCCTCCGGCCGCCGGTTTAGCAGCCATAGTTGACATTACTCACAGCTGAGCTTACGCACGCACGCACGGCCTATATAGACAAGCCCTACAAACGGCCAGGAACTAATTAAGAGCGAGCTATATAGGCAGCAATGGCAGTAGTGAGCAAGTCGTCGACGGTTGTGGTGGTCGGAGCCGACGACCAGCAGTCGTCGGGCGCCGGCACCATCGATCTGTCCTCTTTCGACAAGTCCTTAGGTCCTTTGCCAATTACGGTTCTTCTGGTCTTCGACCATCCAATCAAGGACCCCGTGGAGAGCATCAAGAAGGCCCTGTCGCAGTCGCTTGCCGTCGACCACTACCACCCCATGGCCGGCCGCCTGACCCCCGACGGCGGCGCCATCGCGTGCACCGGCGAAGGGGTGTCCTTCGTGGGCGCGTCGGTCAGCTGCGCCCTGGCCGATCAGCACTTGCCGTTGCTGAAGGACGACCTGGCCATGGGCTACCCTGGTGACTGGTGCCGCCCTGAAGACCCCTTGGTGCAGATGCAGGTGACCGAGTTCTCCTGCGGCGGGTTCGTGGTCGGGGTGACATGGAACCACGTCATGGCCGACGGCGCCGGCATGGCCCAGTTCCTGCGGGCCATCGGGGAGCTGGCCCGTGGGCTGCCATCGCCGTCCGTCGTCCCCGTGAGGTCGTCCTCGCTCCTCCCGTGCATCCCGCCGTCGGTTGTGGCCGCGCAGAGGGCCATGATGGCAGTGGCGTCCAAGGACATGGCCAGCCTCGACTTCACCATCCCCTCCAGCGCGATCGCCCGCATCAAAGGCCAGTGGGCCGATGCCAACGCCCATGAGCAGCCCTGCACGGTGTTCGAGGCCGTCACGGCGCTGCTGTGGCTGTGCCGGACCCGGGCGGTGGTCACTGCCAAGGACGACGATGAATTACCCGTGGGGATGGTTTTCCCCAGCAACGTGCGGCAGCAACTGGGCGCCGAGGCCGGCTACTACGGCAACTGCCTCGCCGCGCAGCTGGTCCAGGCCACGACCGGCGCACCGGCGATCAACGGCCTGGTGAAGCTCATCAAGCGCGCCAAGGACGGCGGGGATCAGCAGCAGCCGCTTCATCAGGGCGCAGCGGTTGGGTGGTACGACACGCTGTTGGTGTCGAGCTGGAGGAACCTGGGATTCGAGGCGGCGGAGTTCGGCGGCGGGGCGCCGGCGCGGGTGATGTGGCATCAGCGGCAGACGGTGTTGCCGATCTGCGTGGTGTGCCCGCCGTGCAAGGGGAAGGACGACGGCGTCAACGTCATGTCGATGTGCGTCCGGCCGGAGCACGCCGACTCCTTCCAAGCCGCACTCCACGCTGCTTATTCCACCTAGCTGCATGTCCTGCTGCTGCTGCATGCATGCAAACGTACCGTACATCCCTCCTAATCTCCGTACAATATTCTACTCCGTACCGTACATCCCTCCCTTCTGCTACCTCCGTCCAGAAAAAAATAGTGTCATATGAATTCTATGTCCTATATATCAACCACATATTTATAATACTTCCGCCATCTTTGTAACAAAGGATATCTTTGACTAAATTTAAATGCATCTATATACTAACTCATGTCTAAATTTATCTAAATTTTAACAAATTTGAGACATCTTTTGTTGTACGGAGGGAGTATCAAAATAGTTATTGTCCAAAGTCTTGCTTTAATGAAATCTGATGTGTTTTCTATTGCGGAACCGATGGAAATCGTGTTTGCAAATAGCCGGGAAATTAAGATGAAAACTGATAGCAGCCTGCTCTACTGTACGTCAGCAAATGGCAACCCAAGCCGCCACGAACAGATCAAATGATTAATCAGGGCACACTGTCAAGTATCAAGTGCGCCTAGTCCTCCTCGAATTCGTAGTACTACTTTCTTTGCAAGACTTAAACATAAATTAACATGAACTAGTCGTCTGACTAATTCTGACCCGCCTAACGATTGGACGACAGCCTAGCAGTTCGATTGAGTTGAATCACAATCCTCAACTTGCATGCATGCAAATGTAACAGTATTTATGCCGGCAAGCCTTCAAAATCCTCTTAATATCCGAGAAACGTACGCGGTGAAGACCATCTTTGCTTCGTGAAAACCATTATTTATAGTATATTTTTTAAATTGCATTTGTCAGGGAAGTGATTTTTCATATCCGCAAAATTTCAAGTCCAAACTCAATCCCGATTAGCGCCAGTGAAAAAACTAATCGAGCGTGAATAGTGGTTATTTAATGTTTACCCTATTTACTTGCATGTTCCTCTGTTTTATTCTTCCAAACATAATTGTGCTCTGGTCCGTTTTGGAACGGTGCAAAAAATTCATAGTTTTTTCCGTTTTGGTGGGTTATATAACCTATGTTATTAAAGTAGTTATTGTTCAAAATCTTGCTTTATTGAAATCAAAATGTGCTTTCTATTATGGAACCGAGGGAATCGTGTTTGTGAAATATAGCCGGGGAAGATGAAAACTGATCAAGTGATCATAGCAGCCTGCCATGCAGTTGACACGTCAGCAAAATGGCAACCAAACCTAGCCGCCTAGAGGAATTTTTCAGCTCCATGCAGAGGCTGGCAAACGCCAGTTGTGAGGCAGTGGTCTGATGCGCGTTAAGCGAGGTAGCCTTCGTTGACAATTGACAAACAACAATGCGATAACTCCATCTGGAGTTCTGGACTCGGTCACCTCCTGTTAAAAGACTCGAGACAGGATCTAAAATCAGTCCAAGCCAGACACGTCTCTTTCAATATACATGCAGCCTGTGTCCCTGGTACTCCCTCCTGGACGGAGAGAGTAGCTAACTACTTTAATTATGTCTTACTTTTGTCAACAAGCCGAAACTTTATTCCCTATTTTTGTCGACAAGCCGAAAATAAAAACTCTATGCCACGATATGTCTTCTATATGGATCTATGAGGAAGACCCCCACTACCTATTCATCAATTCATGGCTTCTCCCTTAAGCCACGTCATTCCTTTTTGTACAATTTCGCTCGCGCTCGCACCGTCGCACGCTCCTGTTCTTGTGGCCCAGCCTACCGCGTCCGCTCGCAGCCCACAAGTCACCACGCAACACAAGACGTTTGTTACCCCTGTGCATGGAAAAAAAATCCCGATCCCCATCCATGGCTTGCTGCTTCTTCGCCTCCTATGCGCCGCTCGCATGCTTTGTGATCGACTCGAGCCCTTTACTGGTTGGGCGCCCCGTCTCCTGCGCCTCCCCCTACCCCCCACGCCACTCCCCGACCAGTACAGCACGGCCAGGGCCGTGCCCGTCTTGCTCGTGCTGCTGGTCGATTCCCCCATCTACTTCACCAACACCAGCTACCTCCAGAAAATGATCTCCCGGTGGATCAACGTGGGAGAGGATCTCCTGGTGGATCAGAGATGAGGAAAAGTGCATCGCCGCCAAGGCGATGGCCGTCGAGTATGTTGTCCTCAACATGGGCGTAAGCTTCATTTTTCTGCAACTTCCTTTGTGCAACACTTCATCTGAATTACTGAAACATCTGAAACAGTCATGTTCTTTCCTGCCGGCAGCGGTTGGTAGCATTGACACTAGTGGGACGAGCATGTTGGAGACCCTACCTACGTACGGCGGGCGAGTTCCACATGGCCACCTTCTTTGCTGAAGTCATTTTCTTTGTCGTAGACTTACCTTTTGGCGCGGGGTACATCTCGGCTATGCTGGAGACCTGAAGAAATGCCTTGGGCAGAGATTGTGGCCTTGGGCAAAAAAGGTTTTCCGCTAGTGCCGTGGATGGATATACAAGATGGGGCGCAATGATCACAAGAACCCATGTACTCGCTCCGATCCATAAAAAATGTCACCAATTTAGTAAATTTGTACTAACTTAGTACAAAATTTATGCTAACTTAGTACAAAATGAACGGCACTTTTTACGGAGAAGTCAGAGGAGTCAGGTGGAAGCAACAATATTTTGGTTACCAGCATCTTCCAATATTAGGGCCCCATATTGGATATTCCACACGGGCCTTGAACACGTAGGTAGGGCCCTGCGTGGAGGGCTGCTTGGAAGGCGTCGGCGTGCTCCGGCCGGACGCAGAGCGACATGACGTTGACGCCGTCCTTCCCCTTGCACGGCGGGCACACCAGGCAGATCGGCGCCACCGTCTGCTCTTGCTGCCACATCACCCGCGCCGGCCTCCCGCCGCCGAACTCTGCCGCCTCGAATCCCAGGTTCCTCCAGCTTGACACCAAGAGCGTGTTGTACCACCCAATAAGCGGCTGCCGATCTCCACCGCCGTCGTCTTCCTTGAATAGCAGCTGGTCCGGTTTCCTCTCCTTGGCGCGCTTGATGAGCTTTACCAGCTTGACCGCGCCGCTCGTGGCCTGGACCAGCTGCACGAGTTGCCGTAGTAGCCGTCCTCGGCGCCCAGGAGCTGCCGCACGTTGCTCAGGAAAGCCAGCGGCGCAGGTTCGTCGTCCTCGGCGACCACCGCCCGGGTGCGGCACCGCCGCAGCAGCGCCGTGACGGCCTCGAACACCGTGCAGAGATGCTCATGGTCTTCCTCCTGATCCCACTCTGCTTTGATGCGGGCGATCAGGCTGGAAGGGATGGTGATGTCGAGGCTCGCCATTTCCTTGGACGCGACGGCTATCATGGCCCTCGGCGCCGCGACAACCGACGGCGGGAGGAGCGACGACGACCTCACGGGGACGACGGAAGGCGACACCCCACGGGCGAACTCCCCGACGGCCCGCAGGAACTGCGCCATGCCGGCGCCGTCGGCGATGACGTAGTTCCACGTCACGTCGTCACCCCACCACGAACCCACCGCAGGAGAACTCCGTCACCTGCATCAGCACCAAGGGGTCCGTGGGGCGGCACCAGTCAGCAGGGTAGTCCACGGCCAGGTCCTTCAGTAATGACAAGTACTCGTCCAGGGCGCAACTGGCCGACGCGCCCACGAAGGACACGCCCTCGCCCCGTTGCCCGTGCAAGCTATGACGCCGCCGTCCCCGGTGATGCGGCCAGCCAAGGGGTGGTAATGGCCGACAGCAAGCGACTGCGACATGGCCTTCTTGATCATAGTTTTAAATAGCCGGCTAAGCCATTTAGCGGCAGCCTGCTCCAAAAGCTATGCGTGCTATAGCGGCACTAAGACATTTAGCAGATTTTTAAAAATCATACAAAAATATCGACAAATGAGGCATCATATGATTAAAAAAATCTTCCCCTTGACATTAGTAGGAACTCATTGACATTTCAAAATACCACTTGTGATGCCAGCAAAATGGTACCTAACCCTAGTAATGCCAACAATGCATATATTGGGACAATATATGCATTTAATATGATGTTTCTGCTCAAATCTAGAAAACTACAATGAGCTGATGCACTGCTTGAGATGTGATGAAATTTTGGGCCGCACTTATGCCAAAAGCCCCAAAAATAATTATCACAGGGTCCGCTTAGCGCGCTAACGATCCCAAAATATAGCGCTATAGCGGATTAGCGGAGCTAATAGCGTTTTTCTTAGGTTAGCGTCAAAACTGCATAACTTTAGCGGGAGACCTCTCCAAACGCTATAGCGCCGCTGTAGCTATGCTATAGCGCGCTATTTAAATCTATGCTGTCCACGGGGTCCTTGATTGGATGGTCGAACACGAGGACCAACGTCACCGGCAAAGTAAGTATGTTCTTGTCGAAAGAGGACAGATCGATGGTGCCGGAGCCCGACTGCCGGTCATCGGCTCCGACAACCACAACCGGCGAGGACTTGCTCACTACTGCTACTTCTCTCATTGCTGCCTACTGGGCTCGCTCTTAATTAGTTCCCGGCCGTTTGTAGGGCGTATCTACAGGCGGTGTGGACGCTGACCTGTGACTGTCAATTATAGCTGCTAAACGAGGATTTAATTTGTATATAACTTCATAAACACATATATTCGCGAGCAACTCAACTTTGATGGATATATTAGGTGCAAGCAGGATGGACGCCATCCGAGCCGAGCTTGAGCCTGGCTCGGCCCGTAGAGCAGATGAGCCGGCTCGGCTCGGGCTGGCTCGCGGGGGCCGGCGAGCAGCATTTCAGCAAAATCATCAGTTAGCGAGCAGCAGAACAGAAATTTAGCAAGCAGCAGCAAGCAAGAAGGAGCAGTAGCGGCGGCAGCAAGCAACAAGCAGGGGAAGCAGCTTCTTCTTCCCCAAAGTCGTCGGCTTCGGTTGCGGCTTCTTTGGCTTGACCCGTAGAAGGGAGGCCATGGACCGCTCCTGCTCCCCCTTCTTGCTCTCCTTGTCCATGGGAGATGGGAGAGGACAGTGAGGAATTGCTTGGTGCTAATTCCCTCGCGTGTGGGCTTCGAGGATTAAGTTGGGCTGGGCCGGTTCTACTGTTCCTGTCGGGCCGCCAGCTCGCGAGACAGCCCGAGACGAGCCTGGCTGGGCCCGAAGGCCGAACAAGACTCTTTTAGCAACTCGGCTCAGGCTGAAAGGTAAGCAGGCTAGGGCCGAGCCGGTCCGGCTCGTCGCCGGCTCGGTCCAGCTCGCTGAGCACAGCTCGTCTGTCCACCATGATCACCATGTCCCGTGAAAATAAATTAGTACTCGGTTTTACATAATTATCTTAGATTCAGTACTACTTTGTACTAAATTAGAACGGAATATAAAATTTAAGAGCACTACTTTGTACTAAATTAGTATAAAATTTAAGACATTATTGTGGATAGGAGGGAGTACAATATTATACTCCTATAATACATAACACATCAGGTTTGGTTACGTAAGACAACAAAGAAATACTCTGGTAATAGGTGTGGCTGGTAAGATATGAAATCAGAATTATCAGTAAATACTTTTGAAAATAATTCTAGTACCTTCGCAATATATAGTGTGATATCAATTTCGTGTCACATATATATTAACCATACATTAATAATACTAAAGTAGTTATTGTTCAAACTCTCGCTTTAACGAAATCTAATGTGATTTCTATTATGGAACTGAGGGAATTGTGTTCGTAAATAGCCGAGGAAAGATGAAGTTGAACAGACAGCAGCCTGCCCTGCAGTGGACATCAGCAAAATGGCCACCAAACCATAGCAGCCACCCCTGAAAGGAAACAAAAATGATTAATCAAGACACCCTATCAAGTATCAAGTGCACCTAGTTCCCCTCGATGACCACCCCACATGTCATCTTTTTCTCGGCCCACATGTCATCCTTTTGCTCGGCCCACCCGTCATCCTTTTTGCTCGGCCCCAGCTGTAGCCTTTCCTCGGCCTACTTGTCATTAACGATGACCGTCCCACTTGTCAGGACATGCGTTGGCCCGCATGTAAGCTCAGTCGACCCGTTAAGCCCTGGCTGCTTGCACTTTCTCCTCGCAACCCCACACGTCAGAAACGGCCCTCCGGCCCCACCTGTCAGCACTCCCCGCGGCCCACCCGTTGGAAGCAAATGGTCAAATGCTCCGTCAGGGCATTTGCGAGGAATCTCCAAAGGGGCAGGTATAGAAGCAAGCACAATTACGAGGCCTCGGTATTTCTAAGTACAACTATGAAAGGTGGGACACAGAAATAAATAACCCATTTTTTTTGTTGCTAAACAGTGCTTTTCGACCCAGGACCTGTCCTTTTCCATGTCCATCGTTATATCTTTGTCTTTAATAATCAGTACTCCTTACTCTTATTGTGTCTCCTGCTTATATCTCATTCTTGGTGGTAGGTGCCTTTCGTCATGCCGTTATTTGCACCGAGCATTTTCGCTCAACATTTTCTAAGCTATACGAAATTTCCCAAATGGCACGATGGGATTATAAGGACCTACTAGACTCCTAGCTCTTTGTCCTATTTGTTGCCATCGGTATCAGCCTCCGTCCAACAATACGATGCATATTAGGTTTTGGTTGACCAAACTTTTGACCACAAATTACTTCATGAATATGTGACTAGTGTGATTAAAATTATAACCATAAGCAAATATCCTTGAGTAGAAACATAATGAATATGAATCTATGTCATATAATTATATATTAATAGAGTAATTTGTGGTCAAAGTGTTGGTCAAAGAAAAACTAATATGCCCCATATTGTTGGACGGAGGAAGTACATATGGACGCTTCGAGTGTACAAAGTTTCGGTCCACGTGGAAACCGCGCACTTCAACGCCATTATATAGAATCTTTCTTTCACCTATAATATTCACTCTTATTTTTTCCTTAACACAAAATACACGTATGTCTCCACAAATAAATTAAAGACTGAGCGACGACAGTCCTTCCACACACGAGATGCCCTCCAATACACGCACACCGTGTACGTACCGATCCTATCCTATGCACCATGCCATATGTCACCAACATAACTGATTACACGATCGATGGTTGATCAACATTAATACATATGCGTTTGTGGTTCAAACTTAACGTAGCGTCACGACCGATTGAGGTTTCGAAGGATGGCCCTGTGGTTGAGGTGCTGGCGGAGGCGGTACCAGTCGTGGACGGCGTCGGGGACGAAGGCGGCCAGGAACCACTGAAGCTGCTGCGAAGCGTCCGGCACGCAAAACGCGCCGCCGTAGCCGATCCAGCGCGCAGCGTCCCGGGCGTACGCGTCGGCGGTGGCCACGAACGGCAGTGTGACGGTCATGGTGGCCTTGACCTGCGGGGAGAGCATGCCGGTGTGCACGTAGAAGGGGACCTGGCACTACACGTCGATGCCCTGGCTCTTGTACTCCACGTTCAGGCATTTGGACAGGTGCTCCACGTACCTGCATCAATGTGCGAAAAGGCGTTTATATCTCAAATTGATATATCTCAAAGCCATGTGGCAGCTGACATGACCATTAGAAAATTTCAAAGTGGTTCTCAACAAACCTTTTGCTCTAAAATTAATTTCCAAATAACCTCCGAAAGCTTCCCTTCATTTTCTGGATGTCTCTTTCCGTTTATTTTCCCATCCAAGATATTGTAATTCCTTCTCTCTTTTTTCCCAAAATCGCTAAAGAGCTCATCAGATGACTCTTGGACTCACTATGACAACCGTGAGGGCACTCAGTTAGAAATTTGGTAAAGATTGGGAAAACTTTAGAAGGTTATCTGGAATTTCCAGTGATGCAAGTTTTGATAAATTCATCTCATTACTTCCTTAATAGCCACGTCAACCACCATGCGACACATGAATTACATGATTTTGACTGGTAGTGCATCAGCTTAATTACCAACTTTAAGTTGTTGAATGCACGATTTTTAGGTTTATAATTGTTTCCACCTGCCAAGTTTATTGACACGCCGTTCAATTTTCTCAATAAAGAATTTGTAATAGTGGATTTGTTCATATATGTTGCCATGTACAAAAATTTAAGAACTACATCGCTGCGTAAATATGGTAAATAAAGCATCTTTCCGATCAAAGACATAGAAATGTCGAGTCGAAGAAGAATGGAGTAGCGTGACCTTACCATAGGGCAGTCGTTGATCACCTTTAGCTCGACTAGGCCAGGCTCAGTCTATTATTGAGGTAGATTATGATAGTCCAACTTTTTACCAAACTCGTATCAGGACTATTATTAAATATATTTTAATATTGTGTTTGTTTGGTGTCATATATGTTTTTGGTGTCATATATGTTGATATTTGATCTCTACATTCTCGTTCAAAATCAAGAAATTAATTTATGACAACCCCACCTCATATGTATAGATATTAAGAAAAAGAGGGAGTAAATGTTTTAGTTTTTCGCATGTTGTTCGTGGCCGATTTTTTATTAATACAAGGAACATGGACCACTTTTCAGTAAATCACAAAAAAAAGTCGTATTACTCCGTCCAACAAACTTGTTTTGTTGGATGGATGAAGAATTTTGACCTTTTGGTGGCGCTATAGACGGTGTAGAGCGGGAAGGAAGGGACGGCCACGGTGGACCCGGACCCAACATTCACAACGGCGCCCCTCCCTCGCTCCAGCATGCCCGGCAGAACGGCTTTGGTCACCACAGTGAGCCCCGTAACGTTCACCCTCACCATCTTCACCAGCCGCTCCACGTCGGCCTCGTGCACGAACAGCGCCCCGGGCCTCGCCACGGCGGCGTTGTTCACCAGCACGCCCACGTCCAGCCCTTCAATGGCATCCCTAAGCTGTTGCATGGCTTCGGTGCCGGCGAGCGAGAGGTCGAAGACGACCGTCTTGGTCTGAATCTCCGGGTGGGTTTCGTGGAGGGTGGAGGAGATTTCATGGAGGTTTGCTGCGTGGAGGTTGAGGAGGATGAGATTTAGGCCCTGGCACGCGAGCTCCATGGCCATGGAGCGGCCGAGGCTGGTTGTTGGGCCGGTGATTAAGGCCCATGAGCCGTAGCAGCGGCGGAGGTCCTTGGAACGGTGGAGGCAGACGACGAAGTGAGCTAGAAGCCGGAGGCAGATTGTTGACATGTACAGTGCGCCGTGGCTGGCCAGCCAGATGAACCAGATTGGCGCCGCTCCTGCCACCATCGTTAGCTAAGCTTAGGTACGGCCTTGTCGTGCTAAGTTTTTCTGTTATATATGCAGCGGAATTGCTTTGCTATATGTGTAGTGTGCACAGGCTGTCACTCTCTTTCTCTCTTTGTATATACAGTCGGAAAATATATATACTCCATTCGTTCCGAATTAACTGACGGAGCGAGACCGGCTTTTGCAGATCATTGATTTCTTGGACGTCAAAGCTGAGTCTGCTCCTTTATGTGTGTTCGAATGGGACGCTTTGAGGGATGCTAATGATCGTGTGTCCAAACTTAGACTTGATGAAGAGACTAAGTGGTCTCAACGGGCTAAGGTTAAACATGTGCAGGAGGGGGGTAATAATACTAAATATTTTCACCTCATTGCGAATGGGAAACATAGGAAGAATTTTTTTTTTGCAACTTGAACAAGATGAGGGCACTATTGTTGGTCAACATAATTTATGTACCTACATTTCTGAGTATTATAAGAAACTCTTTGGGGAACAAGTCCCAAATTCTTTCTCTATGATGGAGGATAGGACACATGATATTGCGCAGTTGTCTCCGAGGAGAATGGTTATCTTGTGGTGCCCTTCACTGAGAAGGAGGTGCACGAAGCCATCTCTCAGGTGGAACATAATAAAGCTCCGGGACCATATGGGTTCCTTGCGGAGTTTTATCAATGTTTTTGGGAGGTTCTCAAGGTTGACTTGATGGCCATGTTTGTCCAGTTACAGTCCGGGGATCTCCCATTATTTAGACTGAATTTTGGTGTCATTACTCTCCTCCCCAAAAAGGAGGATGCGGTTCAAATTCAACAGTATAGACCTATCTGCCTCCTTAATGTTAGCTTCCAATTTTTTACCAAAGTCGGTACTAATCGTATTACTGGGATTGCCCATAGGGTTGTTAGGCTGACTCAGACTGCTTTTATGCCAGGGAGACACATTCTTGAGGGTGTTGTTGTGCTTCATGAAACTATCCATGAAATTCAAAGGAAGAAAATGGATGGTGTCCTTTTTAAAATTGATTTTGAAAAGGCATATGATAAAGTGAATTGGTCTTTCTTGCAACAAGTTCTGCGTATGAAAGGTTTCGCTCCAAAGTGGTGCGAGTGGATTGCTCAATTTGTGCAAGGGGGGGGGGGGGGTGTCGGGATAAGGTTTAATGATGATATTGGTCATTACTTCCAAACCAAAAAAGGATTAAGGCAGGGTGATCCTTTGTCCCCGATTCTTTTCAATATTGTTGCTGATATGCTTGCCATCCTCATTACAAGGGCTAAGGAGGATGGTCAAGTTGGGGGTCTCATTCCTCATCTGTTTGACTGAGGAGTGTCTATTTTATAATATGCCGATGATACTATTATTTTCATGGAGCACGACTTACAGAAAGCCGTTAATATGAAACTAATTCTCTGTATTTTCGAACAACTTTCAGGACTGAAGATTAATTTTCATAAAAGTGAGCTCTTTTGTTTTGGTCATGCGAAAGATGAAGAACAGCAGTATAAGCGTCTCTTTGGATGCGAGTCTGGGTCTTTGCCTTTTAAATACTTGGGTATCCCTATTCATTATAGGAAACTCCTTAACAAAGAATGGAAGTCTGTTGAGGACCGTTTTGAGAAAAAATTGGGATGTTAGCAAGGCAAGTTACTCTCATATGGAGATCGCCTTGTGCTAAATAACTCTGTTCTCACAAGTATGCCAATGTTTATGTTGTCCTTTCTTGAAATACCTAAAGGGGTACCGAAGCGTCTTGATTTTTATAGATCCATATTTTTTTTGGCAAAGTGACGAGCATAAACGAAAATATCTTTTAACAAAGTGGAATATTATTTGTCGTCCCAAAGAACAAGGGGGTTGGGGATCGAGCTTTTGGATACTAAAAATGTGTGTTTACTCAGCAAATGGCTGTTTAAGCTTCTTAATGAGGAGGGTATGTGGCAAGAGTTGCTACATAATAAATACCTTCATTTTAAAACTCTTTCTTAAGTTCAGGCTATGGCCGCAGACTCCCCTTTCTGGAAAGGACTTATGCGAGTTAAGACGGCCTTTTTTAATCGAGGTTCTTTTATTGTTGGGAATGGAATGAGCACTCAGTTTTGGGAAGATACTTGGCTAGGTGATGGACCTCTTGCCCAGCAATATCCATCATTATATAATATTGTGCAACGAAAAAGTGTTTTGGTTGCGACTGTTCTGTCATCTGTTCCTCTGAATATTGGCTTTAGACATACACTGACAGGGGATAAATGGACATCTTGATTACATTTTGTCTACCGTTTAATGATGGTTCGCCTTTCTGCCGATCCAGATTCTTTTTCCTGAAAACTTAATTCAAATGGGGTATTTACGGTTAAGTCTACGTATGGGGACTTAATGGATGGGAATATTGTTTTTCCTCAAAAGTATTTATGGAAGATAAAAATACCTTTGAAAATCAAGATTTTTATGTGGTTTCTTTATAGAAAAGTGCTGCTGACAAAAGACAATCTTGCTAAGCGCAATTGGGATGGGTGTAACCAATGTTGTTTTTGCAGATTAGAAGAGACTATCCATCACTTGTTTATAACTTGTCCATATGCTCGTCTTCTACGGCGAATTGTTCATGTATCTTTTAATTTGCCACCTCCAACCAATGTCACAAATATGTTTGGGAATTGGTTGAACGGTGTTGATAAAAAACTTAAAACTCAAATTCGGGTGGGAGTTTCTTCTGTTTGTAGGGCTATTTGGAATGGCCGCAATGATATTGTTTTTAACAAAATTAGAGTGCTTAATTTTTTTGCAGGTACTCTACAGGGCCACTCACTGGATCCGTTTACCGGTGGTCTTATCTACCCCCTGTGGACCAGCGGGTGCTTTTGGATACTGGGTGCAACCGTCTGGAGACGGTTTCTCGGGATATCTTCAGCCGGGGTGGATGGTGGTCCACTAGTAGAATTCTAGCTACATGATGCATAGGCATTTTTTGTATCTTTTATTCCAGTGGTTGATTTTTGTGTCAACTTTGAGTGATGCATAAGTTGTATTTTTGTGACACTGAACTTCGTAATAAAATGGCTGTGTGCATCGGTTGATGCAGAGGCCGGGGCTTTTCCCCCTTTTCGAAAAAAAACCCGATTGGATCCCACTATCGATAGATAACGGAACAACAGAGTTCACCCCCCACATAGCAGGAGATCTGATCGGTTTATGCGCAAAACATGCACAATTATGCAACATCCAGAGGGCCTCCGTGGATTTCGGGCCCCCTTCATTCCCGAAAGGTATTCTCCTCAGACCCACTCAATTCCATCCAACAAATTGCTCCGATCTGCTCTGGTTTTGGAGATTTTAGGCAAACCGTAGGTCATAATTAATGGATCTACTTACTCCTAACAGGGTATAGGTTCCCATTTTGGTTTTGTGTGATCTAAATAGTTACCTTGTTTATTTGTTGCACTGAAATTATTGGCATTACACTATTTGTATGGGCTAGGAGGGGGAGTATGGAGTAAGGAGAAGTAACTATTTGTGAAATTATTGGCATTTACACTCAAATTATTGGCATTAGGCTTTGGAAATTATTTGGCATTACACTATTTGCACATAGTATTATCTAAAGATGTTTACTCACTTTTAGGTGTGGATGTTACAGTTGAACTCTTAGGTGTGGATTTCACCGTGCTTGAACTCGTGTACTCCGTATAAAAAAAATTACACCTTAGCTTTTAATTGCCGTATATCATGAAGTTCTGATTCTGTTCGAGTTCCGATACTCATTCTACAAATACCAATTTACAATTTCTTACTGTTGCAAATTTGCAATATAACTTGCGAAGCACATGCCAATCTTGCACTGACATTGTAGTCAGTATACATGCTCCATTATTATATATTCTCTCCAAGTGCGTGGCAGAATGTATGACCGTTTAAGGGAGACCCCTATAATATAAATAGGAATCTAAATTACATCCGTGAGGACCTGAACACAGATGTTAGAATTGTACATCCACTTCTCCAACCAAGTAAGCTAGACCCACTTCCTCATGAATGTATGACCGTAAGTACTTATATGGCTAGCCTGGACAGAAGCATTTCATACATGCATGTAAGAATTACTGCTAGGCCATCTCTCTTTTTGGCTAGTCACGAAATTAATTTACATAATGAATAAGATTAGGACCGAATTGAAGGACCACGCAGCGACATCCCATCTAATTTATAAACGGAAAATATATAGACATTTTAGGAGCGATCTATTTGATTGATACTCACAGTTATTCATATATAATTGCATTTTCTGCATCACTGGATCTTGATCCAATGGCTGAACTTCGCCCTAAATACGATCGGAACCACAAGATCCAGTATTATACATGTTGGACCATCAATGTCTCGAGAATGTATATACTACTTTAATTTTATGAAGAATGTCGTTCACGTTTTTCGAAACCGAACTTTACCAACGATTAGACCAATAATATTTAGATTATATGTTACAAATTTTATGTTGTTCAAAATGTTTTTGAAATACGAATTCAATGATATAATTTTCATAACAGATTACCCTCAAATCATTAGTCTAAATATTAAATATTGGTTAAAGTAAAATATTGAATGCATGCGTGCTATGCTTTCTAAAAAGAAGGGAGTAATCAGTAAGATCATGACGCAACTGAAGGACCACCACGCTTAGCAACAGCCTATCTAACGTACAAATGCAGGATGACGTCATGCCTATCAAATCTTAAAGTGTGTCCATTTCACAGTAATGCTGTATCTTGTTTGCCGCAGCGGGCGCTCATGAATCCAGTTGGCGATGCTGCTTGAGGTCGAGATTGAAGCATTGATGTGAGGTACACTATTATACCACATGCATAACTGGATCTCGATCCAATGGCCAGCATTACCCCTTAACCGCCTAATTTCTTTTTTTTTCCAAACTCGATACATTAATTAAGAATAATAGAATTACTCAGTTAATTAACAAAAAGCCAAAGAAAAACAGTAACAAATGTTCATGGAACCGTCATGAAACATGACCACACCAAGAACCACATTGACCGACGTGGCCACCCACACTCAATTAACGCACACAGTCGAGAAAATAACCGTCGAGATTACTCACTGAAGTCATCGTCATCACACTAACACTTTTCCAAAGCTGGCCACTCCAACTTCTCCACTAACCGCTTAATTTCTAAGGCCGCCAAATTGATTAAATGAGACTTCAGTAAAACCAATGTATGGCCTCAACTTGGCGTGTACATGGACCACGGCATCATTATTAGTAGAAAAAAGGTAAGATAGATTTCTCTCGAAACAGCCAGAGCCCAGTGACGCGTGTGATGGATCGAGTACGTGTATGAAGTGCACACATATGCATAGAGTTATTATGGTGCTAACTACCGTATTGAAGTGAATGAAGATAGCGTTCAACAACCAACAGATTCCAGTTTTCAGGAGTAAAATAGGAGCATGCTGGCTTCCTGGTTCCGACGCCAACCTAGGTCCGACCTTTTGTCAAGAACATCCCATCAGTCGAGACGTCAGGACAAAATTCAGGCAAACTTTTCTTCCTTTTTTTTAGAAAGACCCTTTTCTTCTTTTTTTTGTGAAAACAACCAGGCAAATTTGGGTTCTGCATCCTGGCCGCCGCCGGTCCTGCCCTCCCTTCGCCTTAGAAGAGTCCTCCCCTCGTGCCGCCGCTCCTCGCCCGCGCCCTGGCCGCTGCCGGTCCTGCACGCCTCCGCTCCGCCACCGCCACCGCCCAACGCCCAAGACGAAGGACGCCGCCCGTAAGTTTTTCTTTTTTAATTTTTTTCTTATGGAATTTAAAAGTTAATAATAAAACATAAAAATAAAAAGTTCAAAAAAATAAAAGTTGAAACATAAAACCTTAAAACCTTTCGAATAAAAAAGTAGAAGTTCAGAAAATAAAAATAAAAAGATCAAAGAATAAAAGCCAACAAGCAAAATATAAGAAGTTGTCAAAAATGGCAAAACAAAATCAGACAACCCAAAAATGGGATGTCGGTAATCGTCCGTCAGTAACGTTTTGGGTGGTCGTCCGCCAAATATTTGGCCCCTATACATGCCACCCTTTCTCTGACTAATCGAAAATCTACCTCAGATCGATATATATGTAATTTGTTTGGTCCTTGGATAATCAGCACAGTAAGATGAATTGTTTCCGTCAGCTCCGGTGAGGAGCTACATGCAGAAAACGATCACCGTATGTGGACAACTGCTAAGGCCCCCAACGAAATACTATTACTAATAAATAGCTACACCGATACAGTAAAAAATATAGTGTCTAAAAGGTATGTGTCACCAATTTCCTTTCAGCTTTACAAGCATCGCATGGCTGAAGGACCAAATATTTTTACTGATGTGTCTTTTCTTGGAAGCCCACGGCTTCAAATTTGTCTTTTCTTGCAGGTACAAAGAATAAAGCAGGCATTGGTATCTTTATGCATCGGGTTGGAGTACAAAACTATTCTGTTTTTGTGGAGGTTTCCGCATTTGCAGGTTCATCACTTGAAATGGAGGTTCAAGCACTGGAGCTGGCAGCACAGATTGGAGCAGCCATGGGAGTTCATCAGCCAAATTTCTTAATTGACAAGAATGTTCTCGCAGAAGCTGTGGTAAAAAGCGACCCAATCAAGTATCCAGGACATTGGCATATAAAGCCAAATTATCTTCTATATTCAAAACTCGGATGCAAGAGTTATCAAAAGTAGAAGAGAAAACAACAAGATAGCTCACAGGCAAGCACATGATTCTTACAAGCTCCATAATGTTCAAGCTTTCTTTTGTAGTTGTGAAGGGTTAGCACATAATCCATCATCTTGCCCTGAAAAAGCTGTTATCAGCTCTCTAAATGTGCAGGTTTGAACATTGTTGTTAGTGACATGTTTATAAAGTGGTAATAAAATCTTCTTTTGCAAAAAAAATAATAATCCTACATGGGTTAACAAAGAGGCTATATATCAACAGTATACCTTCGTTCCTCCAAGCGAGCTTGGTTGAGGATCGTCCATTCATCTTCCATCAGTGTCTACATCCTTGCAAATGGCCAGCTCACCTGTCACGCCATGCTCGTTCATGTAACATTGTACAGTGCCTGACTGCTTGCTACCTCCCGCTTGCACTTTCGACGCTGCAAATATATGCATGTTTATGTTTATTGCATGTACCACCTTAATTATCCGGTGAAAATCCTCATTCGGTGCAAACCGTGCAAACTCTATAAAACCCATGTTTAGAAGTTTTAAAAAAATTCTAAAAAACTATCATATGTTGGGACTGTGATGTTCTACAAACCTGCAAAATTTCAAGTTCAAAATTAAAGGCATTTGGGAGAAATTAAAAAGAGAAATTTACAATGAATAGTGTCAAACACTGAAAAACACTATTCATGCCAAAAAAATATTCGCTGCTACCAAACGACATTGAGTTTGGACTTAAAGTTTACACATATATAAAACATCACTTTTCTAACATATGCAAATTTTTTTGAGAATTTTTTTAACTTTTTTGATGAAATTTTCACAGTTTGCACCATGGAGGCGGTTTTCACCGGATACTTCGCCATATATGTATCCTTGGTAGTAGTAAAAAAGATCTGTTTCAAAACTTAAGGTGCCGGGTCCTTCTTTTTCTTAGTACATGCATGGTGTATAAGGTTTTATGAAGACCAAAAAAATGACCACAAATTTCTGCGCTATATGTGATTTATATGAGTAATTCAGTCACAAATTTAGGGTCATAAAAATCACTATTAACAAAGTAATTTGATAAAAAAATTGCTGATCTTAATTCATGCATATTCCTCACCGGTTAAAAGCAAAGAGAATGGGGATTAGCTTGGGGCGGCGGCGAACGTGGGGTCTGCATTGGTCCGAGCAGAGGCTGGAGCTCTGTACCTAGCTGCTAGGAGGCTGGGAACGGAGGCGATGAGCTGATGCGGTGGCGGCAGCCACTACGCACCGGCGTGGTCTTGGAGCTTGACAACAGGGCGACATGGTCTTGGAGGAGTTGGAGCTCAAGTGGGGAGATGGCGACGGATCTGGCAAGATTGGGGAGAGCGGCAGATCCTCGAGTGGGGGTGGCGGCAGCGGATCCGGCAGGTTATGGTGGCGGGGGATCCTGGGGAGATGAGGAGAGCATCGGATCCGGGGAGACATGGAGGGCGGCGGCACTTGTTTGGGGGATTCGGTGTGGTGGCATTTTGCCCGTTATTACGGTGTGCCGTAGGGGCAATCCCACAAAACGCTAGTAGAGAAGCCCGGAAAGCTACTCCAGACTAGTTTCTCCCCACAGCTGACTTTGCACTACGATTTGGTGGGGCTGTCAGGAAGAACTGAGGATAAGTTTTCACTTATTTTGGAATTCAGCTGCCTGTGACCTAGAATCTGGGCTAGAAGCCCAAAAGAAGGGGCAGATCAGTGCCATGTACTATCTCTGTTTCGGATTTTTGGCCCTGCATGTATCTACAGGTCGACTATTTAACTCATGTTATTTCTGTATTTTTACTTTCATGCTCTTTTTCTGGCGAGAGTTGTACCCCGAGAGAAGAACGACCGGACAAGGGAACCCGGCCGATGGAGCTTGTGTGGATCGAGCTCGAGCGGCTCCCTGCGGATGGACGGAAAAAAGAGCATGGGTCGACTAGATTTCAGGAATGATTCTGACCGTCGGCCTTAGATTTACAGTTAATGGATGAGCACTGGACACGCTGGCTCACGTGTACGGCGAGATGGGAATATTGGCACATATACGAAGAATCCACCGATCAGACGTACGTCCGACGGCAATGTTTTTGGTATCTCCTGGTAATAGGTACTGTACACAGACTCCTCCAAAGGCGATGTTTCTAGACTGAAACAGACTCAGTATTAAACTGTATATAGCTCGGCCGGCCGGGTATCTGAGATCAGATAATCCAGATGCGATATGGATTGCTTGTTCTACTTCTGCTTCAGCCCCTGCACGACTGAGATGCCATCAGACTCCAGCGCCTGCGTCTTGTCAAGGAAGCTGCGAGGAAGAGTGCCCAAGCCCCCAAGGCACCCCATCAAGCTTTTGTCCTGCAGGATTGCCCGAATCCATGAAGCTCTGCCCGAATCTCAAGTGGGCATCGCTTCTTCCACCTGTGATGACAAACAGACCGCCCATGAGCCCTCGCCGTGGGGTGACTTCTTCATCGGATACGAGCCAATGCAGGTATCATGGAAAACCTTTTTTTTTACTAATAAGTTTCTATATCCATTTTTAAATATAACAAGTCTAAACTTTATCCCAAGTCTAAGTTTATAGAAAAACGTACTAATATTTACAATAGCAAAAAATATGTTAAGAGGACTAACTCAATACAACCCCCTCCCAAATTCAGAAGTGTAGGATGGTCTTTTCACGTTTTTTCTTTAACTTCCTTTTGCTTTCCTTTTACCTAATCTTTTTCTTTCTCCTGGCTCATTCTTCTCTCGCAAAGTATCTGCAGTTTAAAGTATTATTTTGACAATCCCATCGGTGAGATTGTGCGAAATTGTGTCTACTATGACGGTGTGAAATTTCGTCTCGATCCGACGGTGAAATCTCCGGCCAACTCCAAAACACCAAGTGTTGTTCGGATTCCTCGCGGCCGTGCGTCACAGCACGAATGTCTGAATTGTTCGCATGTTTCCCGTTGATCCAATCATTATTTCGACGATCCCTTCGGTGAGATTGTGCGTAATTTTTTCTACTACCACAGTGTAAAATTTAGTCGTGATCGAATGGTGGAATCTTCAGAAAACTTGAAAACACCGAGTGTTGTTTGAATTTCTTGCGACCCTGCGAGACAGCACAAACGTCCAAATTGTTCGCATGTTCCCCGCTGCCTCAAGAAAGATTTTTCCGATCCCTTCGGTGATAATGTGCGGAATGTTGTGTACCACTACAATGTGAAATTTCATCGCGCTCCAACGGTGGAATCTCCAGAAAATTGCAAAACACCGAGCGTTGTTTGGATTTCTCACAGCCATGCGGGACAGCACAAACGTCCGACTTGTTCGCATATTTTCCGCTGGCTCAAGAAGTATTTCACTGATCCCTTCGGTAGGATTGTGCGGAATTGTGTCTACAATCTCGTGAAATTTCGTCGCGATCCAACGGTGCAATCTCCGGCAAAATAAAAAACACCTAGTGTTGGTCGGAGCCAGGTGGAAAGAAGAGAAAAAATATTAATTAATGTCCACCATGACCTTTTTTATGAAGCGGAACGGAGTGATCTGGACCGTCCTTGTGTTTTCTTTGGAGTAGAGGGGGTGTATTGAATCAGAGGTCATATGTTAATAAAATGATATTTTTAAGGCGACTGATTGTAAGTCGACGCTAGCAAGCGTATGATCCAATCACTGAGATTCGTGCAAAACTCATACAAGCATAAATGATGAAAAAATCTTAATCAGGTGTCTATGATCGTCGATTGAGAAATAACGATTTTTAAGTTGACCGAAAAATAGACATTTCCATAATAAAACTAATGTAAAATCGTAAATGTTGGTAAGTGTCTATAAAAATTTAGTGAAAGTTTAAATTTTTTACTTAGAACAAGTTAGAACTTCTTGCATATTTAGGACCAGAGCACTCCAACGTCTAAGAGAATTAATTTTGCTTCTCGGATTCGTTTTTTCTTCAAAAATGAGGGAGTATCCCGGGCTCTGCATCGATTGATGCACACGGCCATAATTCTCCGATTACGTACCAAGGCACTGCAGTAATCGATCAATAATTCAGGATGCATGCACTTTTTTTTTTATAAAAAAACTGTAAGAAAGTCCCTACAATAATTTAAACCTTCTGCTGGATGAAGCCATGCCCACACAACTTTACCACCACACCAAGATGTGGTTACCAATATGCATGCACTTACAGCAGGGGTCGACGGAATGGATGAATGTGCAAGTGGATAAACTGAAGGAGGACGTACGCATGTTTCTCAAGACTTGCAACAACACAAGGGCAAGAATGTTCTTACTGGATACACTCCAACGTCTCGGGATAGATCACCATTTTCAAGACTGGATCGATGCCGCGTTGATCGAAATCCTAGAGAGTACTGAATTTAGTAGCTCCTCCAGCCTCCAAGAAGTTTCTCTTCGGTTTCGCTTGCTTAGGGAGCACGGGTATTGGCTATCTCCAGGTATATCCATATATGTCATATGCATTGAACAAAATCCTTACCTGACTTGAGGTAACTATGCATATGTTTTAGCTAGTTAGCGGCTTGATAATTGAGTAATCGAGCTTAATTACTTAAATTACTAGTATTTCTTTCTCCTCCAACGTACAGAAATGCCTTTTGGATTGTGCAGATGTTTTCAACAAATTCATGGCTGACGATGGGAGCTTCAGCAAGTATCTTACGAATGATCCAAGGGGTCTATTAAGTTTATACAACGCAGCTCATCTTCTCGTTCAAGGTGAACCAATACTCGAAGAAGCCATCAGTTTTGCAAGGCATCATCTCGAATCAATGAGTGGCAGTCTAAAGTCCCCACTAGCCGGGGAAGTCAAACGTGCCCTTCACATACCATTGCCAAGGACCTGCAGGAGGGCGGAAACGCTGCATTATATCTCGAATTATGAAAAAGAGGAAGGGCACGACCCAATTCTTCTGGAGCTCGCAAAACTGGATTTCAACCTCCTGCAGTATGTCCACTTGAAGGAACTGAGAGCTATCACTGAGTATGTTAATTTCTCTCTCTCTCTCTCTAAAATAATTCCGTAGGAGCTCTAGCCTAGTCTCGTATTTCTGAATAGACACATTCAGTCCAGACCCAAGGGAGAGGGATCGGATTAGTGTACGTTCAGAGGATATCCTCACCTCGCTACTCAAAAAGACCCGTTCAGTCCGAATCTGAGATGGCCCAGAAGATCTCTCGCCAAGTCTCTCGAAAAGACTCACCTGGTCCGAGCGTGCGGCTAACGACCTCTCGAAGCCTCTTCCAACGAGGCAACTGAACCTATTCAAAAGACATCAATGTGTCAAATTTTGTTACATATACGATGATCTTCTCTAATAAGGCCGTCGTCTACGCACTGCTTTATGCCTTATACCAGCAAGCATTGGTACCTACTATACTAGGTGTTTAATGTCTGAGTACGACAACATGTTCTACACTAAACATGGATGTTCTTGACATTAATTAGAACAAGCTAAATTGTTTAACTTCATTAGCTTTCTAGCTACAGTACAAGCTACTAGTAAAAAAACTCTCTTTTGACTTTCTTTTTACGCAAGCAACTCCCTCAACTTTATCATAGGTGGTGGAAACAGTTTTCTGGACATATTGGGTTAAGCTATATTCGTGATCGTGTGGTGGAGAGCTACACTTGGGCCTATGTTCTATACTATGAGAAAGGCTTTGAGCTGCCCCGAAGTATGTTCACCAAGATGCTTGTTCTAATTACCACCATAGATGACACGTATGATAGCCATGCCACCATAGAGGAATGCCGTAAGCTACATGAAGCAATACAAAGGTTGGATTATTGTTTTCCTTTTCTTTCAAATTACTTTGGCTTTAAATTTTATGTTCATCGGTCAATGTAACGTAAGCTATCAACGCACGTAACTAGGGGTGTTCTACCTAGTTGTAGCATGGGGAGTCCTCCTCTTACAAAAACTAGAGTCCAGTCTACAATGCTATGTGCACCCATTAATTTACCTACTAAAATCTGATAATTTGCTTTCTTATTAATTTCAAAAATGAAAGTGGTTTACTTATCTCACAAATTGTTGACCTGATAAAAGACTGGTTTCTATCGACACCTTCATTAGATATCATGTTTAGATGTTCCCATCACTTCTTTTTCGTTATTAGTTACCGGTTAGAAATTAAGGAGTTGTCACATTTTTGACAGCCCGATACCATCGCTTATTTCTTGATAAAACATAAATTCTTCCTCCCTGAACTTGGGTCACAATAACTATTATAAGATCAATATATACTATGTTGTATATATATACCAATAAAGTGATAACGTTTGCTACTAACACATTGATCGACATATTATAACCTCACAACTGGCTGTGTTGGTTAATTGTTTAACGTAACAATTGTGATCTACTCTCTCCGTTCAGGTTTTGAATGACTATACGGAGTATCTCTCAAAACTTGATTCACAAATCTAAGGCCTCTCTCACATGTCTCTCTCTTAACTAAATGTGTTAATTTTCTTGATTTTCACTCAAGCATTAATTCCTTTGCATGCATTGAGCCAATTTTGCTTTCGTACTAGTGTTATCTTTTGATATTAGTGTTTTTTTCTTGATTCTAGTGTTTTCAACATTAAATCTACTTCTCTTTTCATTGGTTACACCACTTTTTATGAAAAGCCTTCAAACCTGAACGAAGGATGTAGTTTTTATAATTAACACTTCAAGAAAAACTTGATCATAGAATGGAATTAATGCAAACTTAATTTATAGTTTGCATGTACGATTTCCATTTGTTGGATGTAGTATTTGATCGATTTAAGTTGAGGGCATGAGTTTTTCTTTTTTGGGCTCTGCTTTTTGTATTGGAAGGGTCGTGTATGAAAAACAAACTGGAATGTGTACCCCGAGGCAAGCCCCAAAGATATTTTAAAATGATATCTTAAAACTTGGATATGCCATTAACAACTCATAGCATTTATAGAGAATTAACAAGCACACAATGGTCATATTAACCCGTCAAAAACAATGGTCATATTATATGGGATTTGGTAGATTTAAATTCGGCGATCGACATTCATAAATGTCCAATGATCGCCAAATGTCAATAATCATATGGGATTAAGAAACTATTATTTCTCAGTCAGATGAAAAATAACAAATCCATATTATTAACTTAATGCACATGTCTCACGCTATTCCTGGTGTAATGCAATTGGCTATGTAGATGGGATGAGCGTGCCGTTTCTCTTCTGCCAGACTACCTCAAGAAGTTGTACATTGAGTTGTTGAGGACCTTCAAGAATATCGAGGCTGAAATGCCCAGAAATATCAACTACGATATTGCTTACCTCAAGAAAGCGGTAACTAATTAAGTACATCTGCCTTTTCTTAACCTTGTACCTGTATATACAAAAAGGCAAATGGTATTTTGTTTTTGCTACCGTACGAGGAAATTTAATACACACAAGAGCGTGTTCCATAATCAAACGTGGTAATTGAAGTTTGTAAATGTGAAATCTGATTTCATAAAGGTTGATGTATTTGCTTTCATTAAGAGAAGACAGATATCTCCAAACGAGCGTTAAGATCGATCAAATTAACAAAACCAAACACACCAACCTTTATGAAAAATAAAAAGTACTATTAAATAGACAAAAGTAATTAGGTAATTACTGGCTAAATTTGTCCACTTGTGGTTGTGCAGATTCAAAATAATGTGATGGGATACCTCCAAGAAGCCGAATGGTCACACAAAAATCACAAGCCAAGTTTCGAAGAACAGATTAACTTGACTAGTGTGACCATAGGTACACCAGCATTATGCGTGTGTATGATGGCTGGCATGGATAACATGGAAATGAAGCAGACACTTGAGTGGACAAGTAGTGTTCCCGGTCCTGTCATAGCAGCGGCAAAGATCGGACGTTTCATGAATGACATTGCTGCATTCGAGGTATATACATATATATATATAGTCCAATTCTAAGGTTAACTAATTAATGGAAGCATACCAAATTCAATTTTTTGAAATACATACTCTCTCGGATGGATCGAAGGGAGTACATGTTAAATTCAAGGTTAACAACAAATACATCCGTTCCTAAATATCAGATGTTATAGCTTTGTCTTAAGTAAGATTTCTTAAAAATTAACCAAGTTTATAGAAAGATCTAACTATATCTATATACTATAAATTTGTATTACTGAATTAGTTATATATATATATATATTCATAGTATACTTATTCGATATTGTAGTATTAGTTTTTTCTATAAATTTGGTCAAATTTTTAAGAATCTGACTTAGGACGAAGTTAGAACTTCTTATATTTAGAAACCAATGTAGTACTAGATCAATAAAATTGGGCTAGGATGTCCGCGAACCTCAGAAGTGTATTTTTTTTCTATGATATCGATTATCACTATCGCAATTTTATTGGTTTAATTGTTGGTTAATCTTAAATCTTGATGTGCATCGTTACCTTACACATTTAGTGAGAAGACTAACCTAAAAGTTTCTCACTGTCAACATATAAAGCGCCGAAAGTGTAAGGGAGATGTGGCAAGCACCGTAGAGTGTTACATCAACGACCATGGCGTGACAGGCGAGGTAGCCATTGCAAGAATTGATACACTGTTAGAAGTTGAATGGAGAACTCTAAACCAAGCTCGCTTTGAAAACCGTGCGATGCTCCCGGCACTGCAGCGGATCATCGGCTTAGCCCGTAGCGCAACCTTCTTCTTTGATAACAGGAACGATGCGTACACGTCCAGCAAGCATCTCCGGAGGACTATTGAGAGCTTCTTCGTCAAACCAATCTAGGATGGTCTAAGCCCCAATTAATTGATGCATATATGTAGCATACTCTAATAAATTGTTTAGCACACGGTGGAATATGTACACCGCTGATTTTGAGATTACAGATCGTGTACCACTCGTATATATATGTACCAGTAACAGTCCCAGTATTTGTTATTCTAAAATAAAATAAAATAAAATAAAATTCGTAAACGGTATATCTAGGCAAATGTTGAAGCATGCAGCTAGGAGCTGTAGATCAATTAACTAAACACTTATACTTCCGTAACCTTCATCACCAAATTCAAACATAAGGACGTACTAGATTGCACCGTACTCATACGATGGTCGATTTAGAATTTATAATCCTATCTCTCCTTCATGGCTCTCTCTCCCTTTCACCTCGCCTCCTTCACTCCCCCTTCTATCCTAACCCTCTTTCTCTAATTTTCTCCATCAATTGAATCTCTAATCTCACTGAGTCCGAGCTTGGTCAAGCGGGCCGGGTTTGAAATTGCCCATGCTAATAATCGAGCTTTCCACTACGCCAGAATGGGTTACTGGCGCACAATCTCTAGTGGCGGTTTCGATTGTCCAAAAAATTCACCGCCGCTGAAGGTCGTTGGAGGAATCCAAAACGAACACCGGTGGCGGTGAGCAACCACCGCCACTGCTAGTGGAGCACCAGTGGCGGTGAACGCACTCGCACGACCAGCATCGCCACCGGTGCTCTAGCACCCGTGGCGGTGGTTGTCTACCGCCACTGGAGCTCTTTAGTGGTCACTGGCGCACAGTCTACAGTGGCGGTTAAAGTGGTCCAAAAACACACCGCCGCTGGTAAGTTGTTGGAAGAATCTAAAACGAATACCAGTGGCGGTTAGCTTCCACCGCCACTGATACTTGAACACTAGTGGCGGTGCGAGCACTCATACGGCTGTCACCGCCACTAGTGCTCCTAGTACCAGTGGCCGTTTCAGTTAACCGCCACTAGAGCTCTTCAGAGTTTCCCATCCCGGTTACCAGTGGCGGGCAGATTCTTTGAACCGCCACTGGTAAGTTATCTATAAAAGCAAAGTTATTGTGGCCTTATCTTCCTCAGCTCGCGCGTCTCTAGACCAGCTGCGGCTCATCAACACAGGCGACAGCGAAGCTCTACCAAGATTCCATGGTGCCGGCGGCCAGAAGGTTGCTCCCTTTCCCTCTCCTTCTTCCTCCTCTCCCTCTCCTTTCCTCCAGCTCTTTCCTCTCTTCTCTTCTTCCTCGATCTGCCTCAAATGGCGCCGGCGGCCGGGAGGAGCTCGATCTCTCTCCAGGAGCTGTCCCGGCCGGCCCCCTTGCTCGAGAGCTCCCCCACTCTTCCCCTAGCTCCGTTTCTCCCTCTCTTTCTGCTGCTGGTTGCTGTGCGCCCCCACCCCTCTGTCTCTCTGGTCCCCTCTCTCTCTGCTCCCCTCTCTCTCTGTGATTAATTAAGCCCTCTCTCAATAAAATATGTGTTGGATGTGCATGTTCCGCGGCCATCGTGCCGTGTTTGTAAATTTTTGTTTGCACATGTATACGGGCCATCGTGCCGTGTGTGTTCACATGCGGGTGTGGGTGAGTGTTTATTTGGCAATTTTTTGTAAAATTTGTAAATTTTATAGCAAAGGTCATGCCGAATTTTTGTGTGATACTATATGTAACTTGATTTATGTTTGTTTATCGTGTTTTAGCTCGATGAGCCGTGCTTGGATGTACGAGGAGACAAGAAATTGCGAAGATTGGATAAGAAAACTGAAGGACTTCACTGATGTCGCCACGGAACATATGCTGAGAAAAGGGGACGACATGATATGTTGTCCATGTAGCAATTGTCGTAACACAATGATGCTTCTCCAAGCGATGTGGAGTTGCACTTGCTCCTACACGGTTTTGCGTTGGGGTTATTCACATTGGACTTCTCACGGTGAGGATGCCATTGAAGTTGAAAGCGACCCAGAAATGGAGAACATGGAGCATGATGATCCACCCGACGAACCATGCCGTGGCGAAGATCAAGAAGTTCCGCAAGGCAGGGTGGCCGAAATGCTAGATGATGTGCACCTGCGGAAGCAGTTAGATGACGCAGACGATGAGATAGTGTCACGTAAATTCCAGAAGCTGAGGGAGGACGCAGAGACGTCGTTGTATGAAAATGCAGGGCTGGACAAAAGTGTGCCGGAAGTAACGCTCGAACTTCTCCGAATGAAGGCAAAATATAACATCGTGGACTCGGGATTCACGGATATTTTGAGTTACCTTTCTACAGTTCTTCCTGCGGGCAACATGTTGCCTAAGAGCACGTACGAAGCGAAGAAGGTTGCATGTCCCCTCGGATTAGAGGTTGTCAGATCCCATGCTTGTCCATTGGACTGCATCATATACAAGGGTGACTACAAAGACATGCACAGCTGTCTAGTATGCCAAACATCCCGATACAGGAAGAAAGACCCCAATCCTGAGGGCCTCCCGGAGGAAGAAGTGACTCGTGGTCCAGTGGCGAAGACGGTATGGTACCTCCCGTGTGGTAGCCGGCTGGAGTGTTGGTTTCAAAACGAGAAGGAGCCCAGGTGGTTCATCGTCCACGACCCGACTCAGAAGGATATCGATCCTGATGGGGTGTACCGTAACGACAACGGTGTACTCAGACACCCTGCCGATGCGGCTCAATGGAGGACCCTGGACGAGGAGTTTCCAGACTTCGGTGCAGAGCCCAGGAACATCAGGTTCGGGATGAGTACGGACGCAATCAATCCGTTCGGAAACATGAGTAGCAAACACAGCACATGGCCGATGATCCTGTTCATATACAACCTTCCTCTGTGACTTATCATGAAGAGGAAGTACAACCACCTATCCATGCTCATACAAGGCCCTAAGCAACCGGGAGCTGATCTGAAAGTGTATCTGGAGCTACTGAAAGATGAACTTGCGGAACTTCGGAGTACAGGCCGAAAGGTTTGGGACGCTCACAAGGAAGAGTTCACCCTTCGAGCAGCTCTGCTGACATGTGTGCATGACCACTCTGCGAACGGGAACTCATCTTGCCAACGCACACATGGGTACAAAGCGTGTACAAAGTGCGGGGATGAAACGAACTCACAGAGGCTGCCAGTTTCACAGAAGATTGTGTACATGGGACACCGAAAGTGGTTGCAACCCGATGACCCATGGAGCAAGGACAAGAAAAACTTCAATGGGAGGTCAGAGCCTCGCCCGAAGCCCAGGAAAAAGACTGGGGACGAAATCTATGAAATTGTTAGGAACTTAAAGTTGTTGCCGGAAAGCAAATCCGCAAGCGAAAGACAAGGATGGCGATGGACCTGTGTTGAAAAGGAGGTCTGTGTTTTGGGACCTACCTTACTGGAAATTCTTACAAAGCCGTCACACCATAGATGTCATGCACGTCGAGAAGAACGTTTGCGACAGCTTGTTGGGCTTGCTAATGAACAATGCAGATAAGACAAAAGATAGGCCAAAGGCACGGAAGGACCTGGAGTTCTTGGGCATAAGGAAGAAGCTGTGGGCGGTAGAGAAAGAGTCACCGAAAGACCACAATTGTGAAGTCACGGTAACGACACAATGTAAACCTGCGTGTTACACCTTGAGCAAAGCCGAGTTACACAGAATGTGCCAGTGTCTTCACAGCATTAAAGTTCCATCCAACTACTCGTCCAGCATCAAGAGACTCGTTGACATGAAGAGTCACAAGCTTGTTGGTATGAAGTCTCATGACTGCCACGTGATTATCACGCAGTTACTTCCAGTTGCAATAAGAGGTGCCATGGAGCCATGGGTCAGAGAGACGGTCATGAAGCTTTGTGACTTCTTTGACACAATCGGGCAAAAGTCCATCACGGTGGAACGCTGCCTCCAGCTGAAGGATTCGATGATACAAATTTTGTGTGAATGTGAGATATTCTTCCCTCCAACAATGTTCGATATCATGGTACATCTGATGGTCCATATCACCGACGAGATAATCCTACTAGGGCCCTCCTTTCTGCACAACATGTATGGGCCCGAACGATACAACGGGGTGCTGAAGCGGTATGTTCGTAACAGAGGGCATCCGGAAGGTAGCATCATGCAAGGCTATCATGCAGAAGAGTGTGTGGAGTATGCCACTGATTGGTTGGCGGATCGCAAACTCATAGGAGTACCCAAATCACGACATAAGGGCAAACTAGAAGGTGAAGGTGGGCTTGGCCGGAAGGTTCTGGATGTGTATTCATCGGGGAGAGAGGACGACTATATGAGAGCACATACAATGGTGCTGCAACATATGTAGAAGGTCCAACCTTTCATCGACATGCATATGGAAGAACTTGAAAATCGGTGCCCTAACAGGAGTGCTAATTGGATACACAAGACCCACAATGCAACATTTGCCATGTGGCTCAAGAGTTTTTGGTATGCCAGGGTGGCGGCCAATGAAGAAGAAAGGACCGCTCAAAAGTTCTCACGGCTACCCGACGACTGCGTAGTGACTTACCAGTCGTACGCATTGAACGGGTATACGTACTACACCAAGGATCAAGATCGTAAGAGCAGTTACCAAAATAGCGGTATAGTGCTGGTTGCTGAGACTAGTTCTAATAACCAAGGCACTACAGAAGTGTACTATGGCGTGATCAAAGAGATCTGGGAGCTTGACTACACCTTCACCACCATTCACAACAATGACCCTGCCTCGTGAGGTTCCTCGTCATAAAGTGGACGTGAAGAAAATCCCGACAAGATGGGAACCATGGCAGTTTGCTTCTGCAAACAAGTTTTCTTCATCAACGACCCGACAAGCAAGAACCGTGTTGTCGTAAGGAGAGGAAAAAGAAGGATAGTTGGTGTCGACGAAGTTACTTCACAACAAGACTATGAAGGTTTTCCTGATCCAACGTTAAAGTAAAAAGAAGAAGAAGCATCATGGACAATCCAGACAAGGAAGAAGTCAAGACCTCAGGAAAGAGAGGCGGCATACGCTAGAAGTGGCCACAGCGAGACACTAACATATAAGAGGAAGGAGAAGACCAGAAAGAAGAAGGACAAGATTGTGGAATAGTTGAAAATTTGTGTATCTTTTCGTAGTTGATGTTTAACGATGCTTTTGAATGGAAAATTGTAACTTGTATTATGTCAAATTTGAAATCAAAAGCTTAAATATGTTCTGAATTTGAAATAATTTGTTCAAATTTGAAATAAAAAATATGTTCTGAAATTGAAATAACTTGTTCAAATTTGAAATAAAAAATATGTTCTGAATTTGAAATAACTTGTTCAAATTTGATAGCAAAATGTCTTAAATAACTTGTTCAAATTTCAAATCAAATGTATTAAATATGTTCTGAATTTGAAATAACTTGTTCAAATTTGAAATCAAAAATTTGTTCTGAATTTGAAATAACAAATGTCTTAAATATGTTTTGAATTTGAAATAACTTGTTCAAATTTGAAATCAAATGCCTTAATTATTTTCTGAACTTCAAAATTACTTGATCAAATTTCATGGAAAAAAATTAGCCCACCCAGTCAACACGGCTTTTCGGGTTCGGGCCCAGCCCGGCGAACCAGGGAGCTGTCTACTACCTACTAATGCCGGTTTGACCGGGCCCACAGGGCTTTGACCGAGCCCACCAAGTACAATCGGACCAGCAACCGGGCCCACAGGCCAGGAACAGAGCACAACCGGGCCCACAGGCCAGGAGCAGAGTACTATGGGAATTTGAATCGGAAGCGATGACCAAGTTGGAGAATCCTATTTATGCTGGTCGAAACGACTGTAAACAAGCGAGGTGGGATTAAACTCCCAACTCGCTTCGCGGAAGCTCGCACTGAGGAGCACTAGTGGAGATGAAAACGCAAGCACCCCCACTGCGGTGAAACGAATTGAACGGCCACTAGTACTGAGCACTAGTGGCGGTGCGGGCAACTAAAACAACCACTGGTATGATTTTTCTTTTCTCGCCTATTTTTCTGTCATTTTTCTTTCTGCTATTTTTCTTTTTATTTCCATGATAGGAAGTTTGAGAGAGAATTCACCCAAAACTTTAGAAATTTTGGTATAAATTCGTAAGCCGCTGATACGCTTTAACCACTAGTGGCGGTGAGTGCACAGCAAACCGCCACTACTATTGACCACTGGTGGCGGTGCTTGTAGCTAGATCCGCCACTGGTATGATTCGCAGGATCATTGGAGATCCTAAGTTTGTGTACCGCGTATCAGTGGGGGTTCTCATGACAAAAACCACCACTGGTGATGAATTTCTAATAAGCTATTAAATTCATATTATATTCTCTGGGTTTTAAATGAATACACCACCTCTTAGTTTATGTGTATAATAATATTGTTTATCCTCAATAAATGTTTGAACCATAAATTCAAATGTTATATACCCTGATTTCTATGATTAAGTGTCATTATGTCTGGCTTTTGTGCAATAAAAATTATATAAAAATCATTTTTTCTCAAAAAATTGTCAATTTTGGTGTGGACACTTTCCTATTTCTATAGAACACCCCTAAAAAAATTGAACTTCAAACAAAGAAAACATGTCACATTTGGTTCATGCGGTTGGATGGTTTCTGAGAGATCTACCCTAGATGGTTCCAAAACGATAAATCAAAGTGAAAAAAAGAAGAACGAAGGTGCATACTTTTGAAGTTTTGGACAAAAATTTATATGTAAGATTGTTGATTGATAGAAACTTTCCATGCAAATTTTCAAATCATTTTGAGCAAAATTCAATTTTAAATAAATTAATAACTTGAATATGAACAACATAAACATATAAATTGTTGATGATATTTCTGTATTTAGGTTTGAAACTTTGAATGGGACATGATATTAATAGTTTACACTCAAAAGTACAGGTGTTTTAATTTTTGGGTGTACACAGAATATAATATGAATTTAAAACTTGATTTAGAAATTAGTATCAGTAGCGGTTTTGCAGGTAAACCGCCACTAGTGCTAGCTCCAGGAGCACTGAGCAACACCAGTGGCCGGTTTTGCAAATAGACCACCATCCGTGCTAGCTCCAGTGCTATAGGCACTGAGGAGCACTGGTGGCGGTTGGCGGCACAAACCAGCCACTAGTGCTCGATCCAAGAGCACTGGTGCAGCACCAGTGGCCGATTTTGCAAATAGACCGCCACCGGTGCTAGCTCCAGTGCTATAGGCACTGAGGAGCAGTGTTGGCGGTTGGCGGCACAAACCAGCCACTGGTGCTTTGCTTGCTGAAACGCCACTAGTGCTGGCGCAAAAATCCCCTTGGCCAACACTAGTGGCCGTTCTTTCTCTCGGACCGCTACTAGCGCTGCCGTGCTATAAGTAAATAACGACGGAACTTGGCGAAATTTCGAACAATCACCCGCGCGTCTCTCAGACTAGCCGCGGCACAGCTAACCCTAACGCAGGCGAAGCCCTGCCGCGTCGCCGAGTCGCCGCCCCCGCCGTTCCCCTCTCCCACCCGCGTCGCCACTGCCGCCGCCGCCGTTCCCCTTGCTCCCCCACCCACGTCGTTCCCCTCTTCTCTTCCCCTTCTCTCTCCCGCATCTCCGACTCGCCGGCGCCCGCCATGGTGCGAACGCGGGGAACCGGCCGCCACCATGGCTTCTCCACGGCGTCGGCCACGGCGGATCTCCCGCCTCGCGACGAGCCGACGGATTAGGCCGCCACCCTGCCGCACAACGGAATCGGGCTCGCCGGACTTCGTGGAGGTCCGAACTCCGGCGGGCCCCCGCGACACACCACCGGCCTCCCCGGCCGCCGGCACCGACGAGGTAAGTTCCTCATGTTACTGTTTCTGCAATTAGGGATTAGGGTTAGGGTTAGAAATTAGGTTTGTTGCTGCTCCTTGGGGTTAGGGTAAGAAATTAGGTTAGAAATTAGGATTAGGGTTAGGGTTAGAAATTAGGGATAGGGTTAGGGAAATTAGGGATTAGTTGCTGCTGTTTAGGGTTAGGGATTAGGATTCAAATTTGGAAACATATAATAAAATTGTACATTTTTCACATAGTGGGAATAGCTTGATGGAAGTAACATGCTTAGGGTTTTGATGAACAAATTAATTATGTGATGATGTGGCATGCTTGATGGGAGTAACATGCTTAGGGTTTTTCTGAACAAATTAATTATGTGATGATGTGGCATGCTTGATGGAAGTAACATGCATGCCGTTGATGTGGGCCCGGCCATCATGCCGAGGCCGTTGAAATTTAAGGGGACGGCCATCGCGCCGAGGGGGTATATGTGGGTGGGTAATTTTTATGCAGGTTTCATTATCGGGTAGACCAATTCGTTAGCTTTATAGCACGGGTCATGCTGAATTTTTCTAGATTTACAGTACGGGTCATGCCGAATTTTTCAATTTTGTAAAGTAATCCATGTAAGCGCATTGTATAGGAACCTCAGGGTCGTGATGGAGAATACCCAGAGGACTCACCTTAGGTTTCTTCGTCGTCGGGCACACCAATAGCCCATAGTCAAAATGACGAGCCTGAACACGGCGGCGGTGATCCTTCGGGCTTCAATGCAGGCTCTGAGGCTACCACGTCACAGGCTACTTCAAAGAAGAAGAAGGCGCCGCGTGGGTGTAACAAGCTGACGAAGGAGAAATTCATCATCACTAGGACTGACGACGTGGGGAAACCCGCGAGTCCAAAGAGGGTCGCGTCGTGTTTCACCAACATATGCAATGCAATCATTTGCGAGTTCACGAACATCAATCAGAGATGGACTGAGGTTCCTGAGAGCGGAAAGCAAGATTGTTATGCCAAGGCATGGGAGAGGTTCGAGGTGCCTGATCCCGTGCTTCGTGAAGAAGTATTCGGAGCGATGAAGACCACAATGCGTAGGGGTCAGAGCAATTGGGGTACCAAGGCCAGAGCTTTTTTGAACGAAGATTGGGAGTCGGTGATTCATAAGAAATGGCCGAGGATCACAGAGGAGGAATGGGAGTTCAAGGAGAGGGAAAAGGATCCAAGATTCATAGCAACCCAAGAGTGGTACGCGACGCTACGTGCCAAGAGGAAATTAACCACTGCCTTGGCAATCTTGGTATCGAGGGAAAGAAGCCGGTGTGGGCGAAGGAGGACGCCGAGCTTGCGGCATGAGGGATAGTCCCTCCTGCCCCAACAATGCTCCGTCATGATCGATCCACCACCTTTGTGCGCAGTACCATGACCAAAGAATAGTGGGCGGGCCTGAAGCCTATCCGCGAAGACCAGAAAGTTTTAATCGTAAGGCCTCAACCGCCACTTCTTTTTCAGTTCAGCTTCTAACACACTCACTTATAAATTGGCACCGACTTTGTCTTATTTCAGGACAAGGTCGCTGAGTTCAAGTCGGAAGGCTCCCACGACAAGCTCCATGCACAGTGGGATTCACCACTCAGCTATGCTCTAGGAAGAAATGAGCACGGGTGCCATATTCGAGCCTTAGGAACCAGGGCCCTTCGCCGCAAAGTCTTTCCTCAAGAGAAAGAAGGCCGGAGCCGTAAAAGAAAGGCCAAGAAGCACGAATAAATAATAGAGGTGGCGAAAAAGGCGGCGAGGGAGGAGTTTTTCGCTTGCTTGAAAAAAGCAAGGGACTCCGGCCAGACTATGGAGGAGTTCGTTGCTACATATGATGGCAACCGGGGCGCGGCACCGACGCCTATGACTCCGAATGATCATCAGTCAACTCCGAATCCTTCGCCGCCACCGTATAAGAGCAGTGCTGGCTCCGGCACCGAACACCAGGATGACCCTGTTGGCCCATCTGATGACATCCCGATAAGCTCTTTACTGGTACCATAGTATATATACTCAATTACGTCATTCTTCACACCATAACACTAACGTACGTATGTTAATTTGTTTGTCATGCACAGAAGAGTACTAAGAGCCTGATATTGATGCCATCCATCGGGAATCTGGTAGGCACGCGTCGTATGCTGATGCCAAGAATGTCGGTCATGCACAACACGCCCATGGCACCGGATCATGTCAGGGTGCAGGTGGACTACGTGCTCCCGGAATTTGACAAGACGCCGGTCCCTTATCCTCTAGAGGAGGAATCAGTGACTCTAGGGCTATGCCGAGGCACGTACATCCAGTGACCCAGGAGGTTGGTTGCCCTCGCTACCCAACGTTCTCCCTCCCCGTCGTGTCCCGGAGCGTGACCGGCTTCCGCTCGACGACTTCCCTCTCCATCACCCCTTGGCCCATCCCCCAGTAAGCCGGCACGTCCGGATTCACCAACGTCGGGGCAAGGAGGCTTCGATTTCAAACCAGTGGAAGACTGCAGCGATGATGACGCTGCATCAGCTCATGTGCCACCACCCAATCCATCGTCGCCCCACCGTAAAGACAGCCAACCCTTACAACCCCCACAACCTGCACCCGTGCCACGGAAATTTGTGGCGGGCGCGCTAGAGTGCGCGTCTGGCAAGCAGGTCTCCCAGACCTTCAAGGATCAAGAGGAGGCCGAGTTTTTGAAACGCCGGCGCACCAATAAGACGGGGTCCAAAATTAGCAAGAGATCCAATGACTCGAAGAGTAAAGAGTTGGACTCAACGGGCAAGCAACCCAGCAATCCGCCAATAATCGAAGGGAATTGGGAAAACCGGCAAGATATTTTGAATATGAAGCCCCCCCTGTAGCTGGTGATTTAGTCGGCGGAGCCTACTTCATGGCTAGGGAATTCGAAAAAGTGCTGATGTTCTACCTTGGACAACCGATGGTCAGCCTTAAGGACCTAAGGAGCCTGCCGCGAGAGATGCGAGAGCTACATGGCTACTACATGGCATCATCAGCTAATTCTGCACAACATAGTCAACAGATGAATGTGAAGGTGCCAGAGTATTATGGCTTCTACGGTGCCGAAATGGGGGACCTACAGACAAAGGAATTTACCTTCGGCGTGGACTTCCTTGACTTGTTTCACGTCTTCAACCAAATGTGCTTAGACAACAACATGTTAAGACTCTGGTATGTATACTTCACATGGGAGTCCTTCCGCTGAAAGAACCACACGTTGCCATCGCCGATCCTCTCCTGTTCAGCAAAGCAACCATCGGTCTAGAAGAATGGAAACGGGGTTCGAGAGAGAAGGCAATTTCATAGCTATCTAAGTTCTTCGCAATGCACAAGCAACGCCGTTATGTTCTTACACTGTACCATTTAGAGTAAGTTGTTCTCATGACCATTGCTTTCTTTCTCGTTCCACTAAGTTGTTCTCTTTTCGGTTATAAATGTGTGTTCTTTTTGTAAATAGCGAACATTGGGTGGTGGTGGCCTTCACTTTCGAAGAAGGGTCGGTGACGTATCTTGATCCACTCCGACGAAAGAAAGGCTATGAGCAGCGCGACTTCAAAGCCGTCAAAACACTCTTCGAAGAGGCGTGGAAAAAGGCGGTAACTGAATATGAGTTGCCAAGCTACGGTGGGAAGAAAATAACCCATCACAGAAACTTTCCATGCATACAACAGCCGCAAGGTACGATCTTCTGTGGATACTACTGCGCGTACATCATCCGCAATTGGATCACCAATTTCAAGCCCAAGACGAAGATGACCTACCAGCAGATGGTGGATTACTTCAAGACGGAATCAGAATATGGACACAACCCACCTGTTCTTGTGTTCGATATTCAGAGGGAGATAGCCACAATTCTCAACAAAGAGGTCCTGAAGGAAAACAGTGATTTTTATGAAGGCGAGGTTGTGCCGATGTATTGAAACTTTGATGTACAATGTTAAATATTAAATATCTGTATTTTTGTAATAAGTTTTGTGAACGGATGCTGTTATCTTATCATGGATGTGTGGTTTTCTCATATATATATATATATATATATATATATATATATATATATATATATATATATATATATATATATATGAGGGTTCCTGTTCACCGCCACTAATAAAGTACAGTGGCGGTTGCATCCCACCGCCACTGGTGCAGTACCAGTGGGGGTGACCGAGAACCGCCACTGGTGCTACGAAAGCATACCAGTGGCGGTGAGGCATCACAGCCACTGGTAGTATACCAGTGGCGGTGTGTAATGTACCAATGGCCGTGACGACACACCGCCACTGGTATGTAACAGTGGTTGTCCTTCCCACGGCCACCGGTGCACTTTCTGAAGCTCCCTACGGATTACTAGCGACGGTTGTGGAAACCGCCACCGGTGCTAACCAGCACCGGTGGCGGGTATCATCACCGCCACCGGTGCTCATTCACACCAGTGGCGCAGACTTAGTGGCGGTCCGCGTTACCGCCACCGGTGTGTAATTCGGACCGCCGCTGCTAACCTTTTCCCGAGTAGTGTTCCCTGCTCCCCAATCGCCTGGTGGTTCGCAGAGGAGGGCCCGTTTCCGATGCCGCTTCACCCTTCCTGAGGTGCGGAACGGGTGAGGGTCGCGGTTTACGCGTGTGCTATTGTCAGTTTCCGCGTAGCTCAAATTTTTTCGGGCAGCGGCGGCTGACGAGTGAAGCAGTTATGCACGCTGAAGGAGGGAGCCAACGGCGCCGGTGGGAGATGAGAAAGATATGGTTTTTTTTGTTTAATTATTTTACTAACGTAAAAAGTTCATAATACATTTTCGAGTTTGGGGAGGCCGGAGGGTGTACCGAAGCAAGCCTCTGCAGAATATATATTTATCTGAACAGAAGAGCACAATATACAGCTCTCCCCCATCACATGTGCTCACGATTTCAAACTTAATTTCTTACAGCTAAGATGTACTTATTTTGAAACTGAAAGTGCATAGACAGAAGATGCACATCCGAGAGTATCCATGCATGTTTACAAGCTAGAGGGGTATAGGCTCGATGAACTGCTGCTCTATCTTGTCTTTGTTGCCACGGCTGAACGTGTAGCGGTCAATTTTATCATGGAACAGCCAGGTCATGTTCTTGGTGAGTCCGGCGACTCTGTTAACAAGTGGGAGCAGCGCACGTCGGTCAAATCTTGTCTGATTGATAGTTCTCCATGCATCTTCCACCATATTATCCATCACGGCGATAGCTACCTCACTTGTAACATGATGCTGGTTTATATAGCTATCAATGGTGCTGGCCACATCCATTTTGACCTTCCCTTGCTTTGAACATGCACACATTCAATTGGTTATCAATCCGGTTATTTACCATGAAAAAGATCATTTTTGTATAATAATCAAGGGAGATGCATGACATGTTATATGTACCTTAAATGCAGCCATGTCATCCATAAAACGTGTCACCTCACCACAAGACTTTACGGCATCGGTACAGCCAAGGGCCCACTCGAATGCTTCCTTGGTTGCTTCCTCACCCATACCAACAAGCAGACCGATGCATAGAAACGGAGTCGCTGCGGAGATGACTGAGCACTTGACATGATCTTCAAAGCTTGGTGTGTAACTATTATGAAACCATTCAGCTTCCTGTTGGTAATATCTGCATAGAGTATGGAATTGTGTGCATATTACATGGAGAAGAATTTTAAGATTAGGAGAGTGAGTTATAATGATTCTGCAGAAATGACAATAGAATTGATAGATAGATTACCGCTTTCCTACAATAAACAATGCGGTACTTGTGATCTTGTTTCAGTTCATCCTCCAACTCTCTGTAGGTATCCATCAACCTGATATAGTACTTCTTCAAGTATTCTGGTAAAATAGGAATAGCACTCTCATCCCACCTGCACGTACGTCCAATTAGTTAACTAGGAGTGGCATGCATATGAGTATATAGTATACAATATTAGTAACTAGCAGAGGAGATTATTGCCAACCTTTGTATGGCTTCGTTGAGCTTTCGGCCCTCCTCTAAGGTTGCATGTATATCAAAAGTGTCATCTAACAGGCATACTAGCTCAATTAACTTGGCAAGGATTATTCTTGCACCTCCATAGTGTTGTTCATAGTACACATTGTAGGACCAGAAGTAACATTCAACCATACGATGCCGAGAGTAGCTGAGTCCCACGTCTTCATATAGATCGTTTGCCCATCTTGGTAAGCTAATCACCTTGAGATCAAAGCTAATTTAGATAAAAATCACTAAATCAAGTTTATCTGCGTCCATTCATGATTGAGCTTGTATGTAAAACGCGTTCTTACCGACAATAAGCCTTGAGCTCTGACTGGTGAAGACGCTGCAGGAGATTAAATTCGAGCTTTGCAAGCTCTAGCACCAAAGGGTTGCATTCTTGTTCATGTTTGTACTCTGCAATATAATAGGGCACGTCCAATCTCTTTGAAATCCTTGGTAATGGTATCTCAAGATTTCTTTTGACTTGCTCAGATAAAGGGTAGTTAAGACTGTTTCCCATGGATTCAAGATGATGCCTTGCAAAAGAGATGGCTTCATCAAGTTCTGATTCACCATGGATTGAAAGGTACGCTGCGTTGTATAAACATAACAGTCCCATTGGTTCTTTAGTTACATTCTTGTTGAAGCTCCCATCTTCCCCCTTGAATTTATTGAATACATCTGCAAGATAAAGTAGCATATGGAGGTAGATTTGTATTATTCTTACATATATATTCACTTAATTAACTGCAGTTTAGGTGAAGATAAAGTCCCATTGATTCCCACTTGAGAGTTGCCACTTGAATTACTTGTTTTGTACACTATCATCATGTAGCTTAAATCTAATTAAGTTGACGAATCAGAGCTGTTGGATTAATATCTAGATCTCATTCTACCTTTTTCTTTGTCACCCTTTTCAAATCTTAAAAGACAAATCATATCCAATGGTTGAATAATCAACTTATCTCTAACTAAAAGTCAGGCAACTTAGATATGGTAAGTAAGCTTCAGGTTAGCATATATAGAAACATATAAAAATGATAGATATACCGGAGAGACCCAATGTCCATGCTCTCTAAGCAAGCGAAAGCGAAGTGCAGCCTCATAGAGGCTACAGCAATTGGATTCACTCTCGTAGATGCCTTTTATTGCCGTGTTGATCTGTTCTTGAAAAAGATGATCTATGCCGAGACGTTGGAGCGCATCCAATAAGATCATTTTGTCTACGACAGTACCATTATTGAATGTCTTGAACAACATGCAAACGTCATCCTTCAGCTTGTCAGCTTTCACCTTCATGCATTCTTCAGATATCTGCATGGATGACTAAAAAATGAGGTTTTTTTACAGCAAAAGATGAGTTGGGACTAACCAAAAGGCAGGACGGATAAAAAGTGCACATAAAAAATGAAAATATTTACAACAATTTATAAAAAATTTAAGTTCCTGAAGTACTAGTGTTTTTTGTAACAATATGTACTAGTTTTAATCAATTACTATTATACTTTTACTTATCTCACATAATCCAATTATTTATTTATTTTGTTTGCACACGAGAGCGGTGTGTTGTGGCAAATGACCACGAAATTGTAATGATACTGAGCAAATACGCAATTTGGCGGTGTGTTTTAACAAAGGCCAGGAAATAATAGTATGTTGTGGCCAATTTTCTTATTGGTATATGATATATGATGATACATTTCGTTGGTGGTTTATGTCATTGATATATTGCATATGAATGGTGTATTTCATTGATATATGGATTAAAAAACCACGTGGGCACCAGTGTCTGGTTGGCACACACAATGAAAACTTTGTGAAGTAGGAATAAAATGGTGGGACCCATGGAGAGGCCACACCATGTGGGAAACAGTCATTTGGGTCCCTCAACAATAGATCCCTAATATAAGCACTCTCATTCACATACTTAAAATCTGTTTAGGCATACCATCTATTGAAGCCAAATCTTCCGTTGCAAAATAGGAGGGACGGGAGAAGATCGAACAGAGAAGATCAAGGCAGTGGCTCATGTACAGAGCAACAAAGGGACCTCGAGATAACGTTTGTTTCCAGTCATCACTTCCACCTAGATCATCCTACCAGCAGGCTATTGCCTCCATTTGTTTGTAATTTATGGATATATTTAATATTGCTTTATCTTTTCATATTCGTTAATTGATGGGATTGAGTGCAAGGTCCATGACAATGTGATTTTTCTGGAAACATGGAGGATGTGATAAAACTCACGAAAATTTATTTAATTCAAATCTCTAGATCGTCCATGCTGACAAGCAAGCGGGTTGAGAAACAACTCTTGATGTGGTGATGGAGTTGTGGGTGTATGACTCCATACAATAGGGTTCAAATCTTGATGCTCACAATTATATTTTAGGGGTTTTTCCTACACTGTTTCCTTAAAAAACGACTACTATGTTGAAGGGATAAGTACATGTTTAGTTGGAAAACAGAAGAAGGTAATTACGGATGATAAGTTACTATACTAACACTTTTTAATCCTGCAGTTTAACATTTCGTTGGAATAATACTATACCGCAAACAAAAGCAAGAAATTTCTCTAGCTGAAAAAGAACCGGATATGTGAAATATGGATGAAGTAAGAAATTTCTCTAGGGTAGGATCAATGATAACTTTCATATATTGCAAGCCGAAAATGGGTGGTGCATTTTGTTATCATTGATCCTACCCTAGAGAAATTTGCAACTACACAGTGCAGTCAATGAAAGTTAGCTAGGCATATGCTTGCACGGTGGATTATAAATTTATCATGGAGTACATATATATACCTGGAATGGCTCTGGCTCGTATTGGACGAAGAAATCATCCCACACCGATGGCTCGAAGCTAGAAACTCTCTGGGGAGTCGCCATTTGAATTGCTAGTTGTTTGTGTGCGCGCGCTCGTGGTGTTAGCTTCAGGAAGCACATATCACTGCTGGCCTTTATATACACGCATAGGTTTTGCAAAGCTAGCACAGGCAGACTCCAAAACTGCAGTTTGATTTGAGAAGGCTGCTACTGGAGTAAGATACAGATTGTCGTAGGCTGCTAAGACACAGATTGTCGTAGGCTGCTAATTAAGATCGACAACAATTTAATCCAGAGTATCCAGACGGCTTCGAGTGCTTGATCTTCACCGGCCGGCATCACAAGATGGAAGACAGAAAAAGTCAGATCGTACGTAGTAATCTAGAGTCTTGTTGTGCATTAATTCCAACGTGCGTGTTGGACTTGTAGGTTTATTGAGTCGTCAGTAGGAATAGGAAAATTAAGCCGTACGTCAACGCATGTCAACGTCAACGTTGGCGTCTGTTGTGATCGTTTGAGGTCCATCTACACTTGGCTACCGAACGACAAAAGTTTCCAGGGCACCGGTATATATTTCCCACTAACGTGCGTGGTAACTGAAAAAATACCGCTTGGTACGTTACCGCCTGATATCTTTTAAACGATTTTTGGATTTGAGTTTTTCCCCGTAGAATACAGTTTTATTTTAAATTCCTTTGTAGACACAAAAACATTATCATAAGACAAAATCATTTGTTTATGTTCTAACCATGATGCATGCTAGGTAATATACTCTATAGTTCATGCTTAAATTCAAAAGATTCAAAATTACGGTGTTTTGTGCTTGATAAGTTCATTTAGTTACCTGGTGGTAACCTTGATATACACCTCTTTGTGAGTAAATTTAAATAAATTGTTTACTTTTATAGAAAACTATATATATGGGCAGATGCATTCTTTCCTAAGTAATGCTATGGTGCCATCTACATGTTAACATTATAATATTTGAAAGATCATTTTTCTGTTGAATTTTCAGTAGATTCTGAGGGTCAACAACCCAGATTCTTCTTTGTTCTATGTTCTACTTTTATTTTATTTTTCAACATGTGGAGTTCTTTTCCTTAGCGAAATCGCAAGCGTATGCTCCTCAATCTGAAAAAAGGACTTTTAATTTTTCATGAAGTTAGTTACTCCCTCCGATCCATATTAATTGTCTCAAATTTGTCCAAATATGGATGTATCTATGTTTAAAAAGTGTCTAGATACATGTAATATTTTAACAATTAATATGGATCGGAGGGAGTACTAGAAATTGTGCTTTATGAAATGCAGAATGGGCCAGACAAAACTGAAGAGTGTGGTAAATATTATATACGTTTCCAAAGTATCTATTTTAGTGAAAAATACTCGGTATGAATATCTATTAATAATGGGAAAAATTAAGAGGGAATACGTACAATTTGGAACGGTCTTTGGAAGTTAAAAATAGTCACTGTTATCATTAAAAGGTGGGTGAAATAAAGATTGAAGATTTTTATGTGAAAATCGATCATTATCTGGTTTTATATACCAACTAAGACACGTTGTTGTATATCATCCAGAATTGAATAAGTTGGAGTTGAGAAAAGTAATGGAGCCAATGCCACATGCCCTCTCACTTTTCAGGTGCAAAGAAACCTATTTGATTTTGTGAGCTCACTGCTGAGCATGTTAGAGAAATAAGCACATATAAGACAATATCAAGCCATACAATGTTGGTGCTCGTTCGTTTCTAAACAAAATCATTGAATTTCTCACCGGATAATCTAATTTAAGTTTTTATTATATAGGATTCCAGCAACTTAAATAAAATCAGGATGTTTCTAAACATTGTGACGAGAAGGCATTAGGAGCTAGTACACCAAAACAAACTAAACAATTGTACATACTAGCTAAGTGTCCTCGCGATTACTGTGCAGTTGATAACTAGCTAAATCCCCCTGTGCACATCGCTTGCTGAGTCACCATGTTAATCATTAATGTATTATTGAGTTTTGAGCTAGTATTATTTTGCAATTTCCGATTGCCAACTGTTTCGTGGAATTTCAGCACCATTATGTCATCGAAAATGTATATATTAATCCCTTATGTGTCTAGAAGAAATTGTTGTATATTGATACCATTATCAGTGCATTTGCATCTAGAAATGTATATATTAATCCCTGCAATGAGATATATTGATGGATACCAATATTGATATTGATACTTTACGCATAGAGATGAAATTGATATTGAAACCATTATCAGAGCATTTTGCAGCTAGTAATGTCGTGCCTGCAATGAGATATTGATAGATACCAAAACGTAAGGTTTTATTGAGAAGAAAATTGTTGGATGGGATTGATATTGATACTTTATTTATGCATAGAGAAGAAATTGTTGGATGAGAAGAAGTATGTATTGATATTTTGTATCTAGAAATTGAGAACGAGTCCATCAAGACGGACAACTTCCGCCTCCATGTCGTGTGCCCCATCGATCGGCGGTGTGATGTGCAGCTCCTAATTTCACCATTTGAGAGTCATTTTGACTTGTTAATGATGCAAAACAATGCTTAGGCATGTGGTAGGCTGAAGTAGTACTTGCGTCCACAACAACTTTTTTTTTTCAAAAGATCCAGCCCGGAGAGCTGGCTTGCATACCTTAAGCATGGAGAAATACGTACATAGGCGCAGAGAGGCGATCAAAGAAGAAAATTACCTCTAAATATACTCTTTCTGTTCCATATTAAGCGTGGTTGAATGATGCCCGAATGGATGCCACCAGATTGTGGTTGGCTCTGATGATGTTGAAGCGTGTTGAAGTGACTCAGATTATGAAGCAAGGAGGGCAATCGTATGGAAACACTGGTGCTATCTTTGATGCTTGCTATAGTTTGGCCTCAGATTTCATGAAGATCTTCTTCGAACAATAGCTGCCCGCAAGAAGCAAATTCAGTTGCTCGTGAGCTTGCCAAACTGGCCAAGGACTTACCAGGTCAATCTTTAGTTTTTTTGTTTACGAAATGCAGCAGAGCTACTTTTCATTTCTTAAGAAAGAGAACAAGTAACTAAAGTTATTTACAAGCTCATAAAAGAATGAGCAAAGCAAGAGTAGACTGGACTAGAAGAATCTTGGTTTAATATCCTACTCTTAGCATTGCACATCCTTTGGTTAATGATGTACGAGTAACAATTATCACAAGTTAATAAAAAAGGTACTTTTGCTTCTTCTTTTTTGAGAGGAAAAAGAGGTACTTTTGCTATATAAAAAAAGAGGGAGCAGATGTTACCTCCAAACTTCCAACGCAACATGCTAAACTTGCAACTTCGGTGATGTGCGGGCCTAGCGAGCTTGCTTCGCCCCAAAGCCCATTTATCAGGTCATCTTCTCGGCTGTAAAGCCCGACTTGAAGCGGGCCTTGTCAGTTTTTTTTTAGGGCAAGCGGGCCTTGTCAGTCAGTGACTGCGCTTGTTCGATCGCCTCCATCTCCATCCGTCTCTCCCTCCGGATCGAGCCGCCGCTCCAATCTCCTCCCGCCCCACAGCCGCCGTCCACCAGGTTCCAGACGGCCTCAAGGAGGACTTTCCTCCCGTGCCCACCAACGCAACTGTCTGCGAGGAAGCAGCAAGTAGAGGCTAGAGATCTGGAGGCGACGGAGAGCGAGCACCCGGCGCCGGCGGATGGAGAGCGCCCGGAGAGGGGCATCAGATCGGCTCGTCTTCATCACCGGCCAGACCCGCGGCCTCCCCTCCGACGATCCCAGGTACCTAGTTAACCTACCACAGCCCGTTTAAAACATCTCATTTTCGGCTGCCTTCACGTCAGATTGGATTAGATCGTAGCTAGTGTTGTTTGGGAACGCAATTCTCTGTCAGGGGACTTGGTGGGTCAAAAGCCGATTGCTGGTGCATGCCCATCTTGTTTCGAGGTTTGCTGCTGCTGATGCCTTGAACAACTCTCCGTTTAGTTATTGGATTTTCAATATCCGGTAGAAACCACACATATTACAGGTTTCGTTCTGCCGAATATCAGGTTTCCTGGTCACTGTTCATGAAAATTTCTAATTTTAGGATTGTTCGACGTGTAACCTGGAATTCATGAATGCACTTCGTCTAACAGGGCACAGACATGGGCTGGCATATTGCCGGTACCATTCATGAGAATCTTCTACCCAAATTATCAAGTATTGATGCGTGTTTTGGTGAAATGGTTTGAAAAAAAATTCATCATATCATTCATCGTGTCGGCTCATTAAGAGACATGGAGACCTGTGGATATTCAGCTTTGTCTGGTTTCTCTGTTGAAACATAACCATATAGTCAGTTATCGTGCAGCCTGTCACCATGTGTTGATAGTTTTCCAGGCCACTCTTTTGGTTTTCCAATTTCATATTGATATCACCTATCAAGCACAATGCTGTCTTCTACCCATTTGATTGCTTTTTGTTTCAGAATTCTCCTTGTCCTTGTCTGTCTCTTTTATTTTCACTATGGACATACGATTATTCGCTTATAGACCACTGCAGTTTGTTGCTATACATTCTCCTTGCATATCATATTCTTAGCTCAGCCGATCAAAGTTTAATCATTTTGACACTATTTTCCTGGTTCCTTACAGATCTACTAAAATGCTAAAACATATATTATGGCTTCTTAAGCATTATGCCTTGATCAAAGTAGTGGCCATTTTGCAGCTTCACCGCTTAGTTCTAGTGCTACACGACAGCTATCCAAAGGTGGCATTGGTACTGAAAAGTCGAGCTATTTGGAGAAGTCAGAGCTCAGACCCAGTGCCTGCTCCCCGAAATTCAGCCAACTGACGGGTCCTGTCAAAAATACTCAATCATAAAGCCCATACCTTCTCCAGATATTCAAGACAAACAGTGTAGTTCCTAGAATTCAGCGAGTAGGAACCGCCATTGCGAAGTCATGATGATAAAGCTCTCAGCAATTAGACTAGTAATGATGGACCAACAAGTGTGCAGTATTGGAGGAGATGGGAATGAAACCCAGACTGGTGTCTCAAACCTGTCTAACCAATCAGGGGCTTCAGCTTCTTTTGAAACTCTGAAGGAACTCCTGGATTTACGCTGCAGGAAATGATCCAGGCTGCATCAGTGACAGAAGAAAACTGCCTTTTAGCATCTGGTGCCACCACCTTTCTGCTGGTTCATTCAAAATGGGGACTGGTTATCTGTGGCACTATCACCAGGAAATTAGTTGGTACAATAGCACTCCTGTTTCTTATTGTAACCAACATAACCATTGTCATGTCCTTGTTGACGGAGAACAAAGATCCCAATGCGAGGGCCGAGAGGCAGGCTGGCTGGCAGCAACCTTGGTTCTGCTGATTGCTTAGGACTAATGTTGGAGGTAGGTTTTCTGCCATAGAAATCACTGGGGGCTCTGCTCATGGACTGCAGCAGCGCTGTCATCCTGACCTGTTATATTGGAATTTTGATTGTAGCTTTCACCTTGATCTTGTTCCGTGGATTCTGAGAGGATTTAAATATGTCGCAGAGATGTTCTTAAAAGTTACTTTCTTGTCTAAGGTACTGAGATGTGTATTTATCTGATATTGTAACATCCTCTTTGGCTGCATTGATTTACTTACAGTTTTGTGCGCATACAAACTTATGCGGAAAATTGAGGTAACAGTATCCACCGCAAGCGTTGTACAGTTAACTGTGGTTCAGTTATAACAGGTTAGCTGGACCTATGTATCATAATGCCTTTCCATAGTGGCAACTGATGCACTTGGAGCTTTTCTCTTCTGCTGTGGCTATTTGGGGATCTTATTTGGCCCACATTTGGTTCCTGTCCTTAATATCCTTTGTTCATTTAGCCAGCTGGAGTTTCCTTCATCCAGAGTGTTCATTACTTTCTCATTAAGTTGCTGCTGCTGCTGCTGTATGTGTTACCCTGTGCTTTTTTGGAACAAGTCTTAACCTGTGCTGAGACTATCTTTATTATTCCTCTATATTTTTGCTCTGTATGATCAACAGAAATAAATGTTGCAGTTTATAATGTGTACTATCCATTTTTGGCAGGTAAAAAAAAATCTTGGACGATCTCAGGCAGTGCATCTATCTTTGATGAAACCGCATGATGGTAAAGGTGTTCACTCTGTTTCTTTCCTTATGGGTTATGGTCACTTATGGCACCTGAGCAACCAAATCATACAAATCTTGTTACAGTGATACATATTCTTCTTCATTTTTTTCACTTTATCTTCTGTCATATTTGATCACCTTCAGCAGAGATGTTATTCTGCAAACTAATGAATAACCTTATCATAATTGCCCAGCTCATATCGAATAGAAGTCTCCCCATGTTTCTTTTTTTTCTTACTGATGACTGTGGACTTAAATCATTGTTTATCTAATAATAAATTAATGATGTTGTTTTATGTCAGTCGTCTAACGTGTTACCTTCCTTTTTTCATCTCCTTCAAGTAGGTCTGTATACCGGTAGAACCTTACATCTTTCAGGACTGCTGACTCCTATTATTCTTGTTGTTTACAAACATCAAGGATGTTGATTGTAACATATGGATGAAGGAACTGCTACATAAACTGTGAACATAGGTACAGTCTGCATAAGGTGATTAAGTTTACTTGCAAAAACCATATGAACTCTGTATGTTTATTTATTCCATGCAAATCGCCTACTAGTTTAAACACAGGTGTGCTAATAAAGATGATTATGATTCAGCAAGCTCCTGTAAGTCATTTTCACATTTCGGCCATGGCTAGATTTTATTGATGATGCCAGTGGTTTTGTAACTACTTTAAGCAGCCCTAGATATCTTTGGCATGCACATTTTGACTCCTATGTGGAAGTATAACATCCTGTAAAGATCTTTGGTATGCACAAGGAGCATAAGTCATCATGTAGCGAGTTCTCGGTGATCACACCAACCTTGAACTTGGTGATAGAGGTACTAGGATCTATGACATGAACTGTGGTGTAGTGCTCCTCACTAGGAGTGAGTTCCTCCTTGATGCCTTGAAGTTGCATCGCCTTATTTCCGGTGTCTCCTCCATTTTGTGCTAGTCTCACAACGATACCATAATCAATTGTCCTGCCCGCACCACCTTGCAGGTGATAAGAGTATCCATCATCGATGCTCACATGATGGATCTCATTGCTCACTATAATGCCCTTGAAGCCATACATCACATTTGGGAGGATGATGCCATTGGGAACATTTTACGTGACCTAGTAGCTTTGAGATCATTGACGGTCCAGGCACAACAAAGTGCATTGAAGATATTCACATGTCTCCCAAGTTTGCCCAATCATGTCAATGACATTAGATGTGTCATGGGTTTTATCCCATTACTAATATCGCTGCATACCGACGTAGTGCGTGTATATGCCGATGCCCTATTGTTGTTGTCGCCGTTTGTGCCATGCTTTTCATGTGCCATGGCAAATTCCTATTGCATCACACACACACACACCACTTCTGCAAATTGACAACATGATAACTGTTCTTGATCGTCTATAGCATTTCAGGTCGGCCATTATGGTCGACTCAGACGTGGACAATGTAACCATTTATGTGCTTCATGCACTACTAATTCGTGATCATGAATAGCAACATAAGATTTCAGATTTTGCACTTGACATCCTTATTACATGGAATATCGAACACATAATCCAACACCTGCGCAAGGACATTGATGCGGTGGTTACTACGGCTGAATACCATGCTATACTAGAGAAGGGGATCAATGTATGCAACAAAAAATATCTTATTGGCTAAAGACAACATGTCTGAGAGGAAATCATGATGACAATGATACTGTTATATGTCTATGTCATACAGTTTAATGTTGTTTTGTCCTTTGAATAAACATTCATTCTATTGTGTAATTTGTTTTTCAAACGCATTTTAGTTCCTTTGATGTTGTCCTGAATAGTTTTTTGCTCAAAATCTCTTAAACAGACGCCAAACTAACACCCAAGTTCTAGCACCTAATTATGGTGACCATAGCAACAAACTGGATCTTGGTGAATTTATTCACAAAACACGATATCATTTGATTTTTGATTTGTCAAATATAGAATTTGATCAAACAGCACAGATAAAGAAATGTTTAGTGTAATCACCTGTTTCAGTGATTCTTGAATAGCAACTACTTGTAGGACGGCACCAATAGAAGAGGTTTGTATTGCTTGGAGATTCATGTGAGTAATTAGTGTTCCTTGATCAGAATGCCGAACTCAATAGAAGTCTTCACTGGGAAGGAGAATAAAAAACAATCTCCCTATTCATACCTTTTGGAAGATAAAAATCTCCACCCTCCTGCAACAAATTTTGACAAGCGATCCGCCATAAAATCAAACGATTCTTCAACTAATTTACATTGCAATAATTGCTAGGAATTGTTTGAAAACTGAATTCTGATATAAAGATGTATATGTTTCATAGATTGAGCTGTATCTGTCTTATCAGTGCATCAAATGACATTATGATGTGGCATAAATTTACCAAGATCCAGTTTGTGTTATGTTAAAAGTAATTAGCCGCTAAACCTTGGCTGTCAGCTTGTCTTTTGTTTAAAAGATTTTGACCAAGTACTTTGAACAACATCACAACAAATAAAATGTGTATGACAAACAAGTTACGAAATAGAATGATAGTTTATTCAACGGATAAAATGATATGCATTTGTATGACATAGACATAGAACAATATCATACTCTATGTGATTTCCTCTGAGACATGTTACATTTAGCCCATCAGGTATTTGATGTAGCATGCGTCGATCGTCTTCTGTAGCATATCGCGGTATTCAACATTAGTGACCGTTGGATCCATCTCGTTACGCACGAGCTGGACTATGTTTTCGACGTTCCGTGGATTGAGGATGTCCACTGCGAGGTCCAGAATCTTCTGTTGCAGTACGTGATCACGGATTACTAGTGCACGAAGAACACAAATTGCTACATTGTCCACATCCGAGTTAGCCTTGATAGCTGAGCTGAGCTGCCGTAGACGATCAAGAACCGTTATCACGTTGTCGATTTGTAGAGGTGGGGTCTTTGAGAGGCAATTGTAGTAGGCTTTTGTGATAGCACATGCAAAGCCTGGCACAAACGGGGACAATGACAATAGGGCATCCGCGCATCCACACACTATGTCGGTATGCACCGACGTTAGCAGCGAGACGAAGGCCACGACACATCTCATGTCATTGACATTGCCGGGCAAGCGGGGGAGGCATGCACATAAAATCTTCAGTGCACCTTGCTGCGCTTGGACTGTCAATGATCTCAGATCCACTGGGTCACGTAAAATGTACCCGAAGGCCTCATCCTCCCAGCAATTGTTTATGGCTTTGAGGGCATTGTAGTGAGCAAGGGGGTCCATCATGCGAGCATTGATGATGCATGCTCTTATAGCCTTCAAGGTGTTGCGGGCTACACGGTTGATTGTGATATTGTTGTGAGACTGGCACAAAATGGAGGAGAGGCTTGCAATAAGGCGATGCAATTGCACGGCATCTGGGAGAGACACACCCATGGTGAGGGGCACCACAGTTTGGTTCATGGCGGAGATCCTAGTAATGTTGTCGCCACCCTCGAGGGTGGATGTGATCACCGCAAACTCACTACATGGTGATTGATGCTCCATGTGCACGGCAAAGATCTCTACGGAGTGTTATGCTAACCTTGATATTTGTACAAGATCTTAGATCCTAAATTTTGTGGTTTGTAACAATGAGACTTCGGGCTTGGGGGTGTATTGCCGGTAGATGCGAGTAGGCTTCGTTTTGGGGTGATTACAAATGACAGATGGATGGCTTTATATAGCGTGCTACCACATCGTATATATAGGAAATACCTAACTCGTAGTAATAGCAATATTATAGGTGGTCATTCTTAGCTCCAATAGATATACATCCAACTTAATTGGCTTCCTGCTAATCTTATAAGTGGCCAATCTTAACTCCAAGAGATATCTATCGAGTTAGTTGATTACTCGCTAATCTTATAAGTGGCCAACCTTAAGTCCATTAAATCCAAGGGATATCTACCTGAATTAGTTGACTTCTGACCCAAACGTTACGTTACCTGGAATGTTGTACCACAATAACATATCTTCTCTCCTGGACAAGAAGATTTTTTTTAGTTCAATTCACACAGTGCTTGAACAAATCATCGAGGGGGAGCCCAGATGGTGGCAAATTCTAAAGCTGGTCCCCACACATCGCAAGTACGGGTAGAAGCCACGGCGCGGGTTACAATAATAAGATTTTGTATGCCATCCAGATCAGACGATAAGGTGTCAAGTGTGATCCCAGCAACATCCCACTTCTAGTTCAAAATTTCAATTTCAGTACAAATTTTGAAGCACAATTTTGAGCTAGCAAATCCCTAATGAACTAGAAGTGGGAATTAAGTGGGATCCCACTTACATCCCTATCACACGACCATCCTCAAACAAGTGTATCGGTAGTTCTGCAGTACAAGGGCACCATGGAACTTACTGAAGAAGCTCTCATGGAAAGAAGAGGATATTTTACAAGTGCAAGCCCTCTGAATCAAGCCTGTGTAGGTGGTTGAAATGATGCACTCCATAACTTTATCGTACCGTAGAACCGTGTCATGAGCGTGAGTGTGCATGCAAGCTGTGGGGCAGTGGAAATGGGAGAGTCATGCCTAGACTTTTTGTAGGAAATGGGAGTCATGCAAAGCAACCTCGGCGATGACAAACTTAGTAGACTTGTTTTGTGGTCAAGCATGGAGGAGGCTCACAGGCGTCGTGAAAATAGTTGTTATAGTAGTATTTTCCCACTACAGACACTCCAACAACTGCCAAGGATGCACGGGCGCTAGTCATGCAACGGTAATAAATGGCGGTCACCTTGTTCATCACCTCGGTCTTAGCCACCATATTGCAGATGGATGGCTGAACCTATGTGCGGTCCCACCGCCAAAACATGAAATAAATCGCACGGAAGTTGTTGTTGAAGGGTCACGGTCACTCACGATAGAGTGCGAAAAGCCATGCAAGTGAATATGTGAAATTGGTTTGTAGTGAAACACTCTAGCAGCATGCATATACTCATGCTGATTAGCCTGGATGACCATAGCCAAACGATTTATATTTGGTTAAGTTCAGTGGAAATAAATGGTTAAGGATATGAACCATAATTTATACCAGAATCGTAAATGGTTAAGGATATGAACCATAATTTAATTACCAGGAGTGTTATCAACTGGACATCGGCACAACTTACTGCCATTTTCTGCTCTTTTAGTCTGAAGATCGCATGCAGAGGTACAGGCCCTGGCATTGTCTATTCATTTGATTTAAGATTGTTTATTCTAGGTTGTGGTCCAACCTCGATATTTTTTTCATCGATTCATCAGTGCAGGTAATTTAAAGCTCTTGATGATATTATATATAGAGATATCTTATATTTGTGCCTTCAATTCATTACATTCCATGTTTTAGTTCAAAGGACGAAGCAATTTACTTTGATTTTCTTCTTTGACCAAACCACACCATGTATTTGTTCTGAAAAGCATCCATTGTGTTCTTTGTTGTTAATTTCAGAATCTGTCATCACTGGTAGAAAATGACTTCTTCTCATGCTCATGTCCAGCTCCAGTGTGTCCTTTCTGCCAATTCCTATTCACCCCTTCCATTGATTTTGCCATTTTGTTTCTTAATCAATGCTCAGGATCAAGGTTGTCCTCTAGGCGCGTGCAGGTTAGCGGGTGCAAAGATATTTCGTTGTTACTCTGTTTCTAACAATGCTTGAGTTTCAGTATATAACTGTGAGCTTTTAGGTTCTGAAATGTATATCAAATAATGAGGAAAGTGTGATGTCTTCTATTTTAGGTTTAGTTGTGCTCAATTTAATATGCATGTATTTCTCATTGTCATTGCACATTCCGAACCTTCTGAGTCAAAAGTTATCTATACATTTTTATACTGATCAGGTGGCAAGTTTTAGCAATGCTTCAGCTTCAAGCCTTCAATTGCATGCAACTTTCTTTCCATGAGCACCCTGTAGTTATGTTTGAATTATATACTATATTTGTTTTCTTTCCACCCTGTAGTTATGTTTGAATCATAGCCTATCATATCCAATTCTGTGTCTTATTATCTTTCTATGCATGCTGCTTATGCCCCACACCAAAAAGGCGTGTGACACGAGTGCCCGCGACAACACATTGACTAAGGCTGCATTTTGCACTGCAGGCATTTTTCAGAAGCACTCATTTATTTCTCAGTGCACATACTGATCATAAGAAACAATCTCAATTTCTGGATGCATATAAACAATCTGAGATTGCGAAAAGTGTGTTTGAAAGTTGTTGCAGACATATGTCTGTAGTCATGGATGTTGTAATACATCTTGTTACATTGTCATGTGTCTATCCTTGGATGATATGACAATAGGCTAGAACTCTTGTGATCTCCATGATCTAGTGCTCTGTTCTTTTGATTCAATCTGTTTCTAAGCATAAATACCTTTCCAGAACCCGCCAATGGATTCTCCTAGCAAACTTCACTTTACATGTTCCCCTTAACTTAATTCATGTCATGGCTTTGTGCACGGAAAATCTTTTCGACTGCGTATGCAGGGAACGGTTTCTTCAATATGTTTTGTTAAGTTCAGTGGGAATAAATCCCATTTGATGAACACGCCTTTTATCACCAGAATCCTAAATGAGTAAATGGTTAAGGATATGAACCATCAGTTTTGTACCATTGCAGTAGTTATAGTAGTAGCTTCTTTGTATGGAGAAGAGGACCTGCAGTCATGCGTTCTTGAGAGTAAAGGAGCAGGAAATGGAAGCAAGTTTTGCCGATGTCCCATTGATAGCATTCCTGGTAATTCAGGCATTTACTGACTTATTGTTTCATTCATTTCTTCAGGTTTTATATCAGCTTGAAAAATACTAGCATTCGTTTCCCATTTGGCATTGTCTATTCATTTAATGTAAGGTTGTTTATTCTAGGTTGTGGTCCACCATATATTTTGCCATTGTTCATTCATAAGTCATCAGTGCAGGCAATATCAAGTTATTGATGCTATTATATTTAGATATCTCTATATCTATGCTTTCAATTCATTGTATTCGATGTTTTAGTTCAAAGGAATAAACAGTTTACTTTGATTTTCTTCGACCAAACCACACCATGTATTTGTTCCCCGGAAGAACGTGAGGTCATCTTCTTTGTTGTTAATTACATAACTGTCACAAAAATGGATTCTTTCTCATGCTCAGCTCCAGCATCTGTCCTTTTTGCCGATTCCTATTCATCCCTTTGATTTTGCTATTTGTTTTCTTAATCAATGCTCAGGATCAAGGTTGTCCTCTGGGGGCGTGCAGGTTAGCGGGTGCAAAGATTTTTCGTTGTTACTCAGTTTTAGCAGTCCTCGAGTTTCAGTATATAACTGAGATTTTTGCTAAGCCGAAATTGTAAGGTATTCGCCAGGTTCCGAAATGTGTAGCAAAATTATGAGGAAAGTCTGCTCTCTTCTCTTGTGTTTAGTTGTGCTCGATTTACTATGCATTTATTTCTAATTCTCATTGCACGTTTCTTCTGAATAGAAAGTTCTGTGTACATTTTTGTACTGATCAGGAGGCAAATTTTAGCAATGCTTCAGCTTCAATTGCACTCAACTTTCTTTCCATGAGCACCATGTAGTTATGCTTGAGTTATATACCATATTGGCATTCTTTGTGCCCTTTTGTTTATGTTTGAATGTTTGAATTATAGCCTAGCATATCCAAATTTGCGTCTCTGTGCATGCTGTTATGCCCCTTGCACCAAAATGTCTGTGCTACGAGTTCCCGTGGCAAACATTGGGTATCATTTAGTTTTACAATGCAAACTGCAAAGTTCAACTAAAAACCAGTGCTCCATCGACTAATGCTGCATTTTGCACTGCAGGGCTTTTTTCAGAAGCACTTACTTATTTCTCAGCGCATAGACGGAGCATATGAGGCAATCAAGTTCTGGATGCAATAGACAATCTGATTGAAAGTCGTTGTAGACATGTCAGTAGTCATGGATGTCGTAGTGTATCTTGCTAAATCTAGTGCTTGGTTCTGTTGATGCCATCTGTTTCTGAGCGTAAATACATTTCTGGAACTGCCAATGGACTCTATTAGCTTCATATGTTCCTCGTGAGTTGTGGCTATCAAGTGGATAACTTTGGTGTGGTTGGAGTTAACAGCGCCCAAAAGTGCCGTGCCGATCTCCAAGCCGTCTTTGGTGTGCTCGATGACAACATCCTCGGAGTTCTGGGGACTGAGGGTAACTATCATAAGAGTGCACCATCCATTGCTATATTGTCCTCCATTTTCTGAAGAATCCCTGCCGCTGCCTATCTTGATGATTCGGTCGGAAACTTCTCTGATGACCCTTCGTGGCTCCGTGCCACAAGTGAAGAGAGGTTGACCTGTACGTTGTTATGGGGAAGTTTGCATATTCAGGTAATAACTACAGCTAGATGGCCGTATGGCTGAAAGAAGAGCAGAAAATATGGTGTCGTGCATGATCGATTTGACTTATCCAAGATCAGATCGTTGGAGTTATCTTGTTGTACAGCACACAAATGCGGAGTCCTCTAATTTGACTTGTTGCTCAGCTTAAACTGAAACTTAATTGTGCTAAACTAGAAAGTGCATGTAGTGCTTGCGTTAAGACAAATGGCTCAGTAAGTTTTTTTGACACGTAAATGGCTGAGCAAGTTTGTTAGGAGAAAAGAATGACAAGACAGATCAGAAATATGACACGTAGGTAAAATTGCTGAGGTGGCCAACAGCCATATCAATGCATCACAAGTTTTGACGTTAGACGATCCAAATTGGTTACAATCAACTAGAAAAAATAACTTAAAATGCCATGTCTATTTTATGACCATTTAGTATAATTAAATTTTCACTTTTTTTACCAAGATTGTCATAAACATTTAGGGTTTGGACCCTCTTGAACACTCTATAACTATTTCAGCAACCATAACTAAAAAAACATGAACACATTTTCTTATAGTAGTTGTGGACTCGATTCTTTTCCAAGATCCAGATCCTTTTGGTGTGTTTGTTGATGGTTGATCTGAGGTTTGGTATTCGATATACGCTCCACGTTTTGCATTGCTTTGTTGTTGCCGATGGCTTTGTTGGAAGGATATTAATGTGTTTGTTGTCCTTGATTATGCTTTTGGACTTTGGAGCATTTCAGCAGGGGTGTTAAGCGCACGGGTATCTTGTTGTGTTTCTTCTATATCTTGGGAACAAGACCAGTTGATGGAGTATCCGAGGAATGTACGTCTTGTTCATTTGGGTTGATTCTCCGATGGTAGGCGAGAGAGCCATTGTTTCCTGATCCTCAAATCTGATGGATGAGAAGGATTCAAATTGAGATAGGTGTTGCACCTTAGAGATCTACTCCTTCCGTTCATAAATATTTGTCGTGGCTTTATTTGCACTAAAACCACGACAAGTATTTAGGAACAGAGGGAGTACATCTCTATTGCTCTCCACCTCGTGTGCATTGCTCGCTCAATTGTTACAGTCATTGGCTCTATCGTTTGCTCTCACTTTTGAGATCTTTGAAGATTTCAATTGTGGTTCTGCGCCAAAGTTCTTGACAGGCCGGCCATCAGACTTAAGCAAAAGAAAACGAGAAGAAAAAATAACTGAGGCCCAAAAAGCAATATTGACCTTTTATATTAAAAAGTGAGAGGAGGGTGCAAGCCTCATGATAAAATCCAAAGTCATGGTTAAATAGTGTGTCACAACAGTTTGTGGTTATTACCTCCCAACTTCCAAAGCAAAATGTTAACATTGCAAAATTGATGCTGTGCGGATGACTTGAGCCGAGCAAATACATCGTCAGTCTCGAACTAGCAATGTTGATGCAGTTTAGTCCTTTACCTCGCGAATCGTCGCTAGAGTAAATCAATAAATCATGTTGCTTAAGTGGTACATAAGACAAACACACGCCCGAAGAGGTATTTTCTAGTCCGAACCATCGATTAAATCTAACAACCCAGATCTGCCCAAGCCCTTTGAGAGCTCACCGAAGACGGGGCTTGAAGAAAAGGGCATGACTTAAGAGAAAGAAAAAATTATAACCGTGAACATAAATAAATGAAGAAACGAAGTAATAATAGAAAAAAAATGAGAAAGGACAGAAAAGAACAAAAATAAAAAATAAACTTGGATGGGTCGAACCTGTGAGCGTCGAGCACGAGTGCAGAGAAGAACAACTTACCCGATAAATAAACGAAGAAACGAAATAGTAATAAAAAACGAGAAAGGACAAAAAAGACAAAAAGGAATCAACTTGGATGGGTCGAACCTGCTGGGCACCGAGCAGGAGCAGTGGTGGATCTAGGATACTAACACTGGGGGTGCTAGCTTTGATAGAATAGATCACACAACATCACAAATACTGCATAGAGGTACAATTTTATTGTTAAAACTGCATCACAATTGTTTCCAATACCACAAATTCTTAAGATACAAAGTATTTTTGAGACTATAGTTAGCTAATTTGCTAGATCAATACGCAAATATTACATGGTATGGGATATTTTGCAAAATTTGCACCCCCATGGCACTCCCCCTAGATCCTGCAAAGAAGAACAACCAGGGGCGAAGCCAGGATTTGAAGATGAGAGAGGGAAAAAACATAACGGTCGTACAAGAAGTAACATCGCATCATATAAAGTCTCGTTGTAGTCTGACATCAAGCATCACGGGCCGTCGTCCGTTCGCTTGGGATGGAGTGAGGGGAAGGGAACGAGCGCTCATTGGAGGAAAACGTTTCGGTAAAGGCATTTCTGATGTAAATAGAGGATAACTGATAGGTAAAGGGGAGGTGGGATTTGTACAACATTCAGTTAAAAGGAGAAGCACCGAAATAGATGCTTGTGGTGCGTAGTGTAAATTGGCTGGGTGCTTCTTCTAATAAGCTAGCTGCAAAAAATGAGATGTTTGCTTTGGCTTGTTGCTTGTAGTCCCTGGAAGCTAAATAAGCAGAAGCTCCAACCTAAACAAAGGGAAAGCAACGCACTTAGCATATGACAGGTTACTACTAATCCCGGCTAACTAGTCTAGCTACAATTAATTAACTATTGAACCTACCCGATTTATTCACTCGAACTTCTAGTCACCATGTTTTTAACATATGTATTTTAAAAGATGGAATAAGCTAAAACAAAAAATTTAAAAGTTGGATTAACATCAGAGGTTTTGAAAACTTGCATGGGTTGCTCACGCCAAGCAATTAGTAAAATTTAATATGAAGGCACTATGGTCAAAGACACACTCCTTGCAAGGCAAGTTACTGAATCGGTGATGTGCTCCTTCGACTCATTCTAGTGATTGTTGCTGTCTCTAGGTGATCTAAAGACCTATTTGTATTTTTATTACTTTTAGGACTTTTGTACTGTTGTTGATGATGTTGATGATTATTAATAGATCGGTGGTCCTCTTCACACACAATAAAAAATGATGTGTCGCCAAACCGACGAGTGAGGATACTAAAATAACGAAATTGCAAAACATGATATCTACAGGATCCATGGAGTTGACCATGTTGACTACTGCAATGAAATTGGAAGACCATTATTTCATATGCCGCCACGTCCACTACCAAGATGCTTTTAAGAAAAACAAAACATCACAAAAAAAACACAAAGTTCATACTAAAATTATAATCGTTTATCTTTGATTCCACTCATCTCTTGGTGCCAAATCCATTCTTAGGTAGTGTTTGGTTGGTTGAAGATGGTGAAATTTAATGCAATGCAATGGTTCAAATCTTCCAGAAAAAATTAATGGAATGGTTCCAGATTTGAGCATCATTCTCATGTTTGATTAATAGAATGTATGAAACTTGAATGGATCCATTTGGTTCCATAAAATAGAATATTTTTCTAATATGCCTAACTATGTCATTTAAAATTATGTAAAATTAGTTAGTTCCAAGTGAAATTAGTAGCTTCAAGTGTTTAGCTCTTAGAATATAAGAAAAAGTACAACCACTTTATTCCATTTCATTTCTATACCGAGTAAAATTAAAACCATCACATTCCATTTCAGGTTGGTTTGCGACTAGCCCAATTTTTTTTTAGAATAGCGGCTAACCAAGCTTCTTTTTTTAGAACAAGCGGCCCCCACCTTTGTTTCCTTCTTCGGAAGCAAATTAGATGTTTCCGTTTACTGGCCCGGACCATTTCGGAAGAAGCAACGGATCCGGTACAGCTGAAGCGGGCCTGCACGCGTTCGCCTCCTTTCCGTTCCTCTCTCCCTCCGGATCGGAGCCACGCTCCAATCTCCTCCCGCCGCACCGCCGTCATCCGAGCTCCGGACGGCCTCAAGGCGGACCTTTCTCCCACGCCCACCAACACATCTGCCTGCGAGGAGGCAACAAGAAGAGGCTAGGAGATCCAGAGGCCATGGAGAGCGAGCACCCGACGGCGGCGGCGGGTGGAGAGGGGATCCGATCGCCTCGAGTTCACCACCGGCCATGCCCGCGGCCTCCCCTCCGACGATCCCCGGTAACTAGTTAATTTAACCACAGCCCGTTCAAAACGTATCATTTTCGGCTACCTGCTGCCTTCACGTCAGATTGGATTAGATCGTAGCCGTGTTGTTTGGGAACTCATTTCTCTGTCAGGGGACTTGGCGTCAAAAGCCGATTGCTACTAGCATGCCGATCTTGTTTTCGAGGATTTACTGCTGTTCATGTCTCGTCGTTTAGTGTTAGTTTTTGAGTATCTGGTTGAAACCACGAGAATTACCAGTTTCGTTCTGCCTAACATGAGGTTTCCGGGTCACGGTTCATGAAAATTTCTAATCTAGGTTTTGTTGGATGCATACTTCGTTTAATCGGGCACAAGTGCGCTGGCATATGACTGATACCATTCATGAGAATCTTCTACCCAGATTATCAAGTACTGATGGGTGTTTTGCTGAATTGGTTTGAAAAAATCCACCATATCGCTCATTGTATCGGCTCATTGAGGTGTAACTAATAAATAGGTCCCTTCTAGCATCTCTTTGTTGGTCTTGTTAGAAAATTTCCCCTTAAGAGACATGGAGACCTATGGATATTCAGCTTTGTCTGATCTCTGTGTTGCAACTTAACCATATAATCAGTTATCGCGCAGCCTGTCACCATGTGTTGATATTTTTATGTGCTACTCCTTTGGTTTTCCCATTTCATATTGATATCACCTTTCAAGCACGCTGCCGCCTTCTACCCATTAGATTGCTTTTTTGTTTCAGAGTTCTCCTTGTCCTTTGTCCGTGTCTTTTAATCCCCACTATGGGCATACGACTATTCGCTTATAGACCATTGCAGTACATAAATTCTCCTTACATATCGTATTCTTAGCTTAATCGATGATGTTTTCCTGGTTCCTTCAGATCTACTAAAATGCTATTGCATATATTATGGCTTCTTAAGCATTATGCTGTTTTGCAGCTTCACCGCTTAGTTCTACTGCTTCATCACAGCTATCCAAAGGTGGCATTGGTACTGAGAAGTTGAGCCATTTGGAGAAGTCAGAACCCAGTACCTGCTCCCTGAAATTCAGCCAACTAACGGGTCCTGTCGAAAATACTCAACCATAAAGCCCATACTAGCAAAGATGACCTTCTCCAGATATTGAAGACAAACAGTGCAGTTCCTGGAATCCAGCAAGTCTGAACCGCCATTGCGAAGGTCTGATGATGAAACTCTCAGCAATAAGACTAGTAATAATGGATCAGCAAGTGTTCAGTATCGGAGGGAGATGGTAACGATCAAACCTGTCTAACCAATCAGGGGCCTCAGCTTCTTTGGAAACTCTGAAGGAACTCCTGTATTTTACTCCGCACAAAATGATCCAGGCTGCATCAGCGACAGAATATAACCGCCTTATAGCATCTGTTGCCATCACGTTTCTGGTGGTTCTTTCAAAATGGGGACTAATATCTGTGGCATTATCACCAGAAAATTAGTTAGTACAATAGCACTCCTGTTTCTTACTATTATAACCAACATAACCATTGTCATGTCCTTGTTGATGGAGAACAAGGATCCCAATGCGAGGGCCGAGGGTCAGGATGGCTGGAAGCAACATTGGTTCTGCGGATTGCTTAGGATTAATGTTGGAGCTAGGTATAGAAATATGTGGGGGCTCTGCTGATTGACCGCGGTGTTTGCGCTGTCATCTTGATCTGTTTTCTTGGAATTTAAATTGTAGCTTTCTCATACTTTTTTTTTGAGAGAGAAAACTGTAGGACAGGCTCCGGTAGTGATTTTAGTAAACGAAAAAAATATATATAATATAAAAATAAGGGGAAAAGAACCCCAGGGACACAAGAGGACACAGAACACAACGAACAGAGGAGGACCAACCAAACAGGAAGAGTTAAGTTACAGCATCAATCGACTCCAGCCAGTCAGCAATGGCAGGCCTAATAGCCACCTTAAACCTAGGAAGGTGATACAGCAATTCATGCCTGAAGCCGGCAAGCTAGCGATTAACAGGAGGTTCCCAATCGAAGACTAACTCATTGTGCTGCTTCCAAATATGGCGTGCAGCACAACTAAAAATTGCCATGAAACCAGGCCCTCGGAAATAATTCCTGACAGAAATGATCCTGTCCTTGCGATCATCTGAAGGCACCCAGTGAATGCCAATCTTGTCCCAGCAGCGAACTCTGAAGGAGCAACTGAAGAAAAGATGGCAGCAGTATTCGAGCAATCCAGCGGCGCAGAGACGGCAAGGCAAGACGTTTAATCTTTACAGTGCCTCCTATCCATCATATCAAAAGTGTTGACCCGATCATTAAGCAAAAGCCAGAAGAAAACCTTGAGTTTTGGAACACATTTACTCTTCCAAATCCAGCCAAGAACTCTGTCCGGAGGAAGATCCTTGAAAGAAAAGCCATAGAACCTCTTGGATGAAAAAGAATTCTCATCATTACTGCAGGACAAAGAATCGCTCTCTGAGTCAACCAGATCTAAAGAGTAGATATTATCACATATTTCTTGAAACTCTGAAAAGCTTCAGCCGAGAAAGGGAGATTGGAAAGAGCCAACAGGTTCTCCGGATCCTTCACATCTTTGACAGAGAGGCTCTCCGACTTGGCAAAAGAGTAACATCTAGGAAAGCGAGGGGCCAAGACACCATGCGCACAGTCATCTCCCCAGAACAAAGCAGGCCTGCCATCCCTAACTTGTAGCTTTGACGTTGATCTTGTTCCGTGGATTCTGAGGGAACTTAAATATATCGCAGAGACGTTTGTAAAAGTTACTTTCTTGTCTTAAGGTACTGAGTGTCTTTTTATCTGATATTGTACACATCCTCTCTAGCTGCATTGACTTTGTTTTGTGCGCAACTGCGCATATAAACTTATGCAGGAAAATGGGGTAACATTATCCACCGCAAGCGTTGTACAGTTAGTATGTTGAAGTTAAAACAGGTTAACTGGACCTATGTATCATAATGCCACCATAGTGGCAACTGATTTATTTGGAGCTTTTTCCTTCTGCTGTGGCTCTTTAGGGAATTTTATTTGGCCATATTTGGTTCCTGTACTTAATTTCCTTTGTTCATTCGGCCAGCTGGAGTTTCCCTCATCCAGAGTGTTCATTACTTTCTCATCTAAGCTGTGGCTGCTGTATGTGTTAACCTGTGCTGAGACTATCTGTACTGTGCCTCTACATTTGGCTCCGTGTGATCAACAGAAACACATGTTGCAGTTTATAATGTGTACCATCTATTTTTGGCAGGTAAAAAAATCTTGGATGAACTCAGGGCAGTGCATATATCTGTGATGAAACCACATGATGGTAAAGCTGTTTACTCGGTTTCTTTCCTTATGGGTTATGGCACGTGAGCAACCAAATCATGCAAATCTTGTTACAGTGGTATGTATTCTTCTACATTTTTTTCATTTTATTTTCTGTCATATTTAATCACCTTCAGCAGACATGTTATTCTGCAAACTAATGAATAACCTTAACATAGTTGCCAGCTCATATAGAATCAAAGTCTCTCCATGCTTCTCTTTTGTTGTTTTTGGTTAGCGATGATTGTGGACTTAATCTTTATTTATTTAACAATTATTTGATTAATGATGTTGTGTTATGACACTCATCTAACGTGTTACCTTCCTTATTTTCTCCTTTCACGTAGGTCTGTGTATGCGTGTTACCGGTAGAACCATACATCTTTTAGGACCACTGACTCCTATTATTCTTGCTGTTTGCAAACATCAAGGGTGTTGATTGTAACCTATGGATGAAAGAACTGTCACATAAACTGGAAGTCAATTAACTCGGATAGATTTCTATTGAGTTAAGATTGACCACTTGTAACATTGCTATTACTCCGAGTTACTTGTTTCCTATATATATGATGTGGTAGCACGCTATATAAAACAATCCATCTGTCATTTGTAATCACTCATAAAACAAGCCTCCTAGCATCTACCACAATACATCCCCGAGCCTAAATTGTATCATAGCTACAACCAATAAAGTTTAGTATCTACTATCTTATACAAATATCAAGGTTAGCATAAGGCCTTGTAGAGATCTTTGACGTGCACATGGAGCTTAAGTCACCATGTAGTGAGTTCTCGGTGATCACATCCACCTTTGAGCTTTGTGACAGAGTTACTAGGATCTATGCTATGAACCACATTATAGGGCTCCTCACCAAGGGTGAGTCCTCTCAAGTGCCACGCAGTTCCGTCGACTTATTGCCAGCCACCCCTTCATTTATGCCAGTCTCACAACAACATTATAATCAACCGTGCAGCCCGCAACACCTTGAAGGCAATAAGAGTATCCATCATTGATGTTAGCATGATGGATCCCCTTGCTTATTGCAATGCCTTGAAGCTGTACAGCACAGTTGGGTGGACCTAGACTTTGGGGTACATTTACGTTACACAGTACATCTTAGATCGTTGACAGTCCAGGCACAGCAAAGTGCACTAAATAATTTATGAGCATGCCTCCCTCGCTTGCTCGAGCATGTCAATGATGTCAGATGTGTCGTGGGCTTCATCTAATTGCTAACGTAGCCGCACACTGACGTAGTGTGTGGATGTGTTGATGCCCTATTGTTATTGTCCTCGTTTGTGCTTGGCTTTGCATGCGCCATGGCAAAAACCTACTGCACCTGCTTCGCACACACACCACTTCCGCAAATCGACAACATAATAACTGTTCTTGATTGTGTATGACAGCTCAGCTTGGCCATCATGGCTGACTCAGACGTGGATGTGACCGTTTGTGTGCTTTGTTCAATAGCAGTCCATGATCATGTTTTGTAACAGAAAATTCTGGACCTTGCACTGGATATCCTCACTCCATGGAATGTCGAACACACGATTCAGCACCTGCGTAACGAGATGGATGCGTGAGTCTCTACTGTTGAATACCGCGCTACGCTAGAGAAGGCGATCAATGCATGCTACAACAAATACCTTATGGGCTGATGTCAGCATGCCTTGGAGGAAATCGTAAGGATAATGATGCCATTTTATGCCTATGGCATACAAATTAATGCCGTTTTATCCTTTGAATAAACATTCATTGTATTTTGTAACTTGTTTGTCAAATGCATTTTAGTTGCTAGTTGTTGTTTTGAATAGTTTCTTGGTCAAAATCTCTTAAACAAAAGCCAAGCTGATTCCCATGTTTGAGCATTTGAGTACAGAGCTGCAATTGCATCTCAAGATCAGCATATGGCTATAGTGTGTGAGGATGCGTATTGATTGTGGTTGCCTCATCTTCTACCTAAATGTTCCACTAGATGTGCGGTAGGTATCTCATTTAGGATTGCTAAGCTTTGTGCAGGGAAATGTTTCCTCAATTGCTCAAAATAGTCTTTCTGACTGCTTATTGAGGGAACGGTTTCCTCGATATGTTTGGTTAAGTTCAGTGGAAATAAATTCCATTTGATGAATACGATAGTCCACATTTATCACCAGAATCCTAAATGGTTAAGGATATAAACCATAAGTTGATTACTAGGAGTGTTATCAATGGGACATCAGCACAACTTCCATTTCCGGCTCTTTTAGTCTGATCGCATGCAGAGGTACAGGCCCTCTTCTTTCCATTTGGCATTGTCTATTCGTTTCATTTAAGATTGTTTATTCTAAGTTGTAGTCCACCCTAGATTTTTTTATTGATTCACCAGTGCCGTTAATTTCAAGCTCTTCATGCTGTTATATTTAGAGATCTCTTACATTTAGCCTTCAATTCATTACATTCCTTGTTTTAGTTCAAAGGAAGAAACAGTATACTTTGTTTTTCTTCTTTGACCAAACCACACCATGTATTTGTTCCTGAGAGGCATCCACCTTGTTCTTTGTTGTTAATTACAGGATCTGTCATCGCAGGTAAAAATGGCTTCTTTCTCATGCTCAGCTCCAGTGTGTATCCTTTCTGCCAATTCCTATTCATCCCTTCCTTTGATTTTTCCATTTGTTTTCTTGATCAATGCTCAGGGTCAAGATTGCCCTCTAGTCACATGCAGGTTAGCGGGTGCAAAGTTTTTTCGTTATTACTCTATCTTTAACACTGATTGAGTTTCAGTATATAACTCCGAGCTTTCGCGAAGCCAAAATTGTAAGGTATTCGTTAGGTTCTGAAACCTATATCAAATAACGTGGAAAGTCTGATATCTTCTATTTTAGGTTTACTTATCGTCGATTTAGTATGCATGTTTTTCTAATTGTCGTCGCACGATTTCTTCTGAATAAAAATTTCTCTATACATTTGGCAAGTTTTATCAATGCTTCAGCTTCAATTGCACACAACTTTCTTTCCATGAGCACCCTGTAGTTATGTTGGAATTATATAGTACTCCCTCCGTTTCATAATTCTTGTCGAAATATTACATGTATCTAGACACTTTTTAGAAATATATCTATTTTTGGGATTTGAGACAAGAATTATGGAAGGGAGGGAGTATATTGGTATTCTTTTCACCCTGTAATTATGTTTGAATTATAGCCTATCATTTCCAAATTTGTGTCATATTATCGTTCTATATGCATGCTGCTTATGCCCCTGTGCACCAAAATGTATGTGTGATACTAGTTCCCGTGGCAACACATGGGGTGTCATCTAGTTTTTTTTAGGGAGGTGTATCATCTAGTTTTACAATGCAAAGCTCAACTAAAACCAGCGCTCCATCGACTAAGGCTGCATTTTGCACTGCAGGCATTTTTCAGAAGCACTAGTTTATTTCTCTGCCAACAGACTGAGCATAAGACACGTTCTCAATTTCTGGGTGCATATAGACAATCTGAGATTGCGGAAAGTGCTGTTGGAAGTCGTTGAGGACATATGTCGTTTGTCGTAATATATCTCGTTACTGTTGTTGTGTGTCTAATGATATGGCAATTCGCTAAATCTCTTGTAATCTCCAGTGATCAAGTGCTCAGTTCTGTTGATGCAATCTTTTTCTGAGCATAAATACATTTCCGGTATCCAGTGATCTAGTGCTCAGTTCTGTTGATGCAATCTTTTTCTGAGCATAAATACATTTCCAGAAGCCGTCAATGGATTCTAGCGGCAAACTTTGCTACATGTTCCTACCGAGTCTTGGCTGTCAAGGCAAGAGCTATGCTGCATACTTCGAGTTAACAGCAGCCAAAAGTGCCGCGCCAATCCCTGAGCCATCTTTGGTGTGCTCGACGACGACATCCTCAGAGTCCCGGGGACCAAGTAGCTCGGCCATGGCCTCGAGCATATACACCCTGTACTGAGGGTAATTCTCATAGAGTCCACCATCCATTGCAACAACTTTCCTTCTCCTGATCAGCCCCTTGGTATTGTCCTCCATCTTTTGAAGAATCCCTGCAATGCCAGCGCCAGCCAACCGACCGCCTCTCTTGATGATACAGTCGGAAACTTCTATGATCACCCTTCGTGCCGCAAGAGAAGAGAGATTGACCTGCCGACATGGTTATGGGGAAATTTGCATGTTCAGTTAATAGCTACAGCTAGATATCCATATGACTGAAAGAAGAGCAGAAACTGACATCAACGATGTCGTGCATGATCGATTTGACTTGTCCAAGATCTTCTGAGTTATCTTGTTGCATAGCACACAAATGCGGAGTCCTATAATTTTGATTTGTAGTTCAGCTTAAAATGGCACTTAAGTGTGATAAGAAGCTGGAAAGTGCATTTAGTGCTTGCCTTAGGACAAATGGCTCAGCAAGTTTGTTAGGGAAAGAATGACCAAACAGATCAGAAACTTGAGCCATCTTGACTAGCACCCTCCGAACAATTTCACCCAGGTACATCCCGGAAATTGTCTTCTCAAATATCTGCGGATATTGCAAGCACAAGGTAAAATCATCATAAACAAAGGAAATACCTATATACAAGCAGTACTAATTATGTTGTTTTTACCTGTTCACCAGGATTTATGCTTTCAATATCCATGGCTCTGTCAAATTCAGTCAGAGGAAGATTGTCTGAGAAGGCTCCCCACTCAGTGTTGATAATCTGCATTGCAGAGACTTCAGTCAACTCCATTACCCCTTTTGTTTTATTTGAAAGAGCATAGAAATGGCATGCATCCAACTTCACTTAAGAACTAAATAAAAGACCTTGACTTTTATTTTGTGAGCAAATAAAAGAAGTTGACTTGTTACAGCATAGAGGATACCGTGTTTCCTGCTCCAAGTCCAAGGTGTTGCAGCTTTGGGATGACCTCGGTTCGCTCAATGTAGCAAGCATTTGTGCCGGTGCCCAAAATGACAGCAACCATCACATCGTCATCCCAATAATGTGCTCCAGCTAAGGTTCCAACGGTATCATTTACCTGTTAAGTATGGTTCACTCTGTTTTAAAAGTTTAACACAGTATCATGCACTACTGATTAAGTGGAAAGAATGTCACTTCAAATGCATTTCAAAACTCGCTATGAATATCTCATTTGCTATGCCAGCAAAGTATGAGGTTTATTACTTGCTTACCAAAGCCGATACACGCATGTCAAGCCCCTGTCTCTCCATTGCAGCATTTAAACAAGCGACTACATCTTTCCCAGCCTGTCAAAGAAAACATATTGATTGCTGTTGTCACAGATTCAACTCGAAAAATAAACTAAGTTGCAAAAAACAATCATTCCCAGTTTGAGAAAGGATTTCGGTCTTCCAATTCCTGGTGTTAGGTAAGATAGGAATAAATGATACTCCCTCTGTCTCATATTAAGTGACTTTCTATTACATGTATCTAGACGTATTTTAGTATTTAGATACATCCATATTTAGATAAACTCGAGTCACTTAATAGGGGACGGATGGAGTACAACAAAAGGCAAAATGTATTCAGAGAATAGTATAACTTACAGTCCCGGAGACAGCAAAACCTTTTGTCCACTTGATCAGAATGCCGGAATCAATAGAAGTCTGCTTCACCGGGAAGGAGAATGTGAAACCAATCTCCCTATTCCTACCTTCCGCAAGATGGAAATCTCCACCCTCCTTGGCAACAAATGCCGACAGGCGGTCCGCAATAAAATCAAACAACTCCTGTTTGGGACAATTGTAGCATCAGAAAATGCTTTGTTTCTTCAGGAAACAGATGATATGCTTGTCCCTGCAGCTATATGCTGAAAGTACTAACCAAACTACAGCATATTTATGTCTAGAAAAACAACTACTCCAAGACAATATTAGCTTGAAAAACAGATCACCTCTGTTGTACCATGCATGATTTCTTTTGGGATGGAGACTTGCTCGAACTCGGTGCCGACGACACGCTTATCTTTCCCTCCAAGCTGAACCCTCAGCACCCGGAAGTTTGTGCCTCCAAGATCCAGAGCATAGAACAGCCCAGTTTCATTCCTTCAGCATAACAGTTCCGATGCAAAAGTTAATTTCAGAGCTACCACTATATGCTAAAAGCATGGAATAATCTGGCTTTCAGCAGTCAAATTTAGAGATCGCAGTTCCAATTTGAAGAGCCAAAAACAGAGCTCTGGTATTATATTTGAGTACTCACAATCACCAACAAGCTGGATTGATTTGAACTTTAAAGTGGTAATGGCTTTACCCTGTGGGGAGCGAGTAGACGTAGCTGGGGATCATCTTGAGCTCGCCGGCGCCGTCCGCGGCGAGCCCGGCGCGCATGTCGGCGGCCATGGCGTCCGCCACGCGCCGCAGCAGAGGAAGCGGCGTCGCGCACTGCAGCCGCAGCTCCTTCAGGATGGGCGGGGCCGCGCCGCATCCCGCCTCCACCGCGGAGCACCGCCGGACAACGGCGTACCCACGCCGGCGGCGGTGCTGCGCGAGGGGAGCGGCGCGGAACGGCGAGCCGACGGCGGCGGACATGTCGAGGCTGGCTGCGAGCTGAGGAGTGGAGCGATCGATGGATGGAAAGGGTGATGGGATCGAGGAAGGTGGCAGGAAATGCTCTCGGTTCTTTTTTGAAGGTGAAAATTTTTGTTCCTCGGCGCACCCCAAAAGATTCTTTGTTTATTTTGTCATCGAACAAGAGAATATCGATTTTTGACATCTTCGATATAGAGCACACCTGGCGTATTTTGGTTTTTCGTTTTGGCATCACTCATTCATTTTAGACAAATATCAAATTATCCTCTTCCTCCATGTTCTTATTTCAATAACCACAAGAAACCTCATGCCACAGTCAGGCAATGGGAAGCAAGCCTATATGGGTGGTATCAATTGCGTCACAGGCAAGCGACGCGACAACAAAAGCAAGAGCTGCCACGGTCTGGAAGATACAGCGGTTGCGCTCCTTCCAAATGTTCCACATGATGTAAATGACCACCCCATTGAAATATTGTCTTCTTTCTTTGTCAATCGTCTCGGAGGCTTGAATCCACCAGGCACAGGTGTCCTTGTAGTCAGAAGGCTTGACTTGCTGAAGGATGTTGAAGTTGTAGTGGTCAAGGACTTTTTCCCACACCTGACGGACAAAGGGGCATCGAAGGAAAAGGTGTGTCCCGATCTCATGAGGATCAGCGCAAAGGAAACATCTAGGAGTGTGCGGCCAGCCCCTGACAACAAGATTGTCGACGGTGAGAATCTTGTTCTGCACAAGCTAGGCGAAGAATTTGCACTTGTTTTCGGCCTTGGCTTTCCAGAGGATGGAGCCGAGGAATTGAGCCTTGTACGCCGAGCTGGAGGTATAGGAACCATGCGAGGTCCAACACCAAGTGATGGAATCGGGGGAGTCGGGGTTCAGGACCACACCTTGAAGCGCATTGGAGATCTTGCCTCTTAAAGCGCGGACCAAAGCCCCCTCGGTAATATCATCGTGCATAGAACGATTCTCCCTCCTAGTGACGGCAAAAATGGTAGGTGCGATGACATTGGGAGCCAAACCATCCAGCAGCGATTTTTTCTTTCTCTCCGACAAATATACAACAGATCGATTCAAAAGTTGGCGAAAAAGAAAGGACTATTCTTGCTTAGAAGCTTGGAATCTCAAGACCAGACAGTTCTTGTTTCTTTCAGAGCCACTCACTTGTAATTCCAAATTTCCAAGCTAGCTGTGTACTGTATATATCGATCTTGTTCAGGATCTTGTAAGCTACTCCATAGTAGTGGTAATATATCTGGAGGCTGCAGCTATGTGTGGCCACATCGATCCTCTGCGAACCTATATATAGCTAGCTAGCTGTATACAACGACCGACCAAGGCGATAAAGTCGCTGACCGGCCCGTCCATCTCGATCACGTCCAAAGTACGCCGCCTACATATCAGAAATTTCACGAGGTTAATTTAATAATCCTAGAATCTTCGTTTATAAATATATATACATTCTCAAAGATATATGATAAGAATGGAGTTAGTTAATTAGACTGACAATGATCACCAAAATGAGATTAGTTATATATGTGACACAAAAGTGATACCACACTCATGAATTCATATGATATAAAGTCATCTCAAAATTAATGATAATACGTATCACTTTACAGCCACGTTAACCCACATTTTTATTGGCCCGTACGTTCCGTTGTTGGTCAAAACTTGGATCTTGCTTTAGCTCTTACACACACAAAAAAAACAGATAAAGTATATATGTTTAATTAATTTGTTATGTATAAACGGGTCGTGTAGATGTAGTAGATGTTTACGTATGTACTATAATTAATTAACCACGAATTGCATGCCAAAAGGAGACTAGGAAAACAAATTAAAGATAATATCGAGTACATCGATCGGCAAAATGGATGTGATCGATCTGGACCGTTCACCAAATTAAGCGCAACGAAGCATGGTCGCATTGGGCCGGCGGAATATTACAGTGAAGTGGACGCGAAGCAAAGAACCCACATCCACTCCACCACCACATTATCATCATCCATCCATCTCTCATTCTCTAGCTTCCTCCTGTGTGTTGGAGTATACAACAACGTTGTAACCTCTTGTCGATCTCCAAGTTTCTAACTACATCCCCACTTACTATTCTCCCTACTGATCCGACCGCGACATCCATCCATCCATTCTAGCTAGCTTCTTTTGCCGTTTTGTCTTGTCTTAGCTAGTATCTATATAGGATCAGACCTTCTATTTGGCTTTCCAGCTAGCTACATATATGAGCATGAATGCTTCCCTGAGCTGATCATCATCATCATCAAATTATAAGTTGCAGAGAAAAGACCTTCGAGAGGTTTGAGCAGAGAGAAAAGAGATCGTCAATGGATGGCGGCGGGGGCGGCGTGGTGACGGTGGGTCGGGCGGAGATCGATACGAGGGCGCCGTTCCGGTCGGTGAAGGAGGCCGTCGTCCTCTTCGGCGAGAAGGTGCTCGTCGGAGAGCTCCACGCCGGCCGACGCATCACCCAGACCCAGGTACAAACCATGCGTTTGTAGGTACATACATGCATGATTTCAGGGTTTTATGCATTTGTTTCCCAGAAATATGCATGAGGGATTTGGTCAGTGCACAATTAATGCATAGAATTCTTCTGTGTCCAAAACTCAAACCCAAAATAGTTCGACATATACTTATACTCCCTCCGTCCAACAAAAAATGTCTCAAGTTTGTTAAATTTTGGATGTATCTAGACATGAGTTAGTGTATAGATGCATTCAAATTTAGTCAAACTTGAGATATTCTTTGTTGGACAGAGGGAGTACTAATTTTTAGTTGCTTCAATCGATTTTCTTTTTGTCACCTCAAAAACTGCAAAATGTTGTTCGGACCTTCGGCCTTGCGACTTCAGTGTCTTCTGTTCATTTCATTATGTTTCAGCATATTAATCATTGCCTCAAATTCTATCTGGCAGAGATTCATTTTGCTTATTTGCTTCCTCCGCGCCTCTGAATACTTTAGTTCTACATTAGTATAAACAAAGCTAGGCAATCATTTATGAGAATGCAATTTTATAAATTGGAGTAAAATACAATTATGAGTACTCTTGCAGTACAAGTTTGAAATATGGTTCCACAGAAGAGTCCGTTTGCATGCATGTTTGTCCTATTATACGTAGAATTTGGTGAGCCATATGCCACAAGGAAAAAGTATGGTTGATCTTGGTGCAAAGATAAAAAGCGTGCTACATACTACTAGCCAGCCAGCTAGCTAGGTATTCCTTTCTTCCAAAACAAGAAAAATATGTGTCAGAAAAGCAGCTTCTTTTTTGCCAAGAATCTGCATATGCATGCATGTTTCTTCTTGCAAACACGCACGGTGTGCCTCGCTCGTGTATCCTCTAGGAGACCCTCATGTAGCTGCTTGGTGGTATATGCACTTTACAACATTTATTTCAGCTACTTTTGATTACAGTAACTAAAGTATAGCTTGAATGCTTGATGGAAAAGTGTTTGGTTCCAAAGACTTTAAGATATGTTCCTTCCACCTGAATTAAGGCAGCTACAGAAAGTGAACTCCAAAGCTTCCTACAACATCCATTTGATAATGACATTAGTACTGTAATGAGGTGCCGTAATGATCACCGGTAAAGAGTCTCTGTACATGTGTATGTATATAAATCAATGTTTAACATTTTTGTTGTGGTCAAAATTTGGCAGTACCCACTGGAATGACCGAAATTTCGGAAACTATTTTGGATTTCAATGTCTAAAATTCCACCTAAATTTTAGCAAATCTTTATTAAAATTGTAGCAGAACATAAATTTGTCTGACACAAGCTTACGCAAGGTAATTACTCCGTTCTCATCGAAAAATGAAACACGCCATACTGGATTTTAGGATAAAGCAAATTTACATAAGCTATTTTGGTTGAGCTTAAATTTTAAGTACAAACCAAAAAGTTTGACCGAAAAGCTCACGTTTCCAGGCCCACAGGAATTATTGAAATTCTGTTGAAATCTTAAACTTTGTAATACATATTCCTGAGCTATTTTGAAACATCTCATATCGTTATGCATTTTAAAAAAAGAGGTAAAAAATCCCAAAATGAGATAGCACCATATATTTGCAGCCAACCAGTGGTTTGATTTCTGGATTACTGTGCATACTTAATATACTCTGCTCTTACTGAAACAGATCAATTTTCGTACTACCAAAATGAACAATGACATCTGATCCATCCATGTTTCCATCTTAGAATCGAGAGGCCGCTGCACCAAAACCATGTGTCAAGTACCAAGCCGTCGCCCCCACGGCCAGCATCCTGGCCGCCGCACGGCCAGTGCCGGTGCCGATGCCGATGCTGATGCCGGCGCCGGTGGCGAAGACGACAAGGGAGCTGGACGCGGCGAAGCAGGAGCTGGAGAAGGAGCGCGAGGAGAAGCACAAGATGGCCGGCTGCATCCAGTCGCTCCAGGATGAGCTCAGCAGCGCCATGAGCGAGCTCAAGAAGCTCAAGGCCGCCGCAGCGCGCCACGAGGAGGAACCCAAGGCCGTCATCGACCTCCAGGTCGAGGACCTCAAGTTCATGGAGATCGAAGACAAGCAGCAGCAGCAGCCGCCGAGCGCCGCCGCCGAGTTCCAGAAGAAGAGGTACGTGACCTTCGCGGACCCGCCGGCGGCCTCGCCGCCATTGCCGGACGTGGTGCTGGAGCTGCATCATCCCCATCAGCAGCAGCAGTACTATACTCCGGCGGGGAGGCCGCAGTACCGCGAGGTGCGGTTCAGCAGGCAGGTGTCGGCGGGGCCGGAGGCGGTGAAGAAGCTGGCGGCGGCGGCCGTGGTGGCGGAGGAGGAAGGGAGGAAGAAGAAGAAGAAGCCGCTGATCCCGCTCGTGGGGGCGCTCTTCATGAGGAAGAAGAAGACCAGCGGCAGCTCTGGATCCGGCGGGCACCAGGATGGCGGCTCGTCGGCGGCCAAGCCGCGCCCATCGTTTTGAACCCTTGTACTCGCTCCATTCCGAATGAATTAACTGACATGAATTTGTATACGAATCTATACAAATCCACGTCAATTAATTCGGAACTATATTAATCTATACTCCCTCCGTTTCTAAATACTTGTCGTGGTTTTAGTTACACTATAAAACCGTTGGCCGTCAGATCTTGTATTTACGTACGGTTGTAGTCTCAATAAACATTCATCACAGCACGCACAATCATGCATGTATATTTTTGTTCAGCAATATACAGAAAAAAGAACGTGGGATTTGTATGGCTAATGTACATAGAAATGTATTCCTACGATTCAGTTATTGTTGGTTTCACTAATACTAATATCTCTATCACGTTCTTCTTCAATAAAGTGTGCGGATCGAGGCACAATTTCATTTGAGTGTAGGGTACAAAAAGTTTGAGTAAGGGCACTTCTTTTTTAGATTAAACTTTTGAAGTATTATTTAAGATTTCAAAAGAATTTTGGAAATTTGAGTTTGGCTCGTCGCCTATCTTAAATACTTTGGCAACTCCTTTGATCCCCGGTAATTAGGATTTAGGGAAACTACATTTCAAATAAATTTGTTCACAAAGTTAAACAATATAAAATCTGTTTTGTTGGATCACATGTCTAGCTATTCCCAATCGACTGGAAAATCGAGAAATATCAGTCAACCTTCCTAACGGTGCAAAAGAGAGGTAGGCCGGTTTGCTGGATGATGAGTTGGAGGAAGAGTAAGGCAGGGTGGTGGCTACTCTGGTGAGATAGCGCAGCGATATGCATGGCTCGGCTTAGGTGGCGGTTTAGTGGGCTCTTGCACATGTTTGGGCTGCCTAAAAGGTCACAAATGGTCATCTCCTCACAGCCCACATGAGGAGGATTTCCCAACAAATTCTTACGTGTTGGACAGGGTTGTTGGGTTACAATTTTTGCATGATGTGCTACTAGGCCTAGCCAATTCGGCTTGTCGAGCTGGCCCGAGTAGATCTACGCTCGGCAGAACGATCTAACATGCTAGAAAGGCCAACTCGGCTTGCGCTATTTGCGTAGAGGCTAGCCCGAGCCATACTGAGCCAAGGTGAGGTTGGGCCGAGCCCGAAAACGTTGCTTGGGGTTGGTGTGTGGGTGCTACTCTGGTGAGATGCAGTGGTACGCAGGGTGCGCGGTTTAGGTGGCCGTGGTTTGTGACAGTGTCATGACCTTAATAAGTTGCCCGCTTGATAGTTAACATAAGTTACAAACCTGACATTCGAAATGATCATTTGAGATCAATTGACTTCTCCATAGTCCACGGTAACATACTACTCCCTCCAGTTCATCAAAAAGTGACGTTTAATACATACATTTGGTCAAACATTAGAATTTTCGGCTACCGATATCATTCTAATGTTTGGATTGAAGAATTAAAATTCACATGCATGGATTTGCGTCCAAACATGTATCTTGAGAGTATGGTAATTTTGTTGGGTATTAACACAAACTAATGGTCAAAGTCACATCCAGAAAACGATGTCATTGTCCAAAACGAGACTTTTTTATGAAAACCAGAGGAAGTACAATACTGATAAGTTGTTTAAAAAGGTAACAAGACTGACATATATACATACTGCAAGAGATCTAATACATGAGCAAGTTTAATCTAACCTAATCTAGTTTACATATGGATGCACGTGCACCGTGCACGTACAAAGACACACGCACAGAGCAGAGCGCACACACACTGAGATAATAGTAGTACTATGCAATGCAGCAGCATTTGCATTGCAATTGATTATTCCTTCTATCCTAAACTATTAGTTCAAACTGAATTAAAACCACGACAACAATTTACGATCGGACGGACTACTCGAATACTCGATGACCCTACTGCTAGCTGACTGCTTGTCGAGTGTAGAATTTCAGTAGTGTGGCCTTGACCTGACATCGACCCTGGCGGACCTGTTGAAGAATTCGACGCAGTCGGCGATGGCCTCGTCGTAGTGCGCGTTCACCGGCTGCAGGTTCGAGCTGCACGACGACCTCTTGGGCGCCGATTCGCCGCCGCGGGAGCCGGGGACGACGGAGAAGGTGACCTTGTGCGGCCGCGGCGGGAAGGAGAAGAGCCCCACCAGCATCTTCCTGAACCCGTCCATCAGCCTGGCCGGCCACTTCGCCACCGGCCTCCCATGCTGAGACGACCCCGCCGCCGCTCTCCTCCTGTAGCTCTTCGCCTGCGGCCTAGCCATTATAGCTAGCTCCTCCTTGATGCTACTTTGCTAAGCTATTGGCTTATTGTTATCTGTGTTTGCAAGCTAAGTAAGGTTGTTAAGTAGACAGGTGTTCGCTGATGCATGCATATATGGTCCTATGCTATGCTTGTATAAGTGCCTAAAGGTGGTTAGTTAATTAACTGATGGGCTTTTTATAAGGGGCACTTAATTAACTTAGTGACCAAATGACCATTGATGTGATGGGCCAGAAGGGATTTTTCATGATACAATGTATGGGTTGTGTCTTTTGGAAATTTTAAGGCTTGGAGGTACAAGGATCCATGTGCAGTGATCATTATAAGAGGGGCCCTTCATTCCTTTCTGTAATTAACATTTCCTTCGATTGCCTTTACATTAGAAAAGAAAAGGTTTGTTTTCTGAGGAGTGTGATTGTTAAGTACATCGATTTCATCATGTCAAAATTTAAATTCGTCGAATGATCATCATTCTGCGAAAACTCTGTTCTCCGGTCTTGCATGGGTTGCTAGCTTTTGTGGGCAATGGCAAAGGTGAGAGGCAGTTGCCGGCTCCAATCACAGACTCACCTGTGGCGTTGCTGCCAAAAGAATTGTCCCAAGCCTTATTTTTGGCTTGCGACGTGGAAATCAGAGGCAACACGACGCCAGTTTAGCAATAGCTCAATTTTTTATTTTCTATATATACTACGTACCTTAGTATTTATTTTAATCACATTAAGGCAATGTTTGGGTTTAACTTAGCGTCTAGCAATGGACATGGTTAGATACGGGCAATGTATGATTTTTCAAGAAATCAAGTATAAATCACGCAACACAATTATTAAAATGCATGTACTCACCGTGTGAATTATGGTTGTGTGCATCGATCAATGCAGAGGCCGGAGATATTTCCTCTTTTTTGAAAGAATGTACCCGAATTATGGAAAAAATATCAACAAGGGAGGCAGGCAAGCACTGAGCGTCCATAGCTCCGAAGCAGTGACCCAACCCCCCCCCCACCCCCCCACCCCCCCACACACACACTCCCCCATGCCACGAGGTCTACCCTAAGCATTCCCTCTTTTACTAAATGTTTGAAGTTTATCTTTGTCTTATGTAAAAAAAATAAACATTGATCAATTTTATAGAAAAATCTATCAATACCTACGACTCTAAATTAGTTTATTAAATCCATCATGTTATATTTTTTCATAGTATACTTAATTATTTGATATTCTAGTTGTTGATGCGTTTTTTATATAAACTTGATCAAATTTTAAGAAATTTGACTTCGGATATTGATAGAACTTCAAATATTTAATACTGAGGTAGTATGTGCTTATAGGCTTATAAGTGTATGACAAGGTTTATCTATAAATGTCCCAGAAATGTTCATCGATAAATTCCGTAGGTGAAACATTCTTGATCCGGAAAAGGAGGAGGAGAGTAATTTGTTAGTTAGTCCTTTGCTAAACAATTATGCAGGCAGTACTAGTAACACCATGAACATCAATGATATGTCTCCATTGCTCTTGTTGGGAACTTTGGAAACATCCGACTTGTACATGAGCTAAACAATTTAACATATTGATAAAAATCCAAGCTAGTACGTACAGACGACATTAATTTAGTAAAATGCTCTTCTTCTAAATTCTAAAGGTGAATTAGTTAAAAGTTACGCAACTTGCGGTTGGCAGTAGCCAGGGGAGGTGACTCTAGCTGATAATGTTCACTAAATTAACTTTGGATGATAGTTTTTTTCCTAGTGAGTTATTAATCAGCGACAGACTCCATAAATTTGATCTTTGCATAATAGCAAATGTACCAACTTCATATATATGTATATAAGTGATCAACTTTAATTTAAGTAAACCCGGGAGAGAAAGTTATTTTGCATGCATGCATGATGCATCTATCTGTCTCTTTCGGCCGCGTGTACTTATTAGCGAATAGAAATATACATGCTTGGAGGATGCATGGTTACGAATAGCCTGAAGGACCTTTGCCGTTGATCACATATCTGCTTGTTATTAAGGATGAGCTTTTTACAACAAGCATATGTTATATTATACTTTAAGGGAGAAATAAAATATATGTAGTGTTCACTCAATCAAGGACACTGAAACATCTGTCAATGGTTAGATTCCGTCCCCCACTAACTTAGATAAAATTAAACATGTACATAGATGTTGCTGAGTGACACGACATGGAAATTTTCGTCAAAGATATTTAGTTTTTCGCCCTTTGTAAAAGGAAAATTTAGTGCTCAAAAATTTGTTGTACTGATTGTTTTTTTGTCGTTTGGTGCATAATTACGCGCAAATAAAAAAAACATAGAGATCTAGATGCATGATTTGTTTCGAAATTTTTGACACACTTCAAATAATGAATTTACTGTTCATGCAGAATGTGCTCGCGCGACTATTTGGTCTTTCTCCACGGAGGATGCACTTGTGAGTTGTGAAAAAGTAAGTGTTTCTGTTTTCTATTCAGATATCCATGGTGAATATATTTTAAATAAAAGTTACAAGATAATTGTGTAAAAATACTTTGGATGCCTATGCTTTTTAGAATTGCTCACTTTGCTTTTCTTAAATTGTAATTGTTTTCACCTTTTTGTCTGGTAAAACTTGCAGACTGCAATTGCTTTTTTTTTCCTGTCGAGGTAACAATTCTTATGAGGACACAGGCTCCAAGTTGAGGCCGTTCTTTCGGCCTGTATCTGTCGTCAAGCTCAGCAGAAGGCCCATATAAGCCTGTAGTTAGGCTTTAGGCCTCGATCTTTACTGGTATTGGATCCTGCAACTAGGCCTTAGTAGTGATATGATTTATAGGCAAAATATCCGATGAAAACCACCTCTACGGTGCAAACTGTGAAAACTTCATCGAAAAAGTTTCAAAAAGTTCTTCAAAAAATTACATATGTTAGAAAAGTGATGTTTTATATATATGCAAAATTTCAAGTACAAACTCAATGGCATTTGGTAGTAGCGAAAAAAACAGATTCTGCATGAATAGTGATCTTTCAATGTCTCACACTATTCAACGTAAATTTCTCTTTTTAATTTCTTCCAAATGATTTTGACTTTGAACTTGAAATTTTGAGGTTTGTAGAACATCACACTCCCAACATATGGTATTTTTGTAGAATTTTTTTGAAACTTTTAAACATGGTTTTTCTGAAGTTTGCACCGAATGAAGTTTTTCACCAGATACGCCGCCTCATTTATAATGCCATCTTTCCCTCTCGATCTGTATGCAATTCAGTAAAGGTGAATTAAAAATCCGTTTTCATGTTAAAGACTCTTATATCCTTTAATTTTAAACGGAGATTCTAAGTGCCCCACTTGGTCTTAGAGTACGGCGCTCTCTCGTCCCTACGATCTACCTTCTTTCCCTCCCGATCCCCCTCTCATTTCTGTATTCTTATTTTCTTCTCCTTCTGAAGTTCTGATGGTGGCTCCCGATTGAAGCATGGCGCAGGTGCGGCCCCAGAAACTAGAACTGGCCGTGGCCGCGGTGGAGAAGCACGGCCGCAGCGGAGGCTAGAGGGGGCAGAGCGGGCGCTGGAGCGCGGCAGATGAGCAGGGCGCAAGCCGCGACGGCGGAGCACGGCACGGACGTTGGCAGAGAAGGGCACGACTGCAGCAGAGGGTCGGAGCAGGTGCAGGCCGTGGCGAAGGAGCAGCGAGGGCGGAGCAGCGCGCAAGGCCGCGGCGGCCACGTCTGCTGTTCCTCCTCGGCGATGGGCAGCACAGCTGCGCTGGCTGGGGCGTGTGTGTGGTGGCAGCGCCGTGTGCTGTTCACTAGTAGTATGTGCGTCGTGGCAGCGTGATTGTACATTGTGGTGAGTACGGATTATTATTTAGCGAAAACAATTGTAGCTTGATCAAAGTGCTCGGTACTTTTGATTTGGTTATATTCTGATGCTTTGATCTGTAATGGGTGATTGAAGTTTGGCTGGCAGCGATTGTGCTACCAGTTTTTAATTTCCTGCATTGAACATCGAGATACTATGAACATGTTGGTCCATTAATGGACGGGAGTTTGCTCCTTTTCTCTAAAAAAATTTAGCTTGATTTATTCTTGTTGTTTTATTATGGGTCATCAATTTTTGTTGAACCTATTTACCACTTGTCATGTTGTTTTGTCATAGTTGCCATGTCACTTGATCTGTCGTTTGATCTTAATTGCCATGTCGTGCACTAGTACCTAGTTGTCATGTTGTTTGACCTAAATTGCCAAGTTTTTTGGCACTAATTGCATGTTGTATACTACCTAATTGTATGTTGTGTACTATCTAGTTGCCATTTTGTGCATCGTTATTTGTCATGCCATGTTTTGTAATAACATTGCTAGGTATTGTGCCATGTATAGTTGTCATCAGGGATGGAGCCATGAATTCGACATGAGCGGGGGCGAGTTGGGCTTAACGCGGGGAGGGGGGGGGGTGCTAAAGGTTTTTAATGAGCTGATTAGTAACTATTAAGTAAAATATAATTTCTTAGGGGGTAAGCCCCCAGCACCCACTGTCTCCGTCCCTGGTTGTCATGTTGATTCTACTTATCATGTTGTTTAACCTGCCAAGTATGCACAGGTAACCTGGTAAGTAGGCACATGTAACCTGACAAGTATGCAAGTCTAACCTGGCAAGTATGCACGTCTAACCTGGCAAGTAGCAAGTATGCACACCTAACCTGGCAAGTAGACATGTGTAACCTGGCTAGTAGGCACATGTAGCCTGACAAGTATGCGGTGCTAACTTTGTTTTTGCGTAGGGTTAACCTGACAAGTATGCATGCCTAAACTGGCAATTAGGCACTGGTAACCTAGCAAGTAAGCACATGTAATCTAACAAGTATATAGGCCTAGCCCTTTTTTTTGCGAAGAAGGGCTAGCTAACGTGACAAGTAGTCACATGTAACCTGACAAGTATGCACGTCAAGTATGTACACTTAACCTGGCAAGCATACACGGCTAACTTGACAAGTAGGCATAGTTAACATGGCAAGTATGTACAGTTAACCTGGCAATTAGGTGTGGATAAGACGGTAAATCGGCGTTGATAAATTAGCAATTAGTCACAATTAAATTTACATGTAGATACAATAACCGTGCAAGTAACACGGTTCAACTGACCATTAGGTGTTGATATGCCAATAGTAGGTGCGAATAATCTTGTAAATAGACATGATTGACATTACAAATAGCTATTGATAAGCCCATATGAACTTGCAAGTAGGTAGGTGTAAGTACACACAGAAAAACCAATTAATAAAGGACATATAATTAAACCAGCAAATATGACTTGCTCATTCATGTTATTTTGTGATTTTTGTCGGGTTCAAATCTGTACAAAATAGGCTTATTTATGTTGTTACGAACTGCTGTGATTAGTACCAAATGTTACCGTGCTTACTTCATCAAAGACACAAGTGCAACATCAGCCAAAAGGCTAAAGGGAGGGCAACGGGGCTGGTTCCTGGCGGCTTAATTGGTCGGACGTGAAGACCTGCTGCTTGCCGATCGGACCTGCGGAAAGACCAGACCTTGGGCCGTGTCTGGCCAGTAGTTTCCGTGCTTGGGCTGTTGCTGGGCCGTGGTGGGGGTTGGCTCGCGAGGGCACGCGAGAGCAGGCGCGCGGGGACTCTGTACGCTGGCGCCGCTGCGGCTGGTTAGGTGGGGAACGCCGCCGAGGAGTTCTGTCCAATTTTAAATCGGAAAATAAAATAAAAGAGAGGGACAAAACGTTTCTTGCGAGGATATTTTGGTGAACTTTGGAAAGTAGCTAAAAGAAATGTTCCAATCGTTGTCATTTTACGACCAAATATATTTGCTAGTCGCTGAATCTATTGCAGGTACCAGCTAGCTAGATATAGAGGATATTAGAGTATATAGGTGGGTTCGAATTAATCCTTAGTTAATGCCACACTTGATCTTTAGTTAATTAAGTGGTCGGCCTGGATAATTAGGTCTCACATGAGGATCAAGAATCAAATCCCCCAAATAGGGCGTACGTGCACTAGTTGCTCACCGATTTGCGCAACCTGGCCTGCCTTGCCTCACATTCACATGCATAAGCTGCTTGCGCACAAGACAAATTTCTCCCATCTTGTGGCTAGAATCTTTGATTTTCTGGATCAACCTTCCCGAAAGGCACCAACTAACCATAATATATGTAATCTTCTTAGCTTTTTTAAGGAACACAGTAGGTGAGTTTTTCCCACTGCCATTTATTAATTAATTCGAAAAGTACAACAAAAGTAGATTAGATCAAGCCAGTCCTGATATCTAGCCGAGTATTTCGCTTGGCTATATGGGACACCATTGCCATCTGATGCTCATAAATCTATTTCCACCTTTCAAATTTGGGTGCTTAAGTTGTGGAAGACCTTACTTTCTATGCAAATGCCCCAAGCTGCATTGCAAAATGCTTGTACTCAGACTCTAGAATCTAGAATATGCATGTGTGATCGAACCAGTTTTCCTGTTATGAGGATCAGATTGAAATTTGAGTGAAATCAGAATAACTTTATTCATCTGTTATATTCCGGTTTCACTCCACACCTTCGTCGGTCCTATTAGACAACCGGAATGAAATATTAATAAATTTGAAAATCTTAATACTCAAACTGAAGTGGAACATATCTTAGTGAAAGCAAAATCATGAATGGAATTTCAACTATTCAAAATTTGCTAAAATTTCACTCTAGTTCGATCTCTACATATTCACTTAGCTAAAAATTCAGCAATATATGCAGGGAGGAGCCTCAAAGCACTCCGCGTGACGCCACTCCTAGTTTTTCTTTTTTCTTTGAGTAAATTTCACAAAACCACGTTTTTTAAGTCAATTTTGTCGCGGAGCCACACTTAACACAAAACCGTCCGCAGAACCACACTTTTTGCGTCAATCCTTCTCACTTAACCCGAAAACCGCTTGTTTAGGTGGTTTTGCCTCAATCCTGACCGGTGGGCCCCACATGTCGTGCGTCACGTCAGCTCCTGTGGCACCCTCTCTATCTCTCGCTCCGCGCCTCTCTCTCGCTCGCCCGCCCCCTGGCCCGAGCTGTCGCCGAAGTTGGTCCCCCTCACTGCCGGAGTTCGTCCCCACTCGCTGGAGCTCGACCCCCTCGCCTCCTTCCAACAAGCCCCCCGGCTGCTGGAGCCCGTCCCCACGCCGTCGGAGCCCGTTCCATCCGACGAGGTACATGGTGCCGAGGCCTGCGAGGGGTAGGGGACACACCAGCGAGCTTGCACCGTTGTCTCACTGCCTCCTCCATGCGAGCATGGCCCACTGCCGCCTACGCGCGAGCTCCCCGCGCCGCCTGCGTGCGACCCCATCGCGACCGCCGCTGCCTCCGTGAGCCCGTCCCGCCGCCTCCGCGCGAGCTCCGCACGCCGCCGCCTCCGAGGGCCCGTCCCGCCGCCTCCGCGCGAGCGCACTGGCGCCGCCTCTGCGCGAGCACGCAACGCCGCCTCCGCTCGAGCTCGCCCGGACACCGGCATGTGACCCCATCGCGCCGCTTTGCTGCCTCCATGATCCCGTCCAGCCGCCTCAGCCCGCAGCTGCCGCCTCCGCCCGACCTCGCCCAGCTGCCTGCACGCGACCCGCTGCTGCCTATGTGAGCCCACCGCACCGCCGCCTCCTCCGCATGAACTCGCCGCGCCACGAATCAGGTCATAGGGACAAGCATCAGGGGAATAGAGCGAGGAAGAAGGCCGAGGAGGCTCACCGCTGATGTGTCGCCCAGACCCCTTGTCAGGATTCGGGCAAAACCACCTAAATAAGCGGTTTCGGGTTAATTGAGAAGGATTGACGCAAAAAATGTGGTTTTGCGGACGGTTTTGCGTTAAGTGTGGCCCCGCAGCAGAGCGGCAAAAAAAATGTGGTTTTGTGAAATTTACTCTTTTTCTTTCTGTAATACCCTGTATTATTTTTCAATATAGTAAGTAGAATACAAACCGAAAATCTCAATACGTACTCAATCCGAAGTAGAATACAAACTGATCGACTGGAATATATAGTGGTTGCCGATCTCCCAATCCCAAGGAATGATTTGCAAGGTTCGGGCGGCATCAGGCATGACTGCATGCAACACACATGTACATGCATGTGAATCAGCAAGTAGGCGGGTTAGTTTATCATTTTCCAGAGAATGCATCAAACAAGCAAACGACTCTCACCTCTGTATATATAAAGCCCATCATGGAAACCGTACTGAACACGCAGTACGGGAAAGAGAGAACCAAACCGACCACGAAGAGACCAAGCTAATATAAGCTTGACTAACAGCTAAACAGCAGAGACCACTCTAGCTGAAGCAGTAAACAAGCTCCTAGCTAGCTTGATCGAGCTCTCACTGGTTATCAGAAATGGAGGCCCAGATGTTCTTCCACCCCACCCCGGCCGAGCCCCTCAAGGCAGACATGCCCACGTGCATCCCAAGGCTTCGCGGCGGCGGCGGCAGCGGCGGTGCCCGGCGCCGGGCGCCGCGGAAACACGGCGGCGCTCCGGCACCGGCACCCCCAACGGCGTCGTCGTCATCGTCGTCGTCGGTGATGGACCGCGTCCGGGAGGCGCTTCTGCGGCTGGCGATGCTGTCGGCGGTGTCGTCTTCTTCGTCTCCGGCCTGCAAGGCCGCCCGCCTGCAGCCGCAGCAGCAGCAGCCGCAGGCGGCGAGGGCGCCGTCGAGAGCGGCGTCGGTGCGCATGAGCCCGTCTCGGACGGCGTCGGTGCGCATGGCGAGCCCGTCGCCGGCGTACGCCGACTCGTACCGGAGCGAGGCCGTCGACGACTGCATCGAGTTCCTCAAGCGCTCCGCGGCCGGCGGAGCCGCCATGCCGCCCATGCCCGCCGCCGCCCCCATTGTTGTCGCGGAGCCAGCAGTAGTAGTAGTGAGCTCGGCGGCGCGGCCATCTGAACCGATGTGATTTCTGATTTTCTTCTTTTTGTGTGTACATTTAATGGATGAGTGTTGGTAGGTTGTTGCATGTGTGGGTGGTTGTTACAAGCAAGCATGCATGGATGCATGTGTGTGATGTGGCCAGCGTCGTCGTGCATGTTGGATGTATATATGCAAACAAGTTTGTGAAAAAGTTTATACCTCACCTTGCCCAAGTGGCCGGATCGACTTTTATTTTTTAAGAGTCAAGTGGCCGGTATTTACATATGTTATCTCTGAGCTGCTGCTTCATGCGAGCTCTAGCGCATGCATCCATTTTATTCCTTGGAGGCATGTGCTTGTTTCAATCACTCATGCACCTAGCTATATAGGGTAGTGTTGGGACTAAGTTCAATTAGTTGTTGTGGAGAAAACAGTATAATGAACTAGTAAACTACACCAAATTTGGATTTCGATAAATGTGAACTAGACCCAGGGCAAAATGCAATATAGGGTCCTAAAATTTGAAAATTCGGATAACCAAAGAATGCTTTCACTGAATTAGATAAGTTCGATACATGTCATTTGTTGTTAATTAAGTACAAATGATGTGCACGTAGGGGATTCAGGGGCAGACCCAGGGAATTATTTTATGGGGGTCAAAATAGAAAAGATTGCTGGCCAGAGCACAAAAAATTCTTAAGTTATAAGGGATCTAAGCGTAATTTTTGAATCTTAGGGGGTCCAGGGCTCCTGATGGTCCCCCTGATTCCGCCACTGAGGGAACATTTGGGCGTTGATTGGACTTTTAGGAAGTCAGAAGCTCTCTGTCATTCTATCTAGGTTTTTTTTTGAGAAAACTGAATTCATTCAATTAATTGTAAATGCATACAGTCCTCTTGCCATATAGCAATTGCACCCGTCGGGACACATCCCCACTCAAGTGCCGGTTCCAGGCCTTCTCTACATAATCTAGCTAGCATATGGGCAAGTCCATTCGCTCTTCTATCTTCCTTCTGTACGATCACCTCGCTGAACTGATTGAAGAGGTCCCTTATATCAAAGATGGCCGGGGCCATCGTAGAGCGATTCATCCTTGTATCGGCCAGGGCTTGGATTACCCGGCTGCAATCACTAGCAAGGATGATGGGGAGGTGAGCGTGGACCACACAAGCTCGGATGCCCGCGAGACAGGCCAGGGCTTCAGCAGTAGATGTGTCCTGGCACTGCATAGACTTTCCCCAGGCCGAGAGGCCTCTGTGATCTCTGAGGACAGCCCCCCAGGATGTATCGCCAGTTTGGGTAATGAAGCTAGCATCAACATTCAGTTTTAGCCATCCCTCTGACGGTGGCTTCCAATGAAGGATGGATGTTCCATTCCGGTCCCTTTCAGGTTCTGGCTGAAAGCAACTATCGACCGCCTTCTTTCCCCCGAAGAGATCATCCATGATCCCGGTTTCTTTTTCCGCTGCCACGCCATGGAAGCTCTGGAGGAAGCAAGCAGAACCCAGAATTGTATATATCCTTACCATCCCCAAAGGTAGCATTATTCCGTAAATGCCAGGCTCTCCACCAGATCAGGAGCATTTTGGCTCGGTGGTCATTATTCATCTGACTTAGCCGAACCATAGCCCAGTCCTCCCCAATATCAGACAGGAGATGTTCTGGTGGTAACTCCCAGCTCTCCCGCATTTTTGCCCGCAGTGCTCTTGCCTTTGTGCGGTTCATCCTCGCATGGAATACCGTTTCATCCTCCGCTCCGCAAATACGACGGGTACGTAGGATCCGGGCATCCCTCTTATTTCTGTTCACTTGGACCGCAAGTGAGCTGGTGGCAAGTCAACCAAAATTTTGGAGTTTAGGGGCACTCTACTTTTGCAGATAGAGTCCCATAGCTTGCGATCACCGTCCGGCCTATCACTTGATTGTCCATTCCCACAGATTTGCAACGCGCACGAAAGGCCTAGGCGGTAGGCACTTTTTACCGAGAATTGCCCCGATTGCTCCATATGCCACCCCACATAATCATCCATAACTCTTCTGGATAAAGGAATTTTCAGAATGGTGTCAGCATCGTGTGGGAGAACCGCTTCTCTAATCTTTTGTTCATTCCAAGTATGGGTATCATGATTAATGAGTTCAGAAACCCATCGAATCTGGTTCTTCCAGTTCGGCCTGTCACTTTCAGGTTGCCGCAAGGCAGCCAGTTATCCCGCCAAATACGGACCTTTGATCCATCTCCGATCCGCCAAATAGCGCCCTTCTTCAGCAGCTCAAGTCCATGCTCAATTCCTTGCCACCCCGGTGACGCCTGCTGAATGAATGTCGTGTCCAGGAGCTTACCTGTGAAATCATATGTGATGTGTAACATTGGCAAGTGTTTTAGATGAAACATTGATGTGAATACTTTGGATAATATGGATATTTAAGTGATGACATGTATCTTGTTTGGACTTAGTGCTTTGCTAGTGGTGTGCTGATCCATTAGTTTCTTATGTGAAAACATGGCGTGAGTTGTGTGAAACTTACCCTGAGTCAAGTCGTGGACTTGTGCTCGTACTGGTTATTTGTGTGTTCGCTTTCAGGTGTTGCCGAAGCTAGAAGAACGTGGTCGATGACGGGATCGAGAGACGAAGCTTGGGAAGCTGAGGTCGAGAATCAAGGTCATGCGGGACGTTCGTGCGAAGGAACAATGGAAGTGAAGGCTACGATGATCCGGGAGGGCACCGGTTTGTCGTATGTTGTTTATACCGGAGATGTACGGTATTGGAGATATTCGATACGTGATGGTCGAGTTTTGAAGACATCACAAGAAGAGTTGATGGCATGAAGTGACATCGAGGTGAAGATATGTAGGTCCAGCCGTGGCTGGATGAGAGCTGTTTAAAGATTAAACAGTAGCATCATCAAGATGGCGTCGGATGGAAAAATGATCCACATGAAAGTTGTGCGTGTCGTCAAGACGAACAACTTTGCTTTTGGAGTCATCTCAATCTGAGGTCGTATGCGGGCTCCATGGGCAAAATACTGACCGAGACAGAGGAGTCCGTGTTGGATTCGGATTCGGTTTAGGGTTGCGAATTTTCCCTTATAAATAGAAGGCATCCTAGCTAGGATTTTAGCAAGGACGTGAGGGAACTCAAAGCTTTGGATCTAGATCAATTCTTGGAGAGTTCTTGGATGCATGGTTGCATCTTTTGTAATCGATCGACATCGTTGCAATAAAGAGATTCGTTGGCGGTGTCATCTCTGTTCTTCTCGGATCTTCGTGAAATCTTCGTGCTAGATCTTTCTAATACTTTGGTACAGGTTTGTCACAAGTTCATAATACTTTGCTGCAGGTTTATCACGAGATCAAGAGAAGATTGCGATTAATTCATCTTTCTTGTTATTCCTCGAAATTGGTTTTAGATTAATCCTCGTAACTTTCTGTCAGCTGTTACTATTTTGATCATATTTTTGATTGGTAAGTCCGATTGAGCTGATTCTTGTTGCCTTGGTTAGATAATTTTAATACTTTTCTTTTCCATACTCATACGTATTTTTTGGTTCATCCAATCAAAAGTTACGGCTGTTTTACTATCACGGACAGAAAGGTGATTTAGGGTTTGAACTTTCGGGAAAAGTTTTAATTTGCTTCCGCGCAATCATTCACCCCCCCTCTGATTGCCTATCTCGATCTCACATTACCATTCGGGTAATACTTGGATTTCAATAATTTGGCGCACAAGCTGTCCGGGTGTTCTATCAATCTCCAGGCTTGTCTTGCCAGCAAAGCTTGGTTGAAAATCCTCAGATCCCAGAATCCCATGCCACCGAAATTCTTCGGTTTAAGCAGTTTGTCCCACGCCAGCCAGTGCACCTTTTTCTTATTTCCCTCGTCCCCCCACCAGAAATTCTGTGTAAGCTGCATAAGATCCTCAAAGAGCCCTGCCGAGAACTTGAACACACTCATACTATAAGTTGGAATTGTCTGGATCACCGCCTTAATAAGTACCTCCTTGCCAGCTACAGACAAGTACTTCTCTGGTCGTTTAGTTTTTTAACAACTCGGTCCTTTAACGGTTGGAACTGCCAATTTTTCATTCGCTCCTCAGGAACCGGAAGGCCCAAATATTTTTCCTCAAAGCCAACATTCTGGACTTCTAAGATAGTGGCAACCGCGGCCGCATTGTCATCTCCACACCCATTCCCAAGGAGCAGCGAGCACTTGATTGGGCTGAGGAGTTGGCCTGTACCGATTTCATAATCCGTCAGAATAGATTTGACCACAGTAGCTTGGCCTGTATTTGCTTGAAAGAAAAGCAAGCTATCATCCGCGAAGAGCAGGTGAGAGATGCCAGGTGCTCGCCTGCACAACTTCAGCTCCTCAAGAAGACCCATCGTGACGTTTCTGTTAATACAGGCTTCTTTTCTTTTCATTTAGTCTTGTAATATGTTGATAAATAAGTACAGACACTTAATATAAACTTAGATTTGGAGCCTCCTAATTTTTGAGGGCCTGACTAGACCGGTCAGCTCCATCCATGTACTTCTTCCCATTTAGTGTTTTTCTGTAGTTTATTTTAAACAATAATCTGACAGTATTGAATCATGAAAGAAAACATAATAGATTGATACAACCGAAACAAACACAAACATCGAAGATCCTCGATTAAATTAAAAGGTCCATCACGATACTTTGAAGCCAATTTCTTTAGTTCCACCACCCGTGTCTTGACGTTCATCCACGTGTTCGGTGAATATATTGCAGAGTATCATACTTGCACGAGCTGAAAAAAGAATAAAAACATGAAAAAGACAAGCTTTGAGCATGCGAGAACCAAATTACTCCTCAGATATACTAAAAGCCTACACCATGGTGAGGGCACCAATCTTCTAAACAACATCATACCCATTGACGCCACCGTCAAGAAACACAAACCTAACAGAAAAAACAAAACTAAATGTCAGATGTTGATTTTTAATTCCTCTTTAAACGTCAGACCGATTATTTGAACCGCAGGAGGATTTTTCCATGGTGCTCCGCAGCTTCTGTGAGTTCTGTCAAACGCGGTTTCGTTTGCATTTGCGTGCAGTGTTCTAAGCCCAGCGATGGAATATGGGCCGGGTATGCCCAGGCTTGCCTAAGATCCCAGGCAGGCTACTAGCCGAGGCCCACCTCCGTAGGAGGCAACGAGAACATGTCCTCGGTCATTTGGGCTTCCTCCTACTTGTTTCTATTTCTTGGATTTCCCCAGGACCATCGATAGGGCCACTCTGATGGGCCAACTAATTTCTTCCGGAAGAAATCTATCCCAAAGCCTGCACTACGGTGCTTAATCCTAGACCATTTTGAAACTAAAAAAGAAAGAAGACTATTTGAAAACGGTGCATGATTCAAGTTAAACTATTTCAGAAACTAAAGTTTTGCTTTTTGATATGGAGGATTGCATAGACGATTGCAAACCCATCTTGTTAGCTAGTACTCCGGCCATGAATGCAGGAGCTTACTACATTGCTCCTATGTGACTGTGTAGGAGGACCATGAGCTAGGGATCAGCTGCATGCGTTCAGACTTCAAACAGGTGATTATTCAAAGGTTTGTGCTGACGTGTCAGACTGTACGGCCCAAAGAAGCCGGCTGGAGTGATGGCTGATGATCTGCCGGCCGCAGCCGGCAGGTGATCGAGCCAATTAGTGTGCTGGGCCACTGGTGGGCGCTGTCATCCAGCCAAACATATCCACGGTAAAAATTGGACCCACGATGGCCACAATTTCAGATTTCTCATCCGGACTCTGAATCCCAGTTGGGAGTTGGAACTGACGATAAAGCTCCCTTTGCTGTATTTCTTTTTCTGCGTGAAGTCTACTTGATTAACCGAATGTGTATTACACTCGGAAAAACAAGTTAACATTAAATTCGTATACAAAAGATTTTTCTAATGATATATTTTTTTCCGCGAGTAAATGATTTTTTTGTGACATATAACTTATATTTTATCAATCAAATACTAGGTGATTGGTCTTATAAATCCATATGCGTGGGGACATATACTGTGGGGATTATTAATGGATTAATACCACGTGGCAAGGATGGTTGGCAATCCCAAATAAATGGTGCCATCGCTACTGCAGCTATGTTTCGGTTGACCTGTGGATCCATGGGATCAATCAAAACTTGGTTAGTGTGTCACATTAATTAGACTGGCCCGCGAGACTCCCTTCGCAATAGTAATTTTTTTCGTTAGGAAACAGACAAGATTTTTTATTTTTTTTACCGAAATCAAACAAGCTGGGTAGGACATTGGCACATGGAGCATTTGCAAGGTAGCGATCGACTACAACAGTTCACACATGATCGATACTAGGCATTAATTGCACATACACGATTTCCGGCTTCTGGGGATCAACAATTTGTCTCAGCTCTCTCACACACTCATGACAACAAATCTTAAGACTAGACATGATGATCATACATAAGCATGAGACAAAGCAAAGCCAGCTCATAAGTTGCCGGCCCCAACAATAACCTGCAAAACAACAATGTAGCCTGAGTTAGTACTGTCTCCATTTCTAAATACAGAAAGTAACAGACTTGTCCTATGTCAAATATTTTTATTTCGATTAATTTTATAAAAATATCAATAGTTAGAATATCAAATAAGTATAACATAAAAATATATATCACGCTGAATTTAATAGAACTCATTTAGAGCCGAAGGTGTTGGTAGATTTTTTTTTTATAAACTTGGTCAAAATTTAAGAAGTTTGATCTAGAATCAAGATAAGACTTATTAAATTTAGGAATGGTGACACAAAATTGATACCGTTAGCGATCAATTTAAAAATTGGTACCGTTTTGATACCGTTAGAGATCAATCAGTTTAAAAGTCGTTGCATACATTCTCTGGTTGTGATTTTTGAAAGAGGACATTTTCATCCAACATGAACATTCCCCAAATAAAGTATGGAAAATAGGTCAAAGCATAAGTAACAAGATACCAATCGGTGGTAACTCCAAATTAATCAAATCACATAGCCTATTGCTAACCACCATCGATGTTGGCACATAAATAAATCTTTAGGCAACGAATCCCACGACTTCATGCAGCCTGACTCCACATGCCCTTTTTGCCCCGGAGTTGTAGCATAGACCACGGGTGTTAAAGAAAAGGATCCATTTAACCCGTCAAACCGTCCTAGACAAACATTTGTATTGCTCCGATAGCTAACGTCACATGAATAGAAGGAAGTTGAACTAGCTAGCATCTTTCAAGCAGGGTTGAACACCCCCTAGCATAGACTAGCACGGTAGCACCACAAGGTCAACATCCAAGGATTGACCATTATTTATTTATTGTGTTATAAAAACGATGTAATTCCATACTCACGCCAACAAGAATATGCAAGTGTAGAATGCATGAATTTATTATAAGCCAAATGTAAAACAGCAGATCTAGGGTTTTCAAAAAATATTTACATGGAATATTTTATAGTCACTCCGATTCATATTAATTGTCTCAAATTTGCGTGAATTTGGATGTATTTATGTTTGAAAAGCGTCTAGATACATGTAATATTTCAAAAATTAATATGGATCGGAGGAAGTATAATTTTTGCTCATATTTTCATAAAAGATCATACATATCAATTATAAACAAAGACAACACATATATGGTGTTCTCATAAGAATAAAAAAAACTAATACATGATCTGTAATATAACACTTTGAGTAATCCAAAGGTACACATGTGTGAGCATGTGCTCGTGATGGTGTTTTTTTTTTTCAAATGTCAAAACAATCTGAAAGGAAATAGAGATATAAGCGCCCGACTCATTTGTATGCTTGTAAAAATTTCCGGAAAAATACTTGGTTTTGTGCTCCTTTTGTGCTCCGTGATAAGAAGCTAATTTCATGGTTGAAATCTTGTTTCTCTAGTGTACCTTTGTTGTCAAAGCGCAAATACCGAAATACGTCACCTTTTGGATAAACATTTATAAACAGGTAGGGACATGCATGAACATTTATATGGATTTTCTTGATATTTTGCACTCTTAATTTTTTTTCCACATGCATTTACTGTTTATTTTAAAAGCTATTCCGCTTTTTCTCTCATGGTAGTGTCTCCTGCAACTAGGAAAAGGTGCAATTAATAGAATTATTTGTTGACACCCATGCATATATATATGACCCATGTGTAGTTGACCATGCGATCGAATAGACCCGGCCTGGCGGCAGAAATTTGGTCAAAAGTGTGTCAGCGAGCAACGATGTTATATCGATCGGCCACATCTTGCAAAGTTGAGATTCTTGCTGTCTCCCCATGGATCCGATGAAGTGATGACATATACATCTGGCCATGCATGCATGGTTCGATGCAGAGGAGAAGGTTCACCTACTCTTGAACTTACAAGAATCAAAGCAGATGAGGTCGGGCCCTACGTACTTCGAAACCAATAATCAAACCCAAGCTCTAATCATGATGCATATGGATGCCTGCCAGTGTTGTACGAGTCATAGATCCATTCTCATCCATATATAGATCCTTGCTTAACAAAAAATCTGGTGTAGTGCAAGATTTTTTTTTTAACATACACCTGGCTTTACTGATTTAAAGACAAGATTATAAAGAGCAAATAAACCGAAACAAACATCGGCATGCAACAAAGATGCCTAATAAAAACTGAAAGTTACGTCAAGACACTTCCAAGTAAGAATTCTAGATTTTTTTTTTGTGGGTAAAGTAAGAATTCTAGATTTGTCACGCGCTTCTTCATATTTCTCCGTGCCTTTGTTTATGAAATTGCAGACGTCCAGACCTATGCAAGCTGAACAAACCACGCAAGTTGCTAATGGTCTTAAGTTGTTATGAGGTGTTCATCTCGAATTAATGGTACAAGGTAAGACTATTGAACGTTCTGTACGCGGGAGCACGCATATCTTGCAAGTCAGGTTCTTATACCACCGCTTCATCGATCCAACCAGGAAGAAGGCCAAAATAACACCGTGAAATGCACTACCCGCAGAAAAGAAAAGAAAAAAAATTGAAAATGCACTAGCTTCATGGAGACCCCGACTGCTTTATACCAAGCCAAGTCAGGTTCTTATACCACCGCTTCATCGATCCAACCAGGAAGAAGGCCAAAATAACACCGTGAAATGCACTACCCGCAGAAAAGAAAAGAAAAAAATTGAAAATGCACTAGCTTCATGGAGACCCCGACTGCTTTATACCAAGCAAGGATGGAGACGGGAGACATTCTCTCCAATGCCAGAAATCATTTTGAATGAAAACTCATAAAACAAATTACACAGACTCGTGGCTTTGTGGCTTTCAGATATTGATACGTGGTTCCCTCATTTCCGGATTCCAACTTGGGAATCTGAGACAAGAGAACCCTGGTGAAATCGGAACTCTAGCGGCTAGATTTTTTTTGTGTGCCAAGATTGACCGGTTATTCACATATGAGATGAGAAATAATTGTCTTGATCGACAAAGCTGCTTAAATCAATAATATACTCCCTCCGTTCCTTTGCACTAAAACAACGACAAGTATTTAAGAACGGAGGGAGTACACTTGAACCTCAATCGATTATATATCAATTCATATCTAGCTCGCAATAGCATACCAGTTTGCCCAAATGGCAAATGCTGGAGCCTGGAGGTAGCTGTTGAGTTAAGACAGACAATACATAAATTTCAACACCAATAGCTCACAATGACTGGTTGGTAAAAATAGAGGGAAAGAAATCTCTGGACTGAGATATAATCATAAACGATACTTACTGCAAAGTTGATCCAAATTACTAACAAACACTATCTCCATTAGAATGTACGTAGCACTACTAGTATACATGCATGTATAGAAGCAATCAAGCAAGAACTTGTGAACTTGTACGTACTGTTCTTTGTGGGCGAACATATAGCAGTATACATAGCATGTAAGCCAAAAACTAACTAATTAACGCGTACGTACAAAATTAATCAAATCACACTTACTCCGTAGTACTGTAGTTAAGTACAACAAAAGGTATATATCGATAATACAGTAGAGTTTTGTGTACGTGTCAACATGAGGGAGCTGCGACACGGTAGATGACGACGAAGCAGGGCAGGATGGCCCTCGGGTTGGCGACAAAGAGCTCCTCCATGCTCCCATACGCGCCGCCGCCATCCTCCTCCCCGGCCACCGAGTCGAACAGCCCCTCTTCTTCTCCTCCGGCCTTCCTCACCTGCCCCGCGATCACCCGGCACACCAGCATCGCCCTCGCGCTCCCTGCCCCATCCCCGGCAGCCCCGGCGCCCTGATGCGCGCGGCCGCTGCTCGCCGTGGTGCGCACCCCGAGCGCGTGCTCCCCGGCCCACGGCGCGAACCCGTGCCGGATCGCCGCGCACACCCCGCAGCACTCGCCATTGCCAGAGGGAGTAGCCGAAGCTGATTGGGGATCTGTATCGTCGGCGGCGGTGGTGGAGGAGCAGAGGGAGGAGGAGCCGGCGAGGCCGAGGGCGCAGGAGAGGCGGGCGGGGTGGAAGCGGAGGAGCTCGTTGCCGTCGGCGGCGGCGCGGGTGGTGGCCGCCGTGGCCGCGCGGCACCGGGCGCGCACGGCGTCGCGGTAGGACTCGAAGCGGGCCACCGTGCGGGCCGGGTTGTGGACCTTGAGGATGCGCTCGATCTGGCACATGGCCGCGCCCATGCCCACGGGGCTCTGCCGCTGCTGCCGCCAGCTCGACTTGAAGATGATCTCCACGATGTTCCGCCCCGAGTCCTCCGGCCCCAGCTCCGACACTGCACGACACCATCGTCATCAGAAAATTAGCCCATGGACATGTATCTTCATACGTGGTAAATCAGTTCAAATACAGACATACAGTAAGCCTCTGACTATTGACTAATCAAATTATATATGCTGCTGTACTAACTATAAATAGTTTTGGAATCTGGTACACTCAAGGTACGGACTTTGGGGAAATGTGAAATTTAAGTTGGCTAAATCGAACTGTCTGAATTTGGACTTAGAGGGAGTAATTTTGCTCTAGTTAATAAGCTAGTTGCTCAACACTGAACTCCGGCTAAATTAAACTGCTACTCCTATCTGAATTTGGAATTAGAGGGAGTAATTTTGCTCTCGTTGAACCAGTTGCTCCACTGAACTCTAATCACACCTACGGCCATTAATCCCTCCAAACCAAAGAAGGCTGATTAATCAAATCATTGGAGTATCGATCACCACTAGCAATGGAGAAATCGAAATGTCGAGCCAAGAACAATAATCTCACAACACCGACAGTGCACTGAAATCCAGAAAAGCACCAACACAACAACAAGCTAGTATTAAGGCAGTGTGGGCTTTTGTCCTGTGATCCAGGACACTTTTAATCAATCAATCGTCCTAAACAGACGAAAAGCATGTATAACCAGTACAAGTACATTTAACACACATCCTGACCCACCTTGCAGCTGTGAGCCTGTGACTGTGCACATCACATTAATCGCCTTCATGAGACAAGCATGTAAAATGGTCCCATCCATGCAGAGTATGTTCATGTTTCACTTTCAGTGGATGCATGCAATTTCTTCTTTTTCATTCAAGGAAAGGGTAGATGCATATTCATGCAGTTCCAATGTGCTACCAACCACTATAAATTTCAGATACTGTAGCAGCAGCAGCAGGTCCTGATACTTTTCTAATATTGTAATTAGTACTCTGCTCATTCACATTACTGTTGCTTAATTGGTTTCTTGGTTGTTGGTTGATTAATACTACTCTTGCATGCATGCCAACACTGGCTTGCATGGGACCTCACTTTTAGTGTTCTGTGTTTCAAAATGTAAGAGGTACTAATAATTTATAATTAGCCAGTCATGTGGTGGAGTATCCTACTCCTGCATGCATGCCAACACTGGCTTGGCTGCATGCCTCGCATGCATGCTTAAAGATACCATCACCATTGATTAACCACTAAGCAAATTCTAGCCTCCGCCTTTGCCAAATGCAAGCAACTGAGGTGTACATACATGGGCAGACAGGTAGATAGATACCCTTAATTTGTTATTGTTACCGTCCAAATACTTTAATTAGGCAGTGGTTCAGATATGTGCACAAGACAGTAGCTTCCTTGCAACCCACAAAAGACAAGAGAAAAGAGGAGGAAAAAAGGGTAGGGGGTTAGCTTTGATGAGCAGGCAGCATCTTCCTAGCTAACCCACCCCACTCTTCCTTCTTGTCTCCTCTCACACACATGGCAACAACATGGATGTGGCAAGAAATTGCTAAACTAATCTAACCACTAAAAGCACTCGATGAATCTAACATAATCAGTAGTTACCAGTATTGATTTGGTATATATTGCTTTAGTGGGAGGGTGCCATGCCATATCATTTAACCATGATTAGCCCATCATATTGACCAAAGCATAAACTAATCAGCTGGCTAGTCATAGTGCTACACAGATCTCTAGACCCTCACTTGAGATTTTGCACACCCAACAAGCAAAAAATATCACCATCACATGCATTCCTGATCTTGCAAGTTCTAAATTAAGTGCAAATTTATGTAACAGTTAGCTAATTTACCAGAAATTTATATGAAGGAAGAAATTTCATACCGGCATGGCGAATGGCCAGGTGGTGCTCCAAGCTCTCGGCCTTGGTGAAGACCTCGCCGCACTGGGAGCAAGGGCACAGCTCCCTCGGCCTCGGATACCGCCTAATTAATCCATAGTAAATCAATCAACCCATAATCATTAGATTAGATTAGTGGCTAACGACGACACGGACCAGTTAATTAATGATGGAGGTGAAGATTAATGGGAAAGCTCAATTAACCAAGTAAGCAGCAGGCACCTTGAGACTGGCTCGACGTTGATGGCGCGGCACTCGTAGCAGCCGGAGAGGCCCCTCAGCGACGAAGGGTGCCCGCCGGTACTGGACGGGGTCACTGAGCGGTGGGTCCGGCGAGAGGAGCGGTTCAGCGGCGCGGCGGAGGACGCGACGGAGGAGGCGGAGGCGCCGCCGTCGATGAGCACGTCGCGGATGGAGCACAGCGACGCCCCGCAGGCGCCGCCGGCACGGAGACGCGCCGAGGAAGAAGATGCGGCCGGGTCGTGCACGCGCGCCGCCGCCGTGGCGCTGCGGCAGCTCAGCAGGCTCTTCAGCTGCTCCCACGAAGACGACGAGGAGGAGGAAGAAGAAGACGCCGCCGCCTTCTTGGACGGCTTGGAGTGGTGGCGCTGGTGGCTCTTTCCGGCGGCGCCGAGCTTGGAGCTGGCATCCATGGCGGCGGCGGGGCTCTTGATCTTGGAGGGCGACGCGGCGGCGCGGTGGCGGCTTCCGCTAGTACTAGTTCGTGCTGCTGGCGGCGGGGTCGTCCTCGGCGACGGCGACGGTGGCGGCTTCTTCTTGCGCTTGCCGTGGTGCTGGCGGCGGCGGTCGGAGGTGTCGGCGGCGGAGGCGGCCGTGGGAAGGAGCAGAGTGGAGAGCGCCATGGATGAAATGGAATGGATCGAGCTAGCTAAGCCAAGCTAGTTATGTGCTCTCTGTTCAACCGGCCGTAGTGCTTGTGTTTAAGAATTGGACGGCAGGAGCTGAACCTATTTAAAGGCCTCTCTGCCTGCTCTACTCCTCTCTCCCACTCGGGACCCCCCGCTTTGAACGCAACAAATGATTAAAAACGAAGGAATTGTATGTTTATTATGTCAAAGCAAAATTCAGGCAAAGCAATAAGAATACGCGGATTATTTACAATAAGTCGCATACATGGACGATGTTTGGATGCTTCGGAGAAATGTTCAAGGAAATATTTGTTTTCTTGAGCGCAGAGAGAAAACGAGGGAAGGTGTTTAAAAGTGGTGCTATGCCTTTCGCTTGTTAAAAGGGAACCAAAAAGATGGGCGTTGAGCTAATTATTGAAAGAGAAAAAATCCTCGAATAACATGTGAATGAGTCGGGCCCGTAGACAAAACATTGATTTTGATGATTAAGAGACCACACCAAATTGGAGCATTGAGAGAGGACTTGATCAGGGCATTTACAATGGACAAGGGACGTGTTGGAAGAAACGCTTTGTAGAGTTAAATTGTTTTTCCTACATGTGAGATAAGCAAAGGTGATTACGTTGGGGATTGATTAGGCACCAAATAGTACTCGTTTTTTCAGCATCATAAGACACCAATGCTTAACAGGGGGTAAATAACGAGCACAAAATTGAATGACCTAAGCACCTAGAGAAGTTGACCGATATTAATTACAAATACGTGTGCTTCGTGACGCGAGTTTGTTGTCTATTTCAAAGCTTACATCAACGCCTCGTGGGTGCATACTCTAGTACTCGTCAAACCACTTCATATTAGAAATTCTTCAAGCGTTATAGTGTCAAATAAATAAATTCATCTTTTAAACATGGCCTGAATCAATGGCCAAAAAAGAACAATCAATATTCAATTAATCACATAAGAAACATTGTATTGAGAAATATTTCAATTATCATAAAGATCATGGTAATATGCGTGTGTTAGAGAATGCAAAATAGCAGAAGTAATTTTTTTTAAAGACAGAAGAGTTACATGAAAACTTCAGGAATATTTCTAGAATGCTGGAAAACCTGGATCTGCAAATGGAGAAAAGGGCATAAATGCAACCTGAGGCCCAGGGTATGTATGGGGTTGCACTAACTTGAATGAGTAAAATGCACCTGAGGTACCTATTTTTTCGCGAAGGTGTCACGTAGATCCTTAATCTTTAAAAGTGCACATTTAGGTCATCATTGTTTGGTAAGTGGTTCATTCCAGGTCCCTCACCTGTATGCACAGCTCCGGCCACATGACGTGGCTGCCACCTAGGTTTTGGGCCCACACGTCAGGCGACGACGTGGCACTGCCACTTAGGATTAGTGACATCTGCATGTATTAAAAAATGGAATCTTTTTACCACTCTTGCAGAACTCATATTTCTCTTGGTAGCCACATTTTTCTTTTTAGGAACATCTGCCACGCGGGGTGTTTTCTGTAAGATTGCAACGCCACGTCGTCGCCTGACGTGTGGGCCCAAAGCCTAGGTGGCAGCCACGTCATGCGGGCGGAGCTGTGCATACATGTGAGCGACCTGGGATGAACCACTTACCAAACAATGATGACATAAACGTGCATTTTCAAAAATTAGAAACCTACTTGACACCTTCACGAAAGAATAGGGACTTCGGGTGCATTTTACTCAACTTGAATCCCTAGACGGGACCATATAGTGTGAAATATCAAGCGCAGGCCGGTCCCTTCAATTATTTACCAATTATAGGGTGAAATGTATGTAAATGTGAATGATGATGCGCGTGGAACAAGTTCATAAACATGTCCCAACCCCCATTTTAAAATAGATTATGTACTAAACACATGCTGTCAACTTTCTCAAGTATTAGCAATGACGTCATAAAAACTATCCTTCAAATTTGCAAAAAATTGACCAACAATCGGAGATGTATGGATCATGGACAGGAAATTGACAAATTATCGAGGCCATGCTCAATGCTTGCATTCCAAATCGATATCATGATTAATGCAAAAATTCATTGCAATTTGTGGGGGCTATCAAGGGTTTCAAGTGGTTGGTGTTTAATCTTTGACATGGGAAGGCTAACCTCTTGTTGTGTTGTGTGGTTGGAGATTATTTTTCTGTATGGATGGATGAACATTATACAATTTTGATCTCACGTTACTGAGTTACTGGAGAGCAGGAGTTAAGCAAATTCCCAACAGAACAGAACAGCATAAGGGAGTGGCTAAATGCTAAGTAGATAGTACTAAAATAATATTTATATGGGAGCGCTAATCCCAGTTGCTTACCTGCCTCCAGTAGCTTAACTGCCACAGATCTCAGTCATCTCTCACTTGCTCGATCCTTGTCTCTTTCCCCTTGATCAATCAATACTAACGTCAGATTCATTCATCTACGTGTAGTACTGTCGTCCTTAATGATTTAAAATAATTCTTTGGGAGATATGTTGTTTTCCTGCCAATAACATTGGATTGAGATGTTACACGGACTCGGATGTTAGCTGGGCACATGGAGACAGACTGGTACTAGCGTACTTATACGTAACGACATGGACACGATCTATATCATTTGCAAAAGTTATGCAGCTGGATAGAAGATAAGTCAGACAAAATTACCAAGATCCAATAAGCAGTATGATGATGTGGTTGAATTTGATCAAGTCACTTCAATCTTCAACCAAACACTTCAATATTACTAGACCAATCTTCTTAACCAATTTTTTTATAACACCAATTAATTGACCTCCAAGTAGAAAAATTCACCTCAAGCTAGAAAATGGATGCCATAAAAGATGCAAAGGTAAAGATAAACAAAACAATGTATTGATACTGAGAAAATGTGATCTGGCTACGATAGCATGAAACCGACTGATGCTAATGAGCTACCACATGAAACTAAGCACCGCTAGTGAGCTAGTACTACATGAGAATAGGGCTTTCTGACCAACCAACCATGCACGGATGGCACCATCTATCATCTGTGCATTATTATTTGTTCCGTAGAGCAGTGAAGTGGAATACATGCATGTTAGGTGTGAGGCATCTTCAGGGGGGAGCTAGCAGCTTGCCTGCATGACTCCATATTCTCAAAACAAAACCCCAATCAAAATGCTGGACCATCTATCAAAGGGATGGAAACCCAACAAATGGGAGAAAGGGAAACATGCATAAGAGAGAGATCATCTGATCCATCTGCGCTAACCTCCTCTGGAATTGGGCTCAGGGTCTGTACTTTCCAGAGGAAAACAAGAACGGGGCCAATAATTGGGATTTCTTGTTTGGAAGAATGGCTGCTGATGTATATGCCTGATCAAGAATTCAAGATGATAAGCATCTGACAGGCTTGCGTTGCACGCACTGACCTGCTCTGCAAAATGGTGATGCTGCACAGCAGCAGATCTGGTGCAATAACTTCATGAGATGCGAGTAAAGGGATATGCAGGTGATCACATGTATGTGCATTATTCTGATGATCTGATCTCCCAAGAGTCAAGACTATTAGATGTAAATGCATGCATCCCTTCCATGCTCACCAAGGACCACAGCTCCACAGATCCAGCCAACTGCTCCCCCAGGGGGGGCTCCATCAACAAGCCCTTGCACTTTGATCAGTCTAATTTTTTGGTCTTGTGAAAATTGAGCAAAGAACAATTCATTTCAAACCTACCCTGGGAAACATAAATAAGTGACAGATTCTTAACTGCCCATACCCTGATGCTACCAGCTAGAGGTCCTGAGATTTGGTCCTACATGATGCTGCCCAAGAGCACCAGTTGCAATGTCAACTCTGGTTACAAAGGTGTTTCAGTAAAAAGCAACCGAAGATCATACAAAGGTGCCCAAAGGGTTTTCTCAACTCCCAAATCCGGTATGGTATACAGATTCAGATGCTATCACAATGTTTTCTTAAGTTACGACAACAGATGCTGCAACGTTTAAGTTCCAGCTTGTTCATGGAATAGTCGAGGATGCCACTATCCACATCTGGTCAAACCAGCAGCATGGCAAAGCATTACATACATGGCATGTTCTCCTGCTCAATTCACTGGAATCTCTTCTGAAGACATTTTCACCCTGTGTATCATGTTTCGGCAAAGCAAGATCATGTTTCCTCATCACTGTCATTTCCGAAGACTGATGGAACTTTTGAAGCAATCTTTGGTTTCTTGCTGATGTGGCCAACAGGAGCCTATTCATGCATAGAAAGGAGTGCTCAATTTAGCAGATAGATTGAGATTAAGAACTAGTGAGTAAACAGTGCTCTCGTAATTAACCATTCCGCGCTAGCATGACACCACATACAGTGAGTTTAATGGAAGACAAGTGGAGGACATAATTGGCATGCAGAAAGGAGACATGAATAGTCACAATTTATTTTATCAATACAAAATGCATTATTTAAAGGATAGAAAATTTACATGTGGGAGTAAACTATGCATGTGCAAATTTTCATAAAAGAGTGAGTTCATTGTGGAGTGCACAACGAAGACACACATAAGGCGCTAAAGAATCAACTTTTCGCACAATGATTTTGTGTTTTTTTTTCTTGCCCGGCACATGAAAACACATACTTTTTGCTTGAAAATTTGTACGTGCACATATTATTTCAATATGTGCGCGTGGTACTTTTTTTGAAACAGGAGCAGATGTGCTTGAACTCAGTTTAGAGTTATCGAAATACAAGCAGAATACCCTTTGCTTCCATTGAGTCATCAGTTGAACAAAACAGTGGTGTTGATGTAACAAACCTTCGAAGGGGCCATTTTGGAAAAGCCAAACTTCAAGGTCCGACGCTGATCCTGATTGCCTGGAGTAGGCAAATTCTTAGTCATAACTTGCTCTCCTGAGATCTCTGGCTGTTCTTGCTTCTGTTGCTGCTGCTTTCTGTGAGCATCTGCACTGAAGTTCCATTAAGGAAATTACAAGTTCAATAAACATTCGCTGCATTTCTCAGGGAAATTTAGCACAATATTGTGTTCTTATTAAATAAAGTATGGAATGGATACAGTTGGGCAAATTTTGCCAGTTCTTTCTCTTCTCGCTGTTGCTCACGTTTCTGCCTGTCATCGCGGTTGCCGTTGCTGCTGCTTTGCATTTCTCTCATTTCCTTAAATCTCTGCACAACCAGAATGAGCAATTCTTATATACAATAGTACGGAAAAAGGATACAAAGGGGTTTCAACAACAGCACATATGCACATAAGGCACGAAAAGCAAAGCAATTACAAAACATAAAAAAAAAAATTGGACGAAGAGAAACTGAATACAGAGTTTAGAAAAAAGTGTTACCTTCCGATGATTATGGTCATATGAGCTCAAATGACTCTCAAATTCATGTGCCAGCTTGTATTGCTTATTACAGAGGTTGCAAAAGAACACTTTCTGTATCTCCTTAACCTCACTGCGGATTTTCTGCTCACGTTCTGCTGTGACCTGGATTGTCATGATTTGCACGGAGCAGGAAAAAGAAACCACCAAATAAAAAGTGCACATAATTCTTAAAGTTTGTGAGGGTTGATGCTAGGAACTCCATATGCAAATGGCACAACAGCTTCGCTGCTATGTAGTGCCCATAACTAGATATTGGCTTTTCACATGTGAAACACCAACCCAGAAGAATGTCGAAAGAAAATACAGAAATTATCACTCAGTGTATGATTGCACACCTCACGCTTCTTTATATGCTCTTCAGTCTCCTCAAGTTCAATATTTAATCTCTTTCTTTGCACATTCTCCTCGGATGTGAAGAAGTCATCTTGCTCCTGCTTCCCCACACCTAATTTTGCGTCCCTGATGCCAGCTTTTATTGGCTCTAGTATACCTGCATCAAAATAAACAACTAAGTTGCTAAAGGTGAAGGTGTGCAGGAACTAGAAGGAAATGCTAAATCTTGAACCATCTTTGGTAGATGAATGGGATAGAAAGAATTCGATGAAACTAAACAAGAAGTGCAGCACAAATAAAATAAGGCATTAAATTTCAGTCACATGGAGTATCAGATATGCTCTGGTTACCTGAGTTAACAATCAAGCTACTGCGAAAAGTCCAGAGTGGAGTTGGATGGTGTTAAGACTCAACAAAATGTCACATTCTTTACAGCATTAAACGAGTGAGATATTAAAATCTAAACGAAGCTTCTTGATTTACATAAATCTTGTAGATCTCAGGTCATCCCATATGCATCAAAGAAACTTAACAGTCACCTACAATAGGCTTCTGCAAAGACCTTTTGTGGTAACTACATAGTTGCAAACTTCTTTCAATTTGTCAGCAGCAGAACAATTCAGTTGAAGAAGACGTCAAAGAGGGCAAGAAGTCAACTTGTATGGCATCAATCTCGGACTACTGTATCTACAGATGACAGCCCCCTATTCAAAACCGAAAACTCATAACTTGCATAAATTTGTCCCTAGACAAGTTTAAAATCAATCACAATCACAACTACGGAAAAATTAACATGGTGTTCACTGGTAAGTCAACTAACTAAACCAACAGAGACAACATTATGCTGCAGACCTGTTGCTGTGGGTCTGTGGCATCAACAACACGCTCTGCCAATCAGAACCAATTTACTGATTCCATTCATCAAGCTATATTGATTAACTTGTGAATTTCGGATATTATGACAAAGCAAATTAAAACAATGATTATCGACGAGGAGGTGTAGTGTACAAGGGAGTTAATGAAACCTTGCTCGTTCTTGCCGAGACCCTTGCCCTTCCACCCCATCTTCTGCAGCAGCCTGAAGCCGAGGTTGGAGGAGCTGAGCTGCGTGTCGACGGACGCCTGCTCCAGCCCCTCCGTGTCCAGGTTCTCCGTCGGCCGGTGGCTCATCGGCAGCCGGAACTCCTCCAGATCGTACTCGTCGTCTTCACCCTCCGCCTCCTTCCCTGGGGGGTCCTTGCTGTGCTGATCGCGCTTCTCCTGAGCACCATTTGCAGCAGAAGCACCACAAATCAGATGGATCTGGAGCAGGAATCGGACAGAGCAAGCAACTAGGTCGTACTCACCATGGTCGAAGCGCGAGACGAGGAAGGCAGAGGGGAAGTACAGCGAAGCCTAGGGTTTCGCCGGAGCCGGAGCCGGAGCCGACGCCGATGACGCGAGGAAGCGGAGATTAGATTTGGATTCTCCGTCTCTCCTCTTCCTTTCTACAAAGAATCCGTGATGGGCTAAGCCCGGCCCATAATCATTTCAGTACTAGCGGGCCTTTCCCGGCCCAGCCTTGTAATTGAAACCGGATCCGAGCTCAATAACCCGGCCCGTCTCTTAAACCCTTCGATCTCCTTCTGCTTCTCTCCGCCCCCTCGCAGACTCGACTCCAATGGCGGCGCCGCCGCAGAGGCCGACGCCGGTGATACCACGGGAGGCGTGGGAGGGCTGCAGTGTCCTCCTCGACATTAACGATGGCGACCGGCTTGCCTTTTTCCGCCTCAATCCTGGCGCGTCCGTACCCACCCTTCGTTAGCTCGTTTGCTCCAAAACCCTAGCGCTTGCTCACGGTTTATGTTTTGTGGTGGCGCAGGACGGTGAAGATAGGGAACACTAGCTACTCGCTGCAGCCGCTGGTGGGCCGCCCCTTCGGCTCCCTCTTCCGCGTTGGACCCTCCGGCCTTGTCCCCTGCGCGGCTGAAGCACCACCTCAAGGTAATGATGGTTTTTCCCCCAATTTATCTACTCATTTAATTTTTTATATTATTTTGCTGTTAGTAACAATGTCTGGCATTGATATAGCACAAGTTGTTGCTGATGGCCAAGTGCAGGATGAAACTAGGGACAATAGGTCTCTGGTTGATAATAATACTGCTCAGAATTTATCGAGCGAAGATATAGAGGCAATGAAGAGGTGAGGACTCAACCGTCTTTTGATTGTCCTGTTGATTGGGCTTTTTTTTTTCTTATTTGCTGTTTACAAGATTTCACGTAATATTATTGAAATTTTGAATAGGGATGGTGCGAGTGGTGACGCTATTGTGGAAGCTTTGATAGCAAACAGCTCCACATTTGGAAACAAAACTGTGTTTTCACAAGTTAGTGCATAGTATAATTTATTGTCTACTTGACACTTAACTGTTATGGAGGACATTGAGCACTGATTTAGTTCAAATTTTTTTTCTACAGGAGAAATACAAACTTAAAAAACAAAAAAAATATGCACCTAAAGTGCTTTTGCGGCGCCCCTCTACCCGGAGGTATCTTATGTCACTTTACTTGCAGCATGAAAATATGATATATCTGTTCAAAGCCAATTCTATCAAAAAATTTGTACTGTATATTTATCATCTGCACAATCACATATATTGCCATGATATTTTGATTGCCTCCTCAATTTCTAGTCCAAAGTAGCGAACCAATCTCTCTAAATCATCTTAACTGCAGATTGTTCTAGACTCGAGTATTGATGTAGTAGGATAAGGATAACTAGGAAAAAGTCCTTACCTTGTAGAGTTCAAACTTAGTACAAAATGGGCGACACTTTTTATGGATCGGAGGGAGTATATAACTTTGTTACAACATTGATGGAAATACATGTAGTATGGGTTCTTGTTCTCTATTTCCACATCACTAAGATCTCTCTAAGGTGGCACGCTAGCCTGTTGTGGGCTTGTGACTAAAGTAACCTAGCCTTGGGTCAAGCCGAGTTCTACCAGATAGTGTGTTACTGTGTAGGAACATAACGACTATAGATTCTATCAATAATCTACATATTGAAACGATAGATAAAATGGGTAGACAAGTGAAACATTATAATGAAATATTTCTAAAGTTGTAACCTCTGGCTTTTGAAGCCCACTACTGTCATTTTGAATATTCTCCTCTTGTCCATTACATTAGAAGTCACTGCATAGGGTGTTTGGAACATGAAATGACTACTAAAGTCACAGTTGAAGTTAACCATTTATGTTGGTGGTGGCAGGGGTTTTGATTTTCCTCTGAATAGAACATTCCATTTTTTTTTCAGATTTTGGTTTGAGAGCTTACCCAGTATGCTGAATTTAACTTGTCTGGAAAGTTACATATTTTTGGAATAACTATTTTGTAACTCGTATTTGTAAAGCGTATGATGCCTGAAAAAATAATTGCCAAATGCTTATGGAGCTCACTAAACTTAGCCTGTATCATCTGAAAAATGTGCAAAATTATTTAACATTGTTTTCCTTTCTATGCTGCAGCATTTGTGAGACATACTTCAAGAAATACCCAGCTCGAATAGGGTAATTATTTTTCTTTTGTTACCGACGAACACCAATTAGTTCCCTGTCATCATACTTTTTGGTCTCTTGTTGTTGCCTAAAAACAATCCAAGTGCATAGCTATAGACTTTACTCATTTTATGTTGTGTGTTCTGTGGTCCCAGGTTTATGCGAGTTGATGCACTATCTCTCTTGTTGTCTATGGCAAATGTCGGTGCATATTCAGATGTGCTTGTGGTCGATATTGTTGGAGGCTTAGTTGTTGGAGCTGTAGCTGAACGCTTAGGAGGTAAAGGATGCCTCACTTTTGTGCATATTCATATTTAGTGTTATGCAGTTGCTACATATAAGTTTTTTACTCGGTGTGTGTAATAACAAAATGCTGTGGCATGTAATATATAGTTCTCACAATTCATAGTGGGTGTTTCCATGAAACTGCAATGTACATTCACATTTTTGTGTTTGTGTGTAAATGTGCGAACTAGAACACATTTTTGTGTTTTTTGGCATCACCACTATAATGTGTATGTTAGTTCTAATCATTGCTTATTGTCTCTGTTATCAATTATAGGCACAGGATATGTTTGCAACACTTATCTTGGATCAGCACCCAGCAACATAGACATTATAAGAATGTATAATTTGAGCAGCGACATGAACAGCAGGTACATTAATTTTTAGCGCTGTATGACTTCTTGTTTAAGAAATTAGGTCAAATCTTTGGAATACAAGCAAGAGTATAAATTCATATCTTAATGCAAAACACTACATTTGACATTTAAACTGGCTATAAAGACACTAACCAAACTGTAGAAACTGTAAAATAGGATCTTCGACTAGCTGACTACTTACACTCTTGAACTGATTGAACTGTTAAAAAAAGTTTATTCAGAATTCCAAAAACAATGCAATACATTATCATTAACGTCATGTATTCTCTGAATTGTAATTTGAGCATCTGTCATTTATTACTTTCATCGCCTTCATGGCTTCATGCCATCTAATTAATGCAAGATATATCTCGTACTAAATTGAAGTCATAGTGATCTATAGGAAGCAGTTGAATATTAAATTAAGTGGAAACATATTCCAATGTAGTATATAATATATGTTATTCTCTAGAACTTTTGAGTTTACCGTGTAAGGCAAAATTATCATACAAATTCCATTCAGAATATTTCAGGCATCACTTAGCGACGTCTGCTCCTTGCAAAATTCTGGCACTGTTCTCAATGGTAATATTCAAGGTGAGGTTGTTGAACCTAGTGCTGTATCAGATGAGAGTCCTCAGTCATCTCTGGCACTACCAGTTGACGCAGCAGTATCAGACGGGAATGCACAGTCAACTGGAGTACAGCCAATTAAGATAGAGGTCCCTGAGCCCTCAATGGATGAGAATCTTAATCAAGATGATAATTCTTTGTCGGGTAAGCTATTGATCAAGCTAATATGAAAAAATTCACTTAATAATACAATGCTTGATCTCTTGATGCTATTTGAATTTCTTAGATTGCAAAGGCAATGATGACACTTCAATAGCTTCAAAACCAGTTAAAGCAGGAAGAGCACCTTCACCAGAGAAGATGAAATATTGGGAAGAACATGGGTTTAGCAGGTAATGTAAGATATAGAAGAAAATTACAGTAAGCAACTAATTGTTCTCGTTGAAATACTGGTTTCTTGTTAATGCAGTTTGATCGTCGCGGCTCCAGGTCATGAGGTGGAAAGTTTGGTTGCTGATCTGCTTCCACTATTGTCTTATTCAGCTCCATTTGCTATCTACCACCAACATCTTCAGGTAAATCTTTCTTTACACACAGAAGCATGTCAGTTCGTACTAAATGTTTTTTGGTTAGGGCATTTGTGCAGAGAGATTAACTGTCTAGATTACTCTCTCTCTCATCAAAGATTATAAATTTTTCTTTACACTGACACAAGCATGCGAGTTCCTACTAAACGCTCTTTGGTTCGGGCGTTTGTACCAAGACCTTAACTGTCTTCTGTCTAGATTAAAGTTTCTGCAACTATAATCCTGTGTCTTGCCCGAAATTTGGTATATTGACTTCACATTTGTTTCAGCTTCACTTCTGTTTGCTCCTCTGTAAATTGTGCATGTTGCTGTTACTTATCTACACTTCTATTTGCATGCAGCCTCTTGCGATATGTATGCACAGCTTGCAAGTATCAAAAAGTGCTATCGGGTTACAGATTACTGAGCCCTGGCTTCGTGAATTCCAGGTTAGTACGTTAACAACGAGGAAGTTACGCGGGAAATAATTTGACTTGAGTTTTCTTCTTACCTGTGTTTATAAGCATGCGACTAAAGACTAATTTTCGATCCCTGCTAATTAATATGTCATGCCACTGAGTGCAACTATTAATCAAATATTTAAACGTACATATGGATGTATATCTGAAGTCTAAATTACAAAAATGGGGCTGTTTATAATGCAGCTTTCGTTGCCATTTTACTAAATACTAATGACTGCTGAGACTTACTGGGTGTGCTGAAAATGCTTGTTATTACTAACTGTATGGATAAGTTTAGGGACTGATTTTATCAAATGCTGTTTACATAGACAAGAGAAGTTGGCTATCAGCTGTGCTATTAACCTTGACATGCAGCAAAGAATCATTATTTGATGGTTACTTTTGCTTGTAAAAACATTATAAAATTTCCCTATGAGTGTTTAGATTTGCAACAGGTAAGAAGAAAGAATGCGCTGTAATTTCTTTTTATCTCCCTTGTCTTTATACAGGTCCTTCCATCGCGCACTCACCCACACATGCAAATGAGTGGGTTCGGTGGTTACATTTTGAGCGGCATCCGGATACAAAAGCCAGATCCATGTAACATGGAATAAGCAAGGGATCGCTCAACAAAGCATGCTCTTGTCCAATGGGGAAAATCAGAGCTCGCGATTCTACACGGTAGCTCAAGAAGATGGACACGATTTTGTAGTCCAGAGAAGCCAACTGGCATCATGAGTCTAGTTTATGTGATCACGGAGAATATCAAGTGGGAAAACCAAATGAGCGTTGCTACTTGGTAGTCTTCTTTTGTTACTTGGTAGTTGCATAGATAAACTTTGTAACTTGTACCATGTTCTGCTGTAATTCTTAGTCCACAGACTTAACGTGCACGCCTCGAGATATTTGATGCAAGCAATTGTAGATTCTTTATTGGGATATTGCTATGGCTGTCTATAATGTGGTTTGCTTGCTGCATATGTTTCGAGTAACTTGTGTTGTTCATTGTAAGATGATCCTCTGCATGGATCATCTTACAATGTGCCTCCTATGCGAGGAGTCTCCTTGTCATTCGCAAACTGAGGTAACATAAGGAGATGCCAAAGTCGCCGATCTTGGAAATATTGCCATCATCCAACAAGATATTGTTCGGCTTTGTATCCATGTGAATGATGGGTAGTCCACACCGCTTGTGTAGATAGACAAGGCCTTGGGCAATCCCTTAAACGCTTTGGAAGCGCATTGGCCAATCTCTCTCGACTAGAAAATGCCAAGAAAATGGTTTGTGCATTGTTAATTGTTTCAATTTGGTAACGAGAAAAATGTATATAGAAAAATGGAGTGAATAGATTTTGGCCAGAACATAATTAATTCATACACGTGAAGTGTCACTCTTTTCATAGTGCAACAGCAACATCCAGCAAGTTTCACTATATTTACATGCTGAAGCATTGTTGTCAAACGAAACTTCATTTTCACATTCTTTTTAGCTAGGTTACTTGAGTTTTTGGTACGCCCTCTATTATCGAGGTGTATTTACGATGTGCAACTCAATCACGCGAAAAAGTGGTTTAGCTGGCTGCCCTTAGCCGAGTTTTGATACAACACTGGTCATCACAGGGCAGCGGGGTGCTCTCCATTCAAAGCAGTGTATGATTATGATGCCTTATATGGCATATATAATGCCAGATTTGCCCATCAGGGGTAACACATGCTACAGGAGCAACAACAACACTCGGTGTTTCTGAAGAATCATCTCTTTTTTTTTGAAAAGGGGAGAGAAATCCCCAGCCTCTGCATCTCTGCATCAATAGATGCATACAACCATTATTTGAAGAATCATCTTGACCGTGCTCATCTACGGATGAAGAACATGGCAGACCGCGATCGTAATGACAGTTCTTTTCACGCGGGACAGCAAGTGCTACTGAAGCTACAACCGTATATTCAGTCTTCGGTTGTCAGCAGACCATGTCCCAAACTGTCATACAATTACTATGGACCATTCAACATTGAAGCAAGAGTTGGGTCAGTTGCATATCGTGTGACACTTCCTCCTTCTGCCATGGTGCACCCAGTGTATTACAATCAACCAACCCTTACAGAGCCATTTCTAAAGTAAAAAAAAATTACACACAAGTTCTTGTAGGTAAACGTTGTTGTCTTCCTCCTGCACTTGCCGGTGACGTGCCGTGAGGGAAACTCGATGTTGCCTCTGAACCTCAGAACCACGTCGGTGCCAGGAAGCCGTTGTTGACGTAGCAGCCGGGAAGTCGCCGGTCGGAGCCAGAAGACGGGGGCAACAGTGATCTGAGAAATAGACAACCGTCCCCGAGAAGAAAACGACGAAGAGGGTTGGATGACCATCCCAAATCCGGCTAGACATATCCGAGAAGACCTGGCCACCCTAACTCCATGACGAGATCGAAGCTGGCCGAATTTCATCGATCGGAAAAGGAACCAATAAATCGATACGCGTAGACGAACTGCAAAACACAAACACATAACCAGATCCACCACTACAGAAGAGTAGCGACCAACTGTCCTGCACTCATCAACGCCACCGGCAGGATCGCCGTCAACGAGGTGGACGAGGAATCGGGAAAACCTTATTCTTGACCGGCACAGTACCGCCATCACCACCATAACTCGGCTGTCGATTGACCAAATCCTAATTTTTGTGAAGCTACTAAATCACCAAACGTAGGACAAGTAGGGACGTCCTTCCCAGCCGGCCGGCCGGAGACGAGATTGTTGGGGAGCGGCCGCTGGATAGCGGCTAGGGCACAGCCCTTTTTTCTATCGGGAGATAACAAGGTGTCAGCATCGTCCTCTACATGGAAAGATTATGATGCGCTGAAGACGACGTTTCTGGATGCACCAGCATAGGCCAGCTGGTTCTGAAGGAGGAGGCAATGTCACAACTGCAGATCCTCCTACAGGGTAACACCAGGAGTTTGTCGACGTGTGCTTGTTTGTTGCTGGGCCTGTTCAGTCCTTTTATCTCCTGAGTTGTAACTTAAGTCCAGTGGGCTTCGTGGGCCGGTGAAACGGTGAGACTGCTTGTACAAGTAGTGTCTTCCTCGTAGGGCATCGACGAAATGAAATGAGAAAAGGATTTGCCTGAACTTATCTCCTCTGTGTTTCTTCTTCCCCGGCCACAGCCACACCGGGACAAGCTAGGGTATAACATGGTAGCATCAGAATTGCCAACTTAATTTTTCAATAAATTTTTTGCAAAAACGAGGTGATTTCAACACATTAAGATTGAATAAAATTAGGCATGAGCAGCAAGTGAGCAACATTACTGCAGAGCTGACAGAAAAAAAAATCGTCTACAAAACACATCACTGGAGCAAAGCATCAGCTTCGCCCACGAGGCCATCATTAAGACGCCGAAAGCTGCCCACGGCCAGATACATTGGCCTGCAAACGCATCACAATCAAGGGAAGGGAGGCCTTGGGGGCCGAATTCTTGGACCCAGCTGCTGATAACGATACGAACAGGCCGGACAGCAGCACGCACGTAGGATTAGATTCCATCTCAAGGGAAAACGATAAGAAATAATACTACAACAGCCCGCGAATGGCGCCAGGTGCCTTCAGTGTGGTCTCTCTCACAGACTCACACGCCCGTCGATCGGCCCCATGCTAGCTTAATGTACATCCATCCCAATATGCTATACTGAGCAGAGTATAAAGTAAAGCCTTTGGGTGGATGCTACTACTGAGCAGAGAGTATAGCCAAGTGTTTTGTGCTGCTAGCTAGAAGAAGAAAACCATCTCTGCCTAGAAACAAACACAAGAACAGCAACCAGAGAGAGTGAGAGAGGCCTCTGTTCCAATGGATTCTGACCTGGACTTGAGCTTCGATTTCTCTTGGCAGACGCCTCTCTTCTTCGACCTCGACCTCGGCGTCGTCGACAGGTGAGCCAGCAGCAATACTAATTAGCATCATCTACTACACATCCCCTGCTCTGTTTCTTCTTACTAATTGTGAGCCAGAAACATAAACATGATTTGCTTTTGCTTCTGCAGCATCTACATGCCGGCGGCGGTGGAGGACATGCCATTGCCGGCGGAGGACTCGCTTTCCGGCCTCTACTCCTGCTACGACGACTCCAGCTCGCCGGACGGCGCCTGCAACTCCAGCTTGACGACGACGAAGACGACGGCCACGGAGGGCAGGGTGAGCAAGAACGTGATCCTGGAGAGGGACCGCCGGAGGAGGCTCAACGAGAAGCTCTACACCCTCCGCGGTGTCGTCCCAAACATCACCAAGGTACGAAATCAGCCTCTGGAGCACAATTAATGAATTAATCGACATGGATCAACTTAATCTGATGAGCAATTTTGGGTGGGGTTTGATTTACTGTAGATGGACAAGGCGTCGGTGATCCAGGACGCCATTTCGTACATCGAGGAGCTGCAGGAGCAGGAGCGGCGGCTGCTGGCAGAGATCTCCGGCCTCCAAGTCGAACCCGCGGCGGCCATCAAGGCGGAGAGCAGCTTCGTGTCGACCGGCGAGGTGGTCGAGGAGGAGGAGGAGGAAGACTCGCCGGCGAGACAGAGGAGGAGGAAGATGAGGAGGACAGGCTCTGCCTCACCCATCAACGATGATGCCTCCTTCTGTTTCTGTTCCCCTGCCACGCGTCCGGTGGAGATCCTCGAGGTAATTGATTAATCATTGGCCTACTACTACTATTGGTTTGCCGACCGTGCTGACTAGGCATGGCCCATGCAGCTGCCAGCTGTAAAGGAAATGTGTGGCCACCTTGCAAAACACTTTACAAGTTCGATAATTAAGTTTGAAGTTTGCAGAGATTACAAGAATCATAGTGCTCCCTCTGACTCAAATTAACTGACGTCACGTCATTTAATTCGGGACGGAGGGAGTAGTAGTATTGCATAGTCTAGGACACCTCATGGGTACATTATCTTTAGAGGTATATTTTCTTAATAGATAGGAGTAGTACCAATATACAGATCCATTCGATTCATATTAATTGTCTCAAATTTGTTCAAATATCGATGTAGGTATACTTAAAAACGTCTAGATACATGTAATATTTCGACAATTAATATGGATCGGAGAGAGTAATAAAGAACTCAAATGGTGGTGGCGATCCTTTACTTTTGTAAGTAAATCAATTAACGGTGGCGCGTGTCACTTAAATCCACCTATTGATCACACAAACTAAGATGTTTGTGGGTATGGGTTATTTGATCTGAGATAATAAAATGCTATTTTAAATTTTATATTTTATTTTTAATCCCTTTGTGACCGATGGTTGATGCGCTAGTTTTTTCTAGGTCACTGACATGCTCAGTCGTCACCCTCAAGAGTGATGTTACATGGTTTTCAAGTTAGGTGCAAGATCAACTAATGTCGATATATCACAATATCATGTCCAAGACATTAACTTAAATGTTTTTTAGACCTCATTTGCTAGGTAAATAAAAATTCTGAGCACGAAGAGCAAATAAAATCACCGGGGCCGCCCTTAAAAAGCTCCCGAAGCAATAATACAGTTTCCTTTCCAATGCAAAAGCTTTCTAAAACGAGTAAACATGTTTAAATTACATTTGAAATGTGGTTTTTGTGCAGCTCCAGATAACAGAGGTAGGGGAGAAGATGGCGGTGGTGAGCCTGAGGCACGGCAAGAAGCGGCGGGGCGACTTAACAAAGGTGTGCAAAGCGCTCGAGTCCCTGCACCGCCTCCACGTCATCACGGCATGCATCACCACCATCTCCGGCAACATCGTCCACACCATGTTCGTGGAGGTAAATCACTTAATTAATAATAAATCTAGCGACCATCCTATGTCTTATACTCACTCCGTTCTAAAATAACTAACCTGAAATTGTATAAGAATTTATACAAATCTAAGTCACTTATTTTCGGACCGGGAGAGTACCTACTTTTTTTCCCTCAGGGATAATAAACTAATAATCTGAAAAAAAAAACAAATCCAAAAGGACAAAGAAAAAGAAATGCACCCATCTCTTTCTCCCGGTTCCTCTCTCTCGTTCGGGACGCCGACGTCACCCTGATGATGTTATGTGGAGATGTCACGTGGGTGACATCACAGGCGAGGTTTTGGATTACTAAAAAAAAAGCGTGTGCCGACTTCGTGGACGAGCCGGGAAGGGAGATCAGATGACCCCTTTTTTTGAGTGGATACTGGAAGTGAAATTGACTGCAGATCACTATCTCGGTCGTCTTGGCCTGCCTGTTCCGTTTGCGGCCGTGTTGGGCTTTTGGTCCTTCTTGGACGAATCCACTGACCAATCGATAGTGATCTGTAGTGTTGCTTCTGTAGAGCTTGGCACACGTGTTACTTCAAGATCATTCTTTTCTGAGGTCAACTTGTGCACTCGAAGCACCTGAAAATTTTGAGGCCTGAAAAATGGCATGCGTGTAATAACACGAATCCCCTCGAATTAGCATGGCCCTATTTCTTTTAGGACTAAATAAAAGTAGGCATGCGTGTAATTACACCATTTGTTTTATACTGATAGTAGACGCGGTTATTTCATTTAGTGATAGTTTTTTAATCTTGATTTCCAGGCAGAAGGAATGAGTGGTTCTCAGGTGATCAAGGAAATGGTACAGGCTGCACTAGGTCAGTTCGGTACATACGAAGAGAGGTCACTGGAATACATGAGCTACCAGTGAAGATTAAGCGTTGTTTCGGTCAAAAAAAAGGAAAAAGATTAAGCGTTGTGAAGTAAACGATGCATGGGCTATTTACACTCCTAGTAGTATATCCCGACTCTCCATGTTTCATCATTTTCACATTGCTTCAAGGTGTGTGCCGGCCGTACACTGTAACGCTATTGCTGTAGTCTCCGTGCACTGTTGCAATAAAAAGAAACAGTTTTGTTGTTCCTAAGACGGTTGAGGAGTTAACAATCTTCTCATCCAATCACTGAGATTCGTGCAAGGATAATGTAAAGTCGAAGAACCATTTTATTTCACATGCGGATGTGTGTGGTGGATGCCTTCAAGGCGTGTGCTGCCGTACACCGTAACGTGTTGTTGCGATACAGAAAAGAAAGCAAATAACATCGACTCATGCACGTAATTTTAGTGATTGATCGGTAGTATATTTTAGGTGTTACGTTTCATGAACACATGGTTTTGTAACCTCATTGAGAACATTTTTTGTGTGTGTTGTGTAAAATATGTTACCCTCCCCCTCCTTCCTTACCCGCCTACTCATCTGCTCCGTCAGACAGTCACCGCTTTACCGTTGCTTATAAGTATTTCCATCGCCAATTCAGCTGACGGAAAGTGGAGTTGCGAGATGATGATGACTAAAGGTATACGCACGCTTTACGCGCCGTCATAATATGTAAAACTTTAACAGGGAGGCAGTAAAAGATTCTCTCACCAAAAAATCTTCATTATTACCTACTCAATAGTAAGGATGAAACATACTTCCTCCGTCTCAAAATAAATGACATGAATTTATATAAAAATCTATACAATTTCACGTCACTTGTTTTGAGACGGAGATTTGAGACGGAGAGTGCATAGTACTGCTCCAGGCACACGATACGATTTAGATTAGATTCCGTTCTCCTTTATTGGAATATAAAGCATTCTCATTTCCTCTTCGTCAACCACCTGGCAATGCCTAGGCAAGCACCAAATCCAGCAAGCCCATTTGGCTTGCACTAGTGTTTTAGCACCACATCCAGCAAGATGCATCAGCCAAAAGTAACACCTTGCGCTTGGATATTATTGGTTCCTTAGAGGAACTGGGTAATCCACAATGCATTATTTCAGCATCTTTGACTAGTCAGGTCACCCAGTTTTCTATTTTTCTGATGATAAGAATCCAATTCTTTCTTGCCTTTTGTTTTAACTTTTACAAATGCGATCTCAACTTTAGTGTCTCTGTTTTAGAGGCCCTTTGGCGATTAAAAGCACCTTGGAACCACTAATATTACGATGAACTACAAGTATCTTCATCATCTTCAGTATTTTCCAGAACATGTGCGAGGGAATTGGCTTGTGACTTCTTAAACTTGGATATGAAGTCTGTTGCTTCTGATATGAGAGCGTCCTTCACAGCCTTCAGACCACCGCCGGCTTGCTGCTCCGAAACAGGCCTCTCAGGACCAGTTGCTTTCTTGCCAGCAGCCTTTTTACGAGGCTTTTTCGTGCCTTCTCTCCGTGACAGCTGATCGATGTACTTCTCATGTAAAGCAGCATTCTTTACAGGCTTCAGAACTGCTGGGCTTGGTTCATCTTGCTTAGTTTTCAACCTTGACAATGGTCTCTTTCGTGCTTTATAACTCATGCTATCCTTGTGCAGGGAACAGGAGTTTAAATAATTGTCAGGGGTCCCAGGACAATCCTCAAGCGGGATGTTCAATTGCAATGCAGAAGGTGATGTTTCAAATACTGAGAAGTGATCAACCTCTTGAGCTTGGTCAATGAGGGAATGCTTCTTCAGCAAATGCCTCACTGTCTTCTGTGCTGCTAGGCTCTTCTGTCTGGCGGTCCTTTGTCTTCCGACTAGAGGTTCCAAGAGATTCGGAAATTTTGTGTCGGACAATGTGAAATGTCCTAGAGGAGAAAACTGTACTTTACTTGTTCGAGGACGAGGAGCAATTGGAGTGGGCGTTGAAAGGTCAGCATGAACCCTGTTGAAACACTCTTCAGCAGATTTCCCTGGCACCTGAAAGGATCAATAATTGCTGAGCGAACAAATGATAAAAGGAAGAAGTCACTAACAAATGATAAAGGGAGAAGGCACCTATAAAAATGTTGAGTAATCTTTAGGACATACACGTATTTCAGATATGTACACAATAGATTGTCAAAGCAGTGCGATATGTTATGAATACATGTTACATTACACGTGGTAAAGAATCACTAGAAAAGGCTGAAATCAACTAGTAATTTATAGGGCATATCACTGGTGTATTCAGCTAAATACAAAATAGATTGTCAAAGTAGTGTGACATGTTACCCAAGTTACATGACATGTGGTAAAGCATCACTAGAAATGGCTGACATCAACTCCAGTTGAGAGACAACATTAACATATCTGAACTAAAATACTAGCAATCGTAATATGAAGGTATTTATTTGCATAAATAGTGTAAATGGCAACATTAACAGTATTATGATAGCCATGTTTTTCATATCCATGTTGGCGTCAATGTGTGATCAGAAGAACAAGAAAATCTAACTAGCATCACTGTTTTTTACAACTTAGGCCATGTGTTACTGCCACTTTCCTGCATCTACAAATTACGTGACCATTGCCACATTTCTGTACCTAGTTATTTCACAGAAATTTCTCATTTTTGGAAAGGAAATTACTACCTCTCATGTCCATATTCTTTAAATTTTGTTTAATAAAATAAAGAGCTAAATACACCACTAGTCCATAAACTCGCAACAAATTACTCCCTCCGGTCCATATTAGCTGTCTCAAATTTGCCCAAATATGGATGTATCTATTCCTAAAAAGAGTCTAGATAAATGTAATATTTCAACATTTAATATGGATCGGAGGGAGTAACATTTTGGTCCACAAACTCACAAAACGCACGCTGTACTCTCTAAACTCATCTCAGCGCTACACTTCAATCCAAAAATGATTTAGGGAAATAAAATAGCCACGTGGCTGCCACATTGGACAAAGGTTGGACCATGGGAAAACTTTCAAGTGTTCTTTTTTACAAAGTTGCCTCAACAGCCTTGGTGGCAACAAGATTCTGGAGGAAGGGAGGACTGTGTTCCTCGTCTACCTTCCGTACCTCAGCGTCGAACTCCTTTTTGGGCCTTGCAGCCCTCCTTGCGGAAGCCCCACATAATCCTGCATGGTCCAGCATCATTCTGAAACCAGCATGCTGCTCTCTTGCTTCCAGTTTTGCTGCTTCAGTTTAACTTTCCACCATCTTTTGTTGTCTAGAATCCCCACGACACTACACGTCGCCTCAGCCTAGCTAGCTAGCTCTTGCTCCCAGTTTATTCAGCAGCACCGATTCTAATTGCAAACTCTGTTCCTAAGGACCATGCACATGCTCACCTTCAGGTCGATGATGGCATCAACTGGGGCAGGGCAGCTGGCTCAGGCAACTTCGCAAGAGACACCCATTTCTCTCTTCAAACCACGGTTCGACTTCGAACTTTGTCTGATGTGGCAGGCACGTGGTCAGTTTTACCCCTCATGGGGCATTTTGGACTAAACTGTAGCACTTAGACAAGTTTAGGGAGTTAAGTGTGTGTTTTGTGAGTTCATGGACTAAAGTATTAATTCGCTCTGAGTTTATGGACTAGTGGTGTATTTCACTATAAAACAAAAGACAGCCAGCATTTCACTATTTATGAACCGTTTTTTGGACTAAACTGTTCTTTTAAGCATGATTACTAATCCTCGTAACTTCTAGCAGTTCTCCACATTTTCAGGAAATGCTTTTTACTAGTTAGCTTAGACTACTTACGAGAAGCACATCAACAAAACATTGCAGTGGAATATGCAAAGGCCTAGCCCCGAGGCCAAGAATAACTCCTATCCAGTTATGGACAATTCTTGATAAAGAGAAAACCCATTTACGAGCACAACACTTTAATTGCAGCATCATCATTGTTTTATTGTTAATAATAATCAAGCCAAAATAACAATACATAACGATGCTTTCTTAAGGCAACTCATGCAAATAATAACTATCAGCAGCTTTTGCAACTACAGAGATATGATCAAACCACTAAAGAACCAAAATGGAAGGATTGGCAATACCATTTTGGAAACTTTCTTCCAGAAATGTGGTGATGGTCGAGCAGCGAAGTAAGCCTGGCGCAATGTTAAGTCCTGCTCTTCTGTCCAATGATCCGAAGCACAAAGCCGTTGCTCTGATCGTCTTTTAATACCACTTAACTCTTCATTGCATTCCTTGGTGTTCATCAGTGTATCATCACTAATTTTAGGCTGCATTATGGAAGAAGGATCATTTTCACTCTTTTTGTGAACGATGTTTCTGGGTTCAGCTATAGGTGCAATTGTTTCACAATCAGATTTGGGCTCTTGGCGACTTGGCTTCCTTGATGTCGGCTTTTTTGCAGTGCCTCTCTTCCTCTTTCTTGTCAGCTCCTCAAAATAACTGGGCTTGAGCTCTTGCATCTCACTCATACTGCAAGATGCATCTGCAGTCTTTCTCCTGGGAGGAACACCTTGGGGTTCTTGTAACAATGTCCGGGGCTCCTTGTGTGTTTTCATCCTAGCTGAAGCCTTTAATGCAGCAATTCTCTGGCTACTCCTTGTTGGATTCTCTAGTCTGTTGTCTTTGTTAACAATAGTTTGAGTCTTCCTGTTATGGGCAATATCCCGGGCATTTGGTGTGAACGGCAGCTGTTTCAGGTAACTTCCCTTTTCCATTAAGAGCTTGCTCGGACTCTTATCACCTCGATGAAACCGTGCAGATCTCCGAAGGGGCGTAATAGCTGGTTGCTTACCCCTGACTTTATGTTCCTGCAATAAAAGGTAAAACTTAAAACACTGTTTGCCACATGCTATGCAATTAAAATGTGCAATAAAAACATCAATTAGTAAACCATGGTATTAGTTAGCAAGTACCGACCCTGAATAGAATGATAGAATGAAGCGTTCCAATGAGCAAGCATATTGATACAATAATTGGACAGGCAAAAAGACAGATCCAATCAACTTGAAATGGACAGAAATCAATAAGATGAACTAACTATTAGTGGCATAGTATATACAGGTAAGAAACTAATCTTTTTTTGGACAAGTAGAACAGAACAAGATTTTATTTGGTAGACAACTAGACATGCCTTACTAGTCTATGTTACTATTCATAGTTGGTTCATTCTAAAAAAAAGAAAATTGGGTTTTGTCTAGCTCGCTATGAAAGACCTAAACAAGGTGACCAAATCCTGCCATCTCTTTCTCAGACAACTACAATGCACAGGGAGGAGGAAACCAAGTACATAAATATAATACTCCCTCCATTTCACAAAGAATGGCACGCACGCATTTCAAAATTTTGCTTTGACCAATAATTAGACTAATGATTTGAGGCTTATGTGTTACAAAAATTATATCATTAGATTCGTATTTTAAAAACCTTTCCAACGATATAAAATTTGTAACATATAATCTACATACAATTGATCTAATCGTTGGTCAAAGTTCGACCTCGAAAAGCGTGGGCGCCATTCTTTGTGAAATGGAGGGAGTATCATGTAACCCAAATCGAGCCCATATGTGCAACCAAGAAAAGGTGTACCCCCTACCTTGCTTGCCTCGTCGAGCACGATCGGATGCTCCAGTTCCCGTCCAGCAAACCGTGGCGACCGGCGTAGAGGAACCTATTTTGAACATTTCAATCTTGATGGCAGTGTGTTGCAAAAAGATAGGAAATAGCAAGAGTGCGTTTTTTTAATATGTAAGAATGCAAAAACATCCAGATGCAAACAGCCAGTCATTTAAGAGTAAGAGTAAGGAAAGAAATCATTGACATACACTTCAAATGTCATCTAGCCCTGCCCTGCCATGTACCATTTCTAGAAAAGCAGCATTTGTCTAAGAGCCTATGTTACCAATATGGCAATACAGACAAGTACGCGGGGGGGGGGGTGAGAGAGAGAGAGAATCAGCTATGGTATTTTGGTGATTTTTCCAATTCCAACACAGCTGAAAAGAATTAGGAATATATCATCAACTTTCTCTTTCGAAAAGAATAAGAAAGTTGATACGAATCCGATACGCGATATAGGATACATGATACCACAATACATCTTTTTTTTGTGTGTGTGTTATTAAATAATAAACAATACAGAAAGTCAACCTTCATTACTCTAAAAGCTGAAGCTCTGCTTGCCCTGGTTGACCTGAACAGAGAAGGGAGAAGAGAGGAAATCTGTATTCTGGAGAGCGGATTAGGGGAAAGAAGACTCGGTGTCTCAGAGATGGGAGAGGGGCACCGGCAGCAGCAGCAGACAGCAAGTGACGGGCAGCGGGCCGAAGTCTGGCTCCTCTTCCGACGTTGCCGGTGGATGAGTGTGGCGCCACCTGGGAGAACTCGTGTGATGCGAGAGGGAAGGGTAGGTCGTGCGATGCTAGAGGGGGAAGGTATAAATTTTTTTCAAATAAAAAAACATTCAATATGGGCAAAGTACATATTGGACAGTATCGGGACGTATCTCCATATCCGTGCTGTATCCGATATGGATATGCCGGCTCAGGGCCATATCCTTGCTTCGTAGCGTATCAGCATATGGTCTCAGATGCTAGCTACACCAGCTCCAAAGAAAGTTAGTAATGCTTGTAGAATCACAAAGGAAGCTTAGCAAACACATGGTGACAAGTATATTGCAGCAATATCAAATTAGTGATTTCTAGTCCATGACAGTAATAACTAATAATAAATTAATGACAATGCAAGAATAGGGAGGAATTTCTCAATGTTCTCTGAACAACACCGTGACACAGATGATTGAGCACCACAAATAAGGACACAGATGAATGCAGTATAGGATATATGTTCGAGCACAAGATTAGAGGTTAAAGATCTACGTTAAGCTGCCCACAACACCGCAAGTAATCACCTTCTCTTCGGAAGCACCTTCAGCAGTTGCCTCACCACTTCCTTCAGACATCCTCCTATTTCTCCTCCCTTTCTAAAAACGTCAAAGAAAAGGATAAGTATTTCAGATTGCACTGCCCATTGCTGTCAGAACAGGACTACAGAATAGCAAGCTTAGCATTCAGTAGAGTTTGTACCTTTACATCACTGAGAACATCTTTGGTAATGCAAGGGGATTCCAAAAACTCCAGCAATTTCATACAAACTTCCTCCTGGAAGTACAGCAAAACAAAACTGTTACTAAAAGATTCACTGCTAGATCATAACAGGGTTGGTTGATGGGCCTAAGAAAATCAACCTTCTTGGTAGTTGCTTTCACATGAACATCAAGTATTTCACAAAAATCTAGTAACTTCTCCTTGTTAATCTTGTCAAGCTTTTCTTTTATCATGATCCTTTGCTTATCCTAATGAAATTACAGAGACATGCATCAGAAAAATAAATAAATCATGTTTCACAAACGCAGAACCATCAAAAAGCTTACTTGATTGTCAGTCCAAACAAAACCAGAAAACTGGGTTATGTTCCTTTTTAAGTAATAGACCTGCAGAGGATCAACAAACAGTTAAGAAAACAAATTTAACAAGTCAAACTAGAGCTATACAATGGGGAAGCCAGGAGCCTTACATTTGATTTTGTCCCAAACATTATAGTATGAAGACTCTGAAGATTCTCATCTGCCTTTCTCTTTGATAGTTTGAAGGAAACTAAGGGACACATGAAGAACAAATGATTAATCCAAACTGTGAGCTAGGATGTAGTCAGTCCCAAAATGATATACTGAACAAAGAAGTATTAGTTACAATACAACATGGGAGTTGTTCATTTTGTCTTTTTAGTTATTCAACCTTATATTAAACATCACAGTAACAGTACTGATCATATTAACTGATAACTAGAGCAACATGAAGAACATAAAACAGTATGGTACTTACAAAAAAAAAGAACAGGTAACTGTGTTGAAAGAAATTACGTATAGCAAAAACTTTATTAATCTGCTTATAAGGTCCTTAATATAAACCAAGCTAAGCAAGGATAACTGTGTAAACAAATCCATGAGTTGGTTACAATATCATGAGCATACAGAATCTTCTCTATGACGACATGATTCCGTTGATAGGCATAGCATTCCATCTTACTAGTTCGTAAACAAACTTCGGTATGACTCCCATTGTATGGTATCCACACAACAAATGTAACCAATATCCTAAAGCCAACCATTATCATAGATGACATGTTCAAATTTGAAACTCTAACACACAGATAGTTATGATCAGGGGAACAGTACCACAGTTTTCATTGAATTCTTCAACGAATCTGGCTACCTACTGCTTAAGCATTGAATACCAGATATACTTGGGAAAACGAAAAAAAAGGCAAGTTTCACCAAGCTAGATACCCATAGCAACAAGTTACCACTGCTGCAGGCAAACAGAGACATCCCATACTAGGACTTGAACTCATGTGGACCGTGACCAGGACAGATGATGCCACAGGCAAACAAGGACATCTGCTGGACTACTAGCCAGTAAGAGCACTGAATTCTTTCTTTCTTTTTAAGTAAAAGCACAGAATTAATAATATATATTCGAGGGGCAACAAGCTACCATTGGGGATGTCCTTCAGCTTCGTTCCAGGGCCCTAAATCACAGGAAGCAGCAAAACACGAATCAGCGGATGAACAAACGAGCAAAGGTTAGACAGACGCGCGGAGAAAATGGGATGGAGGGGGGAGATTTGACCTGGAGAATTTCGGCTGGCTTGATGGACGGAGGTAGCTCCGTGTACCTCTCCACCGTCTTCCGCTCCCTGGACGGCCTCCCCGATGCGGGGGTCGCGGGCGCCGCCTTCTCCCCGGGTGCCCTTCTCCTCCGACTCCGCTTCTTCTGCGGCTGCGGTTCCTCGTCCCGCTCCTCCTCGGCCTTCGCTCCCGGCTTGTCGACTGGCTCGGCATCCATGGCTTCGGCGGCGGGCGGATCCTCGGGCGCGAGGAACGGAGGCTTGGCGACGGAGACCATGGGCGGGAAGACGACGGCGCCTCCTAAAATTCAGAAATCTGATTCCTTTGAGCGGAGGACTTGAGGTCTTTGACGAGAAAGAGCCTTTTATTTCGGAAAGAAAATCAGAAGCTTGACCAGTACAGGTGGCCATCGGCCGGACCGGCCCTGTTAAACGGGCCTAGCCCTGGCCCCTCAAGCCGGCTATATAGGGGCCGGGCCGGGCCCAAGACGCCTCCTGCCAGCCCAGGCACAGCTCGAAGCCTCCCCAGGCCGGTCCTGGCGAGGCCCCTCAAGCCAAAGGTACAGAAATAAATAGAAAATTGAATTTGGACCAAAACTGGTTGAGTTGACGAGCCAAAACTGGTGAGTGATGGGCCAACTGTAAAACTCAGTTGGTTGGCCACAACATGGGCTAAAAAAGAGATAATTGGGCCAGCTCGCAGGCTCGATGATGAGGCCCAGGCGCAACACCGCGATTTGACGTGCGGAGAACGGTACAGACGGTGGCGGGGCGGGGATGAGTCATCGTGCCGGAGACGGTGGAGGCAAACGTGTGCGGCCATGATCTTAGTGGCGGTAGTTTGGTCGTGCGGCTCCGCGGGTGCACGGGATTCGTGATTTGATGTCTGTATATCCGTCGAGGGAAAACCGAGCGGCCGACGGGACTCTCGGTGTACCAGGACATATGTACAAATTGTTCCACTCTGGAGGGCCTTTTGCGAAAATTTTCAGGGGTCCAATGGGACTCCATGTTGCTGTTAATTCAGACTAATTGCACTAAGATGCTCTCGCTTCTCAATTTCTAGAACTACTTTTCCCGTTTTGCAACTTCTTCAACTACAAATGCTCCCATCTCTCAACTTGTTGGACCACTGTTACAATTACCGTTCTCTATATATATGCACTGACACAAGGGGCACAAACACACATACTTTCTTCGTCTAACAAAAGATGTCTCAACTTTGACTCAATTTGAATGCATCGATACACTAAGTCATGTGTAAATACATCTAAATTTTGACCCTTCTGTTGGACGGAGGGAGTAGTTTAATAGAGGGCTAAATATAGATAAAGCCACAAAAAATTGCATCTTATCTAGTAGTATTAGTTTTCTTTTAGAAACATCTTGCTTTATTGATTCAATAAACAAATTACAAGCGATCAAAATTGAAACAGAAACCAACAACAAAAAACTAATGAAACTAAAAGTTACATCAAGATTCTTTGAAGTAAACAACTCTTGATCTGTCATCTGTATCTTGAAAACTCTCAATTTTTCCGGTGATGAAATTGCAAGACCAAAACTAAACAAGCTGGACTAACCATATAGCTTTTGAATAGCCACATGAGTCGCTCACCGCAACCGATGAGAACCTAATATCGTTGAACGCACTCTGGCCGGGGACACACCCCTTGCAAGCTAGGGTGTCGATCTGCTAATTCGTCGCTGAACCAATTAGAAAGAATACCAAAATAACGAAAAACAAACCGCGAGATCCGCTAGCTCCATGGAGTAGATCGTGTTGACTACACCAGGAAGAGGATGGAGCCAGGAGACTATTATTCCATATGCCATCGCCTCCTCCACCAAGAAGCCGTCGCAAGGACACAAAACCTCACAAAAAAGATAGATAAACTGCAGGCAGACGTTGATCTATGGTTCTCCTCGTCACCCGATGCCTAATCGGCGGTCGGAGACCAGAAAAAAAAGCCGATCTGAAAACTCCCTGCGGCTAGGGCTTGCTCGTTACTTCATCCGTCTTCTAGTAGTGTTAGTTAAATACCATGCCATAATGAGATGCCTCCACAGAGCGACCGATCGACTGCTTCGTGCGGCCCGGGATTGGGGTTCAACAAGCTGCGGTGGGCTGGGTGGTGCTGCATTGGGCCCAGTGATATGGGCTTTTTTTTTTCATATATGCTCCTTTTGTGGAACTTTGCTGGGCCGGTGCTACAACCGGTGTAGCACCACACCCAGCTCCCTAACTGTGCCTAATTGACGGTGTAACTAACATGTCATTAGGATAGGATGAAAGTGAGGCAGAGGACAAGGAGGCCTGACTCCGGTTGTTAACGTAGTAGAGTCAGGGCGAGGCGGTCAGGGTCGCGTGGGCGCCGACGGACGAGGGCACAACGAACTGTGGGGCGATCCCCCGCGCCGCCTGCCAATCCGAAACGGACGCCACTCCCCGTTGGATTCGTTCTTTCCTTTTATCAGACATGGTTTTTTTAGGAGCAAATAGCTTTTTCTAAAACAACGAGCTGTCTTTATTCATTCATGAAACAAGTAATACAATATATCGATACATGAACGAACACAAAACAACAAAAATATTTAAAAAAACAAAAAGTTTCATTGTAGTCTTTCGAAGTTTCTCTTGATCCACCTTTCTCATCTTGATGCTTCTCCACGTATTCGTTGATAAAATTGCAGATTATCATGCTTCAACAAGCTGAACTAATTTCAAAGGTTTTGAAGAACCGCATGAGCGGCCCACCTCAAAAGGTGAGAACTTAAAATCATTGAGTGCACCATGGCCGGGGACATACCGCTTGTAAGACAAGCTGTAAACTACATGAATCAACAAAGAAAAAGATCAAAAACACACAAAAAACGTGTCGTGAGAACCACTGACTTCATGGCATAGGTTGAAACGCCTACACCAGAACGATCAAGGAGCACACTAATCTTTTAGACGACGAAGTCTCCATCACCAAGATGCCACTGAGAAAACACACAAGCATAACAAAATAAGGTAGCAAAACTAGATGCCAGATGTTGATCCGTGGTTCCTCGTCCCTTGATGACAGATCGACCGTAAGAGACGAGAGGAACCGTCGGAGATCTAATTATATAAACTTTCTCGAAGACAGCAGCTAGGTTTATTCTGTTGTTTCACGAAGCAGATACGTGCAAACATGTTTTTTTTTTAGGAAAAACCATCGTGACACGCTTTGTTATTATGAAAAATAGTTACGTGACTTATCATCGTCCAAAAACAAAACAAGTATTAGCCCGATGTGTCCGAAGCGAGTATTAGCCCTCCCCGAATTGGAAAGTAATCGCCATGACGATTGGGCCTCCACCACCCCTTCCCGGATAGAAACTCGGCCCGTTCCCGCTTCGCAGGCCCAGCCCATGCACCTGCAGGCAATGTGCGCTAAACCGACGTTGCCAACCACGTGAGGATGTACGCTCGAATGCGAGCCCATCGATGCTACGCACACAGGCAGCCGCTCTTGTCCCTGCCCAATGTCTCCGAGCGATCCGATCGATAGAATAAGAGTAGTTTTTCTATTCCAGGTATAAATACGCTGTCCCAGAAGTGTTCCTCTTCCTACCGTGTGCCATAAAAATATGTACGGAAACAGCATCAGGCTCTACCACTACTGTAGCTCAGCTTGCTCGATGGATCAAGGAGGTATCCTAGGGTGTTTTTGGTCTTATCCGTCTATGCTCACCAACAAATTGGCCATGGCTACATTATGCTCTACTGTTTTCTTGCAACAAAAAAGATTTGTATCCCTCCAACATTGCTATGTTGGTTGTAGCAAATGGGTCATGTATTTTTTGTTTCCACAAAATGTTGCCGACCAACCTAGCTGGGTGGAGGAATTCCTTGCCGATCATTTGGCTGGAAATTGAACGTACCTGATTAGCAAAGCTAATCGGTTATTTGGTGGAGTACGTTTTTTTTTTCTTTTCGGCGCAACTTGACACGTATGTAGTATATCTTAAACATGCGAGACTTATCTGTTTCTTGTATTGGCATATCTTAAACAACATACGCGATCCTAGTTGGCTTGCAATGACTGTCAATGCAATGGATGTCCACGTGAAGGTGCGGTGCTTGCAGTAACGTGGAGGTATTGCCCTATTGGTGGTTAGCATAAGTACAACATGTACCTGATTTTCGTAGTTGAACAATTTATCAAACACATCATGGCACACAAAAGGTGCACCATAGTTCACTTTGTATCAACTATGTTTCGAGGATCTACATCTTAGAAATTATTCGATCGACTTGAGGTGCAATTTGGATCGTGGTTACAAAGAAAACTAAATCCCTTTCCTTACCCCAAAAGGTCCATTGTTCCTCGGCCATTGGTTTCGATATCACTGTGTCTAAAAATAAACCATTCCAGCTTTCAACGGTAATATTACATAAATACTTGCTTCATTGAAGATCTCCAAGTCACTTACTATGATTGACAACGCATCACATGATCGTAGAAAACGCGTGGTTTCAAATTCAGGGAATAATCTCCAAAACAAAATTGTAAACCAAATATTCAGTTTGAGTAAAGCAATAAAATTGTGTTTCATCATGTTTTGGAACTTGGCAAACTAAAATCGTAATTGTAAGTCTCAAGAAGCAAAAGAAAAAAAGGCAAACACATAACGCATTCTAACTTTTCGTAGTTGAACAATTTATCAAACACATCGTGCACACAAAGGGTGTACCATAGTTCACTTTGTAGCAACTATGTCTCGAGGATCTACATCTTAGAGATTATTCGATCGACTTGAGGTGCAATTTGGATCGTGATAACAAAGATAAATAAATCTCTTTCCTTACCCCAAAAGGTTCATTGTTCCTCGGCCATTGGTTTCAATACCATTGTATCTAAAAGTAAACCATTCCAGCTTTCAAAGGTAATATTAAATAAATACTTGCAACAAATTGAAAATCTCCAACTCACTTACTATGATTGCCGGCGCATCCCACGATCGTAGAAAACGCGTGGTTTCAAATTCAGGGAATAATCTCCGAAACAGAATTGTGAACCAAATGTTCAGTTTCAGTAAAGCAATAAAAATGTGTTTCATCATGTTTTGGAACTTGGCAAACTAAAAATCTCAACTGTAAGTCTCAAAAGCACAAAACACACACACACACACATGATGCAATATGTGCAAACCTCAAATTAACCCATGGCCGTTGATTCCAATACGAGTGAACATGCTATGATCGCCAATATACATGGGACGGATTTTAGGGCAGCGAATATTTTGTTGAACAAAAATCATGGCATTTTGTTTTGCATTAATAAACGTAAAAAACACACCAGAGAAAGAAGGGGGAAGAAAGAAATAAGAGTCGTAGAGCGGCACGAGTTGTTGTTGAGTTGGTTTTCCCTCTTCGCCTTTTCCCTCCCTCGCTCCTCGCCCCCTTCTTCTTCCCCCCCAAACGCAAGCTTCCCCCGCTTCCCTCCCTCCCTCCCAACTCGGCTGGGCGAAACCCTACTCCTCCGGCCCCCTCCCCCCGGCTCCTCCCCGCGCCATGGACGGCTCTTCCAGCCTGCCCCTCCCGCGCCCGTCCCCCACCCCTCAGTCGCCGCTCCCGCCGCAGATATTCCTCCGATGCCCCGCACCGCCGCCGCCGGGCGCCGCCCCCGCACCAGCTCACGTGCACTTCTTCCGCGCCCCGTCGCCCATCCCCATGTACTCCCCGCGGATCCCCGGGCCTCGCTACATCGCCGCCAGGCCCCCCACGCCATCACCTCCTGCTGCTCCCGCTGCCATGGCGCCTCCGCGGCCGCCACCTCTGGCTCAAGCCTCCGCTCCCGCGCACCCGCCATCATCCGAGGCCGCCACGGCGCCGTTTCCGCCTCCAAAACCGGCGGCCAAGGGGAGGCCGCCCAAGCCCAAGGCGCCGGTAAGTCCATGGGAATCTCTATTGCTCATTCCTGTGCTAGTCAATTTTGTAGCTAATTGCTGTGATTGCGTATTCTGTGCTATTGGAAGTATGGTGGATTCTAGTGTTCATCTACCACGATCGATCATCCAGTTCTGGATGCCATGAATTGGGTTTTTATGTTCAACTTTAGTTTTGCTCGAGGGGAATGGTTATCGCAATTAATGGCTGTGTCGATTGAGCTCACTGGCTGATACTGCCCTCGAGTGGTCCTGTGTATAGTGGTGATGTATCCAGTCAAATCTTCCATGACTAAGCGCAACAATGTTATGTCTCCATCATTAGTTATGGTCTAGAGAAGCCATGCTAGGTTAAGCTCCGGCCGTGTTCAGATAAACTTGCGCTGTGGTCTGTGGATAGCAAACATCTAATTGCTATCTGATTGAGTTGTTGTGTTTTGGAGGGAGCATCTTAGGCAAACACTATTTTGTAAACCAACCTTGTGCAGGGGAACTTTAGTTTGTACATGCATCCACATACTTTTCTAGCTTATCTATGTCTTCAGCTTAGAACTGGTTATGTCAACTTTCTCAGTATGAGCATGTGTATGTAATATAGGATTACTAAAGTACTAAACCCAGACTGCTTGGATTGGTGCCTAGGTTGCCTAAATATAGTTATAGGGGTGGGTTTAGTCTTGCTTGGAATGTCCAACGCAAGTTTTAGTAGCATATAAGGCGTGTAGAGTCCACGGGTGGCACTTCCAGGTTAATCCTCTTGCACAAACCATTGTCAAAAGAGCAAGTGGGAATTCATTTGTTAGCACACCCTACGGCAGGCTGGGTATTCAGGGAACTTTTGGGCCCAGAGTGATACAAGTATGCGTGAACAAAAAAATGATGTGATAGAATTTGGACGATTTTTGGGATGAGGGTCTAAGACCTTGGTACTTAGCCTTATGAAACAGACTGTCCTGGTACTACGAACTAGTACTGCAATGTCGTGCAAAACCTTTCTTATTTTTTATCTTAATTTCGTAGCCACCCCTTGGAATCAGGGTTTTATTACTTGCTGAATTGCTTTGATTATTCCCTCATTGTAAGTCTCTTCTATTTACATGGCATGTTAGCATGCCATTTCAAGGCTCATGTTAGAAATGCCATAGTATCCCAATATAGTTATGTAATTAGTGGCACTCTGTTAGCGTACTACTATAATATGAGTATTGCCAACATCTTACTTTAACTGCTTGACATGTTTTAGGACAATGAGCAGAAACTTGAAAGAGAAAATGCCCAATCTGAAGTCGGCAAGGTAGAGACTGAGCAAGGGCATCATAAAGAGGGTACCACTGGACCAATTAAAGGCATCAAGCGACCCAAAAAACAAAAGGGTTCATCACACGGAGCAACTGAAGGTGCTCTTTTGCTTACGTTTAATTCTGTTTACATAATGTTTTGATGTGAGCCACTTCAATCATTTGATGAAAAAACGTTCAGTTATTCAAAACCAAATTGGTCAATATAGTGGCCATTTATTGACGGCTTTAGTTTTCCTTTCAGGAGATGCTGGGCCTTTATTTTCGCCAAACAACTGCCGCTATGACAATTCCCTAGGTAAATTATGCTATGATTCTCCCAAAGTAAAAAGAAAGAAAGATGATGTGTGTTTCTTATGAGATTCGCTTGCTGCCAGGTCTGCTGACAAAAAAATTCATCAATCTCCTTAGAGGAGCAGAAGATGGAACACTTGATTTAAATAAAGCAGCTGAGACATTGGAGGTCTGGTTTAGCACATAGCAAAAGAAAAAAAATGCTTTCATTGTCTCAGGTTCTTATATATTTTATTGTTGTTCGAAGTTTAGTGCCTTAATCCTTGTAATTTTATTAATTTCTGTAGGTGCAAAAGAGGAGGATATATGATATAACAAATGTCCTGGAAGGTGTAGATTTAATTGAAAAGGGCCTGAAGAATATGATTCGTTGGAAGTAAGTGTCACATGTTTCTGTTTTTAATGCATTTTCCCAGCCATTTGGCTTTTAACTGATGCAAAAATCTATCACAAGGGGATTTGACATGATAATGCCTAAGGAGATGGAGCGGCGAACTTCTGAATTGAAGGTACAGTACTAAACTGTATGATCTTCATTTCTGTTTTTATATTTTTCTTGCTATTTTCATGCTATGTAAACATATTTCAGTGTACATGTTTATTATGAGTCGCTTTAATTTTCATTATTACAGGGGTTGCTTTTTTTGGGGAAAAAATATATCTGATGTTCTCTTTAGCTTGCTAACCTCAAATTAGTGTAACGGAAATCAAACCATGAATGTAGCAACAAAGCATGCTGTAGTGGATGGTGTGTATCAATGATTTAGTGGATGCAATACGCTCAGCTGTCTGTAAATCTATTAGTCATACTAATATCCAAATCAATATGGATGTATCAAAGGTCTAAGATGAACTCCCTTAAAAAAAGGTCTAAGATGACCAGTAGTACTATCCTGCACATTTCTATACATTTATAACTTCTTGTTGGATTGACATTTCACAGGAGGAAATTGAGTCATCGTATGATGAAGATTACAGGTTGGATGAAGAAATACTGTAAGTTCTTTTGACAGAAGCAACAAAAATACCTGACCCCTCCTACCTTCTTAACGAATAATTACTCGTTCTGCAGGAAAGTACAAGCAAAACTTGAAGCCCTCAAAGTAAACAAGGACACTAGAAAGTAAGATCCCCACCTCGTATGTTTACAAAATTGTATCATGTGTTGCTATAGCCAAATGGGTCCTTGTGTATTTCTGTTTAGGTGGTTGTATCTTTCAAGAGAAGATATTATTAAGATTCCCCGCTTTCAGGTAAGTAATCTTCAGGCTTCATATTTCTTTCTTCTTGCTATAATTGTAGTTACGTCAACAACTTCCCCACTGATTGCAGGGATCCACTCTTATTGCAATAAAAGCTCCTCGTGGAACCTGTGTTGAAGTTCGAGATCCTAATGCGGTAAGTAATGTGTTAACTATGTGGTTTTAGGTGTTGAATCTGTGTGTTTGCTGACACAACTTCATTTACCAGGATATGGACATCTTCAAGGATCTGGAATCTCAAGAAAAACAATACCGGATTCTCTTGAGAAGTTCAATGGGTCCCATCGATTGTTATTTAATTAGGTAAAACTACAACCGCAGATTATACTGGAATTCATACTCAAATCATTAATCAAGCTGCTATGTTGTATCAGTGATCATCAGGAAATATCCAACCCAGATCAGGTGGCACCAGACAATTTAGATCCTGCGGTCACTACTGGAAGTTCTCAAACTCCGCAGCAGGTCGATTATCATCCAAGTCAAGCTCCAGAAATTGGAGAGAGCAACATTGTAGGCAAGCAGGCATCAGAACCATCTAGAATGCAAGAATTGATGTCTGGCATTCTGAGAATCGTACCAGCAGATGCTGATGTAAGTAGTGCTACTAAAACCACATAAGAAACCAACTAATTAAGGCTGTCTGATACTTACTGATCTTTCTTTTGCAGATTGATGCTGATTACTGGCTCGCTTCTGAAGTTGACGCTACTATGACTGATACATGGGCAAGGGCAACATAGTCGGTGGATCCCCAAAACTTAGCCCGCCTCTTTACTTAGAGAAATAGCAATGACACCACAATGCGCATTTGCATTGATGATGGAGCTGGACCAGTAGGGCATCCATGCACCTTCAACTGAAGTCTTGTCCTGGTAACTCGATTGCATTTTCCCTGATGCGAGCTCTGTTCGGTCAGTCTGCAGAGCAGAGAGTTCACAGCAGGCAGTAGATCTTGTACATTAACAAGATGATTTTAGCTGGTACCTCGCCTGGTACAATACTTGAGGTAGGCTCGCAAACCCAGTAGGTCCGAGCATTTCATTATACTGGCCTTCCTTTAGAGGGACTGTGTGTGTGTATACCAAGTTAGAAAGCAACACGGTCCAGGAGAAGGCCATTCGGTTGGTTTGTGTTATATGTTATCTGGTCTTCTTCCCCTTCAGGAGCAACCTTGATGTATGTATATCCTGACTAGCAAGTAGCAACCACAGTTACCGGTAACATATCAATAAAGGTATATTTCATATCAGTTTCTTTCATGTTCGGCCATTGGTTCTGATATGTGCATGAATATCTTGCAAGCAAATGGCAGTTGCAGATATTCAACATATATATATTGATTTCATATGCCTTTTTTTTCGAATTTGCTGTGCGTACGGCGTTTTTGTATCCATTGTGTGTCTGATTGTTCCTCCTTCGGTGAGGTAGTCCAGATGAACAGCATGATCTGCTGCGTCGGATGGGTGTCAAATGAGTAACGTTTTAAATTATATCCGTTGTTTTTTTATTAGTCTGATATCGTACATTATTAATATCTATACCTATATATACCTATCTAAAAAGTTCACCTTTTTTTCTCTACGTTTTTTCGTCGAGCTTCCGCTTCCACCTCCCCTGCCGCGGACGGCCCAGCTGGCCCTCCTGGCGCAGCCCAACGGAACCACAACGTCCGTTTCCGCAGCCCGCCCAGCTCCCTTGGCCGGTTGGCCCTCCCGATAGACACAGCAGCGAACGACCAGATTCTAAAAAAAAAAGCAGCGAACGCCCGAACCGCTGCGCCGCCGTCCTCCCCTGCGGATGACGCCGCCCGTCGCGGCCCTCCGCCCGTCGTCGCCATCCCCAGCCGCCGCGATCAGCGCCGCTTCCTCCCCACCCCGCGTCCTCCTTCTCCGCCGCGTGGCGAGCCGTCCGCGTCCGCGCCAACCTGATGATGTCCAAGAGCTGCTGCTGTCAGGGTACGGGGATTGATGCCCCAGTGGAGGCGGTGCCAGGAGTCGTCCGTGCAGGCGAGGTTGCGAGGAGGAGGGCAATGGAGTTGGAGGTGAGCTGCGCCTTGAGCAGGCGACGTCGCCCGGGGTGGTGGCGACGGGCGTAGCGGAGGAGCTCGGATGTGCCTTGGGTCGGATCTTGGTGTTGGACGCGGATGCGGCGGTGGTATAGGACGTGGCCGGGACGGGAAGCGGCGGCGCAGTAACGGACACGGCGGTGACCTGCTTGGTGGCGCGATGCTGGACGGGGCCAGAACGGGAAGCGGCAGCACGGTGCTGAACGCGGCCGGGCCGGGCCGGGATTAGGTAGTCGGGATCTCCCGCGGCGGGTTGCTTGTTCGAATCAAGTGGCTATGTGCTTGTAAAAGGATGAACTTGATGCCCAATCTTCATGCTTGTAAAAGGAGTACTGTGGTAACGTGGAGATGAGCAGGCTCACAGAGCAAGCTGTGTTCTCCGAACCATATGGTCACCAAATACAATGGCTGGACCTCGCCTTTTCTTGATAGGTGCTGAAGCAGTTCGACGGGATCAGGGGATCATGGGCTGAAGTTGGAAATTGCTGAATTGAAGTCAATGTAATTTGCACAGAACTTATACAAAACAATGGTGCTTATATGATGTGTTTCTGATGTGATTTTTTCCATTGCAGATTTATCGGGAGAGCACAGGTTTTGGTTCATGGAGATCTCCATACTGGTTGGTGACCACAGATTATTCATTTGCAAAAGTAACACGAGCATCTGAGCTCCGGTGAAGGAGCTCCTGGACATCGGTACTGAAGAAGAGAGCACTATTCGAACACGCAAGTAGAGTCACCGTCAGTGAAATTCGCGGGCAGAGCGTCCTCTCTGATAGCGGTGCGTCCCTTCACGCGCAGGTGGATGGGACCGATGCAGCTACCGAGAGCCGACAATGAGGACACCAACGGGCAGTCGGCGATGCTCACCTCCTCCAGCCGGGAGAACGCTTGTTTCGGCGCGTCGTCCCACGCCACCAGCCTCGGCATGTCGTCCAGCAGGAGCTTCTTCAGCTTCGGGAACGCGCCCCTGCCGCCGCCGCCGCCGCAGAAGCCGCTGTCGATCCTCTCGACAGTTGTCAGCTCCTTGATGTCCAGGAGCTCCAGGCATGGCAGCCCGCCCAGAGCAGGCAGGCACTTCATCTTCCTGCAGTTCCTGAGGTACAGCCGCGTCAGCTTCTCCAGCGCGCCCAACCAGCTCGGCCATGTCACCCCTGGGTACCTCGTGATGTGCAGGCCACGGAGATCCGGGTGTGGTCGGAGGCCTTCGAGAACGGCAGCGGCAATGTCAGCAGAAGCAGCCAGAGGAGCTGCCGCAGAGCTTCCAGCAGCTGAAGGTACTTCATTAACTTGGCATTGCAGCTTTGCTTGCAGGGGCGCCCACTCGAGCTTAAGGACCTTGACTGAGCCTTTGCTCGCGAGGCGAGCCTGCTCAGCTTCCTCCTTGCTCTCCACGGCTTCCAGGCCCTTTATGCTCAGCGTCCCACCCAGGGAGCTCATGCCCGCCAGCTCCGACATGGCATGCCCTTCTTTCTCGGACCCCTTGATCATCCTGAACTCGAGTGGGCCTTGCAGCTTCACCAGGCTCCCGATGCGGCTGATGGTAGAGATGCACTCTGTATGTATGTCAAGGTGCCGCATGTTGATCAGCCTGCTCATGTCATCAGGAAACTTGCACTGCCTGTTCCCCTCCTTGAAGCTGAATGTCTGGAGAAACAGCAGCCCCGTGACTTGATCGCAGAGATCAGTCATGGTGCTTGGGAGGCCTAGGTACCTCACATGTTTCAGCTTGTTGATACTTGCAGGCAGTTGAGTTAGGCCTGTCTCTGACAAATCAAGCACTCTCACACCCTTGAATTGTGTCAGTACACTTTTGTCAATGGCAACCAAGGGGTTCGATGTCGAAGGACCGTTGTCATCATCATCCTTTAGGACTAGCAAGGTACGCAGATTGCTGAGAGTGGTGGAGTAAGCCTTGAGCTGATCAAGAAATCCGCTAGTAACCGCCAAGTGGCGAACCGTCACCGGGATGCTTCTCGGCACGCTCGTGCGAGAGATGCTCATGCAATTCTTGGCAGAAGCCCGGCGTATCATCTGATGGATGTGCTCGTGGATCACATAAGCTGTATCGTCTTTGTCTTTGTCTCCTGATCCACCCCTGTTGCTGTTGTCTTCTCTTTGGAACAAGGAACGATCCACCAGGCTGTTGAAGTAGCCTCTGGCGATGTCTTCCATGCTGTTGTTTCCGCCAGGACAAGACTCGGTGTCCTCCACGAAGCCATGGGCTATCCACATCCTGGTCAACTTTTCAATCTCCAACCTGCAGCCGTATGGGAATATGCTGCAGAAGGAGAAGCAACGCTGCAGGTGCGGCGGCAGATGACGGTACGTGAATAGATGCCCTGAAATCACGCTGCCAATGTTATGGTCGATGTTGTTTAAGATGTCGGAACACCGTCTAAGACTCGCCCGGGCCCTCTGTTCCTTCAACTCGTCGCCGATGTCAATGGCTGCCAATGGGGAACCCTTGAGCTTGTGCACCTGTTTATGAAGGAGTTCCTGGCTTCGAGGGTCACCAGTAGTACCTATAAGGTTTGCAGTTTCATTTATCAGCAGTGTCATCTCCTTTGGTTTGATCCCGTTCAGGACTATGGTAGCGTCTGCTGCTCCGAGTGTCGTGGCACAGATCTTGGCTCGAGTCGTCAACACGATCCTGCTCCCGTGTCCGGCGAAACGGGTGAACGAGTCCAGTGCCACGCGTGCCTGCTTCCTTGCCGTTGCTGTCGTTGCCGATTCGTGGTTCCACACGTCGTCCAGCACGAGCAGGCACCTCTTGGACATCAACAGCTTGCCCAGCTCCGTCTGAAGGCTAGAAACGTTCATCTTGCCTACCGGCTTATCGCCCGCGGCAGACTTCCAGATCTCTTTCAGGAGGTCAAACTCTGTGTTCTTGTCGTAGGCGTGTACCCATATGCGGAGATCAAACTTTTCTTGGACGTCGCGGTATGCCTGGCGAGCAAGCTCCGTTTTCCCCATCCCGGCATCGCCAACGATGGCGATGACCTTCTTCTCCTGCTCCTGCAGCTTGCCGTCCTTCTGCAGCATGGAGACTAGCTGGGTATACTCGTCCTGGTACCCGAAGAAGCTCTTCTGATCCTTTGCAGGGTTGGGGCCAGTTTCTTCTCTTTTCAAGATGGAAGAATCTCCGCGATGCGAGTCTCGGTACAGCTCCTGCGCCCTGCCACGAAGCTCGTCGAGGTTCTTGAGAACTTTGTCCAGCTGATCCAATGAAGCCTTGCTGCTGGTGCCAGCAGCAGCAATCCCCGCGGATTTGCTGCTGCCGGCACCGCTCTGACGCTTCATCTTCATCTTCTTGGTCTTCTTCTTTCCTAGATTGTTAGTATTAACTTTCGCTGTCTCGGCCTCATGGATCTCCAACTGGAACAGGTCCAAGATCTCCTCCGCGTCATGGATGGCGTCCTTGAGCCTCCACAGACGGTCGAGCCTGGTTTGGCCGTTGACGAAGCCCATGTTGTCTGGATCGAGGAAGCCCTTGATGTCCTCCAGATCCTGCGCCAGTCTCTGCAGCTTCTCCTTGGTGCCCTTGGATAGCTTGCCGCACATGCTGGACGCGCAGGATCGTGCGACCTCCATGAGCTTGGTGATGTGAGGCGACACGAACCACCCGACCGCTGCCACTATAAAAGCTTCTGCTACTAGCACCATCGATCGATTTCTATCTAGCTAGCTGCTCTACGTCTCACCTGCAAAATCAATTAATGAGCTAAAAATGATGGATCTGATACATATCTAATTAACAGGAATGATATTACAGGTTTAAGTTCAACGATCTAAAAGCACTAGTACCTGTGAAATTCACAACTTAGAACGACGCCAGACGACCGATCAACAGAACGCAGATATATAGCTCAAATACGCACTGTATATATGATGTACGTACCAAGTATCAAGTAGCTATAGATGTTGGTCTGGTATAGCTAGGATTCATACGATCGAATTCTCCCCATCCCAGCAGCCAAAGGGGGGAGATATGGAATGAGGTGATAAAAGTCAAGTCAAGCGATACAAGTTAGGTCGATGCATGTTTCTGCTATCGTTATTAGCTAATTATTAAGCCTTATGAAGAGGAAAACTCAATCATCATCTGGTGGTTTGAGACGTCCCTGCGATTGGTGGTCCACTAGAAACAAAATTTAGTGAATTGGACTAGGGCCGGCAGATGGCTAACAATAATTAACCAAGTCAATGTTGTTAGGAGCAATCCGACCGGTTTAAGATTATTCCCTAGACAAATTGTGTGCCAAATTTCAAAATCCTAATCATGGACTTCCAATAAAAACATGGATAACTTTTTTTTAAAAACATCGTATTCCCCTCTATGACGATTCATTGAAACAGGCACCCAAGTTGGGTACAACATTTGGAGTTGGATCAAAGTTTAAACCGCGACGATGTGCGCAAAACGCACTATTTCATTACAGCCGGCATGAAGGCTCCGCGGGCCAAGGGCTTCTCCTTGGGGCGATGCCTGGAGCGCGTCTAAGATCTTGAGGCGGGAGCAGTCGTCTAGGAGCATCTCACTGTGGTCCCCGCATTTACGTCCTCAGATTTGAACTATAGATTCAATACGATGTGGTACCGTATACTGACCGATCAGTCCCGCATGTCAGACTACGGGCTGAGTTGTTTGTCGCTGCCTTCTTTTTGCCGAAATCCCCTGCAGCCTCCACCATGTTCTGTTGGTTTTCTTGTGCTCGCCGCAGACTCCTTGCTTCATCTGCGGCGGCAAGGCGACCATGACGTACGCAGCTCGATGACGCCGCAGAAGAGGCTGTCATGACGATCGCCATCTAACTTTGCTGAACCAAACAGGGAACCGGCCAAAGAATGATGGACTATAGCCTGTGCTGCAGCGATGGGGCGGAAACTACACGGAATGTGCAAGTGTCAGGAAAACGAATTCTGTGGACGGAAAATTACTCCGTAACGTACTCCTCCCTCGGTCCCTCCGTTGCTACCATAGTTAGGGGTTCCCGTCTGATTCATTGAAAAGCACCATACGTAAAATACAGGGAGAGATGGCACCTCAAATGGTTTTAATAGCCAAGTGGAATTGAATTGTAGTACATCCTTGTATTGCTAGCTGCACCATACATGCATGCTGCGATGAACTCCTGGACCTTGTCAAATCCTGGGTTCTTTTCCGGTTCATATCAGATGTCCATTCCAGTCAGTCATTTCATTTGAGCTTGTCCGATGTGTGTTTTCATGCAAGTGTTTGATGTAGTAGGCTAGTAGAACTTGATTTTTTTTTTGAGAACCGTCTGGCTTTATCGATTCATAGAAGAAAGTATAATAGAACGAAACAAGCTAAACGAACATAAGGAACGAAAATCTACCGTAGAACTAAAAGCTCCATCACGGTCTTCCGAAATCAACATCTCTAGATCCATCTTCCGCATCTTGACGTTTTTCCATGTAATCGGTAATGGAATTGCAGAACACCACGCTTGCACAAGCTGGACTAACCTTATAGGTTTTAAAAAGCCTCTTGAGTCGCCCACCTCAAACAATGAGAACCTAAAATCGTTGAACGCACCATGACCGGAGACACACCCTTTACAAGGCAAGCTGTGAAACTGCTTCTCCGTTGATGAATTGACAAGGAAAAAAAACTAAAAACATCAAAAGAAGAATTGCGAGAACCACTGACTCCATGGAGTAGGATGCGACGCCTACGCCAGGATGGGGACGGAGCTAGGACATAAATCTTCTAGACGACGCCATCTCCACCGTCAAGATGCCACCGCAAAGAACACACAAACCTAATCAGAAAATTGCAAAACTGATGCCAGACGTTGATCCGTGGTTCCCCCGTGTCTCAACGCCGAAACGGCAGTCAGAGACGAGGGGAACCGCTGGAGATTGAAATTTGTTTCAACAAGGACGGCTAGGTCTTCTCTTGACAGTAGAACTTGATTAAGAAAACTGTTAGCAGCCCTGTTCCTCGTCCGACAACAAGTGCAATTGAAGCCCACAAGCCAGCCCAACCCCAAGGCCCAAGCGAGTCGGCAAGCCCAACACGCGTTACTTCGGCAGCGACAGGAGAATCTCCGCCGGCCAGTATTTAAGTAGCTGTCCTTCGTCCCTGATAGTTCATCTGTTTAGATCACGGCTTTGAAACTTGGCGATGGCCTTGTTCCAACTGCCTTTTTCCTTTTATTCTTGTATCAGATCTGGCTTGTAGTTCTCAAACTCGATCGAATCCATCAAAAACGGTGAAATGATGGCAAAGTTTTAAGAGACAAACATGCAATTGGAAAGACCAAAAACCATGCTGCAGTTAAAAAACAGAAGAATTTCCATTAAAAGTGTGTGCAAAAACGCCATTATTGTGATAACCATCTTGAGTCTGCAGTCTCTTGTGGGAGGCCTTCAGCTCATAAGGCAGCCATGTGCAACTTTACTTCCTTGTGACTTCTCGTCATGGTTCTTCAATCTTGAGACAGGTACGATGCTAATCTGTGTTTACAGGATGCTGAAACCTTAGAGGAAAAGTTGGAGGCCCCGGCTTCACCGTTATACTGATGTCCAAAATCCAAATGTTTGCATCTTGAGCAAACAACTTCCTGTATTTTGTTATGTTTGCTACGCTTCCTTTGTGGATCATGTGAGGATACTTGGAGTTGTGTACACAAACACACCCCTGAGGTTGTGAGATGCGGTGATCGCTAACAGAAAGTTGAGGGTTGACCTTCAGGTGCGGTGATCGCTAACAGAAAGTTGAGGGTTGCTCCTTCAGATGTATTGAGGACCTTGTTCTTCAAATCGCTTTGTGTCCTGGCGTCTTTGTGTCCTGTAGAAGGGCGTGTTAGGTAGCCTGCGTGCTAGCAATGCCTCTTGACCCCTATGTGAGTTTTACTGATTAATGATAAAATAACTAAGGGTCTTATATGTGCATCAGGTGTGAATGTATCTTTAATCTACAGGCAAAGGTTAGACGATATCGAAAACGTCGAGGAAAGACTGCTCGAAGTAATGAAGATTGATGATAAATATTTACCGATTTGAGTAGTTTAACAAATAAGACATATCCATGCCCGTCGAAGCTAGTGAACTTGCTAATGCTCAGTTTAGGAACAAGTTTTCAGTCTAAAGAGGCGTTCAAAAACTCTTCAGTCCTATGTAACTTTGTAGTACAGAAACAAAACTGTGACTTTGTAGTAGTATTACATACAGGTAACAAAAAACTATACATCACACCAGCGCTGAATCTTGCTAAGACTGCAAGCAGGCTTATGACCTAAAATATTACATACATGGAGCCATTTGGTAAAACGACCGGATCACCGGACACAATACTCTCTAAATGCTAATGTTAAACAATAAATGCACCAACCCTGTACAAGTCTAGTGCCCTCCCTCTCCTACTAACTACCTACTATCTTTCAAACAATTCCATGATAATCTGTTCCAGTTGCCTATCAGTATACACTGGTTTCTGAGATTTGGCAGGCCACATAACCTTAAACCGAGAAGGCCAGCGTGGACTTGGATTTGCCAGCAGCGCCTTGAAGAAGTTCCCATACTTTGGAACAATTAATTTCACAATCTCTTTTCGCATTTCCATTTTAAGCTCAGTTCGGACCTTCCATGTCATCTGGCGATCACAGATACTGAAAAATTCTTCAGTGAACTTATCCAAAGATGCACGGCGCAGCTTCTTCAGATATTCTCCATCCAAATATATCAGAAGTGCAACCCAACATTCATCCAGGTAGCTCTTAATGTATTGCCTGATCAGTGAATCAAAATTACCCACTACATTAGGAAGGAGTAATCCTGGACGGCACTTCTCTTGAAAAACAAAATATATGTTATTCAAGATGAATATGTACCTTTGTCCCTTTTCTACAAACATTATTTCTGCACTTTCCTTGAGTTTGGATAACCAATAATTAAACATGTCAAAGCATGGATCAGTGTTGTAACCTCCAGATTCAAGTATTGGCTGCACCATATCTCTGTTACGACGGAAAAAATCCAAGACTTGTATGAGAACATCAGTTGCAGGATGAATGGTAGATTCATTGCTTCCATGGATGTCATTTGAAGTTCCCAGAATAACTCCTTCAAAAGCATTGACCATCTTATTAGCAATACCAGCAATCTCACCAGATCTGTTGAAATGCAAATCTTGTATATTGAATAGGACATCAACAATTGCGTCAAAAACAGTCAGCTGCTGCGAAATATGACCATCGGACCATCTTGCATCACTGAATGAACATGCGACAACTAGGAGCTGCTGCAGACATTGCCCGGCAACCTCAGCAAAGCATTCTTCTTTTAGTTCTTCACATGATTCCCAATTCTGCTCATATATTTCTTGCTTACTTAAATGAACAAGTTTGGTGGTAGTTTTGAGCTTTGTGACCCAAATCATCGTTGACTCATTAGTCAACTCACAAGGACCTGTAAAGGTATCTGTGCCTGCCTTTAGGATCCAAGGGTTCTCAAGTACATCAGACAATCTGTAACATGGACAAAATTCAAACTTGAGAATATGAAAGAAAATGCATGAAAGTTTTCTGAAAGTTTCATATAAATCATAAAGCATTGAAGAGACTTGTCTTCACCAAAACATCAATCCAAATTGCATGAAATATCTAAAGGAACTACGTAATGTAGAAACAGATAAAACTCGCTTAATTAGCAGAACTTCATACTCTAGAATTCCAATAATGTATGTTCTCATGATGTTTGCAGCAAAGCATAGTAAAATAATTGAAATGAAAGCATTTGGAATCTATTGGAACTATTGTGTTTACACCACTGTGAAGGGAACCTATCCCAGGCCCCACTACTAGTTTATCTTATATGCCATAACTGTTGCAAGTAAAAAAAATCTTACAATTCTTGCTTGCAATTTTTCTTGAATGCGGCGTTGAAATGTGTGCCATTTTGTATAGAAGAATGCCAAGAAGGCGCAAGGTTTACAACTCAACCAACTAAGGCCAAATGAAAAAGGAAACAAAAACAAAAGGACTTGAGCTAACAACCAGAAAGAAAATAATAAAAATAAAGAACTACCATACTGGTGCTGCCGCTGCTAGACAGGAGGTCTCTTGTCGACTGGCAGGCTTCCGTTGATCCATCTCCAGCAGAATTCCTTTGACAAGAGCATGGCAGCTCGGTTGTGCCCCATCACGATAACAGGGCATTGCGGAGGCGCCAGAGAGTCAGAGACGCCGCATCATAAGGATGATGAGCGAAACACAACATGGTGCCTGACACGGTGGCACCTCCGTGCTCAGCCACAGCCTAGAGCCAAAGCACTAGCTGATCATCAGCTTGGGGAGCAGATGCCTGCCCGTCGAAGTTCCTCGACACCTCGAACCACACCTGTCGTGCAAATACACAGCCAGTGAGGAGATGTGAAATCGTCTCATCCGCTTGCTTCCAGAGGGGGCAGACAGCTGAGTGTTGCAGCCCTCGACTCGCAAGTCTGTCGGCAGTTCAGCAGCGATTTGCCACAGCTAGCTAGGCAAAAATCTTGCACTTAATAGGCGCCCAGCAGTCCGAAGTTTGCCTCCAAAGCGGCGATTATTTCAACCCTGCCCGCAAAGAAATCCGCGTAGGCCGATTACACACGTGAGGCCGTCGACCTCAGGACTAACTGGTCTTGCACCTCTGCCGCCAACTGCATGCCACTCATAACTTCAATGAGGTTGAGAAATTCCAGGATACCTTGGATGTCGAGGGCTCCCGGGATGCTGCACACCCGGCACCCCTGCTCCAGGGCCTCACAAACTGTTTGCTTGTTCTCCGCATGCTTACTTAGCACGGCAAGAATTGCCGGCGCCAACTCGGCAAAAGACTTCCCATCAATCCACCTATCCAGCCAAAAACTGGCACGGTTGCCATTTCTAACCTAACCACCACCTTCCATGTAACATGGCTGTGACATGCCTGCTGCTGCCGACCTTGAAACGAGCCCATGGCTTGCTGGGACAGGCATGCCGCAGGGACAGCCATCGGATACGCAATACCCAATCTCTCATTCCCAACCCGCCCACCTCCACAGGACAGCAGACATCTCACTGCCCTTCCAGAAGAAATTCTGGCACTTCTTGTGATGGCTTCTGTCACCCATTTTGGCAGGTCAACCTCCAGGAGGGTATGGATTGGTGCCGCAGACATCATAGTTTACGGCTTCAGCATTACATGGTGTCCTCCCTTTGTGAGCAACCTGGACTTCCATCCTGCAAGCTTATTGGCGAGCTTGTCCAAAATGGGCAGGAAGTCACAGCGCCGAAGCTACCAGATCGACAGAGGGGTCCCCAGGTACGTAATTAGGAACTCCTTGACCGGGCAAGCAAGGTGATTGGCTATAATTTACGCTCCTCAGGGCCAGAGCGAATAGGTGTCGCCGAGCACTTCAAGAGGATGGTTCGCAGCCCGGATGCCATCACGAACATGTCCAACAGCTGTAGCATGGTAGCACAATCGTCCTAGGTTCTTCATGGTAGCCACTTCCTATTGAGTACTGTTCGACAAAATTATAACCCCTTTATCTCCTTATAGCTACAGCTTGCAGACGGACAATTGGTTTAAAGTAGGACCTAGCTTAACAGTTACAACTCTGCTTCTTGGTTTGAAATGCCTCAATCTTTGGATCATTGCCACAGATTTTAAAAGAAATTTGGCTTGGAAAACCTGACACTGAGGATAATGCCTGATTGTCTGCAGTGTTCTAACTTCTAAGTGGCATCATCATGAAATAATGATAAATACGTATATTTTCCTTTATTTTTATTTAGTATGATCGTTGTTCAGAATGAAACTGTTGTTATCAAGTTCCTAAAGGTTTATGCCACACCATAGAAGGTATGACATGTGGGATCATGCATCAGGGATGCGGGTCCAGTTGGCTGTGGGGGAGCATTATAGGTGTGATCCAGGTTATAAGGCAACATGCCCTGTATGTTTGATCTATCAAATGAAATCAATTGACTATGCTTCTACAGTTCTACCCCTATTCTTCTTCCTCCTTTAACCCCCAAACTATGTGCTTCTTCAACCCATGGTCTTTGCTTCTTATATCCAGAATCCTTGCTGTCTTGAGTGTATCATTGTATTCCCAACCCAATCAAAAAATTGGGATTCAACAGTTTAAACTAAGATCATTTCGATAAGCATATTTTGTTTTATGCATAATGAGTTACAAATTGTGCAAAGTAAAAGGTTGCCCTTATCACAATGAGTTACAAATTGTGCAAAAGTAAAAGGTTGTGCAAAAGAGTCAAGACACCTACTTATTCATAATGAGTTACAAATTGTGCAAAAGTAAAAGGTTGCCCTTATCACAAGATTTTGAATGTAGAAGCAGAAAATGGTATTACCTCTGTTCCTAAGAAGGGACAGAGGTAGTAGTTAGCTAACTAAAACCATGCTATGAAAAAGCGGTATTGGGTGTATCAAACTAGCAGCGAGTCAAGACCTAACAAAACAATTGAAATGAAAAGTGTTGGCGGAGACGCAATGAGATTGTTTGTCACTAGATGGATACCATGTGTACGGAATATCAAGTAAGAAAAGCTCCGGGTGATCACACAGGTAACTGCTGGACTGTCATGGCAAACAGAAGTTTCTTCCTCGCTCTTCTCTCCCACCTCTGGCTCTCTTACTCGGATCCCCTTTGTTGCTGCCAATAGTATCCAAGCAACCAATATTCCTGTGTGGTTTCATTTTTCAGTGATTACTGAATTGGGTTCGTGCTCTAGAGCAGCAAGCCAAGAACTACCCTACAAGAAAAGACGCAATAGGCAACTAAGCACAGCATGGTCGCACTACCAAGCACTCTATCATACTTCATGGCTCTTGGGCATCCTCCATTGCATGCCTTCTTCGCAGATGGTGAAGAGAACAACCTGGGTCATTCTCCTTTCGCTATTGAACATGCGTTTGTTCCTTTTCTTTCCAAATCATACAGTAGCGTGAATCATCACCATGGGTCGGAGCCCTTTTGCAAGGGGTGTTGGAGATCACATTAGGGAATAGAAGGATTGCAAGTTCTTGGCATTTTAGATGGCTCCATGCCCAATAGACGAAAGATTTAATACCAAATTTGTTGAAAACAGGCATAGAAATAATAGGACAGTAATATCCGAAGAGGTCTCGAAGTGTGCTGAGTCCTAAGATAAACAGACACTACAGAGTGATCTGATGAGTCTGTGTCCCTCTGGTTTTAAATTGCCCAAACCCTGTGTGAACCAAGGAGCTCAAGATGTGATTACTTGGAACTGGTCACTATATAGCTAATACAGTACTCTGTAGCGCACATATAAAACTCAGCCATCAGTTTGAAATAAATGCATTATTTATTTGGATGGTTGATGCCACAAAGCAGGAGCTGGACATGGCAGTTTCCCCTACATTGAACTGCAACATTTGCAAGAGCAGTGTGGATGCAATATTTGGACAGGAAGAATACGAGCAGTTGAATTTATTGTGGCACTCGTTTATCAATCAAATGATTGCAATCGGAAGAAGCCAAAGCACGCATAGAAAACTGAACTGCAGCGCAACCGTTGGAATTGGGGATGGCAATCATACAACGGACTAGCGGATCATTAATTGATTACGGAACCAAATCGAACGGAAAGGAGGGAGGAAGGAAGGATTTGTGATGGGCACATACCTGTAGAGGCCGTCGTCTTCCAGAGCATCCCTGACGGCGCTCCACCGCAGGGTTGGATCGGGCAGCCGCCGAACCAGTTCTCGGAGCCGCTCCGTGGAGCCGGAGACGAAGAGCCGGGCGTCCCCTACTTGGAGCGACTGGATCGGTGGATACCAGAGGTGTTGATCGGTAGGGTGGCCGCTTTCGTCGTCGTCGTCGTCGCCGCTCAAGTCGGATTGGCGCGGACCGAGGGAGGGGATCGGACGGGCCCCACGGGTGATGGCGGCGCGAATGGCGGCGGTGACCGCGTCCACCTGGGTGAGGTCCAAGAAGCTCGGAATGCGGCCGGGTGGAGTCTGCCGGATCTGATGGGCTCCGTCCACCGGAGGGCGGCGGAGAGTGAGGGCGAGGCTGTAGAAAGACCGCATCGGGCCAGCCGCCTCGAGGGATTCTTTGGGGCCTTTCACCTTTGGGGGAGAAGGAAGGAAGGAAGGAAGGAAGTGGGCGAGGCTTATGAGGAGGCCGTGGCCGGTGTTGGTTGAAGTAGGGGCTGCTGCTGGGTTTTATCGCTCACTCCACGAAGCAAATACCAGATGTAGTACCGATCTGAACACCATTTTCTCCCTGCCGCTCTTCAGAAAACGACCGGTCAAACCTTGGTCCGCAACGTTACGGATTTGGGGCCTGTGGTCAGAGGCCTGAACGATATGCCTTGTAAAAGTCTGTAGCCGTGATATTTTAAATTTGTAGCCTGATAAGACAAGTTCAGAAACGGTTGTTTCAAATAAAGCTGCATGACGTACTGTACCTTTATTCCAATCCATGCGCTTTTAGATACGGTCAGCAACCAAATGCAAACAAACATGCCAGCTTCCTAGTCGGCTGAGCTCCAGGACGGGCCTTCTCATCTTTTAACTCCTATAAAAGAACCATTTGGTGGTGATGGTACGTCACACTTTCTCTATCACTTACATGTGGGACCCGCGTTACCGTGTGGCCTATGCGTACCGCTTCCATCAGGGCATTTTTAATAGGAGGTATCAAGGAGGTACTAGTCTTACGTGGAGGAGAGAGCTGCAAAAAAATAGTATTAGTTACTTACAGAGGTAACAGCTTGTGCACGAGTACCAAGAATGAATAGAGCATGACACGTGGACCCACCAGGAGAAAGAAGAAAATAAAAAAAGAGAAAAAGGAGAGAGAAGGCATGAGATGAAAATTAGTACCGGCTTTTTGTCGAAGATGCCCTTCTACTTACTCCGTCCCAATACGTGAGACACGCACGTGTTCCAAGATCGTCAATTTAACTATCAAAATATAAATTATATGACGTAAAAAATATATCATTAGAAAGTTCATTTGATTACGAATCTAATGATTTTTTATAAAATACACTTATATTTTGCTAGATAAATTTGAAATTTTGGAATGCCTGTTTGCCACGGAGGGAGTATAAAATAACCATTTAGTGGTGGCGGGACGTCGTACCTTCTCTGTCACTTGCATGTGGGATCCGCGTTACCGTGTGGCCTGTGGGTTCCGCTTCCATCAGGGTTTCTCCCTCTCCTCTGTCTCCCATGCCTTCCACTCCCCTGCGCAGTCGCCGGCCGCCCCTCACCGAGCCTCCCTCTGCCCTAGCCAACCCAGCACGCGCCTGCCTCCACCCTAGCCTTCCCTCGCCGCGCCTCCCTCCTCTCATCAGTATAAGGCTACGGCTGGCCCGCCACAAACCAAATCCTCCAGGCGCCGGCCAAGGAGGAGTGGCGAGCGAGGAGGGGAGAAAGGAGATCGACGGCGCCGGCGATTTTCCGTGCGGTAGGTGCGGACGGAGCAGGCTCGGGCTCGCTGCCCCTCTCCGGGCGGAACTCAGAAGACGACCAGCCATGGAGCTGTCTCACGGTCTCACCTCCACCACCGGCGCAAGTGAGTTCGCCGCTGCCACCTCCACCTCCTCCGCGCGGTGAAAGGTGAGTTCCTTTGCTTGGCTTCCCTACTATTGCTAGCATGCTATCTATGCTTCTATCTAGATATCTTTTGTCACACCAAATCCTTGATAAATTTCCAATACCAATAGAAAGGTGAGATCGAAACTCCCAGGAACAGGTCCACACGATTTAGGAAGTGCAGAGGGTATGTCCCAATAATTGGTTGCTAATCTTAACAGTCTTACCAAATCCTTGATCGTATGATTAAACACCTCCACACGATTTAATTAGGAAGTGCAGAGGGAATGTGTATGTCCCAGCAATTGGTTGCTAATCTTAACAGTATGACCAAATGTGCAAAAATAATACTTTAGCCTGATGGAGTTCATATATCTCAAGGTTGCAAGCAGGAGGCCTTTATCCAAATATTCTCAAGTTCTGCCATGTCCTTCTTAGTGCTGTGTGTTTTGGCCTAAAGAACAATTTGCTGCAGCTTATCATTCTCGACCAACATTTCTCTCTTCTCTGTTCTATGCCTTGGGTTGCACAACAGCATCACACAAATACCAGTCGAATCATTCAAAATTTGCATGTTCGTATTGTTGTACGAGTGATAAAACCATAATCTATAACACGAAAGAAAATAAAAGTTGGAATCAAAAAAATCTGACCAAGACAGAACGAAAAGGCATCCAAGAACTTATCGATGTTAAGGTTGCAAGCAGGACGCAACCGTTGCTGGTGACAGAACAAGGAGAAAAGGAGCATGTAAAGGAAATTACCAGCCAAAATCGTGTTGTTGGTTCTTCAGTTAGCAGGCTTTCCAGTAGCAACAGGGTTAAATGATTTGTATGGCCCGTGTAAAAAAAAAAAGAGAACGTCTTATCTCCAACTTAAGAGAGAACTGCAATGGTGTTCTAAATTCAAGTAAGAATGAGCAAATAATAGCTATAGGGAGTGAGAGCATCAGTTTCAATACTATCAATTAATAGAACAGACATGATCCAACAACATCACCTTTTTGGCACTCGCATGTATATATGAGTGCTACTACAGAAAAGTGCAGTACTCGCACATAATAAAAAGAACTAAAATATGATCCTGATTCGGATCAAAACATTATGTCAAGCATGTTGTCCCAGGTCTGCAATATTGGTAATCCCAGCAAAATTCAGTTCTTTTTTATGAACAATTCAGTTTACTGATTTCAGATAAAGGCCTTTTAGCTGTTAGAAATGACACAACAAAAAACTTTGATCGTAAAGCTCCAAAAGAAAAAAAAAAGGAAAAGAACTTACTGATATTTATCCATATGCACACCAAGGTCAGTACAGTCAACTTTGTTCTGTCATTAGCATTTTTTTGAACCTAAGAGTGGTGTTTTTTACTGTGCGTTATAATACTTGAAAATTTGTTTTTTCAGTATATAACATGTTTCATGTCTTATTCGGGATAACTTCTTTTTCTTGCAGAAGCACTGCCTGCATATTGGCATGTCCATTTCTCCTTGGTGACTTATGAAGGCAGGTAAAGTCAAGGTTAGGGACAAGGAGTTAGAACAGCAACTAGGCTTTACAAACTAGCCATACAGTTGGTTACATTGTATCTTGTAGTTGGTTACATTTGCTATTTTGGTACACTGTATTGGCAATGGTGTCTACCTCCTGTCTGTACTTTCTTCATATATACATTTCGAATCGTGCAATTTGTTATATGTTATATTTTGTATGCCTATTCACTTAAAGTTTCTTCAAGCATGATTCACTGAATTTGAGTATGTAGGTTTACTGGAGGTCTAAGAAGATGGAGCTAAGTTTATTTCTGGCACTGAAGTGCCAAAGGGAAGAAGGATTACCAGATTATGACAAATCATGTGAGTTTTATAATTGCATATGTACTGACATATGAGAATTATACTTGCATAGGTACTGGTATTGGTTAATCTGCCCCTCTCAAGAAGGTATTGTTTTCTCCTTTCCTCTTCTGTAACGTTGACATATTCGTTTCTAATTTGTAGCTGTATCACGATTACTTCTCATTTTGATTAATGACATTAAAAATGCAAATCAGTTAGGTATGCACAACAGCCTTTTCTCTTGTCTCCTCAAGCTGTTCCTGTGCAAAGTCTTACCCCAACACTTTACTAAAGATAAGTAGGTGATGACAGGTCTGTAATGCTGTATCCCACACACACATACCCACTGTGCCTACTTATATAACAGCCAAGCCGCACTCTGTCATCTGATTGAAAGAAACCTGGTAAGGAATGTATTTGTCCTGTATATATGTTGCTAACACAATGTCTTTGAATGCCTGTTGCTATGTTTTCTGTTTTATAAGAGAAAAGAAAGGAATGACTACAGATGTGATCTGAACGTTGCCAGCTTTTTCCTTGTGAAATGATGGGATGGAATGCGTTGATATTTTCTGATTATGTAGGCATCATTAATCATTAAACATGGATGGTTGAATTCTGTAATACATGTTCTCTCCATTGCTACCTGTACATAGATTGTCATAATGTTTGCGGTTAAATTCATCCAATTTGTGAGAAGCTTTGTTGTGATGGCTTCTTCACCATGTATCTACTGTAGAATAGAGTCATGGTGTTGAATGGGATGTGCGGCTGGGGTTGAGCATTTGTTGTGTTGGCAAATCAATATGAGATTATGTTGGGAATCTATTCATTTTAATTTCTTGCTATCTCGTGTGAACTATTTGGCAAACCAATACAAACTTTGAGAAGTTTATCTGGTGTAAGATTTATTCATTTGCTGAAATGTTAAGGAGATTGGATTCCTTATTCCCTTGAGTGTTAACCTGGAGTCTTTCGACACCCAAAATTGAAGCTAATAGTTTTCTTTAAGAAATTCTCTTTGTGCAAAAGTTTTCTGGAAGCAATTATAAGGGCTTTATGCTTTGTGTTGACACAACTTGATGGTTACCATAAATATCTCAACATGTTTCAAGTCATTTCAACTGTTTTTATTACAACCACCACACTCCAAAAACTTGTCCTTTCAATATCTGTGCTGATCAAATATTTTATGCTTTTTTGCGCAAAAAAAAAATACTCCTTGCGATCAAATTTTTTTCCGCAAAATTTATACTAACTTAGTACAAAATGGACAACACTTTTTATGGATCGAAGGGAGTATATATTTATGCTTTACCAAATATCAATTCAAACAAATAATATCATTATCAATTATGAACATTGACAACATCAACTTGATATTCCTAAATCTAACCCAAAATATACTTTTATAGTGCTTATTGTTTGTTTCAGTCAATGTATTTTTAAATAATTGGTGGCCAGAAAATCACTTCTGAGACCATGTCATTAATAAAAATAACATATTTCATACTAAGAGACTGTTATGGTTCGGTAACAACACACAAGGAAAAGTTAGGTTTTTCAAATAATAGCCTATTAATTTCACATGCTTCCGTTGCAACGCACGGGCATTTTACCAGTGTGTCCAAGGTTTCTGCACTGCACTCACATGAACAAGTATTCCGGTTCGAACCAGCATAATAAACAGATAGGACAAGGTTAAGTGGTTAACTATTATACTGAGCAAATACATGCTTCGAGACGTTTTCTCGGGAGAAAAAAACTACTTCCTCCGTCCCGAATTAACTGACGCGAATTTGTATAAGAGTCAATACAAATCAACATCAGTTAATTTGGGACGGAGGGAGTAATATACTGAGAAAATTGCATGGGACACTTAAAGTTGGCAGCGATGTTCACGTTCATCCGTAAATTCGTGGATTCGAATTTCGGGCCAAATTAAATCACACTGGCGGCTGATGTGGCTCGGGAGGGTCCTTTTTGCAAAGTTGTGCATTCCAGAATCTTGCATCGAGCCCCTTGGAATGAATTGGCCTCTAACCCATGGTGCATGATAAATCCACCATATAATCTATGTTTACATCATCTACAACTTCCTGATCATCCGCACCCGAAAAACCTCCAAAAAAAAACCCAACTTCATCACGCTCTGTGAATGCTATTTGGGCGTGAAACCCCACTGGGGTTTGTGGAAGAAGCTATTCATCATCAAGCGGCAGGGTAAAGGCGACTGGATCTATAAGACCGGCGGTACCAACATCCAAGTTCGTGGAGATGTGCAGTACTTCTCTCTCCATCAGATCGAGTCGGTGACAACAGTGGAGGAGTCGATGGTTTTACCTCCAGGACGAACCAGTTGATGGCAAGGATTTCAGTCTGCCCGAGTTCTCCGCTACTACTCAGGTGAGGAAACTGAAGTCTTGGAACCATGAGCTGACAGCCGAAGAAGATGCAGAGGCTACTGTTCTACTGAAGCAGGTGCTCGAGCTTCAGCAGAATCCCAAGAAAGAGGTGAGCGGTCTGCAGCTTATAGCTCTTTTCATGAAGAGGCGGATTCAGCCGATCCAAGCTCGAGTTCACTCTATGTGGGAGTACTCGGGGCCGTCAGACTCCACTCGAGTCTGTGTGCAAGAGCTGTCGGACGAGGATCTTTTGACTCGAGTCAGGGTGGTCACTCGAAAGGAGATCACCCTGGAAGACCTGGAGTCGCCTTTGCCGCCTTACGGACCTGATCGATCGCGTGAAGAGGTGACCTTTACTTGCTCACTCGCCATTTAATACTCCGCAATATCTGTGTTAGTCCTTATTGAAAGGTGTTGCTGTAGGGCCATCAAGAGCTTATGAGCCAGCCTCCATTGGACGAAGGAGTGCCAGTCGACGACGACGATCTGGTCGACTGTTCTAACTTCGATGCCCTTTACGAGGATGACGTGGATGGGGATGAAGATGACCATCAATCCCGCAAGCGTGGTCGGTCGAGTGACGTTGAGCAATCGACCGAAGATTCTTATCAGCACGAGATGCCCGAAGAGCCGATTCCTTCGAGTGCCACAGCCGCATCCGACGAGCCAAAGTTCCGGTCGCCGTCTCCGTCAGCTCCCCTGACCAAGAAGGCCAAAGTTGTTGTCAAACCGAAGGGACGTCTTTGCATCTTTGATGTTTCGTTGAGTGGCTCCTCCAGGTACGCTTTGTTAACAGACCATCCCTTTTGTTTGTTGGAATTTCTTCTTTCTGAGTTGATGAGTAACCGAAATCCACAACGATGGTGATGCCGCGGCCAAGAACTCTCACGCGGTTTCTCCAGCCCGGAGTCCTTCAAAGCCGAGTGTGTCTTTGGCTCGGTGCGAGATTCTCCGCCAGCGAGGAACTCGTCGGCAGGGATTACTGAGACACCCTCGGCTCCAGCTATCGCGCAGCTGTCGACTTCTGCGTCTCAGCTTCGTATTGGGTCTTTGGCTCTGGAAAACCATGTAAGTGTTCTCCCGATGGGAGTGCTGAGTGAAATTTCTTTGCTAAGGGTTTTCACTCATGCTTCTGTCCATTGCAGCCTTTCGTTGAAAAGATGGTAGATCTTGGCGACCGCTACCTGATACTAGAGAAGGAGAACCAGCAACTACGCCTGGAGCTGGTCCAAGCGAAAGAGGCCGCTGCTCACGCCAATGGTATGAGTTTTAGCCAGATTTAATCCCTGTCCATACTGTCTGCATGGACTGTTGCCTATTAACCATGCTTGTATTTGTAGGTTTGACTGAACAAGCCAACCGACTACGCGACATGGCGGTTGGCAATAGTCAAGAATGGCGGTCGAAGTATGAGAAACTAGTTGCTGATTCCGCCAAGGAATTGGCGGCTGCTCGTGCCGAGGTGGATGCAGCTGTCAAGCAGGCCAAACTGGAGGCGCAGGAGAGCTTTGCACTCGAGAGGAAGGAGATTGCCTCTCAAGACGACGAGTTGAAGACACGACTTTCGGCTCCCGTCGACGCGCTCACCGGTGAGTTCGATCATATCTTAGGATGTTTCCTTTCCCCTTTGATTACTTCGGCTGATGTGAATTTTGCGCAAATTCCCTTGGCTCATTAGCCTCCCTCGGCAAACACCAAGTCACTAAGTTGAGTGGTGTGGTGGGCTTCGTCGGAGAATTGTGCGATCATGCGGGTGACATGCTCGCGAAGGTGACTTCCTCTTTGAGGTCACTATTCACGAGCATGTATCCAGACGCCGAGGCGCCGAGCTCACTCGACGGCTTGCTGAGCTTCTTCGATGGAGAAGATCCACTCGAAGATTTCACTCGGGCGCAGAAGCAGGCGGGTGCTGAGGCTGCCTTCATTCTCAACCAGGTGCTACTGCAGAAGGTTGCTGATGGTGCCCCAACGACTCCTAACAGGCAAGTCGTCGAGTTGAAGCCCTTCGTCAAGCGGGGGCGCAAGCTGGCGAAGAAGTTTACCGCCGTCATCAAGCACCTGAACACGGCAACTGTCCGGACCGCGCAGGAGGCTACGGATGAGGTTGGAGCTCATCCTTCGTCGTGATGTTTGTTCTTGCCCTGCTGTAATAGTTCATAGTATTGACTCCGCCATGACTTTGAGAAGAGCCCATACTATGGTGCCTAAAATTTATTCTCTTGATGTGATATGAATGTCTCTTGGTCATCTTTAAGATATATTTGCTTTTCTGTCTTGTTTGGCGCTGTAGAGCGATGATGACGAAAAGCGCAAAACGTCGCTTGCTGAGGCCGTTCCTGTGCAGCCGCAACCGGTGTTTGCTACCGTGGCGACTCCGGCGCCTTCCCCCGCCTCTCTTCTGGACCCGACGATCTTGAGGGACCAACTGAAGGGTCTTGGGCAAAAACTTCGGGTGGTCACGGGGGAGGTGGCTGTGCAACGGACGAAAGCCAAAGCCGCCACTCACCGCGAGCAATTCCTGATGAAGGAGTTGTCGACGATGTACGAGAAATTGGCGGGTAATAAAATTTCCCTCCTTCGTCTAATCTGACTATCACCTTTGCGACTGTGGCTGTTACTGATTCTGATGCTTCAGATCTTCAACTTGACCCCCAATTGGAGGCCGAGAGGGTGAACTCCCGACTGAGCAGGCTAAACACTTCGAACAGATCATTCTTTTGGTATGACAGAGACAGGGGCCGAGCTTTGGCATTGATTAAAGATCGTGTTGACCAGATTGGGGGTTTGCCGACTCCTGTCGATCGACGTTGGAGCACATATACCAAGCCCTGTTTTCGTTGCGTTGACCGCCTGCTGGACTTGAAGCTTTGATGCAAAAATTTCGTGGCGGCACGGGGGTACAAGATTTTGCCCGGAGTTTGATGATCAGGGGCGCTCAACATGCTTTGGTGTTTGCCCTTGTGAAGCATCCCAGTTTAGATCTTGATCACATCCACGAGCTTCCTGTGATGCCTGGGGAGACGATTGATATCCGACCCCAGATGGATCGAACTTTGCAACCGGCTCGATGGATCATCTTTCTTCGTGAGGAGGCGGAGCAAATGCAGCTTGAGGCGAACCGGGTCGCAAATCAAGTCGCACCGTAGGCACCTAGGGAAAAGATATCGGGTGCGCGATCAGCGCTCCCGATGGGAGTAGCCCCCGAGTGCGTGTCCAACTGCTTGTAGTTGGGGACAGACTCGAAAGAAAAAATTCAATTTGTATGTGGCCACCGTAATGGATCTGTTATATTGATGATAAATCGATGTTCATATGCTGTACATCTTGTCCATATTCGCTGCTTGGGTTACCGTCCGGTGCGCGTATAGCGCTCCCGATGGGAGTAGCCCCCGAGTGCGTGGCTAACTGCGTGGAGTTAGGCACGGACTCGAACAGACCTTGAGTTAGGAAAATTTTGTCGGGTGCACGAACAGCGCTCCCGATGGGAGTAGCCCCCGAGTGCATGGCTAACTGCGTGGAGTTAGGCACGGACTCGAACAGACCTTGAGTTAGAAAAATTTCGTTGGGTGCGTGGATAGCGCTCCCGATGGGAGTAGCCCCCGAGTGCGTGGCTAACTGCGTGGAGTTAGGCACGGACTCGAACAGACCTTGAGTTAGGAAAATTTCGTCGGGTGCGCGGACAGCACTCCCGATGGGAGTAGCGACCGAGTCCATGGTCGACTATTTATTGTTGGGTTTGGACTCATTGATGGGCATATCTGGCTAGGTCAACTGCTTCATTGCTTTTGCCGAGATGAGTTGCTCTGATGAGATCGTGTACCTTCGCGATCGTGTGAGGGACACTGAACGTCAGCTCTTGCCGCTTCGCGGGGAGGTTGCTGTGTGGAAGTCGAAGGCTCGTGCCGCTGCCACCCGAGAAGAATTTTTCCTGGGGGAGCTTGTTCCGATAAGCTCTGATCTGCGCGGTAAGCATTGTTCGTAGTGATTGCCCGTTCTGTTTTGCTTCCCGTCTTTAACAAGCTGTCTTGTGTTTGTAGAAATTATCCTCGAGTCTCATGAGGAAGCTGACCGCGTTCGTCATCGCCTGAACACGCTTCAACGGGTAGGGCCGACGGTTCCTTCCTTCTGGTTCGATTCCGATAGGGGGTATGTATTGGCGCTTCTACAGGATCGGGCCGCCCGGGCCAAAGCTTGTTTGAGCTCGTGCCACCAGATTATGACTGACATTCACCAAGCGCTGTTTCCGAACACGTCGGTTCTTGACAGTCTCCGGGGTTTGGTCCAATTATTCACAGATTCGGCCATCATCAAGAGTTATATACATGAGCAGCTTGTAACTGGCGCCACCGTTGGCCTGGCTTTTGTTCGGCTTCGATATCCCGGCCTGGATCTGGGGGGATTGCATGTGGTGCCATTTTTTGAAGATGGCGAGATTAACATGGAGTACTACTATGACGTCGTCGAGTGGCATGCTCGAGAGCTGGTCAACCTTGTCAAGATGATATAGATTTCTACTGCGTCGCTGAGTTTTAGTACTTTTGGGGAGGGGGGGGGGGATAGCCCTCGAGTCTCTTCTTGTCATTAGGTGTCGAGCAGCTCGTGTTTCATCTCCTTTTGTTGTGCCCTGCAACCAAAACTTTGTTAGTTAAATATTTGGAATACGTACCTTTATCCATCGATCCTTCTTGCCGATGTTGAATATCTTGTGTCGTGACAAAGTGCGACAGACTTGCGCTTGAGTGTCGCCTGTGATGAGAGTGTCGATCTGATGGTTTTGAGTTCTCGCCTGGATGGGGATAATCATGCAGCTGTACAATGCTTATATTGGCTGGTGTTTCGTGCAGCACCCGAGTCCTGATTGGCTGTCGGGTGAGTGCCACCCGCGGAGCATTAACTGCGGCGCTAGAGTTGCCACACTCGAGCGATATTATATAGATACCTCTCTCTGGTCTTTGGAGAGATGGAGGTGTTTTAATGTAGTAATTCAGCTCATGTGCGAGGGAAAAACTAGTCTTTATTCAATGACGTACTGACGAAAATACTATGACTGAATAGAAACTGAAGATGATGAAAAGATAAGCTGAGTCTGTTTGTAGAAAAAAAAACTAAGTGTAGAAACGCCGTAGCTGTGCGGCGTTCCACGGCGTGCCGAAATCGATGCTGGTGGCTGGATCCTTCAGGATGTAGGCACCGCTTGGGATTACTTTGGATATGATGTAAGGCCCCTCCCATGGTGATGCCAATTTGTGATGACTTTTCTGTTTCAGCCGAAGGACTAGGTCGCCCTCAACGAATGAGCGACGGCGTAATCGACGGTCGTGATAATTGCGTAGACTTTGTTGGTATACTGCTGACCGAGCAAGGGAGATGTCGCGTGCCTCATCTACTGCGTCGAGTGCATCTTCCATACCTTCTGTGCAGTCTGATCCGGCGTATGCTGCGACCCGAGGTGCATTCTACCTTACCTCGGATGTCAGCACTGGTTCTGCTCCGTACACCATAAAGAAAGGGGTGAACTGCGTGGAAGAATTGGGTGTAGTCCGAAGGCTCCAGAGTACCGAGGGGAGTTCTTCAACCCATGCGCCAGCTGCTCTCCGCAAGGGTGTCATCAACCTTTTCCGCATGCCTTCAGTGAGCAGACCATTGGCCTTTTCGACTTGGCCATTTGTCTGCGGGTGCGCGACTGCAGCGTAGTTGATTCGGATCCCCATCTGCTCGCAGAAGTCTTGAAAGTCGGCTGCTTTGAAGTTGCTTCCATTGCCTGTGATGATACTGTGAGGAACACCAAAACAGAAAACGATAGATCTGAAATTGAATAGCCGTTGTAGATGTGGCACTTGTGATTGGCATGGCCTCGATCCACTTCGAAAATTTGTCAACCATGACAAGCAGAAAGCGATGTCCTCCATGACGCGACTTCCTCAATGGGCCTACCATATCGAGTCCCCATTGCGCAAAAGGCCAAGCGATGGGAATTGTCTTGAGTTCGGATGCTGGGGCATGCGGCTTCGTGGAGAACATCTGACATGCCTCGTATTTGCTGACGATAGCCTGGGCGTCGAGTAAGGCTGTGGGCCAGTAGAACCCAGCTCTGAAGGCTTTGCCGGCGATTGTCTTGCTTCCGGCGTGGTGCCCGCACGTGCCCTGATGGATATCTAGGAGGATATCATGTCCTTCTTCTGGTGCCATACATCTCTGAAAAGTGCCGGAGACGCTGCGTTTGTACAACTCGCTGTTGATTACTGTGAAAGCTTTCGATCGCCGCATAATCGTTCTAGCTTCGGTTGTATCCTCTGGCAACTCCTGCCGAAGCATGTATGCGAGTAAAGGCTTCATCTATGTTGGTTCAATTGCTAGGACTTCGACTGTGCCGTTTGCTGCTTGCTCATCTGCGGGGCTGTCGGGTGAAACTGTTGAGTCGGTTATAAGCTCTGAGTTGGGCGAATTTTTGACTGAAATTGTCGCGCTCTTCTCTTTGATGGATCGTTGATGAATGATCTCCAAAAAATCGCCAGGCAGAATTGCTGCCCGTGTGGATCCTTGGTTGGCCAAATGATCAGCCTCTTCATTACTGGCTCGGCTGACATGCGCGAGCTCACAAACATCAAAATTACCCTCCAATGTGTTGTACATATCATGATAGGCAATCATGGTGTCTGATATTGCGTCACAGGTCTTCATTGTTTGTTGCATAACCAAGTTGGAGTCACCATAGATCATTAGACGAGTGGCGTCACATGCTTTTGCCATCTGCATGCCATGCAAGAAGGCTTCATACTCGGCTTCATTGTTGGAGGCATTGCGGAAGTGCATCTGAAAAACATAGCGCATCCTATCCTCTTTTGGCGAGATCAGTATTACTCCTGCCCCGGCACCTTCTACCCGTTTGGATCCATCAAAGTACATGGTCCAGGCACCCGACAAATCGGGTGGGCTTGGAGTCTGCATCTCGGTCCACTCGGCGATGAAATCTGGCAACACCTGCGATTTGATTGCTTTCTAGCGCTCGTATGTGATATTCCTGGGCGAAAGCTCGATTCCCCATAGGGCGACTCGTCCTGTTGCCTCTGAGTTATTGAGAATGTTGGCGAGTGGAGCCTCACTTACTACGACGACCGGGTGTTGCTGAAAATAGTGTTCCAGCTTCCGGGCCGTCATGAATACTCCGTATGCCAGTTTCTAATAATGTGGATAAAGTTGCTTCTTAAGAGACAATACTTCACTAACATAGTAAATTGGCCTCTGGACTGGCTGCGCTTTCCCTTTTCCTGCTCTTTCTACTACCAAGGCCGTGCGGACCACTTGATTTGTGGCGGCGAGGTATAGCAAGAGTGGCACATTCTCGAGTGGGGCTACAAGGACCGGTGAAGTCGATAGCATGCGTTTTAGATCGGCGAATGCGCTGCTGGCTTCGGGTGTCCATGTGAATTTGTCCCCCTTTTTGAGTAGCCGGTAAAATGGCAAAGCTTTTTCTCTCAATCTGCTAATGAAACGGCTGAGGGCTGCCACTCTTCCTGTAAGCTGTTGTACCGCATGGATGTTTGTTGGTTCCTTTATTGTTACTATTGTTCTGATCTTGTCTGGATTTGCTTCGATTCCCCTTGCAGAAAGAAAATAACCAGAAGCTGCCCTGCGGGTACTCCGAAAACGCATTTCGTCGGGTTGAGCTTGATCCGATACTTCAAGATTCTGGAATGTGTCTCGAATATCCTCTAATAGAGTATCTTCAGTCTTTGTCTTGATAACGATATCATCGATGTAAACTTGAACATTTCTGCCAAGCTGCGCCCCAAGACATGCTTGCATGCAGCGTTGATACGTAGCGCCTGCGTTTTTCAGTCCGAAAGGCATAGTTGTGTAGCAGAAACTCCATAAGGTGTTATGAATGATGTCTTGTCTTCATCCTCCTTCTTCAATCGAATCTAATTATATCCAGAATATGCATCAAGGAATGACAATCGGGCACATCCCGCAGTCGAGTCGACGATCTGGTCAATTCGAGGCATGGGAAATGATCTTTCGGGCAATGTTTGTTGAGTGAGGTGAAGTCGACGCACATGCGCAAAACTTTCGTGTTCTTCTTCGGGACAAGCACGGAGTTCACCACCCAGGTAGCTTGTTTGATTTCCCGGATAAACTTTGCGTTGAGCAAACTGTTGACCTCTTCACCAATGGCCTTCCGCTTGGGTTCTGAAAAACGTCGCATCGGTTGCCTGATGGGCTTGGCATGCTCGTCCACATGCAAAGAGTGATCAACGAGTTCCCTGGGAATACCCAGCATATCGGATGGTACCCAGGCGAAATATTTCCAATTCTCGCGCAGAAACTCGACGAGCGCGCTTTCCTATGCGGGAGGAAGGCTCGAGGACACCAGCACTGTTTTACTGGGATCCATCGGGTGTACCTGATGCTCTGTTGTGTCACTCTTCGTGTTGAACTCTATCTGTTGTGGCGCTTTCTTCGTCATGGGAAGTACGTCGTTGTCCGTCGTTGCCTTTAAAGAGGCGAGTTCCGTCTGCATGCCGAATGATTCATCAAGTTTATGGAATTCTCTGGCACAATTGTCCGATCTTGTAAAGCTTCCTCGGACGGTGATTATGCCGTAGGGTCCAGGCATTTTCATCAGAAGATATGCATAATGTGGGATGGCCATGAACCTGGCGAGTGCCGGCCGGCCCAAAAGCACATGGTATTGCGATTTCCAGTCGAGTACTTCAAAATCGATCCGTTCTTTGCGAAAGTTGGCGGGGTTGCCAAAGACAACGTCGAGGCTAACCCGGCCAATCGGCACTGCCGGTTTTCCTGGAACAATTCCATGGAAAGATGTCTCTGTAGCTTGGAGATTTGTTAATGATCTGTTCATCGCCCTTAGTGTATCCGTGTCAGAGCATGGGTCTCCGGCACCGGGGATGCCGAGCACCCCCTTTTTTGGTTCGGTGGAGGGCGAGGCGATTGCTCCGGCGATCGCCGACGTGACGAAAGACACGAAGTGTCAACGTGTGAGTCTACCTAGGTTCGGGCCACCCGGAGGTGTAACACCCTACATCCTGCTTGGTGTTGTATTCACGAAAATGTGTGTGTTTACAGGGTGCCGGGGGTGTTCCCCGGGAGCTACTTGCTCTCCTTGGAGAGTTTTCTGTGTACAGGAGCAACACTCCTTGCTACTACTGACTATGACTCCAACTGGAACTAGAACCAGAACCTTTGACCGGTGGCGTCCTCCTTTTATAGACAAGGGGATACCACAGGTGCCGATGCATGCAGCGCGACTCCTACACGCGTGTCCACGCTGGGCGCCATGCAGCGCCCAGGCCACTGTGCACGGTAGAAAAAATGAGTTATAGGGTAGACGCCCTAGCCTTGCTAAGCAAGACTAGCCGTGCCGATGTCACTCCTGTCGGTGCATTAAATGCACTGCGTCCACTGTCTCGTCATGTCTTCACTGTTCTGGAGGCCCTGCCTGCATGCCCGAGCGCGGGTTGCTGGGGAGCCCCTTTTTGGCTAGCACACCCTGCCTGCATGCCCGAGCGCGGGTTGCTGGGCAGCGTTCCTTCCACTTCCCGGGACCAGAGTTCCCGGGTACCCACCGAAGCGGGTGTTTCTCCTGTTCCGGCCCTCTGCTTTGTCTTCACCAACGACCGTCTCCTTGGGGCGGGCTTTCCGGGCCTACCGTGCCTGGGAGGGCAACCTGGCGGGGCTTTGTCACTCGCGACCCACGCGTCCCGTATCAGTGGGACCCTGTGGGCCACTGGTACGACAGTAGCCCCCGGGCGTGGGCCGGCAGCCTTGAGGCCCCGGTGAGTGCTATCCTTGGTCGGTTGCCGGGCTACGCCCTATCCGACGCGTGGGTCCCGAGGGGAGTACCCCGGCACCGCACCCGGCCTTGTGGGCCGCATTTACAGTTCCACTCTCCCGAGCGAAACAGTCAGGCACACGATTTCGTGCCTTATCCCCCATAATCACCAGAGAGTTAAGGCCATGTCGTGCACCCCCATCTTAATCCCCGATTCTTTAGGGCACTTTATTGCCGATCGTGGGGGTGTCCGTTGCAGCCCGCCAGCTCCGATAAATACCCGAGGCTGGCGGTGGGCACTCCCCACTGCTTCCTGCTTCTGCCATTGCCTCCCAAGCTGTCCGCGCCCCAACTCCAGCCAAATCACTCCCTCACTCCCGCTGATGTCTTCCAAGGGCCAGAACCGCCCAAGGGAGAGAAGCGCGAGAAGGCCAGCAAGAAAGAGCTGTCGGACCGAGCTCGGAAGGACGAAGAGATGCGAGCAAAGTTCTCCTTCTTCTCCCCTGGGTACAACGGCGAGGGGGTGGAGCACGGGCCGACGTGGGTCCTCCCCGTTGACGCAGAGCGTGACCCACAGTACTTCCGGATTTTTGGGAGGTTCATCCTAGCCGGGTTCGTGCCACCGCATTCTTTTTTCCTTTCCGCCATCATGGAGACCTACGGGCTCATCATGGCTCAAATTCACCCCACGTCGTTCTTCACATTGGCTGTCTTCCAACACCTCTATGCAGCATTCGTGGGGGTGATGCCGTCGGTGGCTCTGTTTTGCCACTACTACTACCCGAGGACGGAGGCGAAGGCTCCTCTGTCCTCGGGTGTGGTGTTCTGGTTCCGCGACAGGCTCAAGTCGGAGTTGGGTGCGCACCGACGAGCTCCAGGAATTCCACGAGGAGCCCCTTGGACCCCCAAAGGGCTCTGACGACTGGACACTCCGTGACCAGAAGGACGAGGAGCTGGCCCCGATCTGCGCCAAGATCAGGGCACTCCGCGAGGATGGGCTCACGGACATGGACGTGGCACGCCACTTCATCGGGAGGCGCGTGGCTCCCCTGCAGCGGCGCTCGCATCCGGCATGGATGTACACTGGGCCGAGTGACCGAACCCGGCTGCAGCGCACGGGGCTCTTGCCGGAAGAGGTGTAGTTCTGGGTGAAGGGCATCACCGGCGAGGACGAAGCCTTTCGGTTGCCGCCGCTCGGAGCGCACCCGCTCCACGTCGGGATCCCGAACCCGGGAGCCCGGGATCTCCCACTCTGCAACGAGTGGGGTATCGTGAAAGATCCCTCGGCGTAGCCCTCCCCCCGCAGCCCAGGCCCCGCAAGGGAAAGGAGCCAGCTGCCGATTCGGGGAAGGGGGGCTAGGACCAGGGCTCCGCCAGGCCGGAGGACTCGGACTCCGACGATTCCTCGCGGGGTGTTGGAGGAGACTCCGACGATGACGACGACGACGGCGGCGCTCCCCCGGAAGCCAGCAAGGTCGCGCCGGAGGAGGACGATGATGAAGACGACGTCCCCCTGGAGAGGCGGTCTGTGGCGGAGCGGGCGAGCAGGCAGGAGGCTTGCCTGCAGCCTCAGGAGCCTCATGCCGATGCGGGGACTGTGGTTTCCGCCGGCAGCGGCGCGGTTGCGGCAGCCGCCCCGGCTACCCTGGCGGCTCCGCCAGTTCCCCCCGCACGAAGCGTCCCCCCCGACGAGGAGCATCCTGGCGGACAGGGTGCTCAAGCTCAAACCGCCGGGGTGAGTGTGACGTTGCTCTTAACACTTTGGTTTCACAAATTTACATATCTTGCTAGCTTACTTTTACATTTCCCAGGTGCTCGAGTAAGAGGGGGCATGCCAGCACTTCGCCGATGGCCCCGACCAAGAAGGGCCACCCGGCGTCGGGCGGCGGTGACCAGGACGCCGCTGATGCGGCTGTTACTGCGGCGGCGGCTGCCGCTGGGGACAGGAGGGTCCCCGATTCGAGCTTGCAGGGCACCGGCCCGGCAGCAGGTATGTGTAAGCTCAAACACTTCTTTCACTCATCTGCGACATCTCCTAGACTGACACAGGTGCTATTCGTGCACCTGCCAGGGACGCTCCAGCTGCGCTCGCGCCTGCTGAGGTGCGGGTAATCGAGCTCACCGGAGAGGTCAACGAGGATGCTCCGGAGGAGGTTGCCTCCGCCGGAGCCCTTCAACATCCTGCTCCCGCGCCTGCCGGGGTCGCGACTGCTGCCGCCGGTGACGCCACGCAGGCGGCGCCACCTGCGGCAAGTGACATGGGGCAGCCTTTGCCAGCCGAGGCAAGCAGCAGCGCATTGGAGGAGCCCCCAGCCTGCCCCTTTTTATGGCCAAGGGGCGGCGGGGCTCGGCCAAGCCGGAGGCGCGTCATCGAACCCTGATGCGGCCTCGGGATCACAGACGGTTGCGGCGGGGTCCTCCTCCTCCGCCGGAGCCGCCTTCAGCCTGGGAGCAAGGGAGCTCGCCGGGCGGTCCTGGGGTCGGATCACTTTCGACCCCAGCGTGTTCCAACAAGGGCACCAGGTGATCGACAACATCCAGCAGCAATAGCGGATTCTTCAATGACGCGCAGCAGCACCATGCTCGCGTGGTGGCAGAATTGGGTGCCGCACGACGGGAGACGGAGGAGCAGTGCACTGAGCTGCAACGGCTCCGGGGGGGGGTTCCAGCAGGCGCAGCAAGCTAGGGCAGCACCCGCCGTGCAAGGAGTGCCGGAGGCCGAAGTCCTCCGGCAACTGTGGGACCTTCAGCAAGAGCACCAGCGGGAGCTCGAGCTGGTGAAGGCCGCGCACGCCAAGAGCGAGGAGGAGCACCAGGCGGCCCTGGACTCGTTCCAAGGGCGTCTCCGGGAGAAGGCAGACTTACTATCCAACTACTCCCTAGAGATCCAGTGCCTCCGCCGCGAGGTCGCAGAGCTGGAGACGACGGCTGCGACGGCAGCCGAAGCCTCGGCGCGCCGGGAGAAAGAGCAGGCTTGCGGGGCAGCTCAAGGCCGCCCAGGATGCCAGCTCGTCCCTTAAGGGCGAGCTTGACATGGCGCGGCAGGAGCTCCGGCTCGTCGACGAGAACAACACCAAGAAGGCGTCCGAGATCGGCAAGCTGAAGTCCGAATGCCGCGAGCACAAGCGGCCAGCCAAGGAGGCTCGCGGCGCGTGCACCGAGCGTCGGGCTCGCAGGACAGGGGAGGTAGCCAGGCTGAAGAAGCTGGCGGACTTGGCGGTGGAGGCGCTGCAGGTATTCGACATCCCGGTGACCTCCTTCGACGGGGCGAACATGGGCAGCTTCACCTCCTTTTTTGCAGACTTCGTAGGCTGGCTGAACGGCTTGCAGAACTACGTCACGGCTTTCGGGGATCGGCAGGTCGGCCTCGCAGCCGAGCAGGTTGACGGGCAAATCTTTACTCGGGTCCACTCCGCTCATCCCGACTTCCCGTTCGAGTCGGTCTTCGACGCCTGGTCAGACGAGGAAGAGGCCAAGACCCACCGGGAAGCGGTGCAGGGCGTGGTGGACGAGATGGTGGCGCGGATGCAGGGCAAGGTCGATGAAGCCGAAGCTGTCGACGAGGAGGCCGCCAGAGAAGCCCCCGGCGTCGAGGAGGCACCTGACACCGACACAGCTGCCCCGGGAGCACCTCCTGCATAGTTATCTGCTCGTACTTTGTTTTTACTTTCCTGCAAGTGGCGCAAGGCGCCTTAGAACTTCTTTGTGTTAGCCTTTTTTCGTCATTCTGAATGCTATTTGTGAACTCGTTTGTTCAAGTTTTCTTTTATCCAATGCTATTTCACTTGTTTTTCTGCCTAAGACTAGCTTGCCGGGGAGGGGCTCTGTCCTTCCCGTGTTTTAACCTTGTGTATCTGGGGACTCGCCAACTACGTGCTCGGCCAGACTAAGGACCCAAGACGGACCTGCGGTACCGACCTAGGGTCAGTCACTCTGCTTGCGGGTCAACTACCCCAGCGCGCACGCCTCCGGGACGGACTCGCGAGCCACGTGTGGGGGGCGTCCTCCCCCCGCAAGCGTCCTTCCTACACTCCGGCTACACGGGGACTGAGCTTACCTCGGCAAACCAGTGTTACTAAAGGAAGAACCAAGGACTCAAAAGAAAGTAATTAGCTTTCCGTTCTCTTTGCTCTTGGAGCACCTTGTTGAGAGCTGTGGCAAGGACGCGGTGGCAGTGCACCCTCCAGCGGCACGCACCCCCACCGCGTCTTCGCGACGCCTCTTGCTTCTTGCATCGCCTTTTCTGGTGTCCTTCCATAAGAGGTGTGGCAGGGTCGCGATGGTGGGAACACCCTCAACGACAAGCGCAGAGGGATGCACCACCATCGCCTCTCTGCAACATCTCTTGTTTTCTTACCCGTTGCTGGTGTTGTGCTTGCTCCAGTCTTTAAATAGCCGAAGCGCCGCCCTTGCCGCCATGCACGCGGTACCACCAGCGGACGCGTGGAGGCACTGGCCCTGTCTCAGTTTCCTGCATCAAGCCTCGAAGTAATTGCCATATATGTACAACTTACTCGCAAGACGACAACACCCGTGACCACCCCACGAGCATCACAATGTGCCCTCATCCCCATCTTTACCCTGCATGTCAGATTCTTGCAATGCCCAAGGTGCATAGCAAAAACTTTTCGAAATGCACGAAAAACAACACAAACTGGATAACCTCCTGCCTCCCAGCCCCCGGGCACAAAAGAGTCGACCTCAGACTTGGGTGTGAGCATTTTCATACTTTCATGGTGCCTTGCTGGCACGTAGCACGTTGCGGACAGGTCCGGCAACTGCTAGGCCTCGTCTGGGGCGTCCCGTTAACGAGTTGGTTTCCGGGGTTCCGGCAGCCCCCTGCTCACATCCAAGGATGAGGAGGCAATTCTGTGCACCTAGAGCAAGAGACAGAAGCACACATTAATAGTAAAGCACAATAATTACTGAAGCAACACTTATCTTTATTCAACTTTGTGCTAGTGGATTACAAACGAGCCTTGCCCGGCTACACTAGCTTAAAGAGTCACGCTGCAGCAGCGTCACCCGTGGGTAAGGCGACATCGTTTTATGGGTAGAACTTGCGCAGGTGCTCAATGCTCCAACTATTGGGCACCGGCAAGCCTTCTTCGGTTTCCAGCCGGACAACCCCCGGTCTGGTCACCTGCACTACCCAGAAAGGGCCTTCCCAGATTGGAGTCAACTTGTTCCCGGCCTTCATTCCTTGTATCCGGCGCAGGACGTGGTCTCCAACCTTGAGCCCCCGGGGACGGACTCTCCTGTTGTGATAACCACGGAGTCCCTGCTGGTAGCCTACAGCTCGCACAGCAGCCCGGCATCGAATCTCCTCGATGAAGGTAAGGTCATCAATCCTCTGCCCGCGTTGGCTCTTGTCGCCGTACGCACGTACCCAAGGTGACCCATGCTTGAGCTCGAGGGGCAGCACAGCTTCCGCCCCGTAGACGAGGGCAAACGGAGTTTGACGCGTCGCCCGACTTGGTGTGGTCCGTAGCGACCACAGCACGGGCTGGAGTTCTTCAACCCAGTGTTTCCCGTGGCCCTTGAGCTTGTCAAAGGTTCTCGTCTTGAGCCCCCGCAGCACTTCCGTGTTGGCTCGCTCCACTTGCCCGTGGCTCCTTGGATGAGCGACGGAGGCAAAGTGAATCTTAGTGCCCATGTCCTCGCAGTAAGCTTGGAACACCACACTAGTGAATTGGGTGCCATTATCGGTGATGATGCCGTTAGGCACACCAAACCGGCACACAATGCCCTTGAAAAATTTGATGGCCGCCTGCGCCGTGACGGCTCGGACAGGCTCCACCTCGATCCACTTCGAGAACTTGTCGATGGCCACGAGCAAGTACTCGTAGCCGCCAACTGCGCTCGGCAATTTCCCGACGATGTCCAGCCCCCAGACCACGAATGACTTGCAAGGCTTGCACTGGCTGGTTGCTCGTCTTGGCGTGAAACTGGCATGCTTCACAGGTCTTGACTAGTTGTTCGGCATCGGCTAAAGCTATTGGCCAGTAGAAGCCGTGCCGGAATGCTTTCCCAGCTAGCGCCCTGGAGGCCACATGGTGCGAGCATGTGCCTCGATGTATATCCTCCAGGAGCGTGCGCCCTTCTTCCTGGGGCACGCAGAGGAGCATAATTCCGTTAGGACGCCTCCGGTAGTGTTCCCCGTTCACCAGAGCGTACATTTTAGCTTGCCAGGCTACTCGCTCCGCGGCAACGTCTTTCTCCGGGAGGGTCCCGTCCCTAAGGTAGCAAACAATATCCGCCCCTCAAGGAGGCCGTTCCCGGCTCGTGCATGCCACAAGCTTGGTGGCATGGTGCCCCGCAGCTGCGGGGTCTCCTTGAGTTGCTGGAGGGGCTTCCCCGGCAACCGTCTTGGGATCGACAGAGGGCTTTGACTGCCTCCGTACGAACACCCCAGGAGGCACCTTGCTGCGTTCCGCTGCCCACTTGGACAGTTCATTCGCAACAAAGTTGTCCTTGCACTTTGCGTGCTCAAACCGAAGTCCCTTGAACTTGGACTCCCGTTTTCACACTTCCTCTATGTATGTGCCATTTGGGGGCAGTCGTAGTCCTTGTTTGCCACGAGTTGGGAGTCCCCACAAACAACCAGGCGCTTGCTGTCAAGGGCGATCGCCGCGCGTAGCCCGGCCAGCAGCCCCTCGTATTCTGCTGTGTTGTTGGTGGAGTTGGCGAAGTCGAGCTGTATCACGAACTTGAGTTGATCTCCAGTGGGCGACTCGATCACCACTCTGGCACTGGCACCCTGCAGGCAGAAGGCGCCGTCGAAGTACATGACCCAGTACCCTTCGTCCAATCTGCCGGGAAGGCTTGCTTCCGGCTCTTCTTCCTCTATCCCTGTCGATGTCCACTCCGCGACAAAGTCGGCGAGAGCGGTGCTCTTGATGCTTTTGGTATTTGCGAAACGCAGCCCGAACTCCGCCAGCTCCATTCTCCACTCGGCCACCCTCCCGATGGCTTCACGGTTGACGAGGGCCCGCTCTAGGCAGAACCCCGACACCACCGTGATTCTGTGCGCCTGAAAGTAATGGCGCAGCTTCCGTGAAGCGAGCAGGATCCGAAGCAGAAGCTTTTGTACCTGTAGGGTACCGTACCCGGGCATCGCGCAACACCGTGCTGACGAAGTACACGGGATGCTGCACTAGCCGCGTGTGGGGAGCAACCTGCGTGGGCTGTACCTCGGGTCTAGGGGCAGAGGTGGTAGCCGGGGGTTCTTCCAGTTCACTGGGAGCCCCCGGCCCTCCTGTCTCAGCCCCCCGGACTTGTTCTTCCCTCTCGGCAACGAGCACGGAGCTCACTACCTGGTTCGTCGCTACCAAGTATAGCAGCAACGGCTTGCCGGCTTGGGGGCGACGAGGACTGGCGGCGACTTCAGGTACCGCTTCAAGTCCTGGAACGCCACTTCCGCCTCGGGGGTCCAATTGATTGGGCCCTTCTTCTTCATATCCTTGAAGAAAGGCAGGGCTCGCTCGCCTAGCCTTGAGATGAAACGCCCGAGCACCGCAACGCACCCGTTGAGGCGCTGGACGTCTCTAACCTTGCGGGGTGCCTCCATCTTCTCGATTGCCTCGATCTTTTGTGGGTTGGCTTCGATTCCCCGGTGAGACACCAAGAAGCCCAGCAAGTGCCCTAAGTCCACACCGAACGTGCACTTCTTGGTGTTAAGCTTGAGCTTGATCCCGCGGAGGTTGTTGAACGTCTCCTGCAGGTTGCCGACGAGCGAGTCCCTATGCCGCGACTTGATGACGATATCGTCCATGTAGGTCTCGATATTCTGGCCTAGCTGGGGTCCTAGACACTTGCGCAAAGCGCGCTGAAATGTTGAGCCCGCGTTCTTCAGCCCGAAAGGCATGCACGTATAACAGTAGCAGCCAACCGGGGTGATGAACGTTGTTTTCTCCTCATCTTCGACCGCCATCTTAATCTGATGGTAGTCGGAGAAGGCATCCAGAAAGCACAAAGACCCACAACCTGCTATAGAATCTACTATTTGATCGATTCGGGGTACAGGGAAGGGGTCCTTAGGACATGCACGATTGAGATCAGTGAAATATACACACATGCACAATTTATTCCAGCCTTAGGGACTACAACAGGAGTTTCTAACCAAGTAGGGTACAACACTTCCCTGATTGCCCCGACGTTCTTGAGCTTCTCCACTTCTCACTGGATGAAGTCCTTGCGTTCCTGTGCTTGCCGACGAACCTTCTGCTTGATGGGCCGCTCGTCTGGCCGCACTGCCAACCGATGCTCGATCACCTCCCTGGGGACTCCGGGAAGATCTGACGGCTCCCAAGCGAACACGTCAGAATTCTCCCGGAGGAAGGCGGTGAGGGCGCTTTCCTATTTGTCGCCGAGGCTCGCACCGAAGGAAACGGTATGTGCCTCGTTGCCACATGCAGGGGCACCTTCTTGACCTTGGTGCCCTCCTCCTTCAGCTTCGCGCCCTTGCTAACGCGCGGGCTGGAGCTGGAGCTTCCCCCGGTGTCCTGTCCGAGAGCGGCTCGTGCCTTCTTCTGTGCGGGTTGTTCACCCGCAAGTGGAACCTCGTTCCCGGCAATGTCGTAGTCGTCGGGATCCGCCACTGCGGAGGCCTTTACGACCTCGCCCACGCACCAAGCATCATCCTTCAGGTCGCACTTGATGGAGAGTACACCGTACGTTGACGTCATCTTCATCATGCCGTAGGCGCAATGGGTTGCCGCCATGAACTTGATCAGCGTCGGCCGACCAATAATCCCGTTGTACGGCAACTGGGTGTGAGCCACGTCAAAGACGACGTGCTAAGTCCGAAACGCCTCCCGAGACCCGAAGGTCAACGGGAGCGTGATTCGCCCCATGGGCTGCACCACTCCGGGGTTGATTCCCCGGAACGGGTCAGTGGGCTTCATCTGCTCCAAAGGCAGCTGAAGCTTCTCCACCAGCTTGGCGGACAGGGGGTTAAGGCTCGCCCCGTTGTCCACCAGAACCTTGGTCACCATCACATTGTTTATGATCGGTGACACCACGAGGGGGAGTACCCCTGATCCCAAGGGACGAATCGGGTGATCGTCCGAGTTGAAGGTGATCGGCACATGCGACCACCTCAACGGCTGCTGCGCCTCCACGCTGGGGAGGAGAGCGCAAACCTCACGCGTAACCCGTTTCATGGCAGCGTGAGACGTGAGAGCGTATGCTCCCCCGTGGATGCAGGTGACGTCGCGGGGCTCCTGGAAGCCAGGCTCGTCGGCGTCGTCACTGCAGTCGTCCTCGCGCTGCTCGGCACGAGGCTTGTCGCGTCCCCGAGGAGGCCGGTCCTGGCCACCGCGGGCTTTACCGCGACCCCCCACGGGTTCTCCCTTGTCGCCGCCGGCTGCGCTCCGGCCCGCTCCGTTGCGGGGGTTGTTCGCGCAATCTCGGGAGAGGTGTCCGATATCCCCGCAGTTGAAGCATGCCCCGGCAGCACGGCGCTCCTCGGGGCACTGCTCGTGCTTCTCCTTCATAGTCTGGAGAGTGCGGCAGTCTTGCGCGTCGTGGGTGGCGTTGGTGTGGATGGGGCAGCACGCTGCTGCCGCTGGCTTGCTACTTGATGCTCCCACCGACGTCGCATTCTTGGTGGGCCTCTAGGGAGCCCCCGGTTCGGCGGCAAGCACTGCTTCCCGCTGCGCTTCCAGGAGCCCTTCTTCCCGGAGCCCTCGGGTGGGTTTGCCACCACCTTGGCGGAGGGCTCAGGCGCTAAGCGCCCTTGCTCGGCCATCGTGCACTTGTGCACGAGAGCGTACAGATCCCTTGTGGTCCAGATCTGGTGCGTGTTCAACTTCTCACGCATCTTCGGGTCACGGACGTTGATGGCGTAGGTGTCGATGATGGCGGCAGCTTCCGCCTCTGGATGGAGTACCTGTTGGTGAAGTCCCGCAACGTCTCCCCCGGTTTTTGCACTACCGTGTGCAGTTCCGCCATGGTTCCCGGGCGCCATGAGGAGCGCAGGTCAGCCCAGGAGGCAATGGACCCGGCGGGAAGGTTGAGTAACCAAGTCCTCGTTGATCCTTTCAGGACCATCGGGAACCAGTTGACTCTGACCTTGTCATCGGTACCGATAGCGTGCATGTCCAACGTGTAGGTCAGGAGGAAATCCTTGGGATTCACGGTCCCGTCGTTCGTCCCGAGCGTTGGTGCTCGGAACTTGCGGGGCCATGTCACCCGGCGCAGCTCACGAGTGAACGCGACGCAGCCGTCATCGGCGCCCATGGGGGCGTCTTCCTGCTCCTCTGGACGCTGGCGCTCCCCCACGCGCCGGCACTGGCGCTGCAAACGCTGGCGGAGATCTTCCTGCTGGCGGGCGTTCAGGACGCCTCGCGCGTTACCTGGCGTGACGGTCGGTGACGAGTCCGAGTAGCCCTCGTGATCCTCGTCACCTTGTCCTCCTGGTGGTGGAGGGTGCTCTCCATGCCCCGAGACGCGGGGCGCGTCTGGGTTCTGTCCCCGGCCCGAACCGGCCGGTCCGCCATCACCTTGCGGTTGTTGGGCAGCGAGCGCGAGGAGCGCGTCCAGCTCCGCGCTCCACACGTCATGCGCTGGCGTGCCTTGCGGTGGCTCATAGCGCACCATGACACGCGCGTCGATGATAGCTTCCGCCGGGGTTTGGGGGGGAGGCTGTCGGTTCTCCGACCGACTGCCTTCCGCCCGGTCACCTGGTGCCCTCGGATGTGAAGGCCGAGACTCCGTTAGCGTCGCACGTGACGCGCTGTGGTCCTGGCACTATCGTTGCACGTCCTCAGCCCGCGAGTGGGCTCACTGGCTGAGGTCGCTCGCGCGGCTAGTTCCGGCGCTAGGCGCCGCAGGCCCCCTCAGACGGTTGTCTGTCGACGGCCGTGGAGGTGGGGGTGGCAGCTGCGGTTGCTGCTGCTGCCGTTGAGGGGATCCCTGGTCCCCTTGACCTTGCGACGCACGTGCGGCATCGTGGGATCAAGTGCGCATGGCGAGGGTGTCGCGCAAGTCGACCCGGGGCTCGTCTGCCTTCTTGGGTGGCATGGCGAGTTAGTCGTGGACGATGTCGCTGATGAAGACGATGACGAGGCCGATGATGAAGACGATGACGCCGGCGGTCACCCGAAGCTCTCTGCACGCCCCCCTACCTGGCGCACCAGATATCGGAGCACGGCTCTTCGGCACCGGGGATGCCGAGCACCCCCTTTTTGGTTCGGTGGAGGGCGAGGCGATTGCTCCGGTGATCGCCGGCGTGACGAAAGACACGAAGTGTCAACGCGTGAGTTTACCCAGGTTCAGGCCACCCGGAGGTGTAACACCCTACGTCCTGCTTGGAGTTGTATTCGCAAAAATGTGTGTCTTTTCAGGGTGCCCCGGGGGGGTTCCCGGGGAGCTGCTTGCTCTCCTTGGAGAGTTGTCTGTGTACAGGAGCAACACTCCTTGCTACTACTAACTACGACTCCAACTGGAACTGGAACACTTTGACCGGTGGCATTGGTTCTGCTTTTATAGACAAGGGGATACCACAGGTGCCGATGCATGCAGCGCGACAGGTTTCCTACACGCGTGTCATCTCCACAGGAAATACATTACTATTGATCCACGCTGGCGCCATGCAGCGCCCACGCCACTGTAAACGGTAGAAAAAATGAGTTATAGGGTAGATGCCCTAGCCTTGCTGAGCAAGACTAGCCCTGCCGATGTGACTCCTGTCGGTGCATTAAATGCACTGTGTCCGCTGTCTCGTCCTGTCTTCACTGTTCTGCGGGCCCTGCCTGCATGCCCGAGCGCGGGTTGCTGGGGAGGCCCTTTTCGGCTAGCACACACGGCCAGTTGCCGGGGCAGCATTCCTTCCACTTCCCGGGACCAGAGTTCCCGGGTACCCACCGAAGCGGGTGCTTCTCCTGTTCCGGCCCTTGGCTTTGTCTTCGCCAACGACCGTCTCCTTGGGGCGGGCTTTCCGGGCCTACCGTGCCCGGGAGGCCAACCTGGCGGGGCTTTGTCACTCGTGACCCACGCGTCCCGTATCAGTGGGACCCCGTGGGCCACTGGTATGACAATCCGCAAAAATGATGTTAATGCCACTGACTCCATCTATGAACACCTTGGTCATCTCATAGCCTCCCACCTGAGCTTCGAGGACTAGTGCTGACTGTTCTGGCCTCGGAATCTGAGGTGGGTGATCTGCCCGCGAGAATGAAATGGCGACCTCGGACCAGTCGAGGTACTCTGGGGTGGCGGGTGGTACGGCCACAGCCAGATGAACTTGTCGAGTGATAACTTTTTTATGTCGGTTGGACAGCCTTCCTTTCTGTATCATGCAAATATTTCCCAAAGGCGCCGGATACGCATCAGCTGCGGCTGGTGGTTCTGATGGCTGTGACGCGGGCTGCGTGTGTTGCACGGATCCGGAGAAATTTGGTGGCAGTAGAGGGGGTGGTGGTGCGTTGTGCAGCTCGAGTGGCGTGCGGTAGAGCCAAAGTATTGGGATTATTCCTCGTTGATTGCTGACCTGGCCCCCTCTGAAACTGGCTGCATGTGTCTTGCAACTCGTGGAAACGACGGCACTCGAACAGTGTGTGGCCGCACCTTATATTTCCATCAATATCCTTGGTAACATGGAAGGGGCAGGGAGATGACAGCTGTTGCGTCAACGACAAAGCAGGTTGCCCATCTCACCGCAACCTCCGAGGCTGCCACTGCTAGTTCTTGTTGTTGCCTTGGTAGTTACCGTGGTTACTTCTATCCCGGTGTGCTTCATGATTTCCGTCACCTCGACCACCGCCATTACGGTCGAACTCTGCCGCTACGAACTCGGGAGCGTTAGGCTCCTGCTACTTTCGCTTCCTTCGTCTCTCGGTGTTGCAACCGTGTCCTCTCTCGGCTTCTTCATCATCGTTAGTCCATTGTGCTCATTTCGAATTGAATCTTCTCCATCCGCCCATTTATTTGCTATCTCCATCAGATCTGCAACCGTTTTTTGCCTGCTCCGTCCCAGTTCTTCCTTAAAAGTGACACGCTTCAACCCGCGTTTGAAGGCGTCGACTGCGCTTTCGTCTGATATTTCTTCTGCTCATTTTTTAGGGATGTCCATCGTTGTATGTACGATTGAATGGACTCACTCAACCTCTGAGTGCATGCACGGAGTTCCTCCAATGAAACTGGCCTTTTATACGTTGCCCAAAATGTGCAGGTGAAAACTTGGTAGAGCTCGTCCCATGAGCCTATTTCGCCTTCTGGCAGACTAGCCAGCCATGTGCGAGCGTGCCCCTTGAGCTGCAATTGTAAACACTGCATGGCTGTGTTCTTCGTTCCTCGTTTTAGTCATACCATTGTGAGGTAATCTTCTAACCAAGCTCTCAGCTCCTGGGAGCCGTCAAACTTGATTGCACTCAACAATACTGAAAAATTATCGGGCATCTTCAAATTGCAAACACGTCAGCTAAAGCAGGCCGCGCCGCATCACGAGCATCTCCTAGTACGGGGGTGTTGCGGCGGCGATTAGGCTGTTCTTCCAATCGTCGTCGTGGAGGAGTCGTGTGATTGTTTTGCCATGGGGAGGCGCCGTCCCTATGCCGTCGGGGCTCCATCTGGTTCGAGTTGGGGCCCATGAGGGCATTCTCGATGAGGCCTAAGACGGCCAAGACCTGCTTGTGAATTGCCGCCTTCGGGTCGTCATCAGGTGGCATAGTGGATAGGAGGTACGTGTTTCCAGCGACCACAGCTCCTTGTGGCGTCCGAGGAAGCAGCTCTCCCTAGGTATTGACTGTCATCAATTCATCATCCATAGTGCGTGTCATGCCGATGCGATCTTGCTCAAGGATATTGTTCAACCGAGATTGATAGCGCGGTGCTCAGTATCTAGGGGTGCTCCGGGAGCAGGCACTGCGACTCTGCACTGAGAGTTGTCTGCGAGCACTCGAGGCGTCGGCGACCTCTCTCCGCCGTTGGAGCTCCGTCTGCTCTTCTCGCAGTCGAGCATGCGTAGTGTCTAGCGCATGGTGATATGCCATCATCTCGTTGCGCGTGGCGTTTGCTGGTAAAGGGTTAGTGCCATTAAGAGCGGCCTCAACCCGAGCTTCTTCTTCCGGCGTGAGAATGATTGTTGGGCGATCATTGGTCACGTCTCTGGCGCGTGCCTTGGCGAAGATGGTTCTGCCGGCGCGGTGTCCGTCTCCACTGCTCTCGCCTACTTCTGCCACGAAGATCTGTGCCAAGGTCATGCGAGGGATCGCAATTGCGTCAGTGGGATTGATTGCTACACTCGAACAGGTACTGACGCTGTATGGAGTGGGATCTTCAGCGAACACCGAGTGGTGCGAATAATTCCTGTTTCACCCAACGAACGCATCGGGGGTGAAGGATCAGTCGGTGACGCCACCAGGGAATCGCAGATCTGTCCTGTCGGTGACAGATCTGTAAAGCTGATAATTCCTTCGTGACTGACTCGGAGGCCAAAACCTCCGAACGACAGCTCTAGGAGACCGCAAAGACTGTGGAAAGCGGAGCGCAATGCCGGCGGGTGAGCTGAGAAGCTCAAGGACCCGAAGCGGATCGGCTCCTCCGTGGTTGATGTGTTGTGGATTGAGAACTGCATGGTCAAGAAGATCGTAGATCTGATGCACTTCTTCCCCACGATCGGCGCCAATGACGAGGGGCTACCTCGGCAATACACTGCTTCGAGGGTTTTCGACTGAAGGAGAGCACGGGGTGCACAAGCGATCTTGTTGACTAACACGAACTAGGGGAGTCGCAAGATTTACCCAGGTTCAGGACCCTCGGAAGGTAATACTCCTACGTCCTGCTTTTGGTGTATTGTATTGATCGAGATTACAGAGAGGTTATGAAGCTATGGTGCGCAGATGAATCTGGCGTGTGTGTAGAGATTACCCATTCCCGACTCCCCTTCTAGCCTTTATATATTGGCGGCTAGGTCTCGAACGTGATAATCGGGAAGGTTACAATCAAATCAGTTTATTCTAGTACGAAAAGATTATATTCCTTGACTTGAGCCGCACTTTGAGAACTCGACCGGCATATATTTGATGGGCCTTCGTGTCGACCCCCTGTTGGGCTGTATCGGGTATATGATGGTTGAGAACTCGAATGGTCGTTCCCTCGTCAATGGTACCGTTTCTCACAGAAGTAATGGTTTCATCTCTTTTCCTTGATTTTCTCTGACACGTCGCCGATTTACTGATGTATCACAGAGTTAGTAACTGCCTAATTGAACTGTTGGAGATGCCATAATATTGCTCTGTGGGCGCAGTATCTTGGCGTGCGACACTTTGGGATCATCAGAATAATAATCATTTCTTGGAACCAATAAGACACGACAACAAACAACGAATAAACACACAGCAAGGACAAGACAAAGTTAGTACCACTAGCAATTGACTATATCGAAACAACAGTGGTGATCACGACCAGCAGTATATACTTTTACCCAAAGTAGTACAGTACGTCATTTCTTAAAAATAAAAAGTACTAGGAACGTCATGCCGTAGTACTGTTCACAGTGGATGAGAGTTGCGGATGCAGACGTGCCAGTTGTCGGAAAGCAACACGCCCAAACACGCGAACTCGAGCCGCCGCGCCCAAGGAGAGGAGGCCCCGCAACGCGCTTTTAACGCTGCGGCCACGTCCGATGGGCCCCGTATCCAGCACTTCCTCTTCTTCGAGCAAGTTTAATAGTTCTATCTCCAAGCCATTCCATGTCAGCAAAAACACATCGGAAGAAGCAAGAAAGGATGGAAGAGAATGATGCGGCCTGTTTTTGAGGCGTCCGGCTGTAGCACACAACACGAGAAGGAAAAGCTAGCATGCAGCCCGGTGCTGGCTGCAAGCGGGGGCTTCTTTTCTTCCTCTCAATTTTTTTACAGCAGATCCGTTTTCTCATTGGTTAAGTACATGCAAGCATTAAATGACAAAAATTCAATAAAGCCATCTAGTAGCCAGCCTATAATACCAATGCATATTTACGATGAGTTTAGGTGACGTGTCAAGAGTATAAAGCCAGCTTATTATTCTTGCTCTTCTGGAGGGCCTGCACGCAATGCCGGCCAGGACCAAACAGCGCTGCTCTCTGCTTTATCCCTAGCACTGCACGGGCCCCAGGAGACAGGGACAGTTTTTTCTAGTTCATACTGTATTTTTAGCGCTTCCTACTGTAGTTTTTATTTTTATTTTACTGGTAATGTCTTTCTAGTTTTCGATTTCCAAAGCTCATTTGTTTGACTTTTCTTTTCGGATAGGTGCGCACACGTACACCGCATCCACGTATACGGGCGTGTACATCTCTGTGATAAGCATGTCAGAATAGAACTACTTCCACCGTAGTTTGCACTAAAACAACGACAAGTATTTAGAAACGAAAAGAGTACTTAGTTAAATCCATGATTTTCCTTTTTTTAACAATGATTTTATCTTATATCTCATGGCATGTGGAACAAAAGGTTTTTTTTAACTCGTCGGAGTACTCTTTTTTCCCTCCAGTTTTCTATCAAAGGATTGAACTTGATTAGGCAGGTTGCACCACGGCCAGTCTTACCAGCAGGTATGGCTCAATTCGCAACTTGACTGTTGGAAGTATTGCAGAAAGAGTCGAGTAATAAATCCTTAAGCCATGTTCGCAAGATCAAGAAGTTTTTTTTTCGAGAAGGTCAAGACCATATATTAAAATTAACTAACCCCTGTAGAACCATCTCTAAAGTAAAAAAAAAACACGCAAGTTTTTGTAGGTAAATGTCGTTGTTTTCCTCATGCACTCACCGGTGGCGTGCCGTGAGCAAAGTTCGATGCTGCCTTTGGACCTCCGAACCACCTCGGAGCCAGGAAACCGTTCTTGATGTAGCAGCCGGGAAGTAGCCAGTCGAAGCCAGAAGACGCCGGCGACAGCGATCTAAGAAACAGACCACCGTCCTGAAGAAGAAAACGATGAAGAGAGTTGGATGACCATCCCAGATCCGTGAGAGTTGGATGACCATTCCAGATCCGGCCAGACGGATCCAAGAAGATCTGGCCTCAATAACTCCATGATGAGCTCGAAGCTGGCCGAGTCTCATCGGTTGGAAAAAGAACCAATAAACCGATACGCGTAAACGACCTGCAAAGCAGAAACACATAACCAGATCTACCACTCCAGAAGAGTAGCGACCACCCGTCCCGCACTCCTCAACGCCACCGGCAGGATCGCCGTTGACGAGGTGGACAAGGAGTCAGGGAAACCTTATTCTTGACCCGCACAGTGCCGCCATCAACACCATAGCTCGGCTGCCGATTGACCAAACCCTAATTTTTAAGGACCTACGATAGCACCAAACGTAGAAGAAGCAGTGACGTCGTTTCCCGGCCGGCCGGCCGGCCGACGGGAAATGAGATGGATCGGGAGTGGCCACTTGGAGGCGGCTAGGGATTTTTTCTATCGGGAGATGGAAGAAGTTGTTGATTTGTGGATCTGTGGTGTCTTCCGTTGGCATGACTATGGTTCTATGTTTTGTGCCCTGGTGATATTGTATGCCAAATCAGGCTTTTACCTGTAATTCTGCAACTGGTTAATTTTAGTTTTGTGTTTGTTCGCAGAAACTAGAATGTTGTAATAATTGCCGGCGGATTCACTAATGAATATCGGTAGGGAGACTCATTGTTTAAAAAAAAGGGCAACTTGACGAACAAAATTGGTACTACTACATATTCCGAAATATGAGTATCAAAATTATATACATCCGAGGGCCAATTCGTGTACAACATAGCGCCCGCTATAGGCTGCGCCTGGTCATGTGTTACGTAGTGAATTTTCAAAAACTCCCTCCGTTCCTAAATTATTGTCATTGTTTTATTTCAAATTTATACTAAACCAATGACAAGAATTTAAGAACAGAGGAAGTAGATATTTCTACTAGCAACAGGGCTAAGTCACGATACCTTTAGCACATACTCCCTCCGTCCGGATATGTAAGACCCGCACGGAGTTTTATGCCAAACTTTGACCAAAAATTACGTAAGTTATATGAATTTATTGTGACACAAAAGAGATATTGTTGGATTCGTATTGGAGAACTCTTTATAATGGTATAACTTTATATACATATCTTAAATGTTATTTGTATAATTGTTGGTTAAAAGTTTGGCACAAAATCCAATAGAGGCCTTATAAACCCGGACGGAAGTAGTAATAAAGTAGACAAATAAAGGCCATATGAAACCCTGAACTAGTAGACCAAGTAAAAGATCGGTATGGTCGACTAAAGGACGGAGGGTGAACATGCAACTAACAAATTTTAACATTTTCTTTTTTTTTTGAAAGATACAAAGCACTTAATCTTAAGGCTCACTAGATTTTCTAAAGTGAATGCAACCTTGGTATGAAGCGTAATAGCTGAAGTGATAGCCGGAGCAACAAGATAAACAATATAACTTGCAAGAATGTAAAGGGTTAAAAATGATACCACATGAGAGACGAAGATTTCTCCGGAGTTCCACCTTTTGGGATAGGTGTACGTCTCCGTTTTGGAGGAGTGCTCTACCACAAAGGTAGAGGCGCCACAAAGGCTCACTCTATTCTTCTCTCACAACACCACAAAGGCGAGGTGAGCTCCACTAGTGGCTTTCTTGAGGGTGAAGGTCGGACCCTTATACTCTTGACCGGGGCACCACTCCACAACTCAATTGGAAGCTCCCAATCCAATCCTCGAGCTCGTCAACACTAAGGAGGAGCACGAGGCTACCGCTTTCGTCTAGGGTTCCCAACAACCCAAGAGAAATGAAATCCACAAATCAAACAAGGAGAATCAACTTTTTGACTTGGTGAAACCCTAAATCTTAATCTTCTCTTCATATTCTCAAAGTATTGGCTTGGGAAATCAACTAGGGAGAGAGATCGAGGGAGATAAAGTTCTTGTGTTCTTGAGAGAGGAAATGGTGTTCTTGGCTTGAAGCTCGGGCAGGGGACTTGTTGGGGACGAAGGGGTATATAAATGGGGTTCGCAAAATCGAGCCGTTATGCAGTGAACAGTCTCAGGCCAGTACATCCGAAGAACCACCGAAACTTCCAGCGGACTAGAACTCGGAGGAGGCTAACCGAGAGCAGCCGGCGGTTCGGCGCGGAACTTCTGCCACCTAGGAAGCTGGAATCTCAGGAGCAAAAATTGAAGTTTGGTCTCTCCTCTCTCAATTTGGGTAGGCTTTTTAGTGGGTGCAATATGTGTATTTGTGTTGTGAAATTGATTCACCCAGTACCTTCCCTTGTGGATTCCCTCTTAATAGTACACATGTCCTACGACTCAAATCAAACTGAAAAAGCCGCTAACACCGCTACGCTTCTTTACATCTTGAGGGTTCACTTATCTTCTTGTGCCAAGTTATTTATAAGATCTGAAATGCTTAGCACACAATTAGATATGACAACATGTTGTCATCACCACCAAAACCACTTCGGAGAGAAATGCCCTTTCACCAAGTCTGAAATGAACCCTAACTTTTAATTCTTGAAATCCCTGTCCTTGTTAATCCCGTCTAATCTCAACCTTTGGGAATCCCTGTCGCTTCGTATGCGCATAACTGTATCGACGCCTGCGTGTGCGTGGCGTTGGAGAAAATGAATACATCTAAATTTTTTTGGTTATGATATTTTTCTACTAAAATTGTCATAATCTAAGTTATCTTCTAGTTCAAATGTTCAATGGGTTTTTGGATAAAAATTCTGAGATTTGTGTATCTAGTCAACAGTCCCACTCTCACAAACAATATTGGGTTCCCGGAGGTTGGGATAGATCGTTAATAACGATAGGGTGTTGATTTCAGGGATTGCGAAGTAAGTAGATATAGTTTGGACTCGTATCAAGAGAAATATTAAAAACGGACAAAGAAACACAGCGCACCCGGCCATCTGGGCCTTTTGTTTCTACTTCTTCCGATCCATAATAAGTTGTTGAAGTATAAGTGGATTGCCTGGCTCAGATTGGTATTTTGGTTGTGTTGACTCACTTTCGATCCACGTTTATGCCCGCGAGAGGCACACTTGAGGGGGAGTGTTAAAGTATAAGTGAACTGTCTGATGCTTTCCATCAGATCGGTCTTTTAGTTTAGTTTGCTAGCGCATGAAGCTCTTCATAAGTGTCTCAGACTTACTACGACTTTTTACTAAATTAATATAAAATCTGAGACACTTAGTATGCATCAGAGTACCGTATTGTCCTTTGCACTTCTGATTCAATAAACCCCCCTACTCTTACGAAAAATATAAGGACGGTCCAGATTACTCCGTACCCCTTAATAAAAAAAGGGCACGATGGACATTAAACAATATTTACTACTATCATTTTCGTATGGCTTCGAACAACACTCGGCGTTTTCAATTTTTCCGGAGATTGCACCGTTGGATCGTCATGAAATTTCATGCGATAGTAGTAGACACAATTCCACACAATCTCACCGAAGGGATCGACGAAAGATTTCTTGAGCCAGTGAAAAACAGGCGAACAAGTCGGATGTTCGTGCTGTCCCGCACGGACTCAAGAATTCCAGACAGCACTCGGTGTTTCGAAGCTTTCCGAAGATTCCACCGTTGTATTGTGATGAAATTTCACATTCTAATAGTAGACAAAATTCCGCACAATCCCACTGAAGGGATCGGCGAAACACTTCTTGAGGCATCGGCAAACATGCGAACAAGTTGGATGTTTGTGCTGTTCCGCACGGTCGTGAGAAATCCGAACCATAATTGGTATTTTGAAGTTTTCCAGAGATTCCACTGTTGGATCGCAAATGAAATTTCACATTGTGTTAGTAGATAAATTCCGCACAATTCCACCGAAGGGATCGTTCAAACATTGCTCAAATCAGCGGGAAACATGTGAACATTGTGCTATCACACACGGCCGCAAGAGGTATTTTGGATTTCACTGTTGGATCGTGATGAAATTTCACAGCGTTGTAGAAGGCACAATTCTGAACATTCTCACCGAAGGGATCATCGAAAAAGTTCTTGAGGCAGTGGATACCTTTCGAGAGAGAAAGGAGGCAGAACGAAGGAAAGAGTAGGAAGAAGAAAGAAAACGTGAAAAGACTATCCTACACTTCTGAGTTTGAGGAAGGGGGTTGTATTGAGTTAGACCCCTTGTCTTTGTTCTTTCTCAGGTTTTTTCTTCTGTCCTGTCCTGTCCTGCGTCGGATGACCCGTATGCCGGTATGAGCAGGTGCGAAGTGCGGATTTGCTGAACAGGAGTGGCCGTCATTCCGTCAATGACATTGGGAAAATCTGGTCCATCCGGTGTAGACTTGGGTTACCTCGGGCCGGCCAGCATAAAAATCCCAAGACCGGGGCCGTCTAGTATGAGGCCCGAAAAAATGACTCTTTTTTTTATTAAAAGAATTATTAACTGGATAAAAAATGATTTTTATATCTATATTTTTAGAATTTTTTTTGTCTTTAATCCATATCGGATTTCAGGCCGGGCTTCGGGCGGAAACTGTCCGGGATTAGTGTCTACTGTCAACATAGCGTAGGATTAGCGTCAGCTACTAGGTGCGCCGGGTCACGTGACACGTTATCACTAGATGAACTGGCAGGTGTCCTGCGTTTGCTACTTTGCTTTGCAATAAGAAGGCCTAGTAGACAACAGTTACAAACAACACCACCATAACAGTCCGTCAAAACACCACCAAAACAAAAGATCCGATACTATAGTACAAAAGTGTGTAGCTCGGCTGTACCACAATAAACTAGGCTAGCTATATCTCCCCATATAGCTCTCTCGAATTGGCTGAGTCACGGCGCTAGAGGCGTAGGGAGTAGATTCACCAAGGATTGAAGTCAAACAATTTCGCCAGAATGTACACACACTATAGTGATATCTTATTCTAAAGATCCCGTCACAAGAAATTCAATTCATAAACACAGATCACAGTTTGGAAGTAGGGTTTAAAAGTCTCTGCATTTTGGATGCTTGATTTCGTAAAGACGTGCAAAGGACAGTCACCAAAGATTAAAAAAGGGGCACACAAACAAGCGCACCTGGGCCTTTTTGTTTCTAGTGTATTTCCTTTGTTTCTACGACTGATTGATGGTGGCGAGTGCATTCGGTACACTTGCGAGACACGCATGATCATCTTATTCTTTTTCTATCGTTTCAAGAATACATAATACTACCCCGTAATATAGCTTTTAACAGATTTACAAGTGAAGTTTTTTTTACAACAAGATTTACAAGTGAAGAATAACTTTCTGATGAATGTGTCATTTCCTTTAGTCAAGGCGAAGAAGCATCTACCATTGTGTCGACAGATTATGTACATAGGTGTAGACATATGGCCTATTAGTATCCAAAATAAATAAATAAACGGAATATACTACCCCCTAGTTAAAATAAGAGTAAATATCATAAAAACCACTAATTTCTGACGAACTGTGTCACATAATTACACATTTTCGTTTTCTTTTCACTTAACCCGTATTCTTGGACTAAATCGTATCGCAAAACCCACAATTTCTCTGTCAACGCTGCAAAAAGGGAACTGCCATGGGGGGGCCGGCCTCTAAAAATGAAATCTGGCTTATCTTTGTTCGGTCGGGTCGGTTTTCTGCCTTGTTACGCCGGTTTGGCAGGTTCGGGCCGAGCGAGCCTGGCTCGATTCATTGCTCCGGCAAAGTGAAGCTCGTGAGCCCAAGAACAACATGTCACTGCCGTGTGGGCCATCTTTCCCGGTAGGCAGCGCGCAGCGAAACAACAACGGCAAGACAGAGTTGCAGGCACAGAGGATTGGAGAGCTAGCAGCAGCACGCCCATGGCACCATTACGGTTAGAGAGAGAAAGAGGACGTCGAGAGGTTGCCGCTGGCCAGAGTTGAGGACGGAGGAGGATGGCATCTGCTTGTTGAAGAGCACGACGCCACACATGGCAGCAAATTTCGTTTTAGAGGTCCACAGGTGGGTCTTCTACGACAGTTTTCTTGTTAGCAGCGTCGTTTTTCGATACGGACGGGTTAAGTGAAAAGAAAAAAACGGGAGGTTTTAAAATAAAGCGCAAGCAGCAGCGACACAGATCGAATAAACCCCTTCATCCGTCAGCCCCTCTTGCACTTCTCTGATTTCCTTATCAAAGAACCCTCTTGATCTCTCCCATGGCGGCGGTGGAAGGCCGTGGGCGGCAGAGGGCGATGGAACCGGATCGTCCCGAGCTGCCCCGCCCGCGGCCTCGGCATCGCGCGGCGGTTCGTCCCGAGCCGGTCCGAGCACGACCCGTCGGGCCGCCGCCTCGCCCCAGGGCTCGCCACGTTCGTGCCATGGGGGACCCCGCGGATCTTCTCTTGCCCCCCCCTCGCCCTCGTGCTCACGCCGCCCCACCAGTGAAACCTGCAAGGTACGGTTGGCTTGCAGCTTGCCTGTATCTCTGTGTCTGTGCTGTGCTTGGAAGAGCTGCCATGCTCAATAGGCTCTGGATCCGTCCACCGCCGGAGCAGTACACAGTCCTCCCCGCCGCGATTGTGGCTGCCTTGGTCATCACCCTTCTTCTCCGGAGGCAAAAGCATCCACCCCTTTTGGATCAGCAAATCGCTGATGAGGCCGAGCAGATCGTGGCGATTCTAGCTCCGGTTCCACTTGTCCTCGCTGTGAGCATATTGGACGCGAACCAGGTGGGGGCAGCAGTCGCTGCGATTCGCAGCTCCATGGAAGACAACACCCGTACAAGCTTCGCTATCAGTCCGCCCCAATCTGATTCTGACTTCGATGGGGGCGGCTCGAGCAGTGGCAACGATGAAGTGAACGCCAACGTTTGGTATACATCTATACATTCTCTGGAAACAGGGGATGCCCATCTCATCGACCCTGTCTTCATCGAGCAGCTCCAAGAGATGACTGGAGGGTTGACTGAAGCTGATGCGGTGGAAGTCATGCGGAGAGTGTTCAGAGATGCTCAAGAATCTGGTGGCTTCTACAGGTATATTTAGGCACCAATCAGTTGATTTGATTCTCCTTTCTGTTTGGTCTGATTTGCTACTTTTCAGTTACGAAACATTTCAGCCAGCGTTCCATTGAGATATTTATGTTACAGTAACAAATATATGGTAAAAAAAAATTACGCACTTTGCAGCACGTCTGAAGTTTGATTCTTGTCCATGAAACAGATTGTCCGACGTAATGGATAACCAACGGATTCTCCACGCAGGCACGGAAATCCTTGCACACCCTCATGCCCTGACAGACAGATCAACTGGGACATTGGTCATGACGTCGAAAATTATTGTCAAACTTCTTCATTTGATCTGGTTCGAGTTACAAGGGCAGAATTGGCAGTTAAGTCAGGAAGTAAAAAAAGAATGCTTTCGAGTGGTTATCGGGCAATCTGTAGAAAAGCTCCTTGAGGTTGCACTTGCATTCAGCAATGCAAGCTGGTCTGCTGATCATACTTCGCAGATGCTGACAATCTTCGATGCACTTGTTGATGTTCTATACAATATAGGGGCCCTGCCTTTCAACAGATTTGAGTTCATTTCTAATGGGGTTGCTGATATGGCGGACATGACCCTCAACAGATTTGACTCCATCCATAATGTGGTTGCTCATATCTTTTGCAAGATGGTGATTGATTTCAGAGGAATACTTGAGGGGATTACAAATGATATGCACAGCAGCAGAGAGTCTAATATCCGTCCAACAACTGTTCTCCTCATACGATACCTGGATTTTTTCTATCGTAACGGAGAGATGCTGCAGTCAGTACTTGGCACGGAGGACTGCACAATTGAGCTTACCATGATTAATTGCTGGGTCTCCAGGATCATGGAAGATGCAGAAAGAACATTTCAAGATAAAGGACAGAGGTACATATTCCTCTTAAATAACATATATTATGTTCTGCGTGAGAAATGCCATCCCGGATTACTCCTTCCCAGTTTAGTGGATAATTTGGATTCACTGATCCAGCGATACATTAAGAAGTATCTTGATGAATGTTGGGTTCCACTTATTATATATTTGGATGGAGAATCTCTGAAGAAGCCAAGCCGTTCATCGTTGGATAAGTTTACTGAAGAATTCTTTAGTATCTGCGATCACCAGATGACATGGAAGGTTCGGACTGAGCTAAAGAAGGCACTGCGAGAAAAGATATCGAAGTTAATTGTTCCAAAGTACGGAAACTTCTTAAAGGCACTGCAGGCAAATGCAAGTTCGCGCTGGCCTTCTCCTCTAAAGGGGATGTGGCTTGCCAGATCTGAGAAACCAGTGTATACTGATGAACAATTGGAAGACATTGTGAAACAAATATTTGAGAGATAACATCCAGCTATAGTAGTGAGGAGAGTGGGGTCAGCAGACTTTGTACAGGGTCGGTGCAAGTATATACTGTCATACAGTAGCACCCGGAGAGCATTTTGTTTGGTGATCCGCCCGTGTTGCCAAATGGTTCCACATGTGTAGCATTTTGAGGTCATAAGCCTGCTTGCGTTATTAGCAAGATTCAGCGCTGGTGTGATGTACAGTATAATGTATAGTTTCTCCTTAAGTCCATGTAATTATATCTAGAACTTAAGCTTACAGTTTTGCGGTTCCTCGCGTTGTACACATTTGTGTTCAGCTTACTATTGACAAGAAATGAAACGAAAATTACACGAGATTCCTCTCGCCGAAAAGGATCAGAATGCACATGGTGGCCCACGCGGCGGCGACGGAGACCTTAACACTGCTTAATTCAGGTTTAAACGGAGCGTCGCTATCCTGATCGACGCGGCACGACGGAATGTGATCAAAATGTGTCGAGGTAGATACGTCGCGTGTGCCAGCTCCGTGGAGATTCTCTTTTTTTTTTTTTAAAGAAGCCTGCATGTCGCTTGTTCCAACTCCAACGCTTATTGTACTATCATGTTTTGAGTAACTAAAGCCTGTCGTGCTAAAAGAATGCGCTCAGCCGCGCTTCTTGCTTCAACCAATTGATTATTGACTCCTGCATGATGTATCTGTGTCTGGAAAAATATACTCCCTTCGTCCCATAAGGGAGTATTTATTTTTAGAAAGTCTTTATTTTCTAAAAAAATTATACATTTTTTTATAAGAAACACCCATACATTTGAAAATAAGGGTATGAATATAATCCAGACGTCTGATTTTAAGCAAAAGGTCAAAATCTCAGTTGACGCATCAGAACCATTCGATTAACATCTAGTTGCTATCTCCGCTCTAACTGACAGTGGAATCCGGTCCTTGGGATTGTTTTTTTTTTATAAAAAAATCTCTGCTCTCGCTTCTCTCATGTGCTGCTGTTAGATTAAGATCCGGCAGACAAACAAGTCGACTAATTTCTCACTAAAAAGACGATTTTCAATAGCACGTGAAAAATAAATATCCTTGTATTCTCCAAAAAGAAAGATAGAAGGAAAAAAAACTGAAAAAACATCAGTGAGAGGCATCGAGGAGTTGAACGAGCCCTTCATTTTCGGTTCCTTCTGTTTCACTTTTAGTAATGTTATTAGAATTTAAGCTCTCTCCCAGTAGTTCGTGTTGTTGTCGTCTCAGTTTTTTTCACATCAATTTCTTGTCTTTTATTTGATATATCATTTCTACACAATCTACACAATACAATACATAGGCCCTATTTTTCTGGCGGGCTCACTGTCACGGTCAATACATGCACCTCATGTGATGCACCTTCCGAATTGGGTGACCAAATTATGATCCGTTTTCATCATCACATTCGTCGCCATGAGATCTTCAAAATTAGATCACTTATTGATTTGTTTCATTAAACACCATAACAAGGTACTCCTGTACAATTATATTTTGTACAAATTTGATCAAACCAGAAGAAGATTAGAATACCCTATATTTAAACGGAGGTTGCTAGCACCACTGGATCCTTCGGGAATCTGGACCCCTCTTGCCTCAAAAACAAAAAGTCAGGTGATCCGCACCAGCACAAGATTTCGTTACTACTGCCACATATGTTAGTAGTAGCAACAAGCAACTAAAATACTCACTCCGTCCCATACTAAGTGACTCGAATTTATTCAAATATGAATGTATCAATGCCTAAAAATTGGTAAAGTACGAGTTTAAACCATTGTCGTTAGGCACCCCGCAAAAAACAAAGGGCGCTCGTGAAAGGAACAAATCATACCCCAGCCCGAGACGGGTGAGATCCCTTGCTGCGAGTAGTTGCTCTTATAACGGAATCAGTGCGCGTACGACAGTTTCATCGACGGCTGGAGCCTGCTTAGCTAATCCGACGGATAGCCCTTAAAAAAAAAATCCGACGGATGGCTGCTGTTGTTTGTCGCGTGTTTCCAAGAAAAGAAATATTCTTCTGTTGATCGATTGTCATGTGGTGCTTCTGGCGATCCATTTTTTTTTCGACTTTGCAGGTCCTCTTGTCTTTTTTCCGTCCGTCTCTTTCAGTACTACTGTCAGTTTACACAAAAAAAAGGTACTACTCTTCTTGGTCTTCTCCTGAACGGGGTGCTCCGTGTGTCTGGTTGGCGTTGCGTCGGCCTTCTGGTCAGTGGTCACGGGCTCACGGCGCCGGACTCCTTTGTCAAACAAACCTTTGGTAGTATCAATATTACGAGTAGTGTTGTTTAGCAACATGATTACCTACGAACAATTCCTCGACGCACTCTATCATATCGGTGACAGGAGATTATCATACCGCGATGTTATGGTAGCGTCACACAATGACTATGACGCGGTTGAGCGAAAGGCCTTCAGCCTCCAAATCCAGATTGCTACTGCTGGTATGCACTTCCTGCCATGCAAACGAACAGCGCGATGAAAAATAAAGATTATCTTGAACGTTTTCCCTGTTTAGGAACCGAAGCGTAAAGCCCAGGGATATGTTTTTCACTGCCGCCTTCATTTCATAAAAATTGACACGATTTTACACTGTCTTTTTTCGAAAAAAGTAAACTTCCCCAGCTCTGTTAAATTTGGGGGAGAATTTCATTTCACCGACTTTTGCTCCAGCATGAGTACCAGGATTTTACAATTTTATACTGCCTGCCAATATTTATGGAATTTCTCACTCCGTCGCTCGCTCCTGAGATACGTCCAGATACGGGGATATTCCGCGGAGCTCGGTGATTCGTGGCCGTGAGTCGTCTTCATCCACGGAGAAGGTGTCGGTTGACTCGGGCCGGCTGATGTGAGACGCCCAGAGGCCTGACGTCCCCAAGGACAGCCAAATCCAAGACGCAAACCAAAAGATAGTATATACGCCCTTGGCAGTTGGTTGTCGATCTGACGTGCAAACGTACAGCCGAAAGGAACGTTGTCCCAGCCTGCGTGCCCGTGCGTGCGGCTGGCGTCGGGGCTCCAACGTCACGTCACGTACGTCGCGCCGGCCGCCGGCCATGGACTCGTGGGAGCACTTCTTTCCTTCGTCAACCAACCAAACGGTGGAGATACCAATTAGCAAATTAAATTGTTTAGCAGGTGCCTATCTGCAGCCACGTGAGAGGAACAATTCCTCGACGCCATTGCTGGCATATACTACTAGCAATGTACAGGTACGGGATTAGATAGATGGTGTTAGTGTGACGATAACAGAAAGGGTGGGGATCGACGTCCACAACATCTGCTTTCAGCTAGCTAGCTACGATAAACCGGGCCATATATCCACCACCGGCCATCGTTTTCGAAAAAAAAAAATCCACCACCGAACCTTATTTTCGTTCGAAAAAAGAATAAATCCATCACCGAATCTCTCGGAGAGAATTTCATATTTGCCATTTAAATTTTGCTCAAATGATACTCAGAATTTCCAAACTTTGCCACTCAAATTTTGCATGGGGTACAAAATATGTCACTATGGTTATTTGACCGTTAAGTAAGGGATGAAAAGACAATTTTGCTCCTGCATAGTACGTTGATTCTCCCTTTACAACAAAGTACTCACTTTAGATTTATCAAAAAAAATTTACTCACTTTAGGATCCGCGTTGCCATCCCAGCCCATCAAGCCATCATCAGCCGGTGGCCCATCTCCCGTGCTACGGAAGTGCCGAACGAAACCGACCGACTTGCAGCCTCGCATGGTCCTCATTGCCCAAACAAAACAAAACGAGGCTGAATTAATGGGCGCAGGTGTCCAATGTAGTCTTAGCATACGGCGCTGAATGCTGCTTTATTTCATAAACCGTGCACCCGAGCAATGAATCGTTTTCACGGTTAGCTTAATCGCGACGAGATTTATAAAATTAGATTCCACGTTGATATGTTCTAACGACTTTTTTTCCATCAAAATTTACCATTCTTATCACTTGTTTACCAGATTATGATCATGTGGTTGTCAGTTTATAATCACTTGTTACCAGGTTATAATCACATGTTTACCGAATATTTCTCATAGGTCCTGGGATCCTCGGTGGACCAAATCAAGTCCTGGGCTGGTCTCTACTAGTATATGTTTCTGGCCTATTCGTATGCGGACCGTATCTGGGAACAGCAGGGATGCAGCCTGGTCCATTAAATGATCCCAGAGCTGGAATGGCCCAGGTTAGCAGGAAAAGAGGCTGGGCCATTTGAGTACATATTGCAACCGGACCATGCATCCTGCTTGATTCCTATTTACTCGGCTCAAAATGGCACAGGTTTGCAGGAAAATATGCTGCGTTCTTCGGCCGTTGGCCCGTGTAGGAAATCTTGCATACGAGTTTTGTGCGACAAGGTTCCGAACCCCTAGTTTCGGCGGCAGCGGACGTCGTCAGGGGCCACCGGACACCGGATGGATATGGGCGCTCTTCCGAAGACGAGACGTAGTCGTCAGAATTCTAGGCACAAATATGGATGGAGCAGCCGCGCCGCCTGAGACTCAGGATGCTGTTGGGGAGGGTTTGGTCTCACCCGTTTTTTCCCCTTCCCATACCCACAGAGCGTATTCTCCATGTTTACCCTCCCCAAATTACCCATTACCTGTTTTACCCATACCCATTGGGCATTCGGGGAGTTTGGGCAATATCAGTCCGCAAGCTAATTTCGTACGAAGAACCCGCTCTTGCAAAGTTCGTTCAGAACTGGCCTATCCGTCCGCATGCAACTGTAATTAAATGCATTAGCACAACCATTGTCGCGAGCTTATATCAAGAGATTAAGCGGAAGTTGTAATACAAAATCAAGATTAGAAGTTGAGTAGGATCGTCCATGTTTTTTTTTTTGAAAAAACAGGCGATTGCTGCACCGTAGGATCTACACTTCAAGATTGGTGAAAAGGTTGGTTTGCTCTGTGTGTTCCTCATCTGCGTCCAGCGGCTTCTTCGCAGTCTACTCTAGACCGACCAAAACGGAGACGGAGCAAGCAGAGGCGTGGCGCGGGCGAGGGGGGCTTCTGTCCCCGGTGAGGTCGCGCGGGGAGGAGGGCGGGGGACTTCTGTCCCCGTCCGGTGAGGTCGTGCGCGGGGGGGCTTCTGTCCCCGTCCGGTGACGTCGCGCGGCATGAAGCTCCCCGCTCCGTCTGCTGAAGCAGCACAGGACGAGGCTATACATCCTCGAGAGGTGCGTCTCCATGCTCCTCTGCTGGCACCACCAAGACCGTCGATACACCCGCGACTGTGCTTCTGTCCCCGTCCGGTGAGGTCACGCGGCGAGGGGGTCCGGTGAGGTCGCGCGGCGGGTAGGGTCGGGGGCTAGGCGGCTTCTGTCCCCGTCCAGTGAGGTGGCGCGGCTGGTGGGAGCGGGGCCGCCCCTCGCGTCACACACGTCCCTGCCCGGCGGTGCGGGGTCGGCGTCGTCGCGGCCGCGTCACCTCGACGGCCATGGCTCGGGCGAGCTCGAGAGTTTCGGGAGAGTGCAAGGTCGAGGGGACGAGGAGATTCGCATATTCTTCGCCGGCGGCGGAGGCATCCCCCAGTCTAGTGAGTCCCCTATTGGTATCTCTACTTTTGCTCGATCTGTGGTTTGCTAGCTGCCACTGTTGCCCTGATTTTTTGTTTTGCTTTCGCTCGAGGGGAATAGCAATTTAGGTCGGTGCTTCGAAATTAGAGTCTCGTAGAAGGCTTATGTCCATTTGAAACTGGTCCAGAACTCTAACCCAACCCATTCTTCTTTGAACCCGTGCCAACCAAGGTTAGCTCGGAGCCGTGAAATTAGAGTGTCCTAGAAGGGTTTCTCGAGGCTGATCGACTTTCAGTCGAGAGCGGCGCGCGAGAGCGAACCTTAGAGGGAGCACTCTAGCCCTCTCGTCTTGAATTTATTCAAGTTGCGAGTGAATGGTACGTGCCCCCATGAGAGGTATTTATAGCCTAGGGGTTCATGACAAAATAACATGCCTATTCTGAGAGGGAGAGAAAAGTGAGGGCAAAATGGTAAAAGTAGTTTCTTGGTCCATAACTTTTGTGTGCACCGTGAGGGGGAAAGTGAGAGTTGGTCCATGGTCCACCACGGACCAAAAGTCTCGTCTCCACACCTTTTTTGCCCCCTACTCTAACTCATTTCACCCTTTAACCATGGCATGAGAGGCTTGATTTGTTGACTTGTCTTCCTTTGCCACGTAGGATTGACTACGCCACGTGCGCGTTTTGACTCATGCTTGGAAAATGTTGACTTAGTCGTCGCCATGTAGGATTTACGGCCCGCCCATGTAAGGATTTTATTTTACTACAACACTTATGATTTGCAAGTTTTGTAATTGCAATTGCATCTGGTGCTTGTACATTAATTTATCCTTCATTTATTTTAGTATATTTTAATTTTTTACACGGCCTTTTTGGCCATTGCACCATTTTTGTACTACGGAGTGCAATCCTGCTTTGCTTCTCCACTGGCTGCTTTGCTTTTCTACTGTAAGCGCTGCCGGCTTTTCTCATCCCTTCTTGTCGCCAGCTTTTCTGCCACCGGTTTCTGCCGGTCTGAGTAGGTGTAGTAGAGTCTAGTTCATTACCCAGATCGGAAAGCCTCCCCCCCTTTTTTTTTTCAAATTGTACCACACATGTCTTTAATTGCAGTCATTTTTACTTTTTTTATGTCACAGAATTAAGATTTTAAAGCATGGGCATTTCTTGCCTTATTATAAATTGTGGTTGTAAATTGATGTCATCTCCATCTTTTCTTTTATCCATTATGTTTGAAACCATTTGTGCATAACTTATGTTCTGTAAATGATAAACGTCGTCAACGCTTTTGATCCCACTTCTTTGAAACTGATTGTTTGTTTGATTGCATTTCAAAATAATTTTGTTGTTGATGCATATCATTTTGAGAGAGAGAAAATGAAGCGGTCCGCTTCTTCCGGAGGGCCGTTGGTGGCGACCCCAGGGCGTTTCTGGGCGCTCGCCGATGAGACCTCCGATGAGGAGGCCGGTGGATCCTTCTCGGTGGAGCTGCGGGAGGCTGAGCTGTCTAGGTCTCCGGCGAGCTTTGCCCGCGATGCCCTCTGTGCTGGTTATTCACCACGATCTGCCGTGGACTTGGGAGGTCAGTACATGAGGAGGAAGAATCGGCATCGTTGGCCGCTGGTGGCGCCGGCGGTTGGTCGGCCAAAACCTTAGCGAGGTCCGCTTCCACCTCCAAGGGTTTCTGCGCCGGTCACTTTGGCCGATGTGGGTTGGACCTTGGTGGCTCGCCGTCACCGTCGGTCGGTGAAGGCTGTTGCTCTGGCGTCAGGTGTGCGCCCGCTGGCTGCTGCTGCCACGGGCGTGGCGTCTGCATGTCATCGCCGGCGGCCGGAGGAGCTCGTCTTCTCGGCGCCTGCTGCGCGATTGCCGGCGACGGAAGCCGTTACTGTTTCAGCACGATCTGCGGGTTTTGAATTTTGTGGGCTTGGCCTGGATCGTTCCAAGATTCCTTGCGGGAGGTAGGCCCATGATGGGCTGGCCCAACATGGTGTCCGCGTATTTCCTCATTGGCGGGGACTAGGTTTCCGCGTTCGTGCTCCTGCTGTTCGTTCGGTGATGGACCAATCTCGTGGTGGTGCGGGCGGTGGCAGCTGCTCCCGTCCAAGCTGCGCAGGCGGTTGTTGGCAGGGTGGTCGCTGCTAGTGGTCTTCCGGCTGCCAGCGCCGGCCTTGTCCAAGGTGGAGGCGGCTTGCCGCAACATGGTGGTGTGGCTCCGATCCAGGCTGTGGCCGGTGGTGTTGGCACCGGCACGGGCATGGAGCCTGGGGACTTCCGTGGAGGCAACGATCGTGGTTACCGCGGTGGCTATGGAGGGTACGGTGGCGGTTACGGTGGTGGTTACAGTGGCGGCTTTGGCGGGTACGGAGGCGGCTATGGAGGGAATGGTGGTGGATATGGTGCGAACGGCAGTTATCAAGGCGGCACTTTTGGTGGCGGATACGGCGGCCGTTTTGACGGTGGGTATGGCGGTGGAGGTGGTCGTGGTCGCGGCTATCGTCATGAGCCGCAGCGTGGTCGCTTCCACAACCGTGGCCGTGGTTGGGTCGCGGCCATGGTAACCAGCGAGGCGCTCCATCAACGACTGGCGGTGCAGGAGCTAGTGGTGCCGTTGTTGGCGACACGGCGTCCGGCGGCGTGGTTTCCGGTGGCACAGCCCATGCTGGTGCTACCTCGCTGGTGGTTGGGGCTCAGGCTGCTGTCCTGGCCGGAGGTGGTCAGCAAAATTTGGCGCAGTCCGTGGCAGCGGGCGCACCGGTGGCACAGGTGCCGGCTGCTACTGTTCCTTTGGCGGGGATGGCGGCGGCGTCTAGTTCGGAGCAAGTTCTCGTGACTTCTCGCTCTGGGGCGGCCACGGCAAGGGCTACTGTGGCAGCTGCGGCGTCGTCGGACGGGGCAGTTTCCAATCCTTCTAATCCTTTATCGAGGTACCGTTGTTTTCGGTGTGATCAAAAGGGCCACCTTTCGACTATGTGTACAGCTATCTTGTGTGATTTTTGTGAGAACGCTGATCATTGCTCTGCGGATTGTGAGTTACCCAAGCTACCTAAGTTGTCAGTTCGTTCTTGTGGCACTTTGGTGGATGATTTGTTCTTTTTTGAACTTCCGGAGGAGGCTAGTGTTCCACCTCACCTAAGGTGGAAAGCAACAGGAAGGGGTTGGTTCGCGTTGAAGGTGGTGTTCTTCCGTTGGAACGGTTGATTGGGGAGATGGAGAGGTTGATGCCGGTTCCTAATTTTCAGTGGGTGGTGAGGTCACAGGACGTGTCAGATTTTTCTGTGTTTTTTCCGACAAGTGGAGAGTTACAGAGATCGATCAAGGTTGGGGCAATTCAGGTGCCCGGCACTTCGCTTCACATTAGGGTGGAGGAATGGACTTCGGCTTCGATTGCTGCTTTTCAATTTCAGAGAGCTTGGGTTCGCATTGGCAATATTCCGGATGATTTGTTTAATTACCGTGCTATTTGGGGATTGGGTTCTCTTCTTGGGACCACGATTGAGGTTGATATGCCTTTTTCTCGCCAACATGAAGTGGGTTGCATTTGTGTGGACGTGACTAATAAGAGAGCTATTCCCCCGGGTACAGATTTGGGACATAAGGGTGTTGGCTACCGACTTACTTTCCAAGTGGAATCTTCTGCTGATTCTGACATGGGCGAGGACATTTCAAGTAATGATGATGGCAAGGACTATCATGATGATAATGATATGCTTGATGATATGAAAGATTTGGATAATAGGAAGGATGATGATACTAGGAAGCGATCTCGACCTACACAACCGTTTCAGCCTACAGAGGGGGTGACCGAACCTTCTTCGGCTCCGCCGGCTTTCAACGCCGGGGCGCCCACCGCCGGGTTGATTTTCCAGACTGGTCGGGCCACGGGTACTGGTTATTTGTCTCTATTTAAGCTCTTGGGGACCCTTCCTTGTGGGGCTCGGAGACGCTGTTGTCGTTGCCGGCTTCAATGGTGTTGCGATCTCTGTCGACTATTGCGGAGGTTGCTGCTGCTGCTACGCCTGGGCAGGAGGCCCAAGTGGTGTGTCCGCCGGCGGTGCGGTCCGCCGCGTCTCCGTCGGTGCAGGCGGCACCGGCGTCCTCGGTGCAGGTGGCATCTGCATCCTCTGTGCAGGTGGCGCCGGCGCCGGCGTTGCAGGTGGCGTCGTCTGCTGCGCTCGTGGCGACGGCGGCGTCTGCTGTGCAGGAAGCGGAGGCGCCCGCTGTGTGTGCTGCTGTGCAGGGACGGTCGGCATCACCTCGTCGGTCCTTGGTTGGGCAGCTGGGCCTCCACCCGTGTGGCTCTATGCAGGAGGCACCGGCTCCGAGGGATGGCTTGCAGCAGCCTACTCAGTGCATGGCGAAGGTGCCGGAGGCAACCAACTTGGCAGGCCTGGAGGTCTCTCCGCCGCGGTCTCCATCGCCTTCGTCGGTGCTGCCGGCGTCGGCGGATTTGAGGCCTTCGTTGACGCAATCTCAGTGCTTCGAGCTGAATTCTCCGGAGGATTTTCCGCCGCTGCAGCGGCCTTCTTCGGTCGAGCAACGGGTGGGGCAGGAGGTGCCCACTCTGAAGGTTGCAGCTGGCGAGCATGCGAGGAAACGCCGTGTGTACCCGGCGGCCTCTCGCTTCAGCGCCCGTCTCGCGGCCAAGGATGATGTTGACGTGGATTCTCTCAACAAGGCCATGCGACTGGCAAAGCTTCGTAATTTGGAGAGTTCTACAGGTTATTTTTCGAGCAACACACTAGTTCCGTACCTGGTCCCTACTGCTTCCGATGGTGGCCAGGGAGTCTATGGAATTTGGGTGCAGCCGTATGGAGATGGTAGCACGGGAGTTTTACAGCCAATTTGGGTGGCGCGCCTGGCTTAGACCTGAGGCTGACTGATTTCTTGGTCTCTGTTTTATTTTTGAGATGTAACTTTGGATGATGATTTTGTGTTGAACTTTAATAATATGATGGCCGTGTGCATCGATTGATGCAGAAGCCGGGGGGTTTTCCCTCCTTTTCGAAAAAAATAATAATTTTGTTCTGTAGATGATAAACGTCATCAATGCTCTGCCCCTGTTCTCTGAATCATATTGTCGTTTTAACAGCATTTGTGTATAACACAATTGACTTGGATATCCCACGAGATCAACATCTATTTAGTTTATGATTATGACCTATGGATAATTAACATTTTGTATGTATATGTTAATATGTATGAGTAATGAGTTCTAAAATCTAATTGCACTGTATTTTGCTTTTAATTGCAGTTGTGCATCTTTGGTAATTCCTAGCCTACCCACGTGCAATTCAAATTATAAGTTTCATTTTCAGATTGCACCGCCCTTTGCCTTCAATTGCAGCAGCTTATTTTGTGCAATTCCAAGGATACCAGCTACAGATAATTAACATTTTGTCAGTATATGTATGAGTTCAAAATTGCACTGCACTTTGCTTTTACTTGCAGTTGTGTATGTTCTGTAATTCCTAGCCTACCCACTTGCAATTCAAATTATAAGTTTCCTTTCAGATTGCATTGCCCTTTGTCTTCGATTGCAACAGCTTATTTTGTGCAATTCCAAGGATACCAACTTGCAATTGATTGATAAAAATTCTTTTTACTAGCTTTTTTTCCCTAGGATCCTAGTTGTAGTTACTGTATCACTTGTAATTGATGGTGACGCTTTTTGTAGCTGTAAAGAGGGTGCTTCTGTGGGCTTCTGTGTGGGTGGGAGTGCATTAACTTTCCTGATCAAGTAGATCAAAGCTTAAGCGTATGCTGTGATCAATTTATTTCATTCAACCTTGGATCTATTCATGTTTCTTGTTTTCGATTTGCTGCAGCAATCTACGGAGGGAAGATCCGGGTGTGGGGGGTGTGGGGAGGGGTCATGAGGGAGCTATACATACCTTGATGGCTGCAGGTTGAGGTTAGGTTCCATACTTCCATATCCATGATCTTTTTACTCCTCTTCTTGATCTTGTAGCCTTCTTTGTTTTCTATGCTATGTTCGTCGGAGCCAGCATTCGTGTGTGTTCTTCTCTATCGTGGCACAGTGTGTTTTCTTTCTCGATATTATAGGGTTACATCTAATAGGGAAACAATTGTTGGGTTTGTATTGTGCCCTCATGTCTGTCCCAGGATTTGCCCCTTGCCAGTTTCTGGGGAATCTGATTTGGAAACTGGTTTAGTGTTCCTTTTTCACTCTGTCTCTCTGTGTATATGTCTTTCTGTATTTGTCCCTGTCTATTCAAAACTGGCAACTCAAATCTTTTTTTAAGTTTCAGATGCTACATATTCTAGTCGGCTCAGTTCAAGCGCTGCCTTTTTCAATTGCACCACTGAATTTTTGCGATTCCAATTGCACTTTTTTGCAATTGCAATTTCCCTGGTTTAATGAGGATTCCTTTCGCCTATTTCTGATACCTGAATGTGTAATCAAAAGATGTGCACTCGCAGCAGGTTTTCAACATAAAATTTTCAATGTTTCATCAGCATTGATTGAACATAAAATGTGAAATGCAGGAGGGTTCTGTAGTTTTTTGCTCTGCAATTTCTATATATTGATTTAACGATTCACAAACTGCAAACTCTTATCATGTGTATTATTAGATCAAGGGTTAGATCAATTTAGAATCCCATATTTATGTTTCAAAAGAAGTTTTTTTTTTCCTTAAACCAATCTTGTATAGTGGTGCATACACAGATTCCAATTTATTTAGTTGTAAGCGTGATAGCTGCCTCTGTAGTGTGTTTTAACCATTCAATTTTTCTTGGCTTTGTCTTGTAACTTGTGTTTTGAATTTTTTATCCTAGTCGATAAACCTTCTGCAAACTTAACTTATGTTGCGGCTGTAAATTTTGCAGGTACTGAAAAACGAGATGGGAGAACCTCTAAATTACAATCAAATTGCAGAACTTCTTAATTTCACTTGCATGGAGCCATGAAGTTACTCTTTTTGCAATCCCAGTACTTTGCCAATGCAATTGAATGATTTAGTTGAATGCAAAAGCAATTCAATTCAAATTTTGTAGTCGCATTTTTTTTTCTGTGTACAACATTTGCACTACTCAGTAATTCTCATCTGCACCAGTAATTGCAGTGCAATTACAATTTTGTTGGGTTGTATCATGCCCAAATGTCTGTCCCAGATCTTGCCCCTTGCAAATTATGGGGAATCTGATTTGAAAACAGGTTTAGTGTCAGTGTTTTCTCTTGTCTTTTCTTCTATTCTGCTGTAGTCAAATTCTTCTTCTATAGTCATAGTTATAAGTACGAATACAGCAAAGAGATGTTTAAAATTTAATTTGATTTTTGCTGATAGGTGACAATATCGGTAGAGAAAAGTCCAAAAAAAAATCACCGAGACCCAGAATAGGTAGACCCAGTGCAAAGCACAAAAAGCCCAGAACAAAGCGAAGAAGAAGGTGAGAGAGAGAACTATCGGGGAAAAGAACTGGACTTTTCTTGAGCCGTAGGATTGCCAACAGATGGCTGGATGTTAAGTGACTGGTTTTTCTCAAAATATCAGGCGTCTGGTTTTAGCAAAAAAAACAGGCAACTGTTTTGTGACAAAAAACCAGGCGTCTGGTAGATAGACAAACCCTTTACTTGTTTTGAAACCCTTGCCGAGACGAACTAAGCATGAAAATGGATCTTTAATCATTAACAATTTAGAAGATAAATCATTTTAAAAAATCGAAACATGTAATTAACACGTACGCATGCATGCATCGGCTCCCTATAAGCACGTCTACGCTAGCATCCGCCGCACAGCGAGTCAAGTGTGGGCATGGTTAGATTAACCAAACAAAATGTGGATTCGAGGCGTCCGACGTCACGCCTCCGATGAAAGCCCTATGTTCTTGGACAATGAAATGTTCCTAGAAATTGTTATTCCCCCGTTACTTGGTCGATCATCGTGTCCGGCGGAGAGAGCCACACAAAATACGAGCTTAAATCATTATCGTTTGACGGTTATGGATCATCCTGTCCCGGCGTCTACATCATTAAATACCTCGCTTCTGCGATGGTTTCGTTGAGCCGTCAGCGTTGGTGTTCCCCGCAACAAAGGGGTGCTCCGTCGTCTGGTTGCGTCGCGTCGCCAAGGTCACGGTATATATGGACTCGTTTGTCAAACAAACTTTAGGTTATTTAGATATATCACGGCCAGTATTACTTTAGCAAGAAGATGATTAGCAGGATACAGGATAGGTGCCACATTATTGACCAGGAATGAGTCTTCGACGCACGCTAGCTGTCAGCATCGGCATCGCGAGATTATTAATTACAGCGATAGATGCTACCCGGTGGGATCACAAATCACATGGCGTCGTCACACCATGACTATGACTATGACTATGACGGAAGGGTTTGAGTTGAAGTGTGGATTGGATGGACATACACAGCTAGCTTCTCCTTCAGCTATATATACCTATAATAAAAACGAGAGCGGAACAACAGCCTCCATCTCCGTCGTCATCAAAACTCAATACATCTGCTATATGTGCCCTTCGTGGTTGTTGACCTGACATTCAAACGTACTGTAGTACGTAGAGCCCAAAGGAACGTTGTCCCCGCCTGCGGATAGCCGTGCGTGCCGTAATCCGGCTGGCCATGGACTAGTGGGAGCACTCCTTCCTTTGTCAACCAACCAACCAAACGGTAGAGACAAGTACTAGTACGTAGCAAAATTGTTTAATTAGCAGGTACCTATCTGCCACGTGATCGTCAGGAACAATTCCTCGACGCCATTACTAGCCAACAAAGAAAAGCAGGTACGGGATTTGACGGTGGTTTTCTTTTTTTGTTAGTATGACTGACAGACCCTTGTGACCAAATAACCATCTGCTTCAGCTAGCTATATGGAAGGAACCCAGGCCATATAACCATCACCGCCGAAGCCCCCCAGTTTCTCGACTTGCCTCGCCAGCCCAATCCCAATCCGGCAATCCCACGCCGCCGGAGTCGGAGACATATTACCTAGGCCTCCTCTCTGGTGCAGTTGCTAGATGACCAGATCCTGGCGATTCCAGAGGACACCCACAAGCTCGGCGTCGCCGCTATTCGCAGCTCAGCACATTCGGCACCCGCCGATGTCATAAACCGGTATCTGGAAGCAGCAGGGGGATGAGGGCGACGACGACAACCTTGTTCGACCCGGGCACCGAAGCTGCTGACGCTACCGTCGGCAGGTATGGTTAATCGACAGATGTGCCGGCCCTGTTTCCGCTTCCGCGTCCTTCCCTGCGCGTCCAGGACACCAACGCTAGCCTACAACCCAGTTCAGTCACGAGGAGGGGCGGCGGTGATGGGACGGAGCCGGGCTGCCGGCCAAGAGTGGAAGCCCCAGGGGTGTAAACTACCTAGAAGAACCTATCAGTGCAAGAGGAGGAGAAAAAGAACTGGGTGCAGTCTGTTCTTTTCTTGTTGCCATAAGTGGTGAAAAGGAGAACTGCTTAATATCAGCATTGAGGCAAATGGTCAATTGGCATATGATTATTATTTTTTAAGTCAATATAAAAGCTGTCTTAAAAAAAGATGTATGAATAATCGCAGTGAGAACTGGACAAATGATCAATCGGCTAATTCCTTACTTATCTCTTTCTCTACATGCAAATCTTCAGTAATCGAAGAATGGTTATACTTCTTTCCACAATGCACACCACAGTATGCAATTTAAATTATTTCAAATGGTTCCTAACAGTGTGAAGGGAACAGGTCTGGAGAGCTTGCTGGTTTTCTTAGCAAGAAAATGAATTCTTTAAGAGGGATATCTCTGGACATCCATAGCAGCGACGAATCTACAATTCATCCAGCAAATGGTGTTCTCATACAAACTCTGAAATCTTGCTCCGGTGACACAGATATGATGCGAACACATGCCACTGGAGATCACATCATTGAACCTTACTTTTACTTGTTTGATTGTTGGGTATCCAAACTCGAGGAGGATGCAGAAAGGATATGCCAAGGTGAAAACGGTCGAAGGTACATACTTCTCTTAAATAACACATATGATGTTTGGCAAATGATGCGCGGTCCAGGAGCATCCTTTCCCAATATGTAGAACTGGTGATCAGTAGGCTTATTTCAATGATCCAGCGATACAAGATGAGCTACTTGAGTATTGGGTTCCTCTTAACAAGCAACGCCGTCTGGATACATTTACTGCCGAATTTCTTGCCATCAGTAGTTGCCAGATGACATGGAAGGTTACAGCTGAGCTTAAGTACAAGCTGCGACAAGAGATTGTGGATTTGGTTGTTCCATCATATGAGGCTTCCTTGTTCTCACTGCATGCAAACCAAGGCCGAGTTTCAGAGGCGTTTTATCTGTTAAAAAGATCCTTTACAGGAAAGAAGAAACAAAACAAGTATACTGCTGAAGAATTAGAAAACATGATAAGAGAGCTGTTCGAAGGTTGAACTGCCAGCTAATTTCACGGAGAAAGAGAAGACACTGGAATACTGGACTTGTTCAGGGCCGTCTGCATTTATCATATTACAAATTATTTGTGCCTGTATATATATATATATTTATCTCTCTTATGAGGTGTTTTCTTCTGTAAAATATATTAGAGGCGGTAGCAATATACATGACGTTTTGTATAGGATAGTGTTACAGAACGGAGTTATCAATTACCAAACTGTTTTTAAGTAGAAGGTAGAGCAGTTATCAAATCATCATATGTAAGACAGAGGTGTATATACAAAGGGGACTGACAGTTCTGTTTCTGTTCTCATGTATATTTCATTTTACAAGTTGGAGTACGAAAGAAAATGAGCACACAATTCTCGTCGAAGAAATGAATCTCGTCTTCCATCGAGCAAAGAGAAAGAAATATACTTACATGGGTGATTGGCTTCGAACTTTTAGATAACCCATTGTATATGTAATGATGTACTACATATTTTAGCAATAAAATTTACAGTAGGTCTTTCCCTAAAAAGGCACACGGTTCCGTTTCAAAGAAGAAAACGCATTATTCTCTGGAGAAGCTTAGCTACCACTTCCTGATTGCTTCGGCAGCAGATCTATCTAGTATGCGATTTTTTTTCAGTGTGTTGCTATTTATTGGTTATACCTTTTATTTTCCTAGCCTTCTCCATTTAAGTAGAAGAGAGGAGCACAAGTAGGATGACAAAAAGAGGTAAACAAAAACTGTTTGCAAACATCCCATCATCTCGGAGGAGGGAAGAGATAAAAATAAACTGTTTGCAAAAAATATTGGATTAAACAAGAATCTTAGGATGAACTATACTGCTCCCTCTGATCCATATTAGTTGTCAAAATATTACATGTATATAGACGCATGTTAGGCATAAATATTGTCATGGTGGTGTCACGGCAGATGCCATAGGATGGTTTAACTTGGTACCGATGGACGAAAAATGAACCGGAGGAGGGAGAACATGAAGGAAAACACGCACAAGTTACACAAGCACACGCAGATTTACCCAGGTTCGGAGCCCTCTTGCCGAGGTAAGACTCCTACTCCTGCTTTGTTGTATTAGCCGAGATAAGCAAGCTCTACAATGGCGCTCCTTGAGCTATATTCTTGAGGAGGAAGAAGAAGAAGAAGGGGTAACCCTAGATGCCTAAGTGCTCCGTCCCTTTCTACAAAGGGGTAAGGTTCTATTTATAGGCTGCCCATGTCACACTGACATGTGGGCTGAGTCTAACGTCATCTTCCTTGGGCCCCTCCGGGCATGCGGCTTGGTTCCCTCCCGATAGCACCGTAGGGGACACGACAATTTTACTTTTCCCTGGCACCCTGCAACAAGTACAACTATCCTCTGCCGGCTTCCGTCAGAGATTCTTTTTCGGTGCTTCTTTTGTGCAGTCATCTGGCACCGGTACGTAAGCGCTGACTGCTTTTCTGAGATAATGATGACGTTACTTTACTCTGCATCGCGTGGTCAGGATAAGACCGTTGAGAGATCTCGGCCATCGTCGAGATCAAGGTGCTCGTCCTTATCGTGCAAACTCATAAGACAAGATAGTCATGCCGGCATACGCCCGGGATGCCGGCTTAGCGTTAGTTTGACTTTACGATGCCGGCATGCATAACCATGCCGGCTTTACCTCCGTCATTTTAGATAGAGTTGTGTCGTCATGATCTTACCCGGGGTCATTCCCCCGACAAATACATCCATATTTGGACAAATCTGAGACAATTAATATGGGTTGGAGGGTATACATCCATTCCGGTATAACGTGCCCTGACACATCTTTAGATCAGACATGAATCTAATGGTATAATTTTTCTTTCTAATGGTATAATTTGTGTGATGTAAGAATCTTGTTAAATTAGTTAAATCTTTAAGGCCACTCCCAATGCATAACCCTTAGTGATGTCTCTTAGCTTACAATAAATGCAAAAAAAAAACATATCCCCAATGCATCGTATCGTAGAGGTGGTATCTAAAATAGCAGTTACTCCCTCCATTTCACAAAGGTTGACGTATTTTGTTTCGCTAAGACAAGGGTTTGACCAATAATAACTCTATTAATATGTGTGTTTACATACATGAAATTTATATCAATAAATTCGTCTTTAATTTTTTTTCTAATAATCATGATTTTGTATCATATATGTTACATATTAATAATGTAATTCTTGGTCAAAGCCTTGTTTTAACGAAACAAAATACGCCAACCTTTGTGAAATGGAGGGAGTATTTAATAGCTCTGTGAGAGAGAATTAATGACTTTATGTTAATTTACGTGAAGAGATGATCATCGCATAAGAAAAATTTCATCGATGCTATATCAGCAAAATGGTTAACATAAGATGCCAAAAGACAAGCATCCACAGTGGGCCTTAAAAAAAACTACAGACTCGGTACATTGTACATGCACGCCCCTGTCGTTCGGCCGAAACCACGCAGAAGCTTACGACGGAGAAGCAACTGCTACATGGTTGACCTGTGGTCCGCGAATTGCACGTCGAAGCTAAGGATCCCCAATCACCTGTATTCCGGACCCACGTCTCGTTTGGACCGCAATGTCAGTGGGCGTGAGTAGTAGGTCGGTTGGTAAGCCGTCCCTGGCCGGCCGTGCTGATAAATATCCTCAGCAAAGCCCTTTCCCTTTCGGTGTTCGCTTCGTTCGCACACATGAAAACTTTGTGAACACCACCATTAGCACAAGTTGCGCCCAAGCAAGCGAGAGAGGAGTTTGATTCGATGGAGCTGATGGAGGCAGCTGCGTCCGGCTTGGATCCTGCAGCTGCTCGATTGGCGGAGGCGCCGAAGCATCTCCGCTCGGCTTCTCGCGCCATGGAGGGACTTGCCGCCGAGATCCAATCGCGGGACGACCTATACGGGTGCGAGGAGGAGAGATGGGCGCCTAGCTGCCGCGGGAAGGTTGCCGGCCTCGAAGCGGAGGTTATGAAGGCCTATATGCTCAAGATCTGGTTCATCTCGGCCGGCGCCGGAAACAAGGTGCTGGCTCTGCAGGCAAGGGATGCTACCTACCTCATCGAGGACCTCGAGGACATGATCGACTACCGCAGGCTTCAGTCCAACCTCGCCAGGCGCGCCAAGGCACGTAGGCACCAATCCGACCTGCTCCGCGCTCTCATGTGTGGTTGGAAGCGGCTGATTGGTTGCCATGGGCCATCGTCTTCGAGTCCAAAAAGCATCATCAGGGGGATCAGTGTTGTGAATGAAGAAACTCGCAGGCTTGGCCAGCTGCTGGGCAACGGCGCTGGCCCGTCGTCCAATCCGGCCCCGCTTGACTCGGGCAGGGAAACTGGGCACACGGTGGTATCTCGGCGCCACAAGGAGCGGGGGGAGATTGTACAGATGCTCATCCAGCCGTGCCACAAGACTGTACCGGAGATGATTGTATGCATTGTTGGTATTGGAGGAATTGGGAAGACCACCCTCGCTCAGATGGTGTTTAACGATGCGAGAGTCGGGCAGCATTTTGATGTCAAATGTTGGGTTTCAGTTTCCAACAACAAAATGAACCTCACTGCAGAGATTTTAAGGTCGGCCCAACCAGCTTGGGATGGTTCTGCTGAGAAGATGGTGGATTTTGAAATGCTAAAGTCCGAGCTCCTTCGATTTGTTGCATCCAAGAGGTACCTCATTGTTCTAGATGATGTATGTAACAGCACCGATGAAATGCTGCTGGACATTCTCTCTGCTCTACGGTCTGCAGATATCGGGAGCAGAATTTTGGTGACTTCTCGTATGAATATGATGCCTTGCATGCTGGTTACATCGCAGCTGTACACCGTAAATCCACTAAATAGCGATGATTGCTGGGCTCTGCTCAAAGAACATGCTTTTCCGAGTAATAGCGAGGATGTCCATCCAGATCTGGAGCTGATTGGGAGGCAAATTGCTGCAAAAATTAATGGATCACCTTTGATTGCCAAGCTGGTAGGAGGGGTGCTGGGAGATACAAGGAGCAAAATTCACTGGATGAATATCATGGAAATAGCATTACAAGACGACACTATTTTCCCCGCTCTGCACTTGAGCTACAAGTACCTGCCGGCACACCTCAAGCGATGCTTCGTATATTGCAGTTTGTTTCCGCACGACTATAAGTTTGATCCCACACACTTGTCCCACCTCTGGATTGCCGAGGGTTTTGTTCAACCGCAAGGCAGAGCTGAAAAAAGGATGGAAGATGTAGCCAGAGAATATTTTGATGAGCTTCTTTCACGCTCATTCTTCCAGGAACTCAAGCTTGGACACAAGACATACTACTTGGTGCATGACTTGCTCCATGATCTTGCAAAGTCTGTTGCAGCAGAGGACTGCGTTCGTATCGAGGATGACATGAACTGTGACATCATGTTAACAGTGCGCCACCTGTCAGTCACCATGAACAGTCTACATGGTCTAACAAGTTTTGGCAGCCTTGAAAAGCTGCGCACCTTGTTAATTCAAAGATCACTTCCATTCTCTAATAGTTGCTTCCAACCAGATTTTGCTGTTGATTTAAAAAATCTTCTCTTGAAGTCTAAAAATTTGCGTGTTCTTGATCTCAGTGACTTTTGCTTAGAAGAGTTGCCCCGGTGCATTGGTGACTTATTGCACCTCCGTTACATATCTATCCATGGCTCCATACAGAGACTTCCTGAGTCGATTGGCAAGCTCCTGCAGCTGCAAACGTTACGCTTCATTGGGAAATGTTCCCTTAATAAGCTCCCTGCAAGCATTACTATGCTGGTCAATTTGCGGCACCTTGATATTGAAACAAAGTATACTGCAGGATTGGCAGGCATTGGTCAGTTAGCTAACCTGCAGGGATCACTTGAGCTCCATGTTGAGAAGAGGGAAGGGCATAAACTAGAAGAGCTGAGGAACATCAATGGTCTCCGTGGGTCACTCAAAATAAAGGGTCTAGAAAATGTTTCAAGCAATGAAGAAGCTCGCAAAGCTGAGTTGAATAAGAAAGAATATCTTAATACTCTGAATCTGGAATGGAGCTATGCTAGTAGAAATAACTCTCTTGCTGCTGATGCGAAGGTACTCGAAGGTCTACAGCCACACCAAGGCATACAGGTACTTCATATTAGAAGATATTGTGGCACCGAAGCTCCCAATTGGCTACAGTCATTGCGGCTGCTGTGTTCCTTGCACCTTATCAATTGTAGGAGTTTGGTCATCCTTCCTCCATTGGGGCTTTTGGGAACACTCAGGTATTTGCACATGAAGGAGTTGTGTGCAGTTGATCGAATTGGACATGAGTTTTATGGCACTGGTGATGTGGCATTTCCATCCCTAAGTGCCCTTGAGCTTGATGATTTCCCAAAGTTGCGTGAGTGGTCTGGAATAGAGGACAAAAACTCATTTCCATGCCTTGAAAGGTTAAGTCTAATGGATTGTCCAGAATTGATCAAAATTCCTTTGTTCCTCCCAACTACTCGCAAAATTACAATTGAGCGTACGCAATTGATACCACATATGAGGCTTGCCCCTTTTTCTCCAAGTTCAGAGATGCTTCAGCTGGATATTTGCACAAGTTCTGTCGTTCTCAAGAAATTACTGCATAAACATCATATAGAATCCATTGTAGTGCTAAACATAAGTGGTGCTGAACAGCTGCTTGTTGCTACTGAACAACTGGGATCTCTTATTTCTCTGCAAAGGCTTCAGTTTTCGCGGTGTGATCTTACTGACCAGACTTTAAGAAGCATTCTCCAGGATCTGCCTTGTTTGTCTGCTTTGGAAATAACAGACCTTCCTAACATAACATCATTTCCAGTATCAGGAGCACTCAAGTTCTTCACAGTGCTCACTGAGTTGTGCATTCGCAACTGCCAATCACTTTGTTCTCTATCCTCATTGCAGTGTTTTGATTCACTAAAATATCTGGTGATTGAGAGATGCCCTGAAATAACTGCAGCATCATTTCCAGTGAACTTTAGCAACCTTTCATCTCTTAAGGTGCTGAGGATATCTTACTGCTCAGAGCTCCGATCTTTGCCGGCATGTGGTCTCCCATCCTCACTAGAAACACTTCATATCATTGCGTGTCACCCAGAGCTGTCCAATCAATTGAGAAACAGGAAAGGACATTACTCTGAGAAGCTTGCAATTGTACCTAGCGTGTTGATTCAGTGATAAATATTTTGGAGGTATTATAAATATTGAACTGCAAAGGCTGCCTTACTTTTCTGTGATACTGTCATGCTCAATCTTGAGAGACATGTCTGATGGTAATCTATGTTTGCACGGTGCTGAAACTTTGGATGGAAGTTGTAGGACACAAGTTTGAACTTTGCAGTTATCACCTCGATTTGTGAGAGTCAAAGAAAATCCAGATCATCCTTGTGCTTTGGCAAATTTGCAAAAGAATGCACTGCACTTGTAGTAGCCCGCAATCATGTAAATGTAGCCGACTACTGGCTCGCTGCAATCTTCGTTTTTTTAGAATGGTACTTGCTGTATTTTTATTTCTGTATTGGTTATGTTCTCTGTAATTCGTGTACTCCCTCCGTCCAACAAAAGATGTCTCAGATTTATCAAAATTTGAATGTATGTAGGTATAACTTAGTGTATAGATGCATTCAAGTTGAAACATCTTTTGTTGGACGGAGCAAGTATCATATTTTATATTTGGGCTTGTGTAAAACCTTGGCCTTGCGAGGTGTTGTCATCGCTAAGTTGAGTGTTGCTCCTCCGAAGGCATTGAGGATCTTGTTCTTCAACTCACTTTTGTATCCTTGAGGTTTTGGCATGCGCTTTTGCAAACCAACCGAGTTATCAATCAACGTGTTGCTGTTGTTTTAGTGTTGGAGAAGTGTTCTCCATTTCTTTATAAGTAAATACGATGTTTTCTTTGTACTTCTCTTTTATCTTGTTGTGCCATGAAAGCACTTGCATACCATGACATTTTTTCCTATTCGTTATCTTGGGAACCCTTGAAAAATTAGCAAAGAGTGGAAAGGGATTGAGGACCAATTCAAGAATTAAGAAGCGATGCATCAACGACAACTTCGTGTTAGTTCAGCAAACAGCATGATACCTTAACCAACTTCGGGAAGTAGTTTGACAAGTTATTTTTGCGACTTTCAATTTTCCACTGCTACGGAGTATTTCTAATATGTTTGGGAGTGACTAATGGGGTTGAACTGAATAAATCGCCGGTTCTTGCAGGGGCGGGTGCGGTTTGTTGGGATTTATGGAACTATGGTATTATCTTTTTTTTTGCGGGGAAACTATGGTGTTATCTTTAACAATAAAAAAAGTTCAATTTTTTGCAGAGCATTTACATAGAAACCCATTGAATTCCAGTTTAGCTGGACGCCTGGAACATTCCAGTCCCAACAAACCAGAAAGCACGAGACCCTTATTATTGTTCAGAGAATCACCGTCCAGATATAACAGCATAGGTGGAAACCAGTATTCATCAAGGTAGTTCATGATATATCGCTCAGTCATTGAATCTAAATTACTCACTACATTGGGGAGGAGTAATCCAGGATGGCACTTCATTTGCAAAACATAATGTGTGTTATTTAAGATGAATATGTACCTTTGTCCCTTTTCCTGGAAAATTACTTGTGCACCTTCTTTGAGCTTGGACACCCAGCAATTGAACATTTCAGAGCAATGGTCAGAGTTGTAATCTCCAGAGTCAAGTATCACCTGCACCATATTTCTGTTGCAACAGAAAAATATTCCAGGACGCGTATGAGGACAATAGTTGCTGGATGAATGGTTGATTCTTTGCTGCTATGGATATTATTTGAAGTCCCCTGAATTGCTCCTTTCAAAGCATCTTATTAACAATGCATGTAACCTCATTAGATCTTCTGAAACTGAAGTCTTGTATATTGAACAGGACATCAACAAGTGCATCGAAAACAGTCAGCTGTTGTGAAATATGGCCATCAGACCATCTTGCATCGCTGAATGAACATGCAACCTCAAGGAGCTGCTCCAAACATTGCCCAGCAACCTCTGCAAAGCACTACATGATTCCCAACTCTGGTGATGTAATTCTCTCTTACTTAAACCAATAAGTTAGGTAGTGATTTTGAGCTTCATAACCCAAATCATCATTGCTTCGTTGTGTTATGAACGCGACAAGCAAGAACGAAAAAACGAAGAACGAAGAAGAAATCACAGCACAAGAACACACAGATTTAACGTGAAAAACCCTCTCAAACAACAAGAGTGGCGCCAGCCAGCGAAACTTCACTATACGGGAGTGTTTTACAACGCCCGGGGGATTTCACGAACTCAACTTGTGCGAACTCTACCCAAAACGGCGGCTTACAAGAGGTATATATAGCAGGAGCATTAGGGCAACTCAGATCCGTAACGGTCACACCGGAAGTTTTGGTTGGAGGCCGGAAGTTCCGCATATTTTTGAATATCCGGAAGTTCCGCAGCAAGTTCCGCAATTTTCCGAAAAGTAACAGAGAGCGACCGGAGGTTCGGCCAGAAATTGGGCTGGAACTTCCGGAAGTTCGGCCGGAACAGCCGATTCCTATGAATTTGGATCACATCCTACAAACTCCACCTTGATATAGCAAATTCCTCCTTGTAGCATGAACAACAACAACTCCTGAAACAAACAAAACACTTTTGGCGCCAACAGCCACTAAGGGCTAAACAGTTATACCGACTAAGCTTGAGCATAGCTCAAACTTAGCAATAGGAACATGCTTTGTCATCATATCAGCAGGATTATCATGAGTGCTGATCTTGCATACCTTCAATTTACCTTGTGCAACAACGTCGCGAACAAAATGGTACTTGACATAAATGTGCTTGGTTCTCTCATGGAGCATCTGATCCTTACTAAGGTAAATGGCACTTTAACTGTCACAAAACAGGTTAATGCAAGAAACATCTTGACAAAGCTCAGCATATAAACCCTTCAACCAAACAGATTCTTTGCAGACTTCAGCAATAGCCATATATTCTGTTTCGGTTGTAGATCGAGTAACAACTGGTTGCAGTGTTGCCTTCCAACTCACATCACATCCACCTACCGTGAACACATAACCTGTGAGGGATCTCCTCTTATCCAAGTCGGCAGCAAAATCTGAATCCAGATAGCCAGCGAGTCCCTCATCAGTCTTGCCAAACTTCAAGCAAGCATTGGATATGCCACGGAGGTACCTGAAAATCCACTGCACAACTTTCCAATGTTCTTTACCGGGATTAGGCATGTAACGACTGACCAAACTCATAGCATATGATAAATCAGGACGTGAACAAACCATGGCATACATCAAGGAACCAACAACACTAGAATAGGGAACTCGTGACACTCAATATCTTCATCAGAAGTAGGACATTGCAACGCTGACAACTTGAAATGAGAAGCAATAGAAGTACTAACACACTTTGCATCATGCATATTAAAACGGTGAAGTACTTTCTCAATCTAACTTTGCTGACTAAGAAATAGCAACCTAAATTTTCTGTCCCTTTTAATTTCCATACCTAAGATTTTCTTAGCAGCACCAAGATTCTTCATCTCAAATTCACTACCTAGTTGTGCCTTCAAAGTACTGATTACTTTCATGCTCTTGGCAGCAATTAACATATCATCAACATATAATAGCAAGTATATAGGTGATCCATCAACAAATTTAATGTAGACACAACTGTCATATTAAGATCTATTAAATCCACGTGAGATCATAAATGAATCAAACCTTTTATACCACTGTCTAGGAGATTGCTTCAAACCATAAAATGACTTCTTCAACTTACACACAAACTTCTCTTTACCAGGAACTATGAACCCTTTAGGTTGGTCCATGTATATTTCCTTCTCAAGCTCTCCATGCAAAAATGCAGTCTTCACATCTAACTGCTCAAGCTCAAGATCATGCATAGCAACAATACCAAAGAAAGTACGGATGGAACTATGCTTTACCACTGGAGAGAACACATCATTATAATCAATACCTGGTATTTGACTGAAACATTTTGCCACTAACCTTGCCTTAAACCTCATAGGCTCATTAGGAGACAGACCCTCCTTTCTCTTGAAAATTCATTTGCAGCGAACGGCCTTCTTTTGTTTAGGCAAGGGCACAACATCCCATGTGACATTCTTCTCAAGAGATTGCATCTCCTCTTGGATGGCAGACAACCACTTCACACGGTCACCGAAAACAACAGCTTCATTATATGTGGCCGGTTCACTATCATGCTCCACATGTTCTGCACAACTCAAAGCATAATAAACAAGATCACACTCTTCAATTAAACGTGGGCGTGGACCTTTATTCTTCTCTGGGCGGTCAGCTGCAATAGACCGTGTGGGTTGCTGCAAAACATGTGGTGAGGGTGGAACAATACCATCATTATTGTCATCATTGTTCCCATCATTACCATGATCAACCTGAGCATCATCGTTGTCAACAATTTCATCAACGTGATCCACCTGCACTTTAAGTCTCTCCTCTTCAATGCGAAAAGCATCAGTGGACAAAGTATCATGATACATAACTTTTTCATTAAAGACAACATTCCTGCTCAGCAAAATCTTTTTAGTTTCAGGATTCTACAACCTGAAAGTTTTAACTCCAGAACCATAGCCAAGAAAAATGCAATTAACAGCTCTAGGCTCTAGATTTCCATTATCAACGTGAGCTTAAGCGGTGCGACCGAAAACTCTCAACTGTGAATAATCAGCAAGTTTACCAGACCATACCTCAATGGGAGTTTTCTTATCAAGTGGAATAGAAGGTGACCTGTTTATGAGGTAGCATGCGGTGGAAGCTGCCTCAGCCCAAAAACGTCTGCCCAAACCTGCATTGGACAGCATGCAACGGGCCCTCGATATGATTGTTCTGTTCATGCGCTCAACCACGCCATTTTGCTGTGGAGTATGGGCAACCGTGTAGTGCCTAACCACACCATCATTGCTGCAAAACTCCTCAAACTCATCAGAAATAAATTCACCACCATTATCAGTACGCAAAATTTTTACTTTCCTTTCAGTTTGCTTTTCTACCATAGCTTTCCACTTCTTGAACGCACCAAAAACATCAGATTTATGTTTCAGAAAATAAGGCCAAACTTTTCTTGAGTAATCATCAATAATGGTAAGCATGTAATTAGCACCACCAATAGAAGTCTTACGGGAGGGTCCCCAAACATCAGCATGCACATAATCTAATATGCCTTTGGTGGTATGAACAGAAGAAACGAATTTAACCCTTTTGTGCTTACCATAGACACAGTGCTTACAAAACTCAAGTTTACTCAAGTTGCAGCCATTGATCAGCTCTCTCTTGACCAACTCTACCATCCCATGTTCACTCATATGCCGAAGACGCATATGCCACAGATTCGTATTTGCACAATCATCGGAATCATTAGGTGTAATAGCAACAGCAAAACCAGGCAAAGTGCTACCTCTAAGAACATATAATTTGCCAGAATTCATATCACCTATCATGTGAATGAGAGAACTTCTAGATACCTTCAGAAGTCTACGCCCTCCGGCGTACTTGTACCCGTCACAATCCATAGTACTAAGTGAGATCAAATTTCTTGCCATGCTTAGTATGTGCTTCACTTCTTTCAACGTGCGTGTCATGCCATCATGGGTCTTGATCTGAACGGACCCAACGCCAACAATATGACAAGGATTGTCATTCCCCACACGCACAAAATCTCCAGTCTGCACAGACTCATAAGAACTGAACCAATCCTTGTTACAACAAATATGAAAGGAACATGTTGTATCAAGAATCCATTCATCATCACGGGAAATACGAGCAGCAAGAACAGCGAGGCATTCACCCTCAGAGCTGTCGGTGGAAACGACAGCGGCCTTACCAGTACCATCGGACTTATCTTTCAGTTTGTAGGTACCGTTCCTTTTCTCCTTGTTCTGCAGTTTATAACAATCTTCAATGACATGATTATTTTTCTTACAATACCTGCAGAACTTATCTTTTCCACGGGACTTTGAACGAGCTTTTCCGTCCCGGCTCTTATCTCGGTTGCCATAGTTGTTGTTCCTCTGCTCGGTCCCGCCACGAACTTACAGAGCTTTTGCCTTTGACGACGACCCATCGGTCTGCACCATAGACTTCATCTTTTCTTTCTCTCTAAGTGCTTCTAAAACCTCATTAAGGGTTAGAGAGTCATGGCTATAAAGAATTGAATCGCAGAAATTTGTATAGGAACTAGGCAACGAGCATAAAAGTAAGATGGCTACATCCTCATCATCATACTTAACCTCCAAAGCTTGCAAGTCAAAAACTATCTCTCGAAAAACAGTTATATGAGATATTACCGATCCACCTTCTTGCAGCTTATGGGTAAACAACTTCATCTTTACATTGTAACATCCCGAGACAAACCATTTTCTTTTTAAGCCCTTTTGGACTGTTTTGTAATTTAAATTGTTGTCATCATCTGTCATGCTCATGTCATCATAATTATTTTGCCATGTCATTAGCATCATGTCGCATGAAATAATTATTCGTTTGCACGAAATGTCACTTCTTTTGTGTTGTCGTGTGTTTGTGATTTGTTGTGTTTGCTAAAGCCTAAAACTATTTTGTACAAATCCTAATTTGAGTCCGACAAATTATTTCCGGGTTTAATTAGATCTAGCCTCTTGTCTCTTGCCTTATTGCAAAAATCTAAAATTGCAAAAACTCTATTTTTGTTTGAGGCTTTTGTTGGCCCAAAAGCCCACCTAGCAAAACCCTAACCCTAGCTATTTAATCCCCTCCTCTCTTTTTCTTTTTCTTTCTTTCTTTTTTTTCTCTTCCTCCTGGCCGCCGCTGCAGCTTGCTTCTCCCATTTTCTTCTTCTTCCTCCCGACGCCTTCTCCCTGCTGCTCCCTCCTCCCTTGAGCTCCCTAGGCGCCTCCCTCCTCCTAGTGCCCTCCCTCACGAGCTCCTCTCCTGGCGCCCTCCTCTCCTCCCCTGCTGCTCCACCTCGACAGCGTCGCCCCCTCGCCTGCTGTGGCCTCACGCTCGGTGCCGCCCGTCACCACGCCGCTCTTCCTCTCTCCCGAGCTCCCTCGCGCTCGCGCCTCCCCTTCCCCGTGCCGCCCGACGCCACCACGCCGCCGAGCTCCCTCGCGCGCCTCCCTCTCTCCCGTGCTGTCTCCCCGCAACCACCGCGCCTCCTCCTGCCGAGCGCGCCAAGCCGCCTCCCCGTCGCCCGCGTCCGCCCCGCCGGCGACCGCCTCCACGCACACCAGCCTCCTCTGCCTCCAGCCCGCAGGCCCAGCCGAGCCTTCTCCTTGGCCCATCTCCAAGCCCAGCAAGACAAGCAGGCTCGTGCCCTCTGTCCCCTGTTGTCTTATCTTTCTTTTTCCTGAAATCGCTGCCTGACGTGTGGGCCCTGCTGGTCAGCGCCTTCGTGTGCTTGCTGCTGTGCTACTGCTGCCGCTGCTCGCTGTCGTGTTATCGCTGCTCCGCGAGTGCTTCGCCGTGTCGCTGCCCAATTCTTCTTGTGTGCCGTGAAGACCAAAGAATCTTCGAGCCGATGCCGTGAACCACTACTTGGACTACGGGGTCTACAACGCCTACGTGTACAACTACTTCCTCTACGACGACTACTTCGTCTACATCACGACGCCGCAACGAGTCCAAGGTATAACGAGCGACCGTCCCGTGAGCCGACCGTCCTTTGCCGTAGACCCGTAGGTTGTGACCGATATATTCATGTGTTGTATGAGATGCCCGTGATTGTACCGATAGTATCGATAGTTGCAGGTACCCTGTTTTCCATTAGTGTGTGCAACCCCGACCTTGTCGGTTCTTTGTGCTATTCTTGTTAAATCAAGTGTTGCACCTATCATGTCCAAATCATGCAAACTTGATATGTAAATTGATCAGAAAAATGCAAGAAATATTAATATGGCATTCTCATTCATGTTTCAGCAACTGTAACCTACTGTTTGGTATAAAAAACCTTACCTCTTGCTTATGGAGTTGGAATTCCATTGCTTTAGGAATTCCAATCCATTTAATATGATTAGTTTATCATCTACTCACTTGCTGTTAAGATGTCATGCATCATCCTTTGATTGCGCATTTAACATTACCATGAGTATCTTGTATGCTTATATTTTCCTTCTATGTGGCGTATTTGCTTCTTCCTCGCTAGTCTTCGATTCCTACGATGACGACTACACTTGTGTTCTTCTTTCAGGATTCTTGCTCAATTTCGGGCAATTGAGTACTCCAGACAAGCAGCCCTTCCTTGATCATGTTGATTACACCTATTGCCTCTCCCTTAATCTTGCATTAAGATATGATCTCAGTCTTGTCACGATGCCATTAGGATTGCATAGCTTATTAGCCAGCTCCACTTATTGCCTTATGTCTTGTTACTTGTCCTATTACCATGTCACATGTTTGCTTGTTGCCCTAGTTCTTGGTCATTAGATGTCATGCTTAGTTGCAAGTCTAGTGTCCTTATATCTGGGATTCCACAATTGCTACATCCACATACTATTTCCAGTATTTTAAATTGCAATTATTAAACTATGATATGATATTAAACTGTAACAAGGCAACGATGGGAGTTCGTGCTCTAACGCATTGGTGTTTTGTTCCATTGGTGCCGACCTAAGTACTGAGTTCTCGTTTTCGTCGACTCAAGAAACTTCGCGCTAACCGCTCATGGGAGAATATATGGGTTCCCCCTCGGCTTAGTACTCGTTTCATAGTTCTTCCAGGGGCCACATAGTTCGGGCGTTCCATTTGGCATTTGCATTGCATGCACAAAGATATTCGTGGAGATTTGTTGGTGACTTTGCATTCATATAGGACTACGGCACACGTCTAGAGTGGTCATTCTGCGGACACTGAACCACTACCAGCTGTTCCCGCAACTCTTGAGTCCGTACAACGCTTCGGCCGGGCTCTTGTTTCGGATTAGACTCAGTTGGGTGGTCCCCTGGATTAGTTGTGGGGCTTGGAAATGTCGTGCCGCCCAATCCTGCCGACACACCTTTTTGTGTGTTCCTACTCGAGTGGCAATAAGGGTTGGACGAAGGTATACGGGTAAATTGGCACACCCCGTAGGGATAAATCTTTCGGAAAGCCGTGTCCGCGGTTATGGATGACTTGGTTGGTCATTACTTGATCATAGAGAACTTAACCAACTTAATCTCAACAACTTGAATAGTAATTAGGGATTATTCATGGATATGCTTAAACTGCTTAAGTGTGAGTGTCCTTTGGATTGCTTCCTCACAGGGTGTTGAGGGGGTGATGTGAGGATTGTGTTGTTTGGTGTCTAGTAAATAGATTAATCACGTTCACCTGGTAGACGCTTCTCATCCTCTCATTAGACGTTGTTATTAGAGTATCTCTCCAGATATTGTTGCTACTGCATAACCCCACTTTACCCTCCTTTGAGACTTGTTGCATACTAGCATGGATCTCCCTGTAAGTCTTGCGAGTACTTTGTACTCAGTTGCTTTGCAACGTTGTTTTCTTCAGAGGTTCCAGCAGAGCAGGTGAGCCGCTAGCTTCTTCGTGGGGCACGACGTTGTATTCGATGTTTAGCCAGGAGATCAGGATCAGGGTTCTGAGACTCGTGGCAGGTTTCCTTCCAGCTTCCAGCCTCTTCAGGCCATGCTGTACTCTTGTCCGTACTCGGGCATAATTCAACTTCCGCTGATGTAATGATGTAATGTTGGGACATGTGTTCTCTCTTTGTAATACTCCCTCCGTCCTAGTATACCAGGCGCCTTATTTGAACTCTACAGTCCCTATGTACCAGGCGTAGTACAGAGCTTGGCCTCCTCCTCCCCAAGTTACCCTCTGCTTGTACTAAACAATCTGTAAAAAAATACTACTTTTCCATCCACTGGCCACTCCTGACGCCTGTGCCCCGAATTCATTGGCCGGCATGCCAAACGAGGTAAATAGTCTGACCATGGGTGCTAGTTTAAGCAGGGTAGAAATGGAATTTCTCCACACTGCATGCCTCCTGTTCTGACGTTCTTGGTATCTCTGAGATTTCTAAAACGCCTGGTATATTAGGACGGAGGGAGTAATTGTTATTCTGCTCCTTGTATGAGCTTTGTAATTACTCTCTTCTGTAGAGTTTTGGTAATGATATTCATGTTGCAAAATCCTGCGATGAGCACATTAATGCATGTATGTATTGAAGTGTTTATCGTAGGTTAAGAACCTGAGGCTTGAATTATGCAAAGGTTAGCAGTTTTGGGCTACATTGTATAATTCCGGTCCTGGAGTCTTACATACATGCATCTTACTGGTTAGATCTTTAGACATGCAGATCGATTCCAGTTTCAGCCACAAGGCTGCTGCGGATTTCTCCTCCAACACTTCCTGCAAAATATTATTGGATAGATGAAGTTGAATCAATGACAAAGCCTTACGATCTTTGCGTTTCTCTTTGGTAGTCCACTCCTTTTCATCCTTCTTGCCGAAGGAATCAAACACTTCATCCAGATCTGAAGTTTGGGCGAGAATCGCCCGCATCTTCACTTGCCACAACGAGAATTGTGTGGTGTAGTCCAGCTGCGGCAGATCGAACTTCAAGGTAGACATGTCGCAAATTCTAGGCAGAACCTGGGGCTCTGATACCACTTGTTATGAATGTGACAAGCAAGAACGAAGAACGAAAAAGAAATCACAGCACAAGGATACACGGATTTAATGTGGAAAACCCTCTCAAACAACGAGAGGGAAAAACCACGGGCGTCAGCCAGTGAAACTTCACTATATGAGAGTGTTTTACAACACCAGGGAGATTTCACGAACTCAACTCGTGCAAACTCTACCCAAAACGGCGGCTTACAAGAGGTATATATAGCAGGAGCATTAGGGCAACTCAGATCCGTAACGGTCACACCGGAAGTTTTGGTTGGAGGCCGGAAGTTCCGCAGCAAGTTCCGCAATTTCTCGAAAAGTAACAGAGAGCGACCGGAGGTTCGGCCGGAAGTTGGGCCGGAAGTTGGGCTGGAACTTCCGACGCCTGGAATGGCCGGAAGTTCGGCCGAAACATCCGGTTCCTTTGAATTTGTATCACATCCAACACATTGGTCAAAGTACAAGGACCTGGAAAGGCTTCTGTGCCAGCCTTGAGGATCCATGGGTTCTCAAGTATATCACATAGTCTGTAATATGGACAATATTCAAACTTCAGAATTTACCACAAAATGTACAAATGTTTTTTGAAAGTTTCACAGAAATCATAAAGCACCGTAAAAACTACTCCCTCCGATCCATAAAAAGTGTTGCTCATTTTGTACTAAGTGGGCTACACTATTTATGGATCGGAGGGAGTACTATCCTTGCCGAGAACATCAATTCACCTACACATTGCATGGTCTGTCCCAAGAAACAACATAATGTAAAGACAAACGGAACCGAATTAATGGGAAGATCTTCACATACTCTGGAATGCAACAATATATGTTTCCATAACTATTTGAAGCACAAAATGGTAAAATAATTGAAACAAAAGCAGTCTGGTAACAATTCGCACTATCATGTTTCCACCAGTGGGAAGGGGAAACCCATGGCAGACCCCACTGCAAGTTTACCTTATGTGCTATGAGTGTTGCAACTTGCAAGTTATAAAATTAAATCTCAAAAATTAATTGTACTTGTTGGTCTTGTACCACTCTGACAAAAGGGGTCTTCATGCTGGTCACTTCCTCTAGATTACTGGTTGACAAGATTACATCATCTGTGAAGAAGGGTGTTATCCAGTCCAGATGTCAGAAAAAATCAACCCTGGACTGTAGACAGTGCAACCTTTGGAATTGGGAGTGGCAACCAGATCAGATGATCAGTGAGTTAATAGACGAATACGTAATCAGACAGAAAGAATAAAGGATTGGTGGCTGTGGCAAACCAGTAGAATCCAATAACAATAACAATAACAATAAGCTTGGGAGGCGGAGTGGCGGGATTCTCCAAATCTTGGTGGCAGCAAGTCTCCGGAGAAACCAAATGATTTAGGTCGTTTCCCAACAGGGGATTACTGACGAAGGCATTGTCTTCTCATATGCTCCCTCCGTTTCTAAAGTACTTGTCGTAGTTTTAACGCAGATTTGCACTAAAACCCACAAGTATTTAGTATTTAGGAATGGAGGAGGGAGTATCTTTCACCGACATTAATGGCCCACATGCCATATGTTTCCCCGGCGTCCAGCAGCGGGTCCAGCCTCGGGCTCGCCGGCCCAAGCAGGTTCAGCAGCGGGTGGTCCGTGTTGGTCACGGCGGGCAGGAAGAGGCGGCAGAGCACGTTGCACATGTCCCTCGCCAGGAACGCTGTCGCCGGGGACTCCAGCTCCGACCGTGTCAGCTGCTCCGATTGCCCAGCGTCAACCACTCCACGCTGCAGCTGCCGTGGCCTTCCCCGGCCGGACACGATCTCGGGCGCCAGGTACTCGATCGTGCGTGCCCACGCAGGCCATGGAGCGCAGGTCCACCGGCTCCGCGACGATAGAACTACACGATGCAGGAAGGGAGGACGCAGCTCCGACCTCCGAGAGGAACCCCGGCATGAGCAGGATGTACCCGACGATGTTTATGGGGTCTAGCAGCCCCGAGCCATGTGGTGCGCAAGGTTGCCGCCGGCGATGAACACCCGGAGCGCGTCGGCGAGCCACAGGTTGGCTGAGGCTCCGGAGACGAGCTGGTCGCGGAACCAGAGGAGGGCGGCGGGGAAGCGGTGCTCCGGCGCGAGGCGGTAGTCGAAGGAGACTGAGAGGATGAACGTCAAGGTGATTCGGCCGCCGTAGAAGAGGAAGAGGAGGAACGGAGCCTACTGATGGTGCCTGTGTTGTGCTCGACGAAATGCTTGGCCATGGCTTACAAAGACGATGGAGAGGGATGGCGGGTTCTCATAGTAACAGATTTTTCAGTCAACAAATCAAGCATTGACCACTGCCACATCAGCAAATCCCGGTGTAGACGTGGATGCGAGTAATGGCCGGGAACAGGCAAGTATTGACCGGGAATGTGAGTTCAGTCTCTGATTTCAGGGATTGGTTCAAGGTTGGATTTAGATCACGTCTACAAACTCAAGGTTTTCTCTCTCTTTTATTTACTCCCCTCCCCCTCTCTTCGGGTTTTTTTTCTCTCTTTTATTTACTCCCCTCCCCCTCTCTTCGGTCTCTTAGGAGTCCGCTTTGTACAGTTTCACTCAAACGACCGTTTTTTTTAAAAAAACTTAAGGTTTAATATAGATTTTACTCTTCATTGTATCCTAACAAATATCATTTCTCGCACAAATGAATAGTCATCACCCTCATGTCTGTATATCCTTTTTTTTCTCATGTGGCTCCCTTGCCGCCCGCAACATGTAAGGTCATCTCTGAAAGCGAATGATTCTTCCATCTCAAAAACAGGAAAATAAATAATGCCAAGGATTCCGATGACGGAAAGGTCGCTTTGCCCCAGCAGTTTGTGGACACATGAACGCAGCCAGAAGAATCACCTTTTTTTCGCTGCGTGAGGCGATGAGAAGCATCCTCAGCTCTGCCACCGCCGGTTGGCTGCTGCCAAGATGCAAATGGTCTACTGTCGTGGCATTGCATCAGAGCATATAGTTTTAAGTTTTTCGAAAGGAATATTGTACTCTCTCCGTTTTCGACATAAGTGATGTGGATTTGTATAAGAATCTATACAAATCCGCGTCACTTATTTTGGTACCGACGGAGTATATTATTTTATAAGAGGGTGGTGTTCTAGAAATATGTAGATAATTAATGTTTGCCATTACTGTACTGCATAGGATTAGCTTGCAACGTAAGCATTAAATGCTGCCCTATTCATACCAAATTTATTTTCTATTATTATTATTATTATTGCATGAGAGATCTTCATTATTCCCTCCGATCCATATTACTTGTCGAAATATTACATTCATCTAGACGCTTTTTAAACATGGATGCATCCATATTTGTGCAAATTTGAGACAAGTAATATGGGTCGGAGGCAGTACTAAATTAAAAAGGTTCACATGAAGACCAAACCAACTGGCACGTATGGGCTCACTCGAAACAGATAACCTAGCTATAACACGGATAAAACACACGAAACTAAACAAGAGACTAGAGAACAAGACTCTCTCTAGTACATCTCAAACCTGAAGATAAACTGTCTTGGTCAAAACAAAACAAAAACTGAAGATAAACTTAGCCAAAGCACTCAAGGAAATCTTGACGGCCAAAACTAGTCTCTGTTCGACTCTGCCGTTCCGTCATCCGAGATCGAGATCCCCATACACAAGTTAAGGGTAGGCACCAGCGCCGCTCGCACTGACCTGACATGATACCTAGTAGGATCCATCTTCTTCCCAGCTAACATGGCATCGATGGAGTAGAGAGGGCCGGGTATCCTCCCCCAACCTCCTCGCGAACAGGGACAACTCATAGGTGAGACGCAGAGAGAGATCTATTGCCACCATGCTGTCCTCGCGACCAATCATGGGCCTACGATTGCCTGGGAGACATACTGTCTCCAAACCCTATGTACTGGTTAGATTCCTTGTTTTCTAATCTCTCACCGTGGAATTTGATTTGGAGCTTCAAAACTGGTTTCACGTTGTTTTTAAGGCGTGGTTTGATTTTCTACACGTGAATCAGCGAGACAGCAAGGTTGAGAACCGTCAAATCCTAGAACGTGCCTTTTTGATTGGTAAATACTCGATCTTGCCTTTTCTGTAATCTCATATAACTTTTCCAAAGATTTAGGATCGACGTGGCTTGATAAAATCGATTGTCAGAAGTAAATCCATCCCATATCATATTGTCATGTCTAGCCCAGTGTGTAGAGAAGAAGAAAAAAACATAGATTCGACACATGTGAGGATCCACTGAGCATGCAACTGGTGTAGGTGTAGCATTATCTGTAGATAAAAGAGAAAAATATATTTTCAACCCTAAATCTATATAAAAAGATGAAGCCTAACCTCCTAATCTTTGGAATCGGAATAGTTGTTTTACACAGCGGAAAAAGAGGGGACGACGCTGATTAGGTTTTCTCATTACACTATGGAACCTGGATCCACTTGTCATATCTATCTACATCCTCGACCTCTCTCTTCCTAGTCTCAAATCAGTCGATCTCAATGTTCATTGGAAGATGACCAAGGTTGAGATGTATTGGGTTTCTATAGGATTCCTGGATGCATTAACGCTACTTATTTAGAGCACAAGGTTGCAACAAACTAGCTCAAATAATAGCCATTGTCATCAGTTTAAATCCAAGAATAATGATCACATGTTGCAGTTTAGGTTGACGACACCAGCAGGCATGCCAGGGGTCGATGCCCAACCAGTACATGGTTGACTTCTGTGCCGAGCCTCGCGGGCCCCACACACAGTCCGATAGGCCTGGGCGTTCGGTCAAAACCGAATTTTCGGTTTTTTATTTCGGTTTTTTTTATAATCCGGTTAGCAGCACAGCTACCCAAATTTAGTACCTGAAATTGCAAAACCGAAAATTTGGTTAATCGAAAATTCGGTTTCGGTTTTCGGTTTACACCGAATTTTCTGTGTACCACATACACAGTACAGAACTGCACGTATTCAACAGAAATTTCGACAGCACAACGACGCAAAACAGCATATTTTCTCAATTCAACGGTTCACAATTAGTAACTAGTAATATGTGCATGACCAACAACACTCAACAGCTAGAAAAAACGAAAATAAGTACTCAAACATTGGCACTTCGGCGGCCAGCAGCAAGCAACATTAGTTCATTACAGCAAGCCCCAACAAACACACAGCCAAAAGGAAATAGGTTTCAACTTCCCAAGTTCCAACAGCAGCCAGCATATGAGCACGCAGCACTGCAGCAGCTTCCTTGCGTAAATTTAAGATGCTGGAGATGGCTTGTTAACACTGACACCACTCACAGACTTGCTACTGCCAGCTTGGGAGTGGGAGGCCTTCGACTTCGACTTGGATGAATTTGCACCACCAAACTCTTCTATTAGTTCTGAAAATTAATATAATGAGCATGTAAGTAGCATAAAAAATTACAAAGATAGCTATACAACATGTTTATAAAAAATACATTAACAAAACAGTGCCTTTTTCCAATTTTACTAATTCTCCTGCATCTTCTTCAATATTGATGGGAGTAGAACGCCTTAGCCAATCTTGGGTGCAAACTAGGACTTGGACCATGAATGGTGTAAGTGAGGATCTAAAATCATCTAGGACACGTCCACTAGTGCTAAATGCTGACTCCGATGCAACGGTTGATACCGGAATTGCTAAGACATCACGAGCAATTCTTGCCAACGTTGGAAACCTAGAAGCATTCACCTTCCACCATGCAAGAATATCAAATTTCATATTGTCATCTTCATTATCTTCTTGTAGGTATTTTTCAATTTCAGATTTGCTAGTGCTGATTTCTCCACCAACCTTCAACTTCTTTGCAATCCGGGACTGCATCCTCTTTCCTTCCCTTTGTTGAGATGCTTCAGTTTGAGTGTCTCCAACTTGCTTACTTGCATCACTTGGGGAATATAGAGCCGTGTACTCTTGAAACAAAGCAATCAAACCACTATTCACCGCATCCCAAACTTTTTTCCCATTTACCTCACCAAACATTTCCACAATGGCTAATTTTGTGTAATTGGATAGCTTGTATCTTGGATCAAGAATAGCTGCAATAAAGATTAGCATGTTCATGTTCTCCTCTTCCTTTTTCTTCCCTTTCCCCTTTAAGTCATTCTCCATCTGGTTATCATTCCAATTACCCCAATATTTGTCATACTTTTCTTGCATCCTCGTAGCCATTGCCATTCTCAACAAATCTTCACTATCAGCCCATTCTTGCAACAATACTTTAACTTCACCAATGTCATTGAAAAATTCATTGGATGTCACACGTAGTGTGGCGGAAACACTAAGTGTGAGGTCATAAAAATGACCAAGAAATTCTGCCATTTTCTTGGCATTCTCCCAATCAGCCTCTTCTGGATGTCCCGGCTCTTTCTCACCATTCAAGTCCTGCTTATACTGTGGGTCGTCGACCTCATACCTTGAGAACACTTTTTCATACAAGATTGCTGTTTTCAACATTAGATATGTGGAATTCCACCTGGTGCATACATCTAAGTTCAAGAATGCTTCGGTGTCCAACTTTTCCAACTCCGCAAGCTTCTTAAAGGCTTTCAACCTTGCTGGCCCATTTCTAATAAATCTCACTGCAGCCCGCACACGCTTCACAGAAATGTCCAACTCTTTTAGACCATCCGAAACAATCAGATTTATTATATGGGCAGCACACCTCATGTGCAGATGTTTACCTTCAGCAATGCTTGTTTTCGATTTATTCATTTTCTTCCTTATGAAATTTATACCACCATCGTTAGAGCTAGCAGTATCAACGGTTATTGTCATAACCTTATCTAAGCCCCACTCCATTAAGCATTGCTCCAAGGCTTTTCCAATGTCCTCGCCCTTATGACCTTTTACTAGGAAAAAACTAATGACTTTCTCATGCAACTTCCAATCAGGATCAATGAAAGGTGCTTTCACTGTCATATAACTATCTTGTTGCTGAGAAGTCCAACAATCGGTAGTGAGGCACACTCTTTCACATGATTGCTTCAAAAAAAGTTTTAGCTTGGCTCTCTCTTCAAAGTAAATGCGAACAACATCCCTAGTGATGGTTCTTCTAGATGGCATAGAGAAGCGTGGACAATCTATTGACATCATTTTTCTAAAACCCGCCTTTTCAACACATGCAAATGGAAGCTCATCCTCTATCACCGTTTCAGCAATTGCTCTCCTAATTGCTTCAGGATCAAATTTATGCACTACTGGACTCTCTCCTTGACTTATTTGCAAAGTACTTTGATTTGTGTTGTTCTCAGGATTATACTTGCAAGTGGAAAGATGGCTTTTAAGAGCAGATGTACCGCTTTTATCCGGACAAGCCTTGATGCATCAGTTGCAGTAGTTGCACTTTCCTTGAGTGAGATGACCATCAACTAACACGTCCTTGAAGTGATTCCAACACTCTGCTCTCTTCGCCATTTGTTTTCTTTTAGGCTGTGTCTCTTGCTTCTCCTCCTTCCCTTCTTTCTCTTTCTTATTCCTTTCTTCCCCCTCAATCTTCCTTTCTTCTTCCCCATGAACACGCATCTCCTCTTCGGTCATATCCCAATCATAATCTTTAGGATCAGGAGCAGGCATCTACACCAGCAAGCAATCCGGCATAAACATAAGTTGAATTCAGTTAACACCTACCTAACTAGGCCACCTATACTTAACACTAATCCATGTCAAATTGTGCATTCATAAGATTGAGGTCAATACTTACATTGACCGATTGGAGTGATGTCTGACGGTGTGCCATGGTTGACATCGGGATAGGAGTGACGGTCTGACCTGACGGGGACAGCGCCACCGGCGTCTTCTGGTCTGGCGGTCGAGGTGGAGAGGAGAGGCGGAGAAGAGGCCGGCGTCACCGCGTCCGCGTCAGGCCAGGCGGCGGCGAGTCCTGAGCGAGAGCCGAGAGGGAGAGGCGTCGGGCGTGCGTGGCGTCTGGCGTGCAGCGTGCAGGCGTGCGTGGGTAGTTAGGTTTAGGAGTTGGGCTAGGGCGCTGGGCACTTGGCCACTGGGCCAAGCCCAAGGCCAGGCGCTGCGGTGAGGTGCAGGTGCTGCTAGCCTTCGGTTAACTCGGTTAACCGGCCAATTAACCGAACCGAACCGAATGTATTCGGTTAGCTGCAGCAGGAACTGAAAAATACTGCCAGCCCGGAAAAAACCGAGATTTTGGTTTGTTCGGTTTCGGTTCCGGTTCTGGTTTTCGGTTTCCGGTTTTTATGCCCAGGCCTACACTCCGATGCCTTGTGGCTCCTCCCAACCGTTCCACATGTTGGCTTCGATCGTAGAAAGGGGCCGAGGGAGTACAACGTGTCGGTGGTGGCACGTGAGCATCTCTAGCAGATTCTGTATATCGGACCCTGAAAAAAAATCACAAGTTTACGGTTTCGGCTGAAAAAAGACTAGAACAGAGTCCGTATATTTGCAAAATCCGCAAAACAAATTATGAATCAACGGAATACTACCGCCCAACACACTATATCTCCAGCGTCCCAGGCGACCCGAATAGCATCGCTTATTCTTGAAAAACATGCCAGAGAAACACAGACCGCAAACAAGACTTTTAGCCTTTAAGATGGCGGATGATCATTGATTATTATTATTAGCAAGGTTAGGATCTGAATTTATAGGAATTTTGTCTAAGATAGCTTCTTCTCTTGCCTCTTAAGTGCGATAGCAAATTGACATATCAAAATGCATTACATGTGATCTTGTAACGTTCTGTGTACCACAGTACCGAATCAAGAAATTAGATGAAACACCATCGTGTCATGTCCCACGACATGTCAAGTCATCGTGTCAAGAAATCAGATGAAACACCATCGAATCAACAAATCAGATGAAATACGACCGAACCGAATCAAGAAATTTAGACATATCAAGAATGCATTGCCACTAGTACAAAAAAGGCCATCAGTGGTGAATGGGCAGCCCGCCACTAACTTATGGCCACTGATAGCGTCCCTATCAGTGTCAGGTGCAAGGCATGCTAATAATAGCGTGGCTATCAGTGTCGGTCAGGGCACACCCGCCGCTGACATCTTTTGCCAACAATGGCGGTCTGTGCACACCCGACACTGATGGATATTTAGAAATTAAAAAATAATAATTATAAATTATTTATATACACTGTGCATGCAATTATTTATTCCATATATAATTCTTAGATCAAATTTAACAGATGAATCACTACAGCGATACACACAAATTGGTACAAAAATTACAAACATCCAGCTTTGTTGAATCTCAAATCAAAAACAAAACATAAACTCAAGCTCCATCTTGTTCAACTTCAACGGCAGCCTCAATCTCATCCGCTCCAACTTCAACAGCAGCCAACTTGTCCATCTTGAGCTACAAAAATATGAATCAAGATAATTGAAGTAACATCAGGAGAGAGGGGGAGGGACAGCCTGGCCTAGCTTGGATGAACTCGATCGAGCTCCATCATGTCCAACTTCGATAGCAGCCACACCCGTTGCAGGCGGCGGCCGGAGCAGACCAGCGGAGGGCAGCAGGAGCAGCGAAGGCTCCACGACCCCGACAACATGCAAGAGACAAAGAGAGAGTGAGAAAACCGATAAGAGGGAACGAGAGAGAACTGAGGTGGGGGGCGGGGGGCGGGGGGGGGGGGGGACAACCTGCAGAACTGGGACACCATGGCGGCTGACTGGCGACGGCAAGGACTGGAAGGTGTCGTCGGAGTAGGGGAGGAGACCACCACCGAGTCGGACCAAGGGTGGCCAGATCCACGGGCGCCCTGCCTCGACCTCCTCCAGCAGCAAGGGAAGGTGGAGCCACCGCCGGATCCCGACCAAGGATGGCCGGATCTGGTGGCAAGAGGGCGGCGGCTAGCAGTGTAGCACGGCCATGGCGGAGCCCCGCGCACACGCGAAGCAGGGAAGAGGAGGGGGAAAGGAGGCCGGCTTGTGGCAGGTAAGAGTAGGGGCGGCGCCCGCGAGGGAGTAGGGAGGAGGCTGGCTCGTCGGGCTTGGGAGAAAAGATGGAAGGGGAGAGGAGTTCGGGTGGATAAGAGAAGAAAGGGGAAAGGCGGCTGAGAGGGGGAGGAGGGGAGATGAGTAGATAACTAGGGTTTCGGGTAGCATATATAAGCAGGAACAGGTTGTTGGGCCTTAGATGGGTTGGGCCCAATTGCCCAAAACAGCATTGGTGTCGTGTTTTATAACTAAACCCGCCACTGATGGGTCCAAATATGATTTGTTTTTTCATTTGGAAAATGAAAAAACATTCTTTTAAACCAAACATTTGTAAATATCTTTGGCAATATTGTTTGCCATGACAAGATGCAACTCTGTGCAAAAATTGGATCCAATATCATGAAACATGGCATAGAAACATGTCATTTGGCTTGAAAGCAATAAACGTTTATACGTGATAGTCCATTTTGTGAAGGATTTTTTTGAACAGTTTTCAAACTTCAAGTTTATCATTTTTCCTCGTATCTAGTACACATAAAATGACTCCATGTCGAAGAACTAACTTTTTTGACATTTTATTCATATTTTTTTGACTTTTCTCAAGATGGGGTGAAAATTGTCAGTACATCTTTCCATAGCAAGGTGTTGAATATATCAACACCCTCTATAAATATTACTTAATTCTTACTTTGGTACCTTAAAATGACTCTTGGAATTTTTTTGGAACGAACTATCACACACTTGTAGTTCAAAATTGAATTACTTTTGGGAAATACCTAGAAATTCATTTAAATGAGAAAAAGTAACTATAAGGCTAGAAAATTCACAATATTTATACAGTAGCAATGAAATATGGTGTACTTCTTGTGAAAAATTTATAGATTCCATTTTGAACCTTAACAATTGTACTTCCTTCACAAAATATTTCATTATTTGCATTTAGAAAATGGAAAATCACTTTTCAATACCAAAATGTTGTAAGTCTCTTTGGCAATATTGTTTTCCATGTCAACATGTAACTTACGCAAAAAGAATCACATTTTTTCAATTTTTTATGAATTAGTTATGAATTTTTCAAATTTCAGCGATCTCAGGGGGGTCATCAGTGGCGGGTTTTAGGTAAAAACCGCCACAGATAGCACGGCCATCAGTTGCGGGTTTTGGAGGCAAAACACGACACTGATAACACGGCCACTGAAAGGGGTTATTAGTGGCGGGTTTTGGAAGAACGGCCACTGATCGGTGATTTTTGGCTTTTCCGGGTTTCACAAGGAAGCTATCAGTGACGGGTTTTTTAGACCCGTCACTGATGGGGGTTCATCTGTGACGGGTTTTAAAGACACGCCACTGATGGGGTCGCCTATAGCATGTTTTGTACTCATGTCTTCTCTTTCCATCTCTTTGTCTATGAAAGCTAAGGAGGATTCCGACGACAAAAGTGCTAACCCTTTATTCGATCTCGCCGTTTCAGTATGCGGACAAGAATGAATGAAACCGGCTGACCGTTTAGCTAATGCCAAGTGCTGTTTACAAAACACAACCAATCATGCTAAATACTGTATATATACAAGATGCTATCTATTTTTGTGCTATCCCTTGCAACTAATACCCGCGTGAATATAGAAATATGTGATGCTTAAAGCTATTCTAAAAGACATGGAAAGAAAATACAAAAGGTTTATCTTTGACGTGAAAAGAATACTTCTCGTTTGTTCAAATCAGCGAGAAAAGAATATGTACATGTCCTAACCCTGCTTCAAATACTAGACAATGCCCCTACAAGGCACGTAACCAAGCTAGTGCTCATTTCTTAAAACTTTCTGAACATATTTACCGTTAGATTTAAATGTGTTTTTTTTAGGCTTATAAGCTACAAATGCACCTATTTAGGTGATCCTGGCTTTGAATTTCGGTTTTGCCTTATAAGACAAAAGTCAAAATCCACATATATTTAAGCCTAACCAAAATAGGGCCAAGCAAATATGGAGTTAAGTTCGTAGTATAACGACTCTTTGGACTAGGGTGTGACTACTTTATCTCCTGAATTTCAAAACATGTAATCCTCCGTCTAACAAAGAATGTCTCAACTTTGACTAAATTTGAATGCATCTATACACTAAGTCATATCTAGATACATCTAAATTTTGACAAACTTGAGACATCTTTTGTTGGACGGAGGGAGTACTTAATCCATCGAGCTATGGAAAACCACGCATACCATCCTTTGAGACCAAACTAAGCGTTTTTGCTTGTGGTTTTGCTGATGTGGTCAATGGAACATGTCACGTTGTCTGTTGTAAACGGGAATCAGCTGGCTCACGCGAGAAATCACCTCCCCACCCCCCTCCCTGTCTCTCTGTATATCTTCATTACGTGTTCCCCTTTCATTATCCCCTCTCCTCGTAAGCTAGTGTTCTTCCTGAGAAATTTGACGGTCGAAGCTCAGCTCCTCGCAGAGGTGATTGGCTTACACAATAAGAGTGATATAAAACTTACCGATCGCAAACCACACACCTGGGGTAGATTTTGGGGCCAACAAGATCGAAGTCTTCGAGCACGTACACCACTAAGTGCGCGCGTCCACGCAAAATCTATAGATCTATATATATCTGAAGTCGATCATGGAGTCCCGTGATAAAAACAAACAAAAAATAGTCGTTCACTATGTACAGAAACAATGTCTGCCGCTCAGAGAGGATATTCTCGAGATCTCGTAAGTATTTTTTAAACCGTGGTATTCCTAAACCACGGTATATTTGTCCTGGGTAAAGAATACTACGGTTTCAAAAGATCACAATTTTTTTCAGTTTGAGCAAAACCACGAGACCGTTTGGGCGTACTGTATTTTTAGCTGACCTGCATGCGCGCAGGGACGTTGGCAACTACCGAGCTACTAGCTTGGAGGTAGCTATTAGCTTCAACTACGGCCCCGCCGCCCCCAGCCCAATTCGTGCGTCGCCTCCCTCCGCCTCCAACCCCAGCGGTCGGCCTCCATTGCTACGGCCCCGCAGCCCCCAGCCCGCACGCCGGCCCCAGCCCAGCCCAGCCCATGCGCCGCCTCCAACCCCAGAGGCCGCCCTGCCGCCCAATTTTGCCGGAGACCTCTTTGACAGGCAATGTTGGGCATGGAGAGGGAGAGGGATAATCGAGAGAAAGGACGAAGGGGGCTCAGTGCTAACTTTTTTATCTCCTTTGGCCGGATTCTCTTTCTCCATCTCGACCAAGGGAGGCGATAGGAGGCGGCGGCAGCCGCTCCTCCAAGAAGAGCGAACGACTTTGCGAGCCAAGCGGGGGTGAGGCGAGGTGGGGACGCTTTTCTTGTTTCTCCGGAAAAAATAAAAAGGTTGGGGGTTCTTTATTTTATACAGAGAAAAAGTCACACTTTTGCAAATACTATGGATTAATACTGCAGTTTTTAGGGATAACCAAACAGATCACAGTAATTAAAACTCTGGTAATTATAAAAACCATAGTATTGTTAAAATACGGGGCCTTAGGGTCAACATGCCTTGAAAACATGATTTGGTCAAAACCAAATCCAACCCATGTCATGTCCACATATAAATAATCCATAACCAGAGCGACCAGGAAGAAACAAAACTATAGATTAGACAAAAAGAAACGGACTCGCTCGTGGCCTCGTGGGCTGGAGCCGCAAGGAACCGCGCGGCCGCAGTACTGTCGAACACCTAGCAGCAGCCAGCCATGGCCGTCCACCTCCTCACTGCTCCCCGCCTCCACTCATCCTCCTCCTCTCCGGCTCCCCTCCCTCGCCGCCGCGCCACCGCCTCCGCTCCGCTCGCGCACCCTCTCCTGCTCCTCCACTCCCGCCTCCGCCTCGCCACCACCGCCGCCGTCTCCCGCCCGGTCCCGCGGGCCCGCCGCGCCATGTCGGCCATCCGCAGCTCCCTCATCGACCCCGACGGCGGCGCGCTCGTCGACCTCGTCGCGCCCGCCGACCGCCGCGCGTCGCTGCGTGCCGAGGCGGAGGCCCTCCCGCGGGTGGGGCTCGCCCCCATCGACGTCGAGTGGGCGCACGTGCTCGCCGAGGGCTGGGCGTCCCCGCTCCGGGGCTTCATGCGCGAGCACGAGTATCTCCAGTGCATCCACTTCAACTCCCTCCGCCTCCCCGCCGGAGGGGTCGTCAACATGTCGCTCCCCATCGTGCTCGCCATCGGCGACAGGGAGAAGGACAACATCGGGGACACGCCCGACGTTGCGCTCGCCGGACCCGACGGACAACTACTCGCCATCCTGCGGAGGTTCCGCTCTTCTCTTCTCTTCTCTTCTCTTCCCCCCTCTGCTTCTTCTCGGTTCCTGTGTTGCTGCCTGTATGGATAATTACGGTTGCCCATTTCATCCATCTGAGTGTTTATGTGTTTCGTTTTAATCGTTCTTGGTTCCACGAAACACATTTGCTGCAGCTTTCGTGTATGCAAGAACAGGTAAATTTGTTCACGCGTGTTGCAATTTGTGCGTGAAAATTATGTTCTGGTAATATATTTGCAACCGGATGAGGTTTACAAGGGGTTTGTACTTTGTAGGTGTCATGTTTTGAGATGTATCGATGATTTGGTCTATTGCTGAGGAATGTAGCATGCAATGTCGGTCCAACGAATTTTCCCTTTACTTAAGAAACTTTATCACAAGTTCACAACCAATGAATGTGGTATTCGCTCTCTTTTTTGTCACTGGAAAATTTAGCTGGCTTCCCATTGTTGGAAAAAAGTTTAGTGCAGCATCTTATGCTTTGCTGCCTTTCGTTCTAGTCCACATTTTGTCTGGTTTGGGGACCGTAGAGCACCTAGCACCACTAGCAACTAAGCATAACCTCAATGGATGAGAATGTCTGGACAAAAAGTTGTTGCTGTCCTTGGTGGTGCTGTCACTTTCTCATCATGTCCCTCTCATTTTTATTGCATAACAGATTCCCTTGTGATGTGTATGTATGACCTTGGTAGTTTATTATTGGAGCAATGATTCTTTTAAATTTTTATGCGCAGACTACAAATTGGCATGATTTCAACTCACATATGATGTTTCTCAGGACATTTTCTTTCCCTTTTTCTTGAGCATGAAACCATCAAATCACCCCATTGAACTGTGTGTGAACTATTTCTGTTTCAGACCAACTAAGCATACTACAAATTTTTATTATTGGAGCAATGATTCTTTTAAATTTTTATGCGCAGACTACAAATTGGCATGATTTCAACTCACATATGATGTTTCTCAGGACATTTTCTTTCCCTTTTTCTTGAGCATGAAACCATCAAATCACCCCATTGAACTGTGTTTGAACTATTTCTGTTTCAGACCAACTAAGCATATTTAAATCTTATTAAGTAGTCCTTTCTTCAATATATTTATAGTACATATGAGGTCAATTGTTTTGAGATATTTATTGGTCCCCCATCAGTTTCCGATGACTGGACATTATGAGTCCATTATTTCATTAAAATTGATTGCCATTTTGTACATGTTTAGCTCGGGACAGTGTATCTAGCTGAGCCCTAAAATCATACTAAGACAACAAAATTGATTTTCCGAGTTTTGGGCGAAAATTAGGCCCTGTTATAAATTGCTTCTGATATTTTCGAATTAAGATCAACATAGCTTTTCTTCAGGGTAAATTTTGAGCAATGTTAAATCATGCCCTCCCTGCTTTAAGTGTATGATGACGGAATGAGAAGGACATTACTGGATGTGACATGCTTGTGTGGAATATGCCAAGAGATGATTCAAAGATGCATTTACTGGTTTTTTATTCACCCTTTACTTGAAGCACACCATCATAACTTCTTCGATTAACTCTGACATGTCAAGACTTTTTTGCTTATCTAAGCACAAAAGGTATATAAAAATCATATTGTACGAAAACACATTTATATGCTGGTTCTTCAAGTCATATGGATATATCTGCTCAAGCTCCTGTACACTTCTAATAACTAGGATTAGAGATTGTTTATTTTCTCTGGATATTCCTGCGCACCTATTATAGGAAGATTAATGTTAAATAAAAACTTACTACTCCTCCGATCCATATTAGTTGTCGAGATATTACATGTATCTAGACACTTTTTAGGCATAGATACATCCATATTTGAGCAAATTTGAGACAATTAATATGGATCGGAGAGCACTATATCTTTTCATATACAAGAAACTTTTTCTTTGAAACTTGTGGACCATGAAGTGGCAATCATGTTGAGACTTTGTTTGCAAATCCATGTCAATGTTACCCTATGTTTTTCTTTTTCTTTTGGTACTCGACTTTTCCCCCCTTTTAAAGTGGCTTTACCAATATGGCAGTAGCCACCAATCACATTTATGCGTATGATCGTACGGCATACTTATGAAACTTACTGGCGTTGGGGTAGCACTTATAACTAATGAAATTTGCTTCTTTGTGGTATTATTCTTTTGTCTAGTTCTAATATGACTTAATACTGATATGCATTACCCTTTTATTTTATTAGAGTTGAAATCTACCCTCACAATAAAGAAGAAAGGATTGCAAGAACATGGGGAACAACTGCACCCGGTTTGCCTTATGTAGACGAGGCAATAACACCAGCTGGGAACTGGCTGATTGGCGGTGATCTGGAGGTTCTGGAACCCATCAAATACAACGATGGTCTTGATCATTACAGACTTTCACCCCAGCAGCTTAGGGACGAATTCGACAAGCGGGGGGCTGATGCTGTGTTTGCCTTCCAGTTGAGAAATCCAGTACACAATGGTCATGCCCTGTTGATGAATGACACGAGAAGACGTCTCTTGGAAATGGGTTTCAAGAATCCCATTCTACTGCTACATCCTTTAGGTGGTTTTACAAAAGCTGATGATGTCCCACTGCCTGTCAGAATGGAACAACACAGCAAGGTATCATTTCTTTACACAGAATTTACTAGCTGCATTCATGCAAAATGCAAATAGTTAAGGTTGAACACATGGCAGGTCCTGGAAGATGGAGTCCTTGATCCTGAGACTACCATAGTATCTATCTTTCCTTCGCCAATGCATTATGCTGGTCCAACAGAAGTGCAGTGGCATGCAAAAGCCAGAATTAATGCTGGTGCTAATTTCTACATAGTGGGCCGTGATCCTGCTGGGATGGGCCATCCAACAGAGAAGAGGGATCTGTACAACCCAGACCATGGAAAAAAGGTCCTAAGCATGGCTCCTGGTTTGGAGAAGCTCAATATATTGCCCTTCAAGGTATTTGACGCACCCCTACCTTCCATATTTAATAATATCAAACTCTTTTTTTTTGCGGGTAAATAATATCAAACTCTTGATTTGACCATAGGATTAGTGAAATCAAATTCACCCTAAAGTTTTTCTTTTGTTGCATCAACATGTAGGGTTATAAATACGATGATTGCTTTAGACTGAAACATTTGTTTGAAATTACTCCCCTCTTCATGTGAGCACCTCTATTATTTGCATCAAGGAATATCATCAGTTGGTTCGGCCATGCTACTATTATGGACCTTTTGTTACAAGAGTTGCATATAATACAAGACTGTACGTAGTTTATCATGATAGTTTCCAGTTCCACTGTGCAAATAAAGTTTAGTTGATATGTGCACTCAACTGCATAAAATCCTGCACTTCAAATCTCATAGCTATTTTTACTACTTGGCACAATACTAGTTTCAGGAATTGGTAATCACCTGAAAACATGTTAAATGTTTCATCATCTCTTGGGTGTATTATTCTTATGTATCCCCTGCCATTTTCTGCTAGATTTACATTTTTTCTTCTTCTTATTTACTCCAGGTAGCAGCGTATGACACAGTGGCAAAGAAGATGGCCTTCTTCGAACCTTCACGCAGCCAAGATTTTCTGTTCATCTCAGGAACCAAGGTAAGCTCTTACAGTTTTTTACCACATCTATTGTCAGGGAATCAATGGTTTATGGTAGCAAACTAGAGATAATTCTCTGCTGCTAACAATTACCTACAAATCAATCAGATGCGCACATTCGCCAAAACTGGAGAGAACCCTCCTGATGGTTTCATGTGCCCTGGTGGGTGGAAAGTTCTTGTGGACTACTACAATAGCTTGCAAACTGAAGAAGCTGCCATTGCTGCTGCTATTGTATGATAAAGCTGCTGCATGGCTATGAGATATTATTCAGCTGTCAAGAATTGCTGATGCGGGGATTTTCGGATCATTTTCTTCCTTTCTTTGAGTTTTTTTAGTTTGATAGTTGATTGATGTCACCAAATCTTCCCTCCCAATCGTTCAAAAATTTCTTTCAGGACAAAGAGAGATTTTGAAGTTTGGCACCGAAGCTCGGGAAGAGTTGACAGATTGAGCTGTAACCGCATAACTGTTACTATTATCCTGTAACTCTGACAGTTCACCTAGCCAATAAAAAATGTTTATTACAATTGTGGAGGGCATTGTTGGTGCTCATCCAAGATCAGACTGCACTTTTGCCTGATTATTAAACAATCGGAGTGGCTGTCTAACTGCAAAACAGATGTTGTGTGGGTCCTACCTGTCGGTCAAAGGTTGGGCTTGGATTTCTTTTTTAGGCACAGTTGGCTAGGGATGGATATTGAGTCATCTTGACTCGGCTTGTGGAACTGTTAAGTTAACGAGCCAATTCAACTCGTTAAAATATCCGGCTCGGCTCGATTGGATAAACAGTCAAGTTGGGTCGATAAATTGGTTAATCTCGTTAAGCAATTTCTCATGCGTATAAATACATCTAATGTAAGTTTTGTATTTATGGAGCATCAACATGTATAAATCTACATAATGTTCATCAATAGCATGCATAATGATATGTTAACATTAATAGAAATGATAAGTGTGAAAATAAACACCATGTATATATTAACATTAGTAGAAATAACAAGCATGTAGCTAAATATAGTAAATGCAATAACATTAGCAAGCTTAAGGAGTACTCATTACTCATTAGCTCAACTCATTAAACTCGTTCACTTAATGAGTAAAAAAATGTTAGCTCAACTTTGTTAAGGTCTGAGATCGATTCAATTTTTTGATTACTCATTAAGCTCGCGAGTTTCGAGTTTTTCTACGGTTGGGCTTAGAGGTGAAAACGGAACGTTTTCTCTTATCCCGCATGAAATATAAACAGAAGGCCTTTTCTAGAAACTGGAATGAAAAAAACAAAATGGGAACAACCACTTTACCGTGCCGTGTACGATAATGGATGAGCAATTTCCGACGAAAAACACATTTTCCGTGACTTCATCTTTACTATTCCGCAATCGGCATCCCCCTAAAGTTTTCGGGGTCCTTCGTATTGTTTTCTTTCATAAAAATATATGAAAACAAATATATCGGCATCCAATCCAATTCCATTTTCAGAATATGAAAGAGCCTGAGTACTTAGAAAAGAGCCTAAAGTACTTATAAGAACCTGGAAATAAGAAAAAAAATAGTTACTTAACTTTTGTTTCAGAATGGAAATGTCTATTTTGTCCTCGCATCAATTTCAGAAGTTTAAAACACTGTAGACTCCCCAAGCCAGAGCGGCAGAATATACCATCCCATCTCCGGCGGATCCCTTCCATCCTCCCCTGCCAAATCTCCGCTCCCAAATCAAATCCCCCACCTCCAACCCTCGCCTCACTCACTCCAACCCCGACCGCTAGCGATGGCCGGAACAGGCGGCGGCGGCGGCGGCGCGGGCTCCTCGTCGGGCGGGTCGGGCGGCAGCGGGGGCAGGGAGGGCGACTGGGACTGCGGCGGCTGCGGCAACCGCAACTACGCCTTCCGCTCCCTCTGCAACCGCTGCAAGCAGCCGCGCCTCCTCGTCGACCCCCACACCCCGCGTGACTCCAAGTGGCTCCCGCGCGCCGGGGACTGGATCTGCAACGGTACACCCCCAAAACCATTACCATGCATGATGCTACCTTATACGAAGCACTATCCGTTTTTCATTCATCACATCGCTGCTGTACTGCTAGAAGGCTGCCGCATCATGATGTGCTTTGGTATCCATGGATTCAGTTTTTTCTTCACCGTCTATTAAGTAAAGCTGATATCAAATGAAAGGGGAACAAGGGTAGTACTGGAGCTTATGACAGTGCCGTTTATGTTAATTTTTAATTATCTCGTTGAGGTTTATTTGGACTTATGGCAACTGAGAATCGTAGTGCTTCAAGTATTAAGTCTTTAGCATAACATAATATGTGGTTAAGTGTGGATGTCTGGGTAAGAAGTTGGTTCTCAAAACATTTTATTGACACATCATCTGTTTGGTGGTTCAAGTATAGAATACACATTTGTCATCAGGCGTACATGAAAGATTTGTAGAAAGTAGGGGCCATGCTTGTAGTTGCATATCCTTCCCGTTTGAATTTAACAATTACTGCAGCTGTTTATTTTCTTCATTGAATGTTTATTTTTTCTAGATGAGATTAGAAAACTACCAGTATGTTTACTGAGTAAATGACTAGTGTGTGTGTTGCTTATTCCTTTCTTTGGGTTTGTGCGGGATGGCTGGTTGGTGTGCGTGTACTTCGGTGCGTTGTCTTGCTGCCTGCTGTGGTGGTTGGTTTATGCGGCAAATGGATGAATAGGTTGCAGTAACAATAATTATGCATCCAGAAAGAACTGCAAAAAATGTGGCCTGCCCAAGGAGGAAGCAGCTATGCCAGCATTATCAATGGGAGGAATGTTGCCAGCTTATGCGGACTATATTGCTAGGGTACAGGGCATTGCTAATGCTGGGTATAAGATGAACTTCGGGAATTCAGCTTTGCAGCAGCACCTACTTGCAAGTGCAAACTGGCCTTATGGGCTGGCTGGTAGATATGGTATGCAATCTTCTGGTTGGCCATTCGGTGGCAATGCTGCAAATCAGTTCCAAGGTGTCCCAAAAGACTGGCGTAATGGTGACTGGCTCTGTAGCTGTGGATTTCACAACTATTCATCTCGTACCCAGGTAATCACATGTTAATATGAATATATGATTTTAGGCATGTCTTAATTTTCACCCATAGTCATTATCAGTGTAGTATTGTACCGCCTTCTGGACTGTAATATAGATGGGCTTTGTTTGGGATAACAGTTTGTTACTATATCTAGTTTGTCCCTGATACCACTCAGGTCATCATTACATATGTTTTTGTTTTTAAAAATATTATTTGTTCGATTGCATCTTCCAGAAATATCCTTCATTCCTCTTTTATCTTTTTTCATGGTCTACTTCGAGTTCGATATTAACTTTAGTTTTGTGCCTTTTCTATATGGAGTTTATAGTATAATTCACCATTTTCTTTGCCATTCTATCTTCTCCAGTGCAAAGAGTGTAATGCACCTGTCCCATCAGGCCTTGCCTCTACAACAATGAAAACCACAGGAGCAGATGCTTCTTCCAGTAAGACATCTCTGTTTTGATTTCTGACATATTTTCTTTACCTAATGCGGTAATGCCTCTAAGTCTTAAGTCTTAACTGACAAAAAAATCCCTTCTGAGTTCCAATAAGTAGGGAACTCCATTACATACTCGTATTTTTCAAAAGGTTGTCTTCTACTTTGTAATCGCAAATAGGTTAAGTAAATAAGTACCCTAATATTACATGAAAATTCAAAAGTACTGCTTTTCACATGTGGTACACTTATCATTTTATGGTTGATGGGTTAATGTAAGCAGATTTGTTTTCTCTAACTTTCGATGATCAACTTAAGTTGACAATCCTATTAAAAAAATATGCTGATAATAACCATGCTCTATTCATCCATAAATAGTTCAGTAACATAGTCTAATCATTATTTACTTAATCACATTATGCATTCATTCTTTTGCTTCATGCGGTATCACATTGGCTTCTCTTGTTAAATTTTATATTTGCAATTGCATGTCATCTAATGGTTATCCTGCAAATTCTTGTTGTTTCAGCATTAGGTAATAAGCGTTTGGCATCAGAGGAGCTTGCTAATGACTGGGATAACAAAAGGCTAAATCCAGGAAATGAAAATTATCCACTTTCAGTATGTACTTGTGGGCCTTTTCACTTTTCAAGGACCTAATTATTGCATTGCATTGATGTATTTCCAACCTGATTGTAGACAGCAGGCTCAGGTAGATATATGGGCATTGCACAAGGAGCAGGAAGCAGTAATGGCCAGACAACTTATTCTGCATATGACAACGGAAGCTCAATGGCAGCATCTGCTGGACAAACTCCAGGAATGCCTGGTCTAGCTGGAAAAGGGTAACACCTCTCACAAATCATAGATGCTCATGTTACAAATCAAACACATGTACAGTTTTCGTTAAACCAAATTGGTGCTGTTATTGCAGCCTAAGGCCCAGCATCAAACCAAGTAGTACACAAAATTGTACATGGGGTTCAATGCATTATGTGCTCTGTCAAATTTAATATGCCTGATACACTGGTCAGGGTAGAAAAATGAAAGGTTACCATACTTGTCTTAGAATGCTACCTTAATTGGTACAACAACCTTCAATGGAATGACAAAAGGAAGAACAGTTCAAATGGGATCCACTATAAAAACCAATTGGAATAGGTTGGAAGATTTGAACTTTGAGTAGTGTTGAATAAGACTAGATACTAACAAAAGGATTAAAAAGAGATTTTGAGTCTGGCTGTTAAAGGATCAATATGTAGGTGCAGGGTCAAAGGACATTATACATGAAAAAATAGTCAGAAATTTAGCATAATGAAATTGAAATGCGCACTGGATATGCTCTTGTTGTTTGAACTCTTTAGTTTAACTATATGAAGTCACATACTCCCATGGCATAATCTTGGGTGTGACCATTGGTGAATGAATGCATCCTGAAAAGTGCTGCATTATGCAAGTATTTGCTACTAATTTTGTACAGAAGATGAATAAGCTAACTGAGTGTATGTTCTTGCCCCTTATCAGAGCAAAATGGCGTGAAGGAGACTGGATGTGCAGCAGCTGCAACAATCATAATTATGCATCTCGTGCATTTTGCAACAGGTACGACATTGTGGCTTCTTTTTTTGTTGAACTCTGGCTCAGGTCCTTGTCTTGCTTCGGCAAGCATCAAATCTACTGAGTTGTTGTAAATTTGTCTGCATATATTTTTTTCTTCCCATTTTCGAATGCATGTGTGAAGTAGTAGGGTAGATAGTGTCTGTTTTAGTCTTGATTTGAGTAAATCCTGGGCTCAAGATGTGGTGTACCGCCTTGCTGGCAGCCGCACCTCAGGCGCAGGTGGAGAAGAAAATAGATTGGTTTATTCTTTTCTTAACTGATTACCCAATCATGACCAATAGATTCATCATAAATATGTTTTCGTAGTATATTGATTTGGTATAGTAGATGTTAATATCTTTTGCTATAAGCTTGGTTAAACTTTAGAAAGTTTTGACAGTCAACAAAGTTAGACACCTTATATTTTGGTACTGAGGGAGTATTATTAAAATGACACTTTATCTTGACAAATCCTAGTTTAAGGTAGAGTAAAATTCACAAAACTACACATAATAGCTTAAATATCACAAAAGTACACAACTGAACTTTTCATTTGGAGAAATATGTATTTGTAGACAGATTATATACATAAAACTGATTGAGCATGAATCGGTAGGAAACAGCATGGCAACACATCCTCCATGTCATCAACACATAGATGTCGCCCTTGTGTATGGGTCAATTCTAGGGTTGCAAGCGGGATCCCGCTTAATTGACTCGCCAGTTTAAAAAAATTGCTCATAATTAGACTTGAAGATTTGCCTACAAGTGGGGATATATGCGGGATCCCGTTTGCCATATGACAAAATGATTGTCCTTGCCCATACCAAATGTAATTAATCTATGTCAAACCAAATAGGTCCCATAATTTGCAAATTTTCATTATGACCTTGATGATATCTGGATTTATGTCTTCCACATATTGGCCTTCTTACATCAATGCACCATTAGCTCGTCATTATCATTTTAACAATTGATTGTCCCTTGAATACCATAGTCCATTCTCAATGTGTACTATGGAGTATCTCCAATTTGACTTTTGTTCTCCAACCTAAGCATGTTGATTCATTGTTTTGGCGGGGTATAAAAACTCTTGCATTGCAGGTGCAAAAGTCAGAAAGAGTCTTCAGTTCACCCTGGCGCGTTATAGCTTCCTTGCTTATGTGATGTAGTTATCCAACTGGTATGGAGTTTCCTGGTTCTCCTACAGCTGATTAGTAGCTGCACCGCCAGGATTGTTGTTTGTTTGGGGCTGTGCCCTGCAGTGCTTATGCTGCTGTTAAATGTTTGTATCAGTCTTGTACTGTTCATGAAAGTTTTCTTTGTCTATGTTGAGCACTCGAATAAAATGTTTTCTGGAGTCCAAGTGTACCATCTGTGTTTTTGGATCAATTGAATTAGTTCTTGAGTAATTGGACGGCTATGTTGGTCTGTAATACTAGATCTATCCCTAAGTGGTAATGCTGGATTTTGTTGCTTCCAGAATTAATGTACATTGTGAAGTTCTGTAATGCTGGTTACTATTTTTTCTCCTTCAATTGATAGTACTATAATTAATTTTACAGAAATTATGAAACTTGTCAGTGGTTGCAGACATGTTTAAAACTGGCCAAAAGGTCTTTTGCTTAGTTACAAGCATGGAGTCAAGAATTCAGGTGCAGGTTAAACCGGGCATCATCAATGTTGTGGACTAGAAGGAATTTTAATTTTTTGGTTGTAGGCTAAAATTGTCAACTCACGATAATATCACAAACAAGATAAAACTTTTGAACCGGGCAGTACGATAATATCACAAACAAGATAAAACTTGAAAAGTATGCTGTCAGAATACCTTCACAAGTATGCTGTCAGAATACCTTCACAAATGAAATGTCATTCAGCCATATTTCAACAAGCAGAAGCATTTCTCTTTTCCGAAATTTACAACACTTGACAGTTTGAGCTAAATTTCTACCAGAACCTGTTTATTGTTGTGTCGTATAGCAAGCCAGAGGGCGTTCGTGGGAAGATCTCCCCTTGTACATTGGTCTACACTATACAATGGCATATTTAAAAGAATGATGGTATGTACACTTGCAGAAAATCCAGTGTTGTTATCGCTGCTATAGTCTGCGTTCTCTTGATGAGTTGAATTCTAGATAGGCTTGCGCCAACATGTCACCTAGCTGGAGTTGAGCTTCTGTGGACAGGTGTAACTGATCATCACGCAGCGGCAGGCCCATAGCATCAACAAGAATGACATTAGGAAGATTGATATTTTTCTGTGCTTCCCTGACGATGTCTGTGTAATTCCCCTCCCCTGATGCAAGACCAACCTGTAAAGAAAAGATCCATTATTTCTTAGTACTATATATATTGACATACCTCAGAAAGTAGACCAGAGTGAGGTGGAAATCAAAGCTACTCAGTGCAGATCAATGCAAGTATAGCAGGTTATGAAGAGTTCAGTCCCTAGAATACAGACCATTTCTTCTGTACAAGACTCTGCTAGTACACCCTACAAACTTCGCAAGTACATAACTATTTTCCTGTAAACATGGGGACCATTTTATTCCTTGAGCAAACAATGCTAGTCATGGCAAATGAAAGTTGCATGAAGCCATACTTCGATATGATCGTACTAAGTTGCATTATATTAGTGTGAAGGGTAGTGAAAACAGAGCACTTATCCAGAGGCCAGATCCAACCAATGTCCAACATTCACAAATAATATCAGGCCCACAGTCCACCTGATAGACAACAAAAACAAAGTGACTACATGTCACCACCTGGTTCTTGGTGGTAACATGCCTGTGTTCTAAAACATTAAACGTTCGAATCGTAACATACTGAACGGATCATCAGTTATGTCATCTGCCATAAACACCAAACAGATTACTACATGAGTCAGAGGCAAGAAAAGTGATAGCAATACAAAAGATTGGTTGGTACTAGCCTACCAGGTGGTGTTCTTAAATGTATTGCTTTGAGGATGAAATATCCCAAAGAAGGATTGGCAACAGCCACAGACTGGTGCACAATGCTTGAAGTTATGGGCGATGTAGAGATAACATTTCTATGTAAATCAATTACTTTTTCCTGTTCTTCCATGATTGCTAGCATTAATTTGGTAGCGTTTGGCACTGTGCTATAGTGACATTTTATATGCAATGAGCTAGCGACATTTGGTAGGAGACACTGTTCATGTAAGGGCATGCGACCTTGGGTAGCTAAAAGGCTGTTATCTTTCCCAATTCTGATAGATCATGGGCTGTCCTAGCTGGCAGGTTCATCACTGAACTAATGCAAGGGTAGGTCACAAGTCACATCTCACACTGATCCAAAATCATAGCACTATTTCGAAACATTGAATTGGACAGCAACAAATCAAACTAGTTATGTCTACATTGTGCTGAATCTAGGGGATCAGCAACTCATTATTCAACCCTCATGCTGAGACTCACAGCATCTAGTGTGAGTGGTTAAAACTATCAGAAAATAGTTTGAGTGGCTAAATCATTCCTATCCATGTTGATGTGGACTTTATAAGAATTCATTTGTAACAGATCTTGGTGATGTTACAACTCATGTATCCGTCATTAGTTAATAACCCACCAATTTATTCATGAGATATGCAGTATTGCCAACTCAATTTTCTACTAAAGTCACAGTCATTGCAGAATCTCACTGCTATGCTATAATTGATTTCCATATATAGCCACTAAAAACAACTATTGAGGACCAGTTGTAAGGTCAATGAGATGAGTGTTTTGCACAAGAATTACTAGAAGAATTGTAGTAATTTTATGGGAACTGAGTTCTCTAGCTAGCAGTAACCTCAAAGGTGGTTCTGATAGGTTTGTTTTAGACATGATTGGAGCCTGATTTGATATGGATGCTAGAAAACAGTGCAGTAAGAGCATCATCTGAGACTGATTAGCAAGTTGCATTCATACATGCGTAGTTGACCAACTATCAATATTGTAATGCGTTCAGCTGTCACTTTGAACGCAGTCCACACCACCAAGGAGTAATCCATGCCAATTACTTGAGAGTCACCCTTTGCCAAGCCAGCACTCTAAGTATTAGTGGCCCTTTCTTTATCTACTCATGGCAACAAGTACTATTAGGATATGCCAACAGATTGTTCAGTTTGAGAAGAGCTTGAAACAACTGAATCTTTTTGACTGGCAAGTGGCAAATGCCTTTTAGAACGATCATGCCCATGGATGATGCAAAATCACGCTATCTGAGTAGTATAATTCGCATCGATGGCTGTCAAAAAGGAGCTAACTTTAACATAAGTTACGCATAAAATTGGCCAGGCAAAGAAGCAACTGGGAGCTGAATTCCAGGTAACGGCAGTGCACCAATCACATCGCATGGTGTGTGAGGGAGGAGAGATAGTGAGGAAGCACGAAGGTCTTGTTGTGCTGACCTGGATGACGAGCAGATTGGGCAAGCCCAGATCGGCCCTGAGATCGGCGACGAGCCGCTCCATCTTGCCGCCGTAGGAGCGGGCGTCGTCCATCTCGATGGTGTCGCTCTCCCCCTGGAACCACAGGACGGCACCCAGCGTCCCGCCGCCGTCCGCCACGGCGGCGCGCGTCCGGACGACGGCGGCCTCGTAGAGCGGCTGGCCCCTGGCCCACATCCAGATCCTGGTGCCGCCGACGGCGCACGGCACGAGCCCGAGCACCAGGGGATCGTCATCGCTGGCGGCGCCGGGGTCCGAGACGGAGGAGGGAGCGGAGTCGGCCGACACGGACGAGAGGACGCGGTGCGCGAATGGCATGGCGGGGCCGAGGCCGCAGGTCTTGTGGGTGTCGATGTCGGCGTGGAGCGGCGGTGACGCGGCAACCCAGCGGCGGGCGGCGGAGAGGCGGAGGATGCGCGGGTGCGTGGCGTAGGGCGGCGGGAGCGAGGCGGGGAGCGCGCCGCGGCCGGCCATGTTGGACTGGCCGGCCAGGAGGAAGAGCAGCTTGGGGCGGTGCGCGTAGGGCGAGGAGCGGACGAGGGAGGACGGGAAGAGGACGAGGAGACCACCGGGTGGGTCGAGGATGAGGAGGAAGGAGAGCAGCGCCGCCGCCGCCAGCGCGCCCAGCAGCGGCCGCCGCGCCGGCTTCATCTTCCGCCGAGAGAAAAAAGAGGAGATGGGGATTTGGGTTTTTATTTTTATTTTCGAGAGCACGCGGGGCTGGGGAGTGTGGTGGGTGGTTGACTTGGACATTTCTCGTTTCGGAGAGGAATATCCTATGCTGCTATGCGAGCCGTTCGATCGGGAACGGACGCCTCAAACCTGTCGCTGAGGAATAAAGAACTAGCGTAAAACCGTGTCATCTCTTTTAACTTTTTTGTTTAGACCAGCGCCGTGCGTTGCAACGAAATAACAAAATAAAATGATACACGATGCATCAAAACTTTCTGTTGGTCTTTGACGACCACCTAATATTTCTTTAAAATGATTTATTTTTCTGAAGATTTTGTCTCTGTATTCTACTCTTTCAAAAGACAACAATATATTTCCTTCTGAAAATTATATAGCATTAACCAATCAAAACAATATTAGGACTGAATAAGTCTACCTTTTAGTTCTATCCACTATCTCACTTCACCCATGTAAAAAAAGTTAAAAGCGCCAAAAGATTTACATATGCGTGCGGAGCATACCTAAAGAACTTTTTTTTTTCTGGTTTCGATCGCAATGGCATGACCACATACGACAGACATGGCTAATGGAACCGAAGTGTGTCGATCAATTGATCAGACATAAATTGCTTCATTCTTCGACGACAACTTAACTGCCCACTGCTGTAGACTGCAGTTCTCGTTTAGATGTGCCGCAGCTTTGAGGCAATGATCGGGTGAGGTTTCCTTGCTCCACTTGGGGACATTGCCTCGCACAAAATACATACACCTTTTATTTTCAGAAAGTCCAGTGATGTTGTGAATTTTACCTCAGACGAAGACCTGATTGAATGTGCTTATCCCATCCCGCTGATGGACATTGCAACTTACAAGACTTGCCGCCCTATAACAAAACTGAACAAAAAGCGCTGACAGATTTAAGCAATTTCCCTAAGTAGCAGCTTGCTTGGCGCTTAGGATGACAGCCGAAAGATGGAATGAGCAGCGGCGGGGTGCCAATCGAAGCATCTCCAGCAATCAATCATGGAGCCAGGATGACCAGTTGCAGAAGTAAGATATATGAGATGTCATCTCGGTTCATTTAGTCAGGTGCCAAACGACCCTACACTTTTTACTTGCGGAGTTGAATTTTTGACAAACCAAGATACATGAGATGTCATCTCGTTTCTTTAGTCATGTTTTCGAGTTGGGGAAGAATGCAAACATAAATCCAACTAAGAGAACAATCAGTAGCACAAAGGAGCTAGAACGCTGACACTGGTGCCCTGTGTTCTCCTTGAATCATTAGCCTATTGAGAGTGACTGTCTTTAAGGACGCATCTTGCAGGTGCACACGCCGAAGTTGTAGGTACCATGTAAAAATGATTGCCGTGTGGTTAGTTCCTACAACTAGGTGTGTGCTGCACTGTGTCCAGTGTCCACCCCACAAAACAGAATAATCTCACACCTCCATGCTAGCATCATTGCATGAAAGAACCAAGACAATTACTTCTTGATGCTAAACTGGTCATCACCAGTCTAAAATCTAAATGGATGAAATAATAGTGCAACCTGATTCAGAAGACAATAATGAATTGGACAAGCTGGAAGCATATAAATTTTTGCATTTACCTGACTGCTAGCAAGAAGGCCGCCTAGGAGAAATGCAGGGAGCTTCCTCAATTGATCCACTATCAAGGAGCAGCACCTTACACCTCCAGCACAAAATCCCCAGCTTCCTCGTCAACGCTTCCTCGGGCCTTTGTACCGCGTGACAGGAGGGGGCAGCGGCAGCGGTGCCCCTCCGTCTACGGGCGAGACCGGTGGTGCGCAACTAGGGGGCAGCGGCGGTGGCGGCATCCCTCCTCTGCGGGAGAGTACAGCAGTGGCTGGGCGACCGGACCGGCGGTGGCTGAAGGAAGAGACGGTCGCGCGTGCGGCTGGCGGTGGGTGAGCGGCGTGCGGATCCCAGCAACCAGTGGCGGTTGGTGGAAGAGAGGGCCTTGCGCCGTGCGCGTGCGACGTGGGTTGTATATTTCGGATTTTTTTTTTCCATTCTCATGGGAGGTTTTTTCCGCTCGGGATAATCTGAGGCATTGGTGCAGATTGGATCCGGCGGTCCAGAACGAGTGAACGGCGAGCAATGGGTAAACTGTGTGTTTATAATAGTAGAGATGGTGATGAAAGACTGTGAGAATGGAACTTTCATTTGACTTGAACGAGATCATGGGTTTGGCAAAATCTCCTGCAATAAAACCAGAATTAATTCATGTACACATTTGCCACTCATTATATAAGGGCCGCAAAAAGGTTAGCAAAACACTCTTTCTTTTTCTTTCTTTTCTTAATACCTAGTATATTAGGTTTCATTAAGACAGATTTAACCAAGAATTACTCTGTGTGATTTTTAAGACATGAAATCCGGCTACGGCACAATGGACTGTGAAGTTGCAATTTCTCAATCGATGATGCCCACTGTCCGTCTACATAAAAAACACATGAACAAAAACACAAAGACAACTGCATGAATCTCAAAGTCGATCAGATGAGCCCTAGTAAAACTTAAATGAATTTATATTAAATCTCCAAAAGTTACTGATAATTGTGGTTTCGTCATCATATAAGTTACAAATTAATAAAGTTGTTATTGGACAAAGTCTTAACGAAACATTATATATCGTGTATTGAGAAAATTAGGGAGTATAAGCTATATCTTTTATTGACAGTCAAACTTTATAAAATTTGACCAAGATTATATCAATAGATATTAATATCTAAAATATATGTCGCAATGATTTTGCTATAAATGTGGTCAAACTTTAGAAATTTGACAGTCAACAAAAGTTCTAAGCTTTATATTTGGAAATGAAGGAAGTACATAACTTTGTTGAAGCCATAAAACTTCCTTTTTTTCTAAACATTAATATATAAGGCGAAGTATCCAGTGAAAATGGCTTTTCAGTGCAAATGTGAAAATTTCCGTCGTGAGCCGTTGGATCCAGGTCGTGCGATGCGGAGCAAACCTGGTGGAACTAATCGGCCACTTAAACCCGTTTTGCACTTAACCCTCTGGCAAAATCACCGGATCGGACTTTCCCCCTGCCAATTCCTATTCCATCGTTTCGATCGCTGAACGCATCGTCTTCAGGGCCAGCCATGGAGAATCCTGCAGCCGGCCCTCAACCACCGCTGGCTGCACACCCTGGACGAGCAGCAGCAGCCGCCTGCCCTAGACCATCGCCTCCGTCAGCCCCGACTGTGAGCCACCGGCCTCCACTGGACTCGGTCGTGAACCACCGTCCTCCACCCACCATGAATCTACCTGACGAGCACGCACCACTGCGGCCCGTCGTAATCAGCGGCCTCGCTGCTCCTCAGTCCCCAACCACGCACCCGCCTCCTCGTAGCCCTGCACAGGTAACAAATTATTAATCGATCGAGGTATCGCCGCCTCATTGATCTCTATTGCTGCAATTGATGCAAACTAATCATACCCCTTCTATTCTTCCTCGTAGCTTGGTTCTGATTTGGCTTTGCAAACACATCTTTGTGATGACGGAGGGCGCAATTATACGGAAATACAACCTCCCCCGATCAATCTGGATAGCTTCAGTACACCAAAAAAGAGAGCTACAATCGGCCCAGTTTGTGTGAGTATCATTATTACCACAATTTTGTTTGAATTTCTCTAACAATTAGTAACTTGTATGACAAATTGGTGTTGTAATTTTTAGGCTTCATCATGTACACCTGAATGTGATGAAAACTTGAAGCCCGCTGTAGGTATGGCTTTTGACAATATGGAAGAAGTCGAGGAGTTCTACAAGGCATATGCACACAATGTAGAATTTTCAGTTCGAATTGGACAGAAGAGGACTGTAGATAACGTTGTAGTCTGGAGGCGTTTTCTTTGTGGCAAATCAGGTTTTCGAAGAAACAATGAGGAGGAACCCAAGAAGGAGTTGAATGGAGAGAAGAAAGGTGACGAGAAGAAAAGAACACATGCAAGAAAGATCACAAGATGTGGTTGCGAGGCCATGATAACCGTGAAGCGTATGAAAGATGGCAAATACGCGGTATCATATTTTCATGAAGAACACACCCATGAATTTGTCACACCTAGGAAGCAACATTTAATCAAGTCTAACCGACAAGTCAGTGATAAGGCCAAGGACACACTATTCACATGCCACGCAGCTAGCATTGGAACAGCTGGGGCCTTTAGATTGCTTCGTGTTGGTGAGGGCGGTTTTGAGTTCGTGGGGTGCACAAAGAGAGACCTGCAGAATTATCATCGTGACATGAGAAGTACTTTCAAGGATTCAGATGCTCAAATGTTCATTGACAACCTCAGGAAGAGGCAGGAAATCAAACCAGGATTCTTCTTTGAGTATGTTTTGGATGATAAAAACCGGTTGACACATGTGTTTTGGGCTGATGCTTGTTGCAGAAAGAATTATGCTTTATTTGGAGAGATGGTGTCTTTTGACTCTACATATAGTACCAACCAATACAGCATGATTTTTTGCCCATTCACAGGAATAAACCATCACATGGCATCTGTTTTTTATGGTGCCGCCTTGATTGTTAATGAGACGATAGAGTCATATAAATGGGTGTTTCAGACATTCTTAAAAGCAATGGATGGTGCAGCACCTAGACTCATCGTAACTGATGAAGACCAAAGCATGAAGATTGCAATTGAAGATGTTATGCATAACACTGTCCATAGGTTATGCATGTGGCACATAATGAGAAAGCTTCCGGAAAAGGTTGGTCCTCCGCTGAGAGAGGATGAACATTTCTATAGTCCCATTAACTCATGTGTATGGGGCTCTGAAAACCCGACTGAATTTGAGGCAAAATGGTCTTCCATGATTTCTGAATTTGGTCTAGAGGACAACACATGGTTTTCTAGGAGATATGAACTTCGTGAATCTTGGATACCAGCCTACTTCAGAGCTGTATTCTTGGGTGAGATTCTAAGAACCACTTCAAGGTCAGAGAGTGCTAACTCGTTTTTCAACCATTTTATTGGTTACAAACATGCTTTGGTCGAGTTTTGGATTAGGATTGGTACGGCTCTAGAAGAACAATGCCAGAATGAACTCAAGGCTGACCATGAATGCCTCAATTCTATGCCTCCACTGATTACATCCTGGGAGATCGAGAAGCATGCTAGCCTGTTCTTCACTCATGCAGTTTTCTCATCTTTTCAAAAGGAGGTGCGTGCATCTAGAGATCATTGCTTGATTGAAAACATATCACAAGAAGGTGATGTGAGAACCACGATAATAGGTGGTGCCCGCTCTTTCAAGTCTCGAGAAGTTCAATTCAACACAACATCCAAGAGTGCTCATTGCTCTTGCATGCTATTTGAGACACGTGGAATTCCATGCCGACATATCATCATGGTTCTGAGAGGTGCAAAGATGAGTGAGCTCCCTAGCCATTTTATTTTGGATAGATGGAAGAAAACGGTTAACAGGAGGGTAGTATATGATAGCTCTGGAAACTTGCTAGAAGAGAATGAAAGTAGTTCCTTAGATTTGGCAAAGCGGAAAATGGTTTCCGAGATACACTAAATATTGGATGACACAATCAGGTTGGCCGAACAATCTCCTGAAGAATTGGAAGCATTAAGAAACCTTCTTGTGGACATGAAAAAAAAATGTGTCTCAAAGGATTGCCACCAATCGTCCTAGTAGACAAGATGAGTTCGAGGCATATATTGGTTGTACTATGCCTAATCAAGTTGAAATTCATCCACCAACTGATGTCCGCACAAAGGGGAGATGCAAAAGAATTAAGGGACACTTACACAAGGGTGGGCATCAAAATAAGGATGGGGAAGCAAAGAAAACTAAGGATGGAGAGGAGAATAAAAACAAGGTTGGAGAGGCGAAGAAAAATAGTGGTGGACAAAAAAAGAAAATTCCTAGAACATGCAAGAAATGTAGGCAGGTCGGCTTCCATGACAGCCGTAATTGTCCTAACAACAACTAAGAATACGACAGGTACTTGCCATTCCAGAAAAAATATTTTTCTTCAAAAAGTTATGAACTATACTCATCACCATACTTATTTGTTCATGTGAAACTGCAGATTCTGTTGATGCTCGACCATATTTCTGAGTTCAGAAATCTTATGATGCATTTCTTGGAGGCAACCTGCCGGTCAATCTCATGTGTTGCGTGATTTTTAGATGAGCTTGTAGTTCTTCTTAGAACTGTCCAGTTGTTTATTTTTTGAAACTATGTAAGAAGGGATCTCATGTAAGAATTCTGTTTTGTCAATTGAATTACAGAAGATGATGCCCAGTCCATGTTTGCATTATAAAAGGTGAAATGACAAATGTGATCATTTTTATGCTGTGTTTATGTCAATAGACTTACATGAAACTGAAACAAGTACCAGGTAAAACTGAAACTGGAACTAGCTTTTATGTCAATAGACTTGTATGAAACTGAAACAAGTTCCAGGTAAAACTTAAACTGGGACTAGCTCCAGGTTAATTTGCCTGTACAAAATTACTTCAATTTCAATCTGTACATAGGGATGTGCCTGTACAAATACTACTCCAATCTCCAGAATTTCAATCTGTACAAACACAACCAGAGAAAAACATTTTGCCTCAGGATAGCTCCAGGTCAATTTGCCTGTACAAAACTACTTCAATATCAATCTGTACAAAGTGATTTGCCTGTACAACACTACTCCAATCTCCAGAATTTCAATCTGTACAAACACAACCAGAGAAAAACATTTTGCCTCAGGATACTACTGCCTGCAGATCCACCACTCAAGTACAGTACAGGACAGCAAAATTACAGATAACACTTTGTTCTTCAGGTACAGGAAAACAACTGGGTATCCGTCGCATCAAGGCAACACCGCGGCCGCCGGGTCTTCGTCGCGTGGGGGCAGCGCGAGCCGCGAGGTCGCCGTGGAGGAGTTCCTCATCGCAGAGGTTGCCGTGGAGGAGGTCGTCGCTGCTGAGGTCGCCGTGGAGGAGGTCGCCGTCGCACGGGCCATCTCCTTCGTGGAAGTCGCCGTCGCACGGGCCATCTCCTTCGTGGAAGTCGCCGTCGCCTGGCTGGAGACCAGAGAACACCGCGCGCTGCCTGGTCGAGGGCTGGTCGAGGCTGCCGGTCCAGGGAGGGCGGACGACGCTGTCGAGGACGGGCGGCCGGCGTTGGCGATTGCAGGCGACGCTGCACAACAATGGGGAATTTTGAGATGAATTGGCACGGGGGAAAGTCCGATCCGGTGATTTTGCCAGGGGGTTAAGTGCAAAACGGGTTTAAGTGGCCGATTAGTTCCACCAGGTTTGCTCCGCATTGCATGATCTGGATCCAACGGCCCACGACGGAAATTTTCACATTTGCACTGAAAAGCCATTTTCACTGGATACTTCGCCAATATATAAAGTGCTACTCCAAATTTGAATGATAAGGTAAGAAGTTTTGGAAGAGGTGAAATGGCTCATGCATGGTAAATATTTTTACATTTACCAAGGATACAAACATGCATTTCTTAAAAAAAAGGATACAAACATGCAAGTGTGTAGATTTACTTTGTTTTTCTCTAAATTTATAAAACCATATTTTTACCCAAATGCGATTGTAATTTTGACCGATATACCAATTTTTTTGGTAATTATGTAATTTGTTTCATTTGTCTTTCTTAAAAATAAAAAACAGCGTTGCTGCGTTCCATAGAAAAAATGTGTGCAACTAAACTCGTCAGGGTTAACATTTTGTAACATATGGTACTAATTTCATACAATTTTATCTTAACATACATTCATATAGCAAGTTGTGATCAAATTTGCTTGTTTTTTAACACCGTGCGCATCAAAACCCAAAGCCTCATGCATCATTGAATAAATTCAAATTCACATACTTTAGTCTTTCCATGATAAGAATTCAATATTCATGATGTTAATTTCCATTACTTCTTACGATCGTGGGAATTAACTTGAGGTTTGTACACAGGTGTATACATCGAACTATTCTTGAACCTATATATACATTCCTTTTCATGACTTGCCGTCGCTCTTCTTCTTCTTCACACTCCACACGCGGACACGCCTGCTTTGCATGATTGATGGCACGTTTTCTATACTCATAAAATAATTGTACACGAGCCATAAAATAATTGTACACGTGAGCCATAAAATAATTCTACACGTGACACACACTTCCTGCTAGGGACATGGACAGCACGCGGCTCGCCTCTTTCAGCAAGTTAGCCAAGCTCACAGTTCTCACATACAAGCTACACCGAGCTCTCGAAGCAGGATTTTAATTTGTGAACGGTGGGTTGGCACAAGAATTGGAAGAATGAACTTCTACGTATGGTGCACGTACGTGATGCAACTAAAGTAGTTGGGTGGTCCATCACATGTGCTTACAACTAGGCCTATAATGAATCGAGTTTGAGCGAGTTTAGCGTCCTTGGAATTGGAGACAATCAAACTTAAATTGACTCGTGCTATAGAGACCACTTTCTACCACTTTCGACCCGGATATATCATGCAGTTTTCATGAGTCCCGTGTCATGCAAAAAGAAAAGAAAAACATTGTGCGCTTTCTTTATGTGTGGAAGACGAGACGATATCCATTTGTACTAAGCTACGGAACATAGTGGATTAGTGCATCCAACGGGTCAATGTAACAGACCGTTTAGATCCTTTTATATATGGACTGTGCTATGGCGCGACTAGTCGCCCTGGAGTCAGGGACGCGCGTACGACCTCACGCCATGCATGCACTCCAAAACAAAAACGCGTGGATATTGTTACCTCACGACCGCGCACATGTTGAGTAGAGTGTGCATGCAGGCTAACTTTTGCAAAATTAAATTTCAAAATGTTATATCTCTTAAACCGTCTACTCAATTCACGATCCGTTTTCACGGTTAGATTTGTCTCAACGAGATCTTCAAAACTAGATCACATATTAGTATGTTTTGAAAACTTTTTTCCATCTTACCAGTTACCACCCACGAATATAGGAAGTTGCCATCCTATTAGCAATAAGTTACCACATGGTAACATCATACAAAGTATGACGATAACTTGCACATAACTACCATCCAATATTATATGAAATTGCACTCTATTAGTTATAAAATTACCATCGATTTATTAATATATGAATTGCTACCCTATTAGTAATAAAATTGTCATCCAATAATATAAGAAACTATCACATTAATAACCACAAAATTATCATATGGCAACTTCTTATAGATTAGGATGGTAACTTGTGTATTAACTCATGGTAATAAAAGAATTTGAATTTTTTTTGAATAATTAATACACTATTGATAAGCCATGTGATGTGAGGAATTGAGGCAAGCATGTGTGTAAGAGAATGATATATGTGCATGCATGCATGCATACGCTTTTAGCAAAATTTAGAACTTTAAAATGTTTTAACTTCTAAACCTTGTATACACGAGATCTTCGAAACTAGATCCTATGGTGGAATAGTTTGATTACGTTTTCAAAGATACCACCTAGCGATTGATGCAGCTACCTTGCTAGTAGTAAGTTACCGTATGGAACCTTCATATGAAATATGGCGATAACTTGTGAATTGAAATTACCACTCGATAGATATGAAATTGCCACCCTGTTCATAACAAGTTGCCATGTGAGAAACTAATACAAGATAGGATGGTAACTTGTGAACTTAAGTTACCATCTTCTAATATATGAGTACATGAGTTATCATTGTTTATCAGCAAGAGTTGTCACATGGTAACTTCTATTCAAGTACATTGGTAACTTGTGCATTATCGCTTGATAACATAGAGTCTATTTTTTTTTACCGAAACGTACCTAAGTAAGATCTAGGTTTGAAGCACTCGTCGATACGAAGCCAATGGTGAAAACGGATTATGAATCAGGCAGATGGTTTGAGCTACAAAAAGTTTTGAATTTCCAAAAGCAATTAGTACAAGAAAATGATTCAATAAACTTAGTTCGTGCATGCATGCTTGCCTGCTGCTTTGCATCTTGTTCTGCCGAACTCCATGCTAGAGCAGTACACACTCCTACTTTTCTGGATGCATGAACAAAGTTGACAGTGACATCTCTTTAGTTAAAACCGTACGCGCGTGGAGACCAAGCTCCGAACCTTCATGCAGCCAAAGACACGGGCCACTCTGAACTACGCGGGCCAATGAAAAGAGTACGCGCAGGACAACAAAATAAAAAACGTCAGCTCCTTATGATTTAGGTTTATATATATATGTGTGTGTTACTTTATTGTATCAACTACTTCCTCCGATCCTAAATTGTTGTCGAAATATTATATGTATCTAGACGATTTTTAATAATAGATACATCCATTTTTTGGGAAATTTGAGTCAAGAATTTAGAATCAGAGGGAGTATCTTTATTCAAGCTTTGTCGAGTCAAAATTAAGCTAGCTATAGTCTTGGTTTAAACTCGGCTCATGATTCAATTGAGTTGCAAAAAGGGTCCCTATAATTCGCCATTTTTTAGACTATCATGAGTCGAGCCAAGATAAGAGTCGAGCTCAAGTGGCTCGCATTCTAGAGATCGAACCTAATAACCAAACCCATAAAACTTGTTGACAGAACATAAAAAAAAACTGGCTATATCTTAGTAAACCCAGCGAGCGAATGTAGAAAATGTAGTAATTTAACCCATGAAAGCCGGTGGTAGAACTAAAAAAACCTGGCAACCGAACTCATAAAACCCGTCGATCGAGCACAAAAAATCTGGTAACCTAACCAAATAGGGATCGTCGTCAACCCTTGAGCTTATTTGAGCTAGTAGTGGTGGGAGTTAGTCCTATTAATGACATCCTACTCTTATCCTACTCAAACTAGAAAATTAATATATTTGCTCTTTCATGTGCAGGAGATTCTAAGAACCACCGCAAGTCTTTAGATGAAAGTGAGAAACGTTCGACCGTATGTGCTTATTCGCTCTATGGTGTCGCAGGCGTTATTGTGATTTGCACTTCTGCTCCGTACATTTTTTTTTAGGAATACTCCGTACATTTTGTTAATGGGCTAATTTAGTATATGCATGTTTTTAAGCTGTCATGATGCAAGTGCGTCAGGAATTAATTAAGCACGCTATTGTAAGTGATAAGAGATGGCCCGATCGGAAAGCAACGTGGATAACTTGTATGATTTTATGAATCTTCTGGCTGTTCACCCGTCGCCGCACGACGAACTTGCAACCCAATGAAAATTCGCAACACCACACACTTGCGCAGTAGTCCGCCGACCACAAGCGGTTTCACAATTTTCCAATTCCCAGCGGAATGATAGATTACGCTCGAAATTTCAGTAGATAACAAACACCCTATCGAAACGAATATGGTGTATATGATTCCAGATGAATGCTTCTCGCAATCAACAAGAGTCTCGAAGATAGTTAAAACGTGGTCTAACCCTAACACTTGGCTCAAACTAGGTTCGACTCAAACTCATACGACCAATCCGAATAGGACTTGGTATAAACAAGGACTCGCAGGTCCGGGCGCCCCTTAGACGTGTCGGGCTCGTCGTAGGCTGTCCTGGTGCGCCTCATACTCGTACTCAACTTGTGGTGGGCAGATCATTATTGTTGTTGGCTGCCCCTTGCACACAAGTTGCTCTTCTAGCGTTTTGTATCCTTCATCTTCATTTGTGGTGCGCCTACCTTCCTCTCCTCCCTCGCGCATATCATGATGTTGGATAACAGAACATGACGATCCTCGCACGCGGCCTCCTCTCCTCCATGCTCCATGATTGCCTCAGCCTCAAATCTGATGACACAAAGATACAAAGAGTTAGGCAGTATAAACTTCTAATAACTTGGCACGTGCTCGTGTAATTGGTCCAATGCATAGATCATTGGGTTTATCTTGAACAACAAGATCATCATTAGGCAAAGATGACAAAGGACTAGGAATGCCCTCATCAGTAAGTGTATTTAGACTTGAGCACTTGTGTAAGTTTAATAATACTCCTTACATGCTAAGTGCATTGGGAAGAACACACCGATGAGACACTGGGTTACAACAGTTTGAACATTCAAACTGTCCCTTACATCGTTCCTTTCTTGCTATATTGTCTGTATCCATTGCATGGTTTTAAAAAACAAGTCAGTTGAGACCACGGCTAAATTTCCATTGGAGCTAACATTAAAGAGCATAGGGCCCTCTGCAAAGTAACAACACAAAGCAGCCGCTAATTCAGTGAAATGACCAGAAGGAGCAAGGAAGTAAATAATGGATCAGTCCAACTGAACATAGTATGTCCTTAGCAGAACTCTCTGCTTTTTTTGGATCTGAACATCAACCTAGTATATCCAACAGAATTCGCTACTTTATTTTGGATGCAAAAGAGCCAAAGCAAATCTATTTGCTCAAGAAAACATAAGAAAAGCTCAGCAAGCAAGTCCCATTTATCCAATTTAGAAGTAACGAGGAAATTAGTGTGAGCACTGATAAACGGATGTGTAAAGGAATTAAGGAACACAAGGATACATGTGAGCGCTGATGAGTTGATTCCTGGTTGCTTTTAAATTAATAAGATCGTCTTGCAATCTCAAGTGTAGAACAGGTAAAAAGAGACAGCTGAAAATAACGTCGTATATATTTACGTATGAAGTAATTGTCAGCTACTAGTACTAGTGGATCCCCGCTCGGTGCCGCGGGCCTAAAAATAGCAATGTATCTTCCCATACTTGAAAGAAGAATGGATTGCAATGAAGCGCAAAATATACATTATAAAGTATTCTAACTAACTCACGGTATGATTGATTTAAAACATAATGCAAATGTGTCTGTATGGTATACAAATTTGTATATCTCATTACTAATTCCTCGGTGTTGCTTAGAGTTGCTTATCCCATAAGAATAAGGGAGTACCTACGTCTAAGTTGACTGAGAAACTTTTGTTTCTCAGTCGATGGCTCATGGCTGTGTGTGAGAGAGAGAAAGAGTGAAATTTGCATATAAAATTTCATATCAATTTTTAATTGCCCATAAAATTTCACTTGCAATTTTTAAAATCCAAACATGTGGAATTTTAGCAGTCCGAAGATGCAATATCAGATTGCACATTTCAAAATCTAAATTTGCACACAAAATTTCACGTGCAAATTTAGTCGTCTAATGGTGCAATATCCAATTGTACATTTTAAAATCCAAATTTGCACACAAAATTTCACATGCAAATTTAGCCGTCCGAAGGTGCAATATCCAATTGTACATTTTAAAATCCAAATTTGCACACAAAATTTCATGTGCAAGTTTAGCCATCCGAAGGTGCAATATCCAATTGTAAATTTCAAAATCCAAATTTGCACACAAAACTTCACGTGCAATTTTAGCCATCTGAAGGTGCAATATACAATTGCACGTTTGGAATAAAAATGAATGTACAAATTATCCTATAATGCTATTTTATATCAGTGCACATATATAAACTTGAAAATGAAGAAAATGAAGAGAAATAAAAATTACAAACAGAAAACGAAACAAGTTATAATTAGAAACCGTAAGTATAAAAAAGAAACAGAAAAATGGGGGACCGTAGAATCAAACCTGCGTCTCACCCTACATGCTGCAGGACACACAAACCACCAGACCAGCTGGCCGTTACAGCTCAGTACCCATTATTATTTTATTTATCATGTGTTAGTTTTTGCGTCGACTGAGAAAAGCAATTTCTCATGCGACTGTGCCCTAGCAAATCCGTAAGAATAACTTAGATGTGGCGTCCCATTTTTCCATGTAATCGATGCTGACAAATGGTTGATCACATAATAGTTGGTTTGTGATGTGAGTATGAGGAGACGTGCTTTTGAAAGGTAGAAACACTAGTGGTGGTTTAGTATCACTCGGCTTTTGAATTACACCAGTATATTTTGTATAAGCTTCCCTTGCTCGACCGATAAAATGAGAGAGGACATGGTTTGATGAATTGGATGATGTGCTAGAGGTAAAGAGTTATGATTAGAGTGCTTTGAGATGAAAAATTTATGTTTCTGCTCCACGCAAGACGATGGAGAATTTTCCTCGGGCTAAGTAGATGCTAGGAGCTGATTGAGTTGATGATGACGTAGATACTTCGCATGTTGAGCTTGCAAAACATGAAATCTTAGTGGGGGTGTAACATCCCGATTTTGAGTCAAATTTTTTTTCTTTTTCATAAGCAGGGGATGTTACATCATACTCTATGTAAATAAAGTACTTTGGTTGGAGTTGCAGAAATTAATCCCAAAAGTGTTTGGGAATTAATTTGGCATAAAAAAAGGTGGAAATATGATTCCTTAATACCCTACTTTGTCTTTTGGGCTTTGAATTAATTTTGTCAGTTTCATCATGTCTAACTGGAGATGCAAACTTGTTTTTTTAGATTTTTGCCTTCAGTTTGAATTCAGATTTTCATTGGAATTGATTTTGGGAATTATGCAAATTAAAGCTCAACTCTTGCACTATGGGCTGAAATCCTCTAGCCCATCTCTTTTTTTTTACTTTCCTCTTTCCTGGGCCTTGCCCCTTTCCATTTTCTTTTTCCCCAACGACCACTGCAAACTGAACGCTTCTTCTTCCTCCTCCACTCCACGCACAGTAACGCCACCGCAATCACTCCAGGCGCCATGACTCCGCCCCTGCCCCTTCTGTTTTTCCCCAATCAAGGGCTCTACTTCAATCCCCTGCATTTCCCCCTATTTAAATCTCCTCTTCCCCTACAGCTAGTTCTTTTCTCCTCCCCTCTACAAGCAGATCCTGCCACAACCTAGGGCACCGTCGACGCCAGTCCTTCCGTTCGTCGCTGGACAGGTAATCACCGTCCTCTGGATCGCTGCAGTGCTCCCGTTTCAGTTTTGTCATCACCCTACACACACGATTATTCTATCTCCGACGAACACCTACACCTGAACTCACCTCTCTTCTTTTGTAGTCAGCGACTGGGTTAGTTTAGAAGATTTAGTCCCTGGACCTGTTTAGGATAGGCTACAGAAGCACTTAGGGCCCTTGTGTAGCAGTACTTGTTTTGTTCACCAAGATTATTGGCAGCTCTAAATCTGCAGGTGTGTTTAGTGGTAGTTTTTTTTTTCTTCAGTTTGGAACCGCTCTTATTATATTCATGGCATCCTCTCTTTCTTTTTTTTTTCTTCAGTCTGTACCTACAGCATGAAGTTCAGATTGTATGGTGGAGCACCTGCACATGTAGTTTATTCCAAATTTGGTCTCAACTGTTTTGCTATTGCTCAATGCTTCCATCAGTGCATATTCTGTAATTATTTACCATCAAGTTTCAGATTTGTGTAGTTGGTAGATACTTCACTGTAAGTTTCAGCATACTAATGTTTCTAGTTCAGTAGCACATATCAGGTTAGAAGCTGCAAGCTGATTTGTTTCATTAGCATGAATTTCTACATGTATGTATGGATTTTTCCTTCATATCCAGTGGATGTATACGGCTGTTTGTGAATCTGTTACAGTGGTTGTACAGTCTCAGTTTATCTCCTATGCAGCGAATACCATATTGAGGAGTAGTTCGGTCGTATATTTTGTCTCTCTCCCTGCTTTATATCAACTAATTGTTGACTAATTGTTTAGTTGATGCACTGTTTCATCTAGCATGCATAATTGTTCAGTTGCTGCATTATTGTTGTTTCACATACATGAGCTTTTCAGTGACTAATACAGTTAGCAGGTTGTATGTGCTTTGGTGCTAGCAAATTCAGTTTTACTCTACTGTACTCAATCTGATACATGTCATTGTACCTCCTGTGGTAGTAGAAATGCAGTGTTGTTATTCTTTTAGTTACATGCTTGCCCAGTTTGCCATATAGATTCTGCTATACTAGTGCTTGTGCTAGAAAGACATAATTGTGTTTGTAGCTTCAAAATCATCTTTCTGCTGTTTAAATTATATTAGAGAAACCCTGTTCTTCCATGCTTAGAGCTGTGTGTCAATTATTGAGTTTTGCATACTGTTTGCATCTTGCTTAGCTGAGGAAGAAACTAGTGTTTAAATTGTTGGATGCTTCACATGCTTAGAGCAGTAGCTATTCTACTCTCTTTTCCTTAGGGTAAGATCATGCTTGCTGTACTCTTGAGTGCTTAGTTTAAATTGGAGCATACAAGCTTATGTATTAAGGTTATATGGGAGGGTATCATTATATATACTATGGTTAAGGATACTAGGAGGCCAGCATAAAGGATTCTCTAGTTCCACACTCTCTTGCTACCACGACTCGGAGACACACTCCGTGTATCACCCTATTCATTCCAAATTGGTTCATGTGTTTATCTCGCTTTCTTTCGGACTCTTCTTTTGGATTCTTTATTGGAGTTGTTTATTTATTTGGTGGCAATTTATTTTTACGACGAATAGGGAGTGACGGGAACGACCACAACCAGGGCCACGAAGGAGAAGAACAGTACCCCGACAACGAAGGCATGCCCCCCCTCTCTTTGATCATATTTATTCTATGTTTTCAAATGGGCATTAGTTAGTTATTTTATTGTTTTATAAACATGCATGCTACTTATTTCTCGTAGCTAGTGTGTCGATTGACACTTGGCCATGATCTGCTTGTCGCCATTCCTTTGATACCTGGAGTAGTTTATATAGTATTCTTGTAGAGTAGAAATGCTTAGCCTTGCTCATATTATTCATTAGGAATCACTCTTTTGCCTCTTCGAGGATTCTATGTGACCTTCGGATCGATGATACATTGTTGAAAGTTGTTGAGCTCGCTGCGCTGGATGTTGTTCCCTCTTCTTGGAATCCCCTTCTACTCTCTCTACCTACTCTAGGTGAAACTTACCATACAACTGGTGCGGGCGGCAGCTGGATCATTGGTTGAAGGAGCAATTGTTAGCCTGTGTGGGAGCAATTAGCCGCCCGTAGCGGATGAGGCCTAATAAGTCTTGAATCTGAAGATTGTGACAACAGTGCGACCACATGCTATATGGGCTCTGGCTTGGTCAAGTAAGCTAGTCAGCCTTAGGTGCCGATGATGCCGTACCGCAAATGGGGTGTCACCTGAGATGGGAGAACCCTCGGCACAGATGGGGGGACCGGAGATGGGGACATACTCTCATTCCGTGCGCCAGACCCAGTGGGCTCGTCACATCTTTGGGGAAGGTAGCTAAAAGACCTCGTCATGGTCTCGTTGTCGATACACTGAGGGGTGTGTTCACCAGTAGCGCAACTGGTTAGGCACAAGGCGAGATCATGTCGTGTGGGTACAACGTACAACCTCTGCAGAGTGTAAAACTATTCGAATAGCCGTGTCCACGGTCATGAACGGCACATGATTCTTTCTTGACATACGGGACCTGTCTTCTTTCCCTTCCTTCCTCCCTCGCTAACTTCTTGCTAGAACTGAGGATTTGGGTGAGTGGTCGAGGACCCTCACGTTGTTGGATAATGCTTTTGAGATAAACTTGTTTTTATCAAAACCGCCTTCATCAAAAGTATAGTTATATTTCAAACAAAACCGCTTTTATGCAAAAGAACCATATAGCCTGCCAACATGCAGTTATCAGGGTTTCCAGAGGGGGCACGCTGAGTACGTAATGTACTCATGGCGATGGTTTGTTGTTGTCGTTGTTGTATAGAGTACTATGAAGAAGAAGATGTTGACGGCGACTACTACGGAGAACCTGAGGAGTGAGGCCTCGTGTGCTACATCGATTGCCTCTGGCTGAGATGGAGGCACCACGCGTCATTTATTGTTTTCCGCTGCTATTTCAGACTTGTAATAATAATGCCCCAAGACATTGCTTTATGTAAGCCGAAGGGCATTTTAATATTCAAATTTTGTATTAACTTTTGAACTGTCGTGCAATGAGATACATTTCACATGTACATTAGCATTCCTGGGCTAGTGTTACATGGGGTCTGGGAGTTTGTTTCCCGATTCTCACGGGGGGTCAACTTGATGACGTGGACATTCTGCTTGTTAAATTTACAAACATTTAGTGCATCTTAGTTTAAATGAAGCTTAGTGGGGGTCAACTTGATGATGTGGACACTCTACATGTTGAGGTTAATGATGATCGACTTGATGAGGTGTACATTTTGCATGTTGAGCTTGCAAACTCCAAATGCATTTTAGTGGATCCACTTTATAAAGACTATAGATAACTTCATTTGTATTATATATAAAAGACAATTTCTGGCTAGCAAGGTCGGTAGGTACCCGAGCTATCCTCACCGCCCGGCTCTATATATGGATACGAGATGGTTTAGGTCTCCGAAGTCCGAACAGAATATTTGCAGAGTGAGCCAGCGAGTGATTGACTGATAGCTGCTATGCGTACGACGTTTTCCGTCCGGCGAGGGTTGGTCTCTCGCGATTCCTCGTTGCTCGTGGTTGCTGCGCCTAGCCGTCTCGGTGTGCGTCGCTGCTCTCGCTGGTCTCTTCCCCTGAACTGCCAGTGCAGGCTGCAGGTCCATTCTCCCTTATTCTTCTTTCCTGTGTTTCTGGGCGGAATGTGCCATGCGCTGACTCTAATCTGATTGTTCTGATTCAGGTCATTTTTGGTGGGGGGCTGTCCTTCCTTCCGGTGTGGTCGCCTCCGTGTGTTCGGGCGCTTCCTGCTGTTGTTCGTGCCAAGCAGGTGCGGGATTTCGGGCATGCGTGCATCTTCTTGTTTACTGAGCCGTTTTCTTTTTGGGGCAGGCAGGTTTTCATGACTGCATAGTTCTGGTTGCAGGCTGTTGGTGGTTGATTTGGTGCGCTGTCTACCTGTTGGATTGCTTGCCTTCTTTCCACCGGCTTGCGAGGTTTGTACACTCGTGCCTTGATTGATTTTCTGTTATTGGGACGATCTGTGATTTGTTGTGCAGCAATGTATCCTTTCTTAGCTATTTTTGATATTCACCAACCATTATGATGGAGAACTGAATGACCTGTGGACTGTGGTTGCCCTTTTCTTTGCATCTTGCATATACATCACTGCATTATCATCTTAAAATGTTCAGTCACCTTGTTGATTGCTTAGGCCTACAATCGTTTGTAAGGATTTTCTTCTTTTCAGTATCGATTTGTCTTACTAATCGTGCTTCTTTAATTCTGATATAGGCTAATCTAGGGTTTTCTTTTACTAGGCTTTATCTAACACTAGGCCCCATAAGTACTACGGAGTATATGATCTATGCAAGCAAGTTGTAACTCATGACACCTAAGCACTGCTGTTTTTTGACAATCTAGCACTGCTGTTTTCATACCAAAGTATGAATATTGTTTATGTAATTCAGTTGGAACTTTCTTCTACTGCTTGATCATTTGATAAGGGAAATCTGTACTGCATTCATCATGACAAAAAGATCAGACAACACTCCATGCATCTTCTTCTTTTTTTAGAGAAAGGAGCCTTGCTCCCGATTTCATTCAAGAAACCACATCGTTCAGGTCCACAGTTCCACAGTCATTCAAACAGAAAATAAACCACAGCCGGGACAAACGCCCGAATCATGCACTCCATGCATCTTCTGGCTTTCATTAATTTGAATTGTGCAATGATTAAGGGCAAAACCTCTCATTGATAGTGCAGCAGGTTTTTTGTTAAAGGTATCAGCTTCTCTGAATCTAATCAATATGTTTCTCATTTTGTGTGCTTGCAAATGGTAGAATCAGTTAGGCACAGAACATTTGTGCATGTACCAGAATGTGTAGTGTTTCAGGTGCTCAAAATTGAATTCCTGACATGCATAGTATTCTGAATGAGCTCCTCTCCTTGTTGTTATCTGAATCAGAGAGCTGAGAATGCAGCCAAGTGTGTCTTTGTTTTCTTTCTCTGTGAATTTCTGATAACTCTGATTGTAAGAGCTGAAAATGAATCACGTGTATCAATGCTTTTGTGTCTGAAATCAGCATTTCAACGTTTGTTCTGAATATTGGCACAATCCCCGTGCATTGTTGTGATAAAAAGAAATACAAGTTTAAGAATAGTTATCTTAATTTATATAATTTATATTTATTGTAGTCTCACTGATGTGTTTTAAATCAGTAAGTGGCAAAGCAATAAAAGAATAAGTGACATGGTCCAAAGGGGACGAACTGCCGTCCCTACTTGAGTCTGTAATAAGAGTAAAATTGTGCTTTTCAGACCATGTTATCCTATCTAATGCCTGCTACAACTTCTAATCTATTTGTGTGCTCTGCCCTTTTTGTTCGATTGTTAGCATGTGATTGCTAGCTTTTCTTTTGAGTTCCTCACTATTATGTCCAGTAAAAGATTCATTGTTTGCAATGTAAGTCTAGATTGTGTACGTGTATAATTTTGCTGCTGATTTATTGGTTTTATTGGAAATTGGACGAATGTTTTGATACAGTTGGACATAACCACACTCATCTTAAATAGGGTGCTTACAGGATTGCAGCTACGATACATTTTGTGGTCCAAGATTACAATCATGTATTAATCTGTTTGGAAAAATTAGACATTAACCTTTTTATTACCTGTGGGTGTGTGTGTGTCAAAACGGCCAGCTGAGAGCTCAGGCTACTCTGTCCATGAAATTAGGAGAGCCCGGCTTTACTTGATTATATTACCAGCATACAGGTGGTACCAAGTTTATGTGATAATTAATTATTAAATTGTAATCTTTAAGTTTTCCTTACCTATTAGATCGATAAGGGTACGTATTTTATCTTAACTACATCTAACTTCCCCGTTCGCTTTGGAGATATTATTGTAAGGAGAAGATAAAAATCCATGTATCATAGTACCATGTGGCGAGATCTAATTGTAATTTGAAACATGAAGAGGTGTGCCATCTTGCTAGAACCACTTCTCGTGGCTAGATCCGTAGCACTCTCCTTCTGTAACACACATGCAATTTTTGCAGTGTCTTCTAGTTAAATATTTTTTGCATACAATCATTCGTAACCTGGCGCATCACGTAGGACGGCACAAAGTTACATAACACACCTCCAACGCATACCTTACTACAGAAACTAGCGAGCTCATGGGCTACAGAGTTGTTCTCTCTCTTGGTGAAAATAAAACGGATACTACGATCCGAAGTGGTGAAACGAAAGATGTCACCCACAACTGAACAGGAAGCAGAACGGTTCTATGAGGGAGAAGTGAGGGCCTGAATCAAAGAAATACAATCGCTTTCAGTGCTGCCTCGCAATCTTGAGGCCTTGCAGGCGGGCAATGCCCTTCGCCATCTCAACAGAAGGACAATGGTTGATCACATCCCAGGCTGAGACAATAATAGAACCATGTTCATCACGAAGAACCGCACCCCAAGTACCTGATCTGAAGCTATGTTGAAAGCTGGCATCCACATTGAGCTTAGTCCATCCTGTTTCAGGGGGTTTCCAGGCTGAAGGAAGCACAATTTTAACTGTTGCTGGGATCACAGGTTGTACACCGATGCTTGTCTTGCCTTTGGGATCTGGTTCAACAACTTTATCCTTCATCAACAACATGGAGTCGTCATAGCTGAAGAGGAATTGATATATGGTTTGGAGCTATTAGTGTTTGCTTAGATTTATGGCACAGGCACAACCTCGTGAACTTGTTTCTATTATCTGAAGCTGATTCAATAAATATCTTTTCAATTTTCAGGATCAACATAAAGCCATGAGTAGTCAATATGATTCAGTTGTCCATTGCAGTACAAAACTAAACGGTAACTTTAGAGTAATATCCATTCTTTAGAGTAATATCATGCAATGCGTCTCATAGATGGCAATTGAAGAGTCTGTAGTGAAGATCTTCCTACTGCTTACTCTGAATGCATGCAATTAATTCTGAGTAAATATTCTTGGCAAAAAAAATATGAGTAAATATGGTTGGCTCATATTGAACCTTATTTTCTTTGTGTGTCATCGTTTGGTGACAATGGAAAAAAAGGCGCAACAAAGCATGCCGCACAAATTAAAAAAAGAACTTGCGAGAAGCAACAACCTTTCTGCGTAGTAATGCACCTCACGCTACTTCCAAGTACCCGCGCCTGTACATGCAATCGCACGAGAGCAAAGAGCTCACATGGCAAAGCAGAGTAAAGCATTATCGAGATGCAGGCGGCAGGCCCAGGAAAAAAAATGCACATACCTAATAATACATTAGAAATTATCACATCAATTACGCAAAACTCTCGACGGCGCGGCGGAGCGTGCGTACCTGCCTGGTACCAGTCCATTTGGACAATAAGGCTCACTCTTGATAGATATATTTCCAGATAAGTAGTTGTCACAAAAGTCAACCAATAGGGATACCGATCACTCACTTCACCCATACACATATGACTAGGACTTAAACTAATAACCTAAGTACTATGCTGCTCCGGCTACTCCTGCTGCTGCTCTGACCGCCACCGAACTACAGAACTAAAATTGAGGAAGAATGTGAAGAAAAATTCGAGAAGACGATACTGTCCAACTCGCGTGTTCCCGCAATCCCTCTTTTATGGAACTAATCACAAGAGCGCAACCTAATGCAAGAGTAGGTTAATTCAAAAGTAGGTTAAGGGGGGCATGAGCCCCCCTTCCCCCGCTCCTTCGTTTTTCTTTTATAAGAGCATCTCCAGGAGAGCCCCTAACTGACCCCTATCCCCAAATTTAGGTGTTTTGGCCAAAAAGCAACGTCCAGCAGACCCCCCCCCCCCCTTCTCCCTCCCTAAACTGAGGAGCTCCCTAAATCTCGCTCCCAACGCCCCAAACTGAGGGGCTGGATCGGGGATCCCGAAGGCAACGACTCCAACGGATTCCGGCTCCCTCACGCCAAGGTAGGTCTCCTTCCCCTTCCCTACTGTGTCCCGCGCGTCTTGGTTGGGGAGAGGCGGGCGCAGCGGCGAGCCAGGCGGGCGCAGCGGTGGCACTGTTGCGGTTGGGGAGAGGCGGCGGCGCCGTTGAGTATGGGGAGAGGCGGCGGCACGGAGGCCGATGGCGAGATGCGGCGGCGCGGGTTGGGGCTGGGGAGAGGCCGCGGCGGGGGTTGGGGATGAGGAGAGCGGCGGCGTCATTGGGGAGGTGCAGAGGTGGCAGCAGCGTTGGGGAGGTGCAGAGGCGGCGGTGGCGTTGGGGTTCTCGCTGGGATGGCTGTATGTGCCCATTTTACCTGTTGTGCCTTTAGCTGATACTAGTTCATACCACTACTGTATGTGCTTTGGTTAAATCCATCATGCTAAACTGAAGTCCGATTTCAATTATAAGCGTTTCAAATATATAATTTTGAGTCAATTCGTTTGAAATATAAATGTTTTACAAAAACGGTTGAAGCATATAAATAAAATATGTATGAATGAATTACGATGAGTAGGGGTGAGATTTGGGTAGTCTGCCGGGGAGATGAGAAATTTATGGAGGGAATCTGTTGTAGGGAGTCCCCATATGGAGATTTAGGGGCTCATATTTAGGTAGTCTCCCGGAGATGCTCTAAGAAGTTTTAAAAGCCCCCTCCCTGGGCTCCTCCTTTTTAGCCTGTAATTTATATAGAAACGATTTGAATAACTCATGTAAATTCTAAAGAGTCAACGGACCGCCGATGATGTCGTAGAAGACACTTCACCAAGAGTACGTGTGCATCTAAAATAATAATGGAGAAGTTCTAGACGCACGGCAACACAGATGATGCTGGAAGGAGCGTATATTAGTCCATATGGACAAAAAGGCTCACTCCTGATAGATATATTTCCAGATAAGTAGCTGTCGCAAAAGTCAACCATACAGTGATACCGATCACTCAGTTCACCCATACATATATGACTAGCATTTAAACTAATAACCTAAGTACTATGCTACTTCGGCTGCTGGTGTTCTGATTGCCGCCGAACTAAAGTTGAGGAAAAATGTGAAAAAAAGAGCGAGAAGACTAAAGTACTTGTTTCCTCAGTGCCTTTTTTATCGAACTAACCACAAGAGCACAACTAATGGAAGAGTAGGCTAAGAGGGGCATGAGGCCCCCCCCCCCCCCCCCCCGTGCGCGAGCTCTCCTCCTATAGAACAACGGCAGGGCGAGAAGACTAAAGTATGCGAATACTGTCGAACTTGCGTAACTAGTGCAGGGATTTGTCCCACAGGGCTTGGTTTGCAGGCTATATGTGCCACACACAACTACCTGACGCACTAGCTGCGGTGAAAAGTAGTGCTCCTATTATCTGTAAACAAAAAATATGAATAACTCAAATAGATGCTAGAAAGTTAAAAAAAAGGAGAAACGAGCTGACATGATAACTTACAGCATCTCCTATAGTGATTAAGCGAACGAGCTGGTGATGTCGTAGAAGACGCTTCACCAACAGCGCGTACGCATCCAGAATCATCATGGAGAGGCTCCAGATACACAGCAAAGCAGATGCCGCAACAAGAAAGCTCTGCAAACAAGTAATCATTAGTTATGGTGAAAAGAATTAAATAGTGTTGTGGTTACAAAATAAAAAGATGTTACCTGAACTGAACATGACAATGATTGCCATGATGCCGCAGATGAACTGGGCAACTCGAAGAGCAAGTCCAAACGGCGTTGAGCCCAGGCAAGGAAGAAGGGGAGGGGGCATGAGCCCCCTCACGAACGAAGGTCCCTTTATTAAAAATATCTAACTACATGATTTGTTTATCGTTGTCGTTTATTTCTAGCACAATATGGCATAGTTTATTTCTGACATAATTAATAATACTTTAGAATGTAGTTAAAGATAATCTCATGCCAAATTAGCCCGACATAACCTGCAATTTGGCCATTAATCGTGTATTCCGTAATTACTTAGCACTCCTAAAATTTACTCCCTTCGTTTCATAAAGATTGACACGAATTTGCACTAGTCTAGTTCAAATCCATGCCAACTTTTATGGAACGGAGGGAGTACTCCGTATCTTCTTACCATTGACACTGGCATTGGCGAGCAAGATCCTAGACCCACCCTCGATTCCAAATTGCAATTGCCTGTATTGCCAATCGAAACCTCTAAATAACATCTTGAAGTATCAAAAAATAATTTCATTTGTGGACACAAAAAAGCCAAATACATGCAAAGGCTAGTACTAAGCCAAGGCTCAAGACGAAACGAACGCATCTCAATACAGAAGAGCCCTTTTTCCTCTGGCAGTTATTGCCTTGATCTCCCGGTACCCACGTTATATGCATAGTGTGTTAAGTTCTGCAGCGGAATTTCAAGGAGAAGGGTCTATCTGCTCAGATTTATCGAGAGAAAAAATTTAATTATATAGCAGCTGCGTTTTTCATGGCGAAGTTTAGATTTGGCCATTTGTGCTGGGCTCAAGTCTGGGCTAAGAAAGTATCGGCAAGGAATCTGACCATCGTACGAAGATTGTACGAAGATTGTCGTATGAATAGCACTTTCGTTTTAAAATCAACTGCTCCAGAATCATCAACAATGCTCGGAATTATCAACAACTAATCCTAATAATTTATTAATAATGCTCCCAATTGCATGATCTGCTTTTAAAAGAGCTGTGGCTTTGGTACCATGATCATATGGATGGATGGATCACTTTTGGCAAATTAGCCTGAAAGGTGCAAATGATTTAGGAGGATAACATATGCTTGCCCTGCACTGCATGGTCCAAATTTGGAGTTGGTAGTTATGGCAACCACCGGTGCTTGATTGGGATTGCTCACACACTACAGCCTGATCGACATTATCATCGTCTCTTTTCCGTTAACAATATTGGTTGTGTGTATCTTTTGATGTAGAGACCTGAGGGATCATCATCTCTGGATCCATGCAATTTGAGCACTGTGATCTGGGTTCCGTCATCAAGACCTTGTCACCTTCGGCCTATCCTCAAGATTTTCCTTGCCTCCGCCCACAAGAGACTCCAACACGCCCAATTATCACTTCCCCTTGGGCGTTCGGTCTGCTCTAGCTTGGGTGTTGTTGCCCATTGCATCTTTGAGTACTGTTTGAACTAAAACGACGACAAGAATTTAACATCGGAGGTAGTAGTAGTGATATAAGTCGAATTCTATTCATTCTTGTTAATTGATTCTCTAGTTTAGGTTTTCTTACTTAAATTTTGACTTCAATTAAAAAAGGTCGGCATAGAAACAGGATTGCCACTTCTGAACCGTAATAGAAACTGATTAGACAAAAGCCAAAATTTTCGGTGCCTAACTCGGTTCTAACTCTGAAGAGTTTAGTTTGGTCAGTTCGGTTTTAATTATAGGTTACTGGAACTAAGCAGACAAAATTGAAAAAAAAGGTCGGCCCAGCGCAATAGCCCATTTGTGTATCGGCGATAAAAGAAAAAATAGGCCCTCGATCGATCCCTTTTTCTTCAGACTCCGCTCCGGTTACAACAGCAGAATACCCTAGCCGCAGCCTTCCTCGAGGAAGCTTCGATCTCCGGCGGTCGAGGGAAACCACGGATCAACGTCTGGCATCTAGTTTTGCTACCTTCTTTTGTTAGGTTTGTGTGTTCTTCTCGGTGACATCTTGGCGATGGAAATGTCGTCGTCTAGAAGATTGGTGTCCTAACTCCTTCATCGTTCTGGTGTAACTGTTGCAACCCATAGAAGTCCGTGGTTCTCACGACACGTCTTTTCGTGTTTTTGGTCTTTTTCTTTGTTGATTCATCGATGGAGAAGCAGTTTTACATCTTGTTTTGCAAGAGATATGACCCAGCCACGGTGCTTTCAACGGTATTATGTTCGCACATTTGAGGTGGGCGATTCATGCGGATTTTCAAAACCTCTGAGATTAATTCAGCTCTGCAAGCATGAATTCTGCAATTTTGTCAACAAATACGTGCAAAAGCATCAACATGCAAAGGTGGATCAAGAGTAGTTTGCTTCAAATGATTACAATGGAGCTTTTAGTTTTGTTGAATATCTTCATTATTTGTGTTCTTTCATATAGTTCTTCCGATTCATAAAAAATGTGCTCATTTTATACTAAGTTAGTACAAGTTTTATACTAAGTGGACGACACTTTTTATGTACGGTAAAGAGTATCAATCTTGTGTAGTTTGTAATAAAGCCAGATCGTTGTTAAAAAAAAAACTCCATTCCAGTTCTCCTCGGAAAAAAAAAAGACTCCATTCCAGTCGCCTCCTTTCCAAGTCACAACCCAAGTCGCCTGTCACGGTAGACGCACTGCGACGAGTCGCACGCGTATCCAGCACAAGGTTTGCTATGACGAGCTCTGCAACCACAAGGTTTAAAATAAACTTCGCTCAATTCCTTATTATCTGAAGAAGCCGAATCGCGTTCTGCATCTCACCACTGTCCCGCTTTGCCCTCTCAAAGGCGGCTCTCAATTACGTCTCTTCTTCACGCCGGCTCTTAACAGAGTTACGCAAGCCTGCAGAGGCTCTCGTTCTCGCGCGCGTTAGGGTTCGTCGCAATCGGTGTGCAAGAAAAGAAAAAAAATAAGGAGCGCAATGGCGGGAGGCGGCGGCGATAATACGGCTCCGGGAATGGCGATGGAGGTGGAAGCGCAGGCGAGCCCGTGCCCGGGGCCCTCACCTCCCCCACTGTCCGGTTCCCCAACCCCATCTTCTGATTCTGGTAGCAACAGCGTCGCCTCCTCGATGCGGCTGGGCCTCAGGAACAGCATCCAGACCAACTTCGGCGACGACTACGTCTTCCAGATCGCTTCTTGGTAGATTCCTCTTCCCTGTTTGATCTAGCCAGTTAGCTCTAACTAGGGTAAACACATTCTATTGCGGTTTAAATGGATTAGGTTGTTTCTGAATGGATGATCCGTGTGGCATATTTTGACTCGTGACGTTATTAGAAGGGGGGCGCGGCTTGTAGTAATCTAGTTAGCTTGTTAGCTTCGAATCCTATCCTTTTTTCTTTCCCAACGTTTGTACCTGAAGCTGTTGATATGATATATGCTGCTTCCTAGCAAAAAACTGCTTGGGCTCATGATATATGTGTCTTATTTCGTATATCTTGTGACAAGCCAGGAGATCTCGACGCTCGCAGTTTCGTTGTCAACAAATGCACTGAAATTTTATTCTCCAGCAACCGGACAATATTTGGGGGAGTGTACTGGACATATAGGAACAATCCATGAAATTTCTTTTTCAGCTCCCTCGTCACCACACGTAGTATGTTCCTCTTCTTCTGATGGAACTGTTAGAGCTTGGGACACGAGATGCTATAAGCAGGTATTTTTCTAGTTGCACACTGATTGTTGAATATACGTGTCAGTTGTACATTGATTTTTTACATAGTTATTTGTGTGTGTGTGTATATGTGTGTGTGTGTGTGCTTTTGATTGTATGTACAATGTCGCTACAATGTCAATATCTATATAGGAAGTATGTTTCGTACTACTTTGTCGTACATTAATTCTTCATCTTTGGTTTGGATTTAGCTCAGCTCAGAATTCTGAATGATTTAAATGTGAAGGATATATCTAGTTTAGTTCTTACTTGTTATGTTGACACTGTATCTCTGCTAAATTGTCTGGCCATGAAAAATTGAAAAGTACAACCCGTACCCAGTTGCTGACAATGGAATAGTTGACTTTGCTATTAACGCTGAAATGAAACAATTCAATCTAGATGACATAGTTTAGTTCTTGCCATATACGAATTCTGGTCTGCGTTAACATGGAAATATCCCTAATACTGAGTGTTGTTTTCTTATTGCGACTTGATTTTCCGTGACCTTCTGCTGCTGGACATAATCAATGCTATCTTCACTTGCATGTATTTGGTCTGGTATTTACATCCAGTATACTATTACCTCAGCTATTTGTACGAGTGCTTTGGTTGATTTAATATATTTTATTTTCTGAATTCAGTTCACTGTTCTCTGATTGTCTGCCAGATATCTTTGCTAAGTGGTGGTGCCTCACATGAAATGTTTAGCTTTTCCTTTGGTGGATCAAGTGGTAACCTGCTTGCTGCTGGTTCTAATTCCCAGGTATATACTCGTATCTGTACTAGCTTACATTCTTCTCATACCCACCCTCTACTGCACTTTATGTTTATAATACCCTGTCCAGATGGTATCTGCAATGGCCACTGTATGTTTCTAATCTTTGTGCTCCATCGGTGATAATACTTGTATATCAAACATTATCTCTCCAGGGTATCCAAATATTTAATGCTGAAAAAATTCATGCTCTGCTGAGTTGTTTATTTTTGAGCTCTCTTTCTTTTAGTTCGAATAATCTATAGTGAACATACTGTAAATATAGCTGGGAGAATTCCAAGTCAGGCTAAATATGCAGAGTGCTGCAACTTAATTCTAGATGCACCTGAATTCCCTTTGCCAGGTCTCGACCAACCAGACCCCTTGGGATAGTCTTTAGAGTTTAGAACCAAAACTGGTATATTCACTGGATATGATTTGGTATCTGCTGTGAACTTTTAGTCACAACAGGATAACTGGCTTGCTGAAGATAGCCCGACGGCAACGGCATGACTGCGATGGGTTGGGTAGACATAGGCTAGGTGAGTGAATATTTGAGAGATGATATATAGGTCGGTTCTTTCTTGCTTAAAGTTACATAGCCGTCACTTATATAGTAACTCTACATCCTGACTTAGACCTTTTGTATTCTACTAGGAAACCATTATGCATGTATTTGATCCATACTTTTCTAATTTTCAGCACTCTTCCTAAATCATCTCTAACTCACCCTCCTTGTTTTCCTTCTGGACTCTCCTCTAGTCGATTCCTTCCCTGAATTTCATAGTTTCTTCTATGTACAGAATCCATACACCAATTGTACTTCTGGCTGGCTGGCTGCAAGGCACCTGATACTGTTTTGATGCAACATACTAAATTACTAATATCCACAATAGTATCGGATAGTTATTCTTGGTTATGGTTTTGAATTTGGTTAGACACAAACATCAGAGTCGTCCAGAATTGATTGGATAGTAATACTGGACAGTAGCTTGATAACTCCCGCCCACACATTTCACGCTGTTCACGGGTTGGGTCCAGCCCGCTAAACTCGTCGAACCAACCCAAACCAAAACTGCTGAGCTGGTTTTCACCGGTCATGGGTGAGCTTGGGTTGAACCCGTACCCACTCCAATTCCAAAGCTGTGGATGAGTTCCAGTCAAGCTTGCCAGCAATGAAAATGTCCTACTATGGACAGTGTCGCGTCAGAGAAGACGGAACATGCAGGCATCGGCGCCGACTGTGATACCAGGAAATCAGACAGAGAAGCTGCAGCATCCCAAAAAAGACGCGAGAGTGTGTGCGACGGTGGCATCTGCCACATTGGGGATCCAAGATCTAGACATAGTGGAGGAGAAAGGAGGGGCAGGTCTGTGATTAATTATCTTACTGCAGAGCGCAACCTGGACACCGCTGCCTTCTTAATTAGCCAGTAAAGGTTGTGTCGATTGGATGTGATGGAGTTGAGAGTGCTGCCGCGCTGGTGAAAAAAATCTGGAAGTCTTGGAGAATAGGAGCAAGCAAAGAGATAACCTTGAAAACCATTGAAAACACCCGGGCACATGTCACCGGTTGGCTTCATTCGACATGCAGCCCATTACATGCTCTGACCTTGTATCCGAGAAAACTGTGGTTCAAGATTTAGCCAACACTCATATGGAATCCGTATAATTTCACCTTATTCGAAACAATGTATAGTCTTGAATCTAACCTCGCATAATATATGTTCATGAGTAGGCATCCGATCCAAGTGATCAGAAGTTCAAAACCATGGCCCAAATTTATGAATGATGCCGTCAACCCTTAGCTTAAGCCCTCAGATGTATTTAATTCAGGGACTTTATATAACTTTGAAGGATACTAGTTATATTTTCAATGATCTTATTTGGTGTCTTAATTCTTAACCTATTTTTCTTGTAAAATTATAAAGTTTGATAAATATAGGCCATATGACAAGTTGTGCTCTAGCAAGGACATGTAAAATATCACTACAGATTGTGCACTTTTGTGAGGCCTGGTGTTGATTAACATGTGTATGAACGTTGTCCCAATTCATCTCCATATGCAATATAAGCTAGATTTTTGGGCAAAGCTAGGACAAAATCTCAAGCAATTTACTACCATCAAACCATGGATGCAGGTGCAAGCTAGCTACGAATTATCATAAACATTTTCATTACCTTATTTGATTATTAGTCTACGCTGTTCTGGTATTCCCATAGCAGTATCTTCTCTATCCAAATTCGTATTAGAGTCCACTTGCGTTATATGGATGTGAGTGTGGTCTTACAATCAAATTCTGATATTACAATTAATCTGCATCCCTGTAACCTATTTAATTTTTTTTTATTTAATTTACTATAAAGTTCCTTTAACCCATTTTAATGCTTATTATGATGGTCTGTTATCCTTTTTATGAGCTCAGAAGGTTATGATTACCTACTTGTATAAACTAACATGATATACAAATTCAACCTGAGGAAGTCAATGTTCGACTCAAGATTGTAATCAAACTGGCTAAGATTTTATAGATGAGAATATGGATTGACCAGTATCCAGTTCGAATTGGAATGGTAACCCCTGCGAATGTGCTTTAGCAAATATTTGGCTGCTGGGGCATTACATTTGGCACAATAATCTAGTTCACAGCCTGATTGACATGTTGAAATAACAATGGTACTTTTAATTCATCTATATGTTTCTTAGAACAAGAAAGGCAAGGTTTCTTGAGGTTGTATATATTTGATTCATGTTGAATCTCATTCTAGTTACTTGATTGTAGGTTCTATTGTGGGATTGGAGAAGTTCAAAACAGCTAGCCTGCTTAGAGGAATCCCACATGGATGATGTGACACAGGTATGCTTTATTCTATGGAGTTTTACATGTTGGCCACTAAGACGGAGCTTAACTTGCATCCTGCCTTTAATTTTTCGTGATTTATACATTTCCAGCCTTCTGTTCATATTATTATTTGCCATTTTTCACTGTTACTTTTCAAGTTAGGCATCAACAGTGTGTAGCTTTGCCAGTGCTTAAAGATGAAGTGGCAAAGTTTGCACTGCCTACCATTGTGGAAATGTGGAAGAGGTGCTAGAATATTATTTTGTGGAACCAATATCCGTACAGGCATTGGGTGCCAAATGTTAGAATTACTCACTCCGTCCCTAATTAATTGGCGCCAGCCTTTTTGCAAAGAACCCCTGTAAATTTTCGAAATAAACATTCAGTCCACATCTTCAATTAAACGTGGACTGCGCGCTAATTTCGAAAAATCACAGGGGGTTTTCGCAAAAGTTTCAATAGAACGTGGTCCGCAGGTTTATTTCGGAAATTTACAGGGGTTTCTTGAAAAAAAGCCGGCGCCAATTAATTAGGAACGGAGGGAGTAGGAAGCATGATGGGGAGAGGAGATGGATGATGCACCATGGAGCTCGATCCTTGCACCACGGAGGTCGCTGAGCCTTCCCATCACAGAGGCCACCAACCCTTGCACCATGGAGTCTGACGTTGAGCGGATTGAGATCTCCACATCAAAACAAGGTCATTGTTAGCCAAATGGAGGTCGCTGGCACCAAATCAAGTGGGGCATATTAACCTTGACTGTGATTTCGGGGAGAACCAGAGAGATGGTGGCACAATATGGGGCATGTGAGTTGTGGAGAGATGGGTTTGGTGTAGGGTGGAAGAGAGTTATGAGCTTTTGGTTTAGGGTGGGTCCACTAGGAAGGTGGAACGAGGTGCTTAACAACTGTGTCAAAGAAGTAAAACTAATAACGGTGTAAGCATGCAGTTAAGGTTGAAAGAGGTGTTTGGGAGGCAGATATCACTTATCGGGAGAGTAGCAGATGTGCAAATCGTGAAAATGAAACTATGTAAGGTCAAGATGCAAGTGAGGCTTCACTTTAGTGGCAAATGTGTCCAATTTCCCTCATCCGACGTTAGAACTTTATTGTATTTAGCAGTTTATTTTTCTTACTTTAATTTTGCTCTCAAGCTGAGAACCTTGCATGTGCGCTTGTATATAATAATGCAGTTTCAGGAAATTTTTGGTCCATCCAATGAAACTGTATGTGCAGTATCAATAGGGCACCGCGGGTCATTGGAGAGCTACACGATGAACCTTTCTTTGTGGAAATACCTTGACTCAGATTCTGAAAAGCTTGACTCTAGCTTAAGCAATTTGACCAACAATCAATGTGTCTTGATTGACAAAATACATTGTTTGGAAAAAAAACTTTGTACAGAGTTTACAAATAAAATTGGTGCCAGCGTCAGTCCCTGAAACTTATGTGTCTTGTACCTTGGTTTGAGATTACGACTCTTTGTTGGACAGGTCAGATTTGCACCAAATCAACAGAGTAGACTCATTTCTGCAGCCGTTGACGGATTAGTATGCGTCTTCGACACTGACGGTGATATTGATGAGGACAATCATCTGCTATCTGTATGTCATACCTGTCTACATTATGCTTTAAATACTTAGTGATCGTCTTCCTGTCTAATGCATGAGGGTTATGAGTTAGATATGTTGTTAGTATTTATCAGGCCTGCTTACAAGATTATGCTCTTGGTCTTTTTTATAATGAATCTTCCTAAAGTTGTTGCGTTTTTATCTATCAATTTATTTTGGTGATGGCCCTCTGATATTTGATAGTCTCTAGGTTATGAATGTGGAGACCTCTGTTGCTAAGGTGGGGTTTTATGGAAATATGTATCAGAAGCTTTGGTGTTTAACCCATATTGAAACGCTAAGGTAACTTCTTTCCAATCATATTGTAAAAGATAGTCTTTACTTCGACAATATTACACAGGGGTGAAAATGGAACAGAAACTTCTCAAAATTCTGGAGCAACATAGATTAAAAAATTAACGGAACAAAAACGAGAAAGGAAATTTGTTGCCGAAAACGGGAATGAAAACAGAAGTATTTTTTGCAGCAGAATGAAAACGAAATAGGAATTTCCGGAACTCTTTAATTCTGAATTTCCATGTTAGAGGCTAGGCATAAGGAGGACACTAGGCCTGTGCCCATGGAAAAGGCGAAAGGAAGGAGGGAGAGAGGGGATTTGACCTGTTCGGGTTTGGGCTTCGGAGTTAGGGGGAAACGTTTTCTGATTTCGGAAAACACTAAAATTCAACTAAAGGTATGACTGATGCCAAATAAACTTAATTTTTTAAAATAATTCAAGGTGCATATTTTAATATTTAGAAGCAAAACTATTTTCAACTGAAGTTCATGTTTAAATTTCAGGTTAAATATTTTTGATATAGGACATTTCTTATTAAATTTAACTAAATTTGAGGAATCAGTGAAAAATTATGATCTACACTTTGTGTAATCAGTTTTGTACATGGTTTCACTTCATTCTTTGATTATGTTTCTACACTCCATACTAGTTTCACATTCTTATCTGACACTATTAGTATTTGATTCATATCGTGAGTTTCAGAATCGATTCTGTTGTTGGTGAAACAATTAAAACCGAAAATGATAGAGCCTATTTCTGACTGATTCTGCTCCTTCGCCCCTAATATTATGGCATCCTTGCGATGTTTTCTATTTAATTATTGCAGTACTTGGGACTGGAATGAAGGGAATAGAGAATTGAACATAGAGGATGCTCGTTCCTTGGCCACAGATAAGTGGAACCTTGATCACGTGAGTATCCATGACTGCTTAAACTATTCTGCATATTCCATGTTCATCTTTGCATTTGAGCTTCAATATATGCTGAGCATGGTTTCACAACAATTAAATAGGTATTCTTCTGTTATTACCATGAATCGTGATGTTAACATGTACTTCTTGATAGTTCACGGCACAAAAACCTTCCTGATTACTGTCTCAATAGCTCATAGTTTGTTGAGCAAAATCATTTTTGTTTAGGAAAATCATTTTTGTTTGAAATCATAAGATTGCAGTGAGATAATTTCTTCCATCAACTTCCTTTTCTTAAAACATATGACAGGTGGACTATTTCGTTGACTGTCACTACTCACTGCCTGACGACCGGTTATGGGCAATTGGTGGCACAAGTGCGGGGACATTAGGTTACTTCCCTGTGAAAAATGATCCTGCAGGAGTAATCGGTTCGGCAGAGGCTATCCTTGAAGGAGGCCACACAGGAGTTATCAGGACCATATATCCAGCCGGAAGCAGCCATCAGAATCTTGGGCAAAATAGGGGCATCTTTGGGTGGACAGGAGGTGAAGACGGTCGTCTATGTTGCTGGCGTTCTGAGGAAACAGCAGCAGCAAACAAGTCTTGGATCTCTAGCATGCTTGTATCACGGGCACAAAAGAGAATCAGAAGCAGCCGACATCAGCCCTACTAACCATTAACATGTCCAGTCCCTTGGTTAACATCATTGTAACTTTTATTGATGCTGTTTGGACGCTTCATCTGATTTTTGTCCTGATATGTACCATAATCAAGTTTACCATAATTGTTTTTGAAAAAAAATATACATGCAACTCGTTTTGAATGGCTGTTTCAGTGTTTGGTTACCGTATGAGAATTTCATCTTCGCAATTCCTAATTTCATCTTTCTGGCTGCTCCTGGGTGATCATCAACTCAGACTCGTCGGTCGTTGTCGATGCTCTCTCCAGTGGTCGTCAACCGATGGGTGATGCTGCTGCAATTTACGAAGATTGCTTTGCACTTCTGGATGATCTTGCCCAGTTTAACATTAGTCATTGCTTCCGTGAGTCTAATAGAGTAGCACATGAGTTAGCTAGATTGGCTAAGTTTGAGCCTACTAGATCTTGGATTAGTCAACCCCCCCCCCCCCCCCCCTCTTGATTGAGGATGTAACCATTATTTTCAACTTAATAAAGAGCCTTTTGCGTTAAAAAAAAAGGTTGGCCTTGCTATAATGGAGTTTTCTGGGTTTGCACTCGATGGAAGGAATCAACCGCAAGAGGATCAAATTGAGTCGGACAGGTCTACTAAGGCTGAGACCGGTTCAAGGAAAAATAATTGAGGCCCTGTTTGGAACGCAGGATAGAAAAAACATGGTGATTGGAAAAGTACAGGAATTGGCATGACATGCATGTGAAATTCTATAGGGACTGAAAACATAGATTTGAGGTAGAAAAGCCGTTTGGAACGCAGGAACGAAAATTGTAGGAACTGTGAATGAGAGTTGCTTCACGTGTGAAAAAATGAGCTCAAAGTAGATGTTTTTTTCCCCTATGAAATCACATTGTAGCAACAGTATTCTATAGGAATGCATATTTTCCTATCTTTTGTTCCAAATGGTCCAAAGGAATATATTCCGGTACAATCCCTTTCCTATTTCTTATGAGAATCCTGTGAAAATCCTTGGTTCCAAACGGGCCCGGAAAGTGGCTGTGACATGGACACATGGCAGGACTGGACGAGGTAAATTAGTATTTTTTTTATAAAGGTGTTGAGCATAAGGAGGCTTTGCATGTTTCTTGAAATACTTGTACATTTAGACTTGCAATGTCTATGAATCACTATGCTCATAATTTTTTAAGGCAAACAATTGTAGTCTTATTGGATGAATGGAGGTGGGCTAAGTAGAGATTGGAGACGATTGAATGCATGGTGATATGAAGTGTATGAGAAATTGAGAATAGGAAAAAAAAGATCTAAGTGATAGTTTGTCCATTTGACTTATTTTGTCTCTAAAAGAACTGCATACACAACTAATTTGTAACGGAGAAAGTAACCAGTTAATAAAATCAGGCAAAATCCAGCAGCATACATAGCCCTCCTGACTTAACACAACGCAAACACATACTAAGAGAACGCTCCTTAACCCTACTTCATGTAGATCAAACCAGCAGCAAACACATACTAGAAGAGCGCTCATTAACCTAGTTCATATGGAACAACGGCACGCTCTTTAACCCTACTACAGGGTGATATGCATTGTCGTGGTGGTGTCACGACAGATGCCATAGGATGGTTTAACTTGGGACCGATGGACGATGGAGGATCCGGAGGAGGGAGGACGAGAAGGAAAACATGCACAAATCACACAAGCACACAGATCTAACCAAGTTCGGAGCCCTCTTGCCGAGGTACGACTCCTACTCCTGCTTTCTTGTATTAGCCCGGATATGCTAGCTCTACAATGGCACTCCTTGAGCTGTATTCTTGAGGAGGAAGAAGAAAAAGGGAAAACCCTAGATGTCTAAGTGCACCGTCCTCTCTTTCTACGGAGGGGTAAGGTTCTATTTATAGGTCACCCATGTCACACTGACATGTGGGCCGAGTCTAACGTCATCTTCCTTGGGCCCTGCCGGGCACGCGGCTTGGTTCCCTCCCGGTAGCACCGTAGGAAACAAGACAACTTTACTTTTCCCTGGCACCCTGCAGAAAGTACCGCTATCCTCTGTCGGTCTTCCGTCAGAGATTCTCTTTCGGTGCTTCCTCTCTGCAGTCGCCTGACGCCGGTACGTAGGCGCTGACCGTTTTTTCTGAGATAGTGATGGCGATGCTTTACTCTGCACCGCGTGGTCAGGATAAGACCGTTGAGAGATCTCGGCCATCGCCGAGATCAAGGTGCTCGTACTTATCCTGCAAACTCACAAGACAGTGCAGTCATGCCGGCATACATCCATGATGCCGGCTTGTGTTAGTTTAATTCTGCGATGCCGGCATACAAAGCCATGCTGGCTTTACCCGCGTCATCTCGGCTAGAGTTGTGTCGCCATGACCCTACCCGAGGTCATCCCCCTGACACTAGTCCCCGAAGCTGTTGCGGTCCGGCAGAGAAGAATGTCGGGCCGCGACAGTTTCCCATAGACAGACCATCAACGCCTACTTGATCTTAGCTGAGAAGGATGCCGAGACAACCCCAGGTTCTCCTAGCCGAGATCAATTCATTCTGACAATCCGGGTTGGCGTGCTTATCCAGCCCTTAGCCGAGATTTTTTCTTCTCCATGGCCGACAGTTGAAAACCTACTTCTGCCGATATAAATGCCACCTGTGACTTGGAAAAGACACTCCTTTTAACTAACAGGAGGATAAGGCAGGAGTTACTGCCATTGCGCTTTTTGAGGCGTGCGCGTCGTCCCATCAGACGGTAAAGCCGACAGAGCCATTAAGGGGGGAATTTCGGTTCCCACGCAAATACTTATCCTCCCGGATCTCGTGGGATTCTTGGCGGCACGACGCGCAGTAACCAAGTGCGCGCTTTGATGGGGATAGCTGCGCCCAAATCGTGTGCAATCTTCCCGTTTGCCACGGAGGTAGTGGGCGCGGGGGAATCGCGCCCCATTACTGCGCTACGGGTATAAATAACAGGGGAGGGCGAGGGGTAAAAAACCCTTCGCACTCCTCGCGTTCCTCGTCTTCCTCTGCTCTCCTGCTCCTCGCACACTCCGCCGCCACCTGCTAGCTCCGAGCTTCCCCACCGCCGCGGTTTCTCGCCTTCGAGCTCGCTGCCGTCGGTTCGCTCGCACCCATCTGGGTCTCCGCCGCATTAGCTTGCTAGCCCGAGCCTCGCGCTCGCACCATCTTCACCGAAAGCCCCAAACCCTAGATCCATTTTCCATCCATGGCGTCTTCTTCCCGCAACCCCGCCGTCGACCTTGCTGCTCAGCAGGCTGAGGAGAGGGTCGGCTCCGAGCGAGCCGGCTTGGAGGGCTCGGACGTCACTCTGGCAGAGATCGGGTGGCTCCGCCGCTCCCGGCGGATCCCAGAGGACGTTGAGTGCCAAATTCCCGGCGGTGAGATCATGCCAACTCGAGGCTGGTGAGCGTGTTGTCTTTCTTGTTCACTTTGAGCGCGGTTTCGCTCTTCCTGCTAGTGATTTTCTTAGAAATTTCCTAGATTTCTTTGGCCTCCAGCCGCACCACCTTCCGACGGATGCCATTCTTACTCTCTCGGCATTCGTCACTTGTTGCGAAGGCTATCTCGGCCTTTGGCCCTCCATCGACCTGTGGTCCCAGTACTTCATGTTCCGGCCACAGGTTCTTCCTGATAAGGACAATCCCGACGCCGCGAAGCTGATGACTCAATGCGGTGCTGCCACCGTCATTCCTCGCCGTAGTTTTGCCTTCCCTAGGATCCAGGGTCTTGAGTCATGTAAAAAATGGCTCAAGACCTTTTTCTATGTTAAAAACTACTCTGAGGCTGACAAGATCAATCTGCCGGGATTCGAAGTCGGCCCCCTGGAGGAGAAGAGAAACTGGTCTTACGACCCGAAGGATTCAGGAAAGCGTTTATGCCTTGATCTTCTTGGAGAAGTGGCAATTGATTATCTTGTCACCATGACATGTCTCCAACCCCCGTTGCATGCGAGGGGAGGGCTCGAGAAGGTCCGTTCCCTTGCGGGCAAATAGCCATTTCGTCGGGCTATACTTTTTGAATAGGTTCGGTCGACCCTGCGGGCACAACTTAGTCCTATTTTAGGAGAGGCTTCGAGGGGGTCGCTAGCCAAGTGTTTGGGCCGAGCTCGTCTTCCCAAGTCACTTATAGCGAGAAATCTTTCGGGGCCGTCTCGGACTTGGGCCGAACTCGTCTTCCCAAGTAGCAAGGTTAGTATACCCTCAAGACTCTAACCCGATCCCTCTACTTCGAGTCCAGACCGTGCTAGACAGCCCGGAACCTCGAAACTAGGCCTCCCAAGGTGCGTCCCCGAGGTCGAGTCGAGACTAGGCTCGACCCAAGCACTTGAGAGCAGGCCCCTTGGGATGCTCTAGCCCTCTCCCCTTGGGTTTGAGCTTTGCATCATCTGTGGCCGATAGGACCTCTAGTGCAAGGCTTTTGTCATGGTCGCGCTTGGCGCAAGATGGTTGCCGCATATTCCCGAGTAGACCTTGGGTAGGAGTTTGGTTCCTTGGTCGAGGGCATGCCTTTAAGCAAAGCGGCGACACCGTTCTTGTGTGGGACGCCGTCGAGTAGGACGTACAACCCGACTTTTGCAAGCAGAGTTTTAGCGTTTGGACCTTTTGCTTCTTTGTCCACCTCGCCTTTCTAGGCGTGGATAACTGGAGTCATCCAAGAAGGTGGACTATTGATGACCATGCCGGTCATTGAAGATTCGTCATGAGTTTTCGCTTCTTCCTTTATGGACAGGGCACGAGTCACTTCAAAGAAAAGCACCGGTGGCAGCAGTTCCTTGGAACCGGCCGTTCGGGCTAGTCCATCGGCAAGGTGATTTTCTCCCTGTGGGACGCGTCACGCCTCCATGCCAAGGAAATACCGTTTCTTCTTGCGAACTTCTTTGATATACTTCTTCATCCTTTCATCAAGGCATTGATATGACTCGTCCATTTGGTTTATCACCAGTTGGGAATCTCCTTGGATGAGAAGGCGTCGAACTCCCATGGCCTTGGCCAATCGAAGTCCAAGAAGGAGTGCCTCATATTCTGCCATGTTGCTGGTGGCATTAAAGTCGAGGTGGGCGGCGTACACCAAAATCTTGCCTTCGGGGCTGATGAGCATGACTCCAGCCCCCGCACCGTTGAGGCGCTTGGAGCCATCAAACCTCATTATCCAATGTGGTTCGGAGGGCTCGGTCTTGGATATGATTCCTTCGGGCGGGACTAGTAGAGCGTGCCACTCGGCCACGAAGTCAACCAAGACTTGGGATTTTATGGCCGTTCTCGCCGTGAGTTTCAACGAGAAAGGAGCCAATTCCATTGACCTTTTGGCGATTCTTCTGGTGGCCTCCTTGTTGCCTAAGATTTCCTTGAGTGGGAAGGTAGTTGGCACCATGATGGTGCGGCCCATGAAGTAATGACGGAGCTTTCGAGAGGCCATGAGGAAAGCGTATGCGATCTTCTCGATTTGTGTGTATCGACCCTTTGCTCTTCCCAAAGCTTCACTCACGTAATAAACCGGGCATTGTGACCCGTCTTCTTTCTCCACGAGTGCTGCACTTACGGCGACCGGGGTCGCGGCAAGGTACAGGAGCAAAGGCTCCTCCTGCTTTGGGCTCGTGAGAAGTGGAGGGGTCGACAAATAGGTCTTGAGCTCTTTGAAGGCCTTTTGAGCTTCGTCGGTCCACTCAGAGTTGTCGAGGCTCTTCAAGGCTTTTGAAAAAAGAAGACCCGTCTCGGCTGATCGGGCGACGAATCGTCCCAAGGCTGCCATTCTTCTCGCTAGGCGCTGCACATCTTTGACGGAGCGAGGAGGCTCCATCTCTAGGATGGCCCGGATTTTTTCTGGGTTGGCCTCGATCCCTCGTTGAGAGACAAGGAAGCCCAAGAGTTTTCCTCCTCGAACTCCGAATGCGCACTTCTCCGGATTGAGCTTTACGCCATACTTGCGGAGATTGTCGAAGGTTTCTTGCAGGTCCTTGGGATGGGTCTTTGCAATTTGACTTTTGATGACAGCGTCGTCAACGTAGACTTTGGCGTTTCTCCCCAATTGCTCTTTGAGGATGAGGCTGACGAGGCGTTGAAAGTTGCGCCGGCGTTCTTCAAACCAAAAGGCATTCTGCGATAGTAGAAGGTGCTGATGGGAGTGATGAAGCTGGTCTTGTCCTCGTCTTCCTTGGCCATGTGGACTTGGTGATACCCTGAATAAGCGTCCAAGAAGCTCAACCTTTCGCATCCTGCTGTGGAGTCGACCAGTTGGTCGATTCAAGGGAGCGGATAGTCGTCCTTGGGGCACGCCTTTGTTCAAGTCGGTAAAGTAGACACACATTCGCCACTTGCCGTTGGATTTCCTTACCAAGACCGGATTGGCTAACCATTCGGGGTGCCAAACTTCTCGGATGAGCCCGGCGTGGGAGAGTTTGGCAATTTCTTGCTTGATGACTTCGCTTCGCTCGGTGGAGAGCTTCCGAAGCTTTTGCTTTACGGGAGCTTTTTCGGGTCTCATGGTGAGGCGATGCTCCGTGACGTCGTGCGGGACTCCTCCCATGTCGGAAGGTGACCAGGCGAAGAGATTGGAATTCTTTCGAAGTAGGTCGACGAGTTCTTCCTCGAGTTTACTCAGGAGGTCGGCTCCAATCTTCATGCGCGTGGCGTCATCCTGGGAGACGCGTACTTCCTTGAGTTCTCCTTCGGGGAGGGGCTGAGGGATGTAGCGCTCCTGGTGATCGGTTTCGGATACCCCCGTGCTCGAAAGCATGTTGATACTCTTGGATGATTCTCCCTTTTCGGCACACTTGGTCTCATGGCGGTAGAGTGTCTTCCTATCGGAAGATTGCTCGCCGCGAACCGTTATCACGCCCTTCGGGCCCGGGATCTTCATGCACAACAAGTTGTGGTGGATGGCGGTGTAGAGATGGCTTAGCGTCGTCCTCCCGAGGATGGCGTTAAAGGATGCCTCCATACCCACCACGTCGAAGCGCACGAGCTCGGTTCGATGATTCGTGGCGTCTTCGAAGGTCGTGAGGAGCTCAATTTGTTCGAGCGGCTGAATGGACTTTCCTGGCACGAAGCCGGTGAGAGGATAAAGGGATGGCTGCAACGAGCCGTTCTTGTATCCCCCTTGTGGTTCCATCAGCTTCTTCAATGTGCTCAGATATACGATGTCGGTGGAGCTTCCGCCATCCACAAGAATCTTCTTGAGCTCACAATTGGCGATGATCACTGTCACGAAGAGGGCGTCGTCATGTGGGAAGCGTATCTCCTTGGCGTCTTCCTCGGTGAAGGCAATTGGCACGCTCGCCCACTTTGGTGGTGGTGTCGGGGTGAAGGTTCCCACAATGTTAACTTCGCGAGCATACTCCTTGCGTTGCCGCTTCGATCCCCGGCCTGTGGTGGAGCCCCAGAGTCACTCCGACGTGATGCGCGGGTTCCTAAAACGGGAGGTTATCCTTCTTAGGTGCTGGGTCAGCGACAATGACGTTGGCGGGGCGTGGAGCCTCGGCTGTCTTCTCATCCTTGCGCCGGGCTTGCGTTCGTGCCAGAAACTCTTCGCGAGTCGCGATGAGAGTGTTGCACTCTTCGGTGCTGTGGCTTGCCGTGTTGTGGATGAGGCATCTTCCGGTTCCGCCCTCGGCGGGGCGAGGTGGCTTCTTGGGTTGCCAAGTATTTTGGGACGATGCTTGTCCTTTGACGGTGAAGATCTTCCGGGCTTGGTCGCCGGGGGCCTTTTTCCCCCACCTCCTCTCCTTCTTGGAAGATGAAGTAGGCACAGGGGGTTTGTCGAACGAGGGAGTTCCTTCGGGAGCGGCGCGCGGCGCGTCTTTTTTGGCAATGTCCCCGTCTTCGCTCTGGGCGTATTCTTGCAAGATTCGATAGAGCTCCTCGGTCGTCTTCAGAGGATTGCGACTTAGGGCCCGATTCACTTCTCCTTAGAGAAGGCCTTGCATGCATGCGTCGATCATGGTGGTCGACGGTGGGTTGGCGATTTGGTTTCGTACATTCGCAAAGCGATAGAAGAAGCTTCTTAGGGATTCCCCCGGCTTTTGTTTCACAGCGTATAGCTCGTGAGCCTGCACGGGTTCTTTGAAGTTTCTCTGAAAGTTGGCGACGAAGACCTCTTGGAGACGCTCCCAAGAGTGCACGGAGTTATTCCGCAGGTTATAAAACCAAGTTTGCGCCATCACGGTGAGCGCGAGCGTAAAGAGGTTGCACATCTCAACGGGACCTCCCCCGGCGGCCCGTATGGCGGTGGAGTAGGCATCCAAGAACTGAAGAGGATTTGACTCCCCGTCATACGGCCGTATTGTAGGCGGCTTGAACCTTGGCGGAAAAGGCGCGTCTTGGATCTCCCGTGTGAGCGGGTTACAAGTTGGCCGGTTCTTCCGGTTCCTTCGGTGGCGAGGTCCTCCATCGTCAGAGTCGCTTTCGTCTCTAGAAGGGTCACTTGGAGAATGAGCTCGGTGTTTTCTTGGCGGGTCAGAGCGTCGACGGAAATTTCTTTCGCCGCCTGGACGGGCTCCGGACTCCGTCACTTGCTCATTTCCATGCACGCCGGGGTCTCGTTCTCCGTGAGGCATAGCTTGAGGTGGTACTTGGTTGCCACCTTGCTCGACCCCGGTGGGGGGAGCAAGGGGCGCTTGCGAGGCGTTCACCAAGTGAGGTTGGTGTCGAGCATGCGCGACTTGGAGAGCGCCATTTAGCGGAAGCCCCCAATAATGATGATACCAAGGAGCTCCATGGGCGATCGCGGCGGGCGCCAGCACAAGCAGTCCCGGGTTGGAGGGGTCGTAGGCCGGGACTCCTTGGTTTTCTGGCGCGGATCCTCCTGACGCCACATTGTTCCCTCTTGTAGGTTTCGAGGGTAAGGTCACTACCGGTTGTAGGGAAGGCGGCGCGAAGCCCATCGAACGAGGTATGCCGAGTTCCGTATCCCCTGCGGGGGCGGCAACTGTAGGCAGCTCGCCGATCCTTGCCATTACGTCGGTAAGTGTCGAGGGACCGCCTACGACGGTTTCGATCACCTCGGTTCCTTCAGGGACGGCCGGGAGCGGAGGTACGACCACGACTTCCATCGTGGCGACCATGCTTGCAGCGATGTCCGAATTGGTGAGGATTCCTTCTTCCTCGGGAGCCCCCGAGGCGTTTGCTTTCTTTGTTTGCAACCGTGTATACTTCGCGGCAAGTTGGGCACCCGATGAAGTAGGCTTCCTCGGGCCCATTAAATCTTCAATTGCGGCGAGGGTTCCCCACAGTCGGCGCCACTGTTGTTTTTCTCGACAACAATTAGAGTAAGTGGCACCAATGCTCGATGGCACAAGTGTGAGTATAAAAGTAGGACGTGTACGCCGGCCTTATAACGAAGGTCGCCGTACACTTGGACAAGTAGACACTTCGATATTTTTTGAATAGGTTCGGTTGACTCTGCGGGTACGACTTAATCCTATGTTAGGAAAGGCTTCGAGGGGGTTGTTAGCCAAGTGCTTGGGTCGAGCGGATCTTCCCAAGACACCTTTAACGAGAGATTCGTCGAGGCCGCCTCGTACTTGTACCGAACGCGTCTTTCGAAGTATCGAGGTTAGGATACCCTCGGAACTCTAACCAACCCCTTCTCCTTCGAGCCCGTGCTAACCAAGGTTAGTTTGGAGCCTCGAAACTAGAGTCCCTTAGAAGGCTTCCTCGAGGCCGGTCGACTTTTAGTCGAAAGCGGCGCTCGAAAGAGAACCTTAGAGGGAACACTCTAGCCTCTCCCCTTGAGTTTATTCAAGTTGAGAGTGAATGATACATGCCTCCATGGGGGAGGGTATTTATAACTTAGGGGTCCATGAAAAAAGACCATGTCTACTCTTGAGGGAGAAAGAAAAGTGGAGGCAAAATGATAAAAGTAGCTCTTTGGTCCATAGCTTTTATGTGCACCATGTGGGGAAAGTGAGGGTTGGTCCATGGTCCACCATGAACCAAAAGCCTCATCCCTACACCTTTCTTGCCCCCTACTCTAGCTCATTTCTCCCTTTGACCATGGCATGAGAGGTTTGACTTATTGACTTGTCTTCCTTCGCCACGTAGGATTGACTACGCCACGTGGCCATCTTGACTCACGGTTGGGAAATGTTGACTTAGTCTTCGCCATATAATGATTTTATTTTACTACAACACCCAATACGACACTTATTATGGGGAAAAATAAAAATCTAAAACAAAAAATAAAATGAGATGGATGGAGTATTTCATTGTAAAGGAAAAATCAACATACTATTTAGGGTCAAGATTGTCTTTTAATTTATTATTTAACGGTCAACTAGCGGTCAACTAACAGTAGTGGCATATTTATACCCCACACAAAATTTGAGTGGCAAATTTGGAACAAGGAAATTCTGAGTGGCATTTGGGCATATGAGCAAATTTTGAGTGACAAATATGGAATTCTCTCAAATTTTTATAGCCAGTAGCTGGCTATTACTATTAGCCTTGCTCTAAGGCTAGTCACCTCAATAGTGGGTAGTAATATACTTGTGCTAACATAGAAACGCATATTTATTATTTTATAGACTCATCCTACCTTGAAATATGTTATATGATAGTAACATAACATATCTAGTTATTCCAAAGCTCTCTCTCCTCATTTAATACATGTCACATCACCAAATTACTTAGTTGGCATTCCATGTTACTACCTATATTACTTCCACTATGAGTAATCTAATGTGGGGGGTTAGCAGGATAGTGCTTTGTCCCGAATCCGCATGAGCCACGTGTGGGGCATTAGACCCCTGGTGCAGCAGGACCATGGTCCCAAAGAACATTTCGCAAAATTAGGGAAGATTAACAAGATAAACCGAGGAAATAAAAGGCAAATCGATTCGTAGGGTGACACAAAAGAATTCCAATGCTTCAATTTAGGGGGAAAAAACGCCAGAAGTGAGAGAATCGAAGGAGAGATCAAGCGGAGACGAGGAGGTTGGGCTGATGGAGTCTACAGCCAGATGAGGAAGAAGAGCCACATGAAAAAAAATAGACAACCAAACACGAAACGACCGGCCAACCAGTCCAACTAAGGCAAACAAACGCGAAAATTGGTTCGCCCCACCCAAACAACCAAACACTCAGGTAGTTGGCCCCAACCAGAAAAAACCGGACGAGGTAGAGTCACGGATCACCGGGCTAGGGAGCGGTTCTCACGGAACAATCGTGTTGGGGAGGACGATGTGCGTGTGTGCAAGAAACGGCCGGCCAAGATATGGCCTCAAGCATGCCCGTGCGATGCGATTCTATCACTGAGCTTCACGGCGATTTGATCGGTAATATAAGATCAAAGAATAGATTACTAAACTACCTTTTTAATCCAAGGGCCAGATTTAAGTGGTACTCCTACCCTCAACTAAGGAGGGTACCGTAAAAATCCCCAAAAAGAAAGGTGTTGAGTGAAACAATCATAAGCATAGAACATAAGCACTTAATAAAATCCAACAGCATACATAAACCTGACTTAATACAACCAGCAACATAAGCATAGAACATAAGCACTCTGTACTTATAATAAAATCCAGCAGCATACGTAACCCTGTCTTAATAAACCAGCAGCATACATAACCCTGACTTAATAAACCAGCAGCAACACACTCCTTAACCTAGTTCATAGGGATCAAACCAGCAGCATACACGTACTAAGAGACCGCTCCTTAACCCTAGATCATAGTGATCAACGTTAAAATAACCAGCATTGCGGAGCCAACGATTACAACATCAGCTGCCTTCTCTATTCTATTGAGTTTTTCCATGTCCTTTTTATGTTGTTCTGCAAATTCCCTGCAGATGAAAGGGCAACTATATTACTCCCTCCGATCCATATTAATTGTCGAAATATAACATGTATCTAGACACTTTTTAGGCATATAGATAAATCCATATTTAGACAAATTTGAGACAATTAATATGGATCGGAGGGAGTAGATAAGCCTTTTAATAAATATAGTATATGTTTTCTTATCTCTTCTTCTTCTTTAAAGGTTTTCCTTTTCGTGGCCAAATATGCATTTATACTTGCACGCTGCGAAGCCAAGCTAACTAAATGCCAACTTAGCGTGACTTGTCAAGTCTAACCGCAGAGCTTCCAGGATATCATGACTGCAAGCTTAGTTATTGCCAACTTAGCGTCTTGGACTGTTGTTGTTGAAGGCTGCGAAAGTGAAAGTGCCATTGCTACTTGTATACTAATTCCCCCAAATCCAGTCATCAGAACTACAGTAGCCCTATTATCCACTTTGCGACACATCAAATCCAGCAGCATACATAACCCTGACTTAATACAACCAGCGGCAAAGACATATCAAAAGAGTACTCATTAACACTAGTTCATAGGGATCAAACCAGCAGCATACACATACTAAGAGAGGCTCTACCCTACTTCATAGGGCGATCATCGTTAGAATAACCAGTATTGCGGAGCCAACGCAAACAAAATTAGTTTGCTTCTCTATTTCATTGACTTTTTCCAAGATCTTTTTGTCAAGTTCTTTATTCTGCCTGCAGATGAAAGGGCAACCATGTTAAATAAGCCTTTTAAATAAGTACATATTTTGTTATTAAGAATAAAAGGAATAGAAATGCCATGTAAAATATTCCTCCGTTCCATAATTCTTGTCTCAAATTTGCCTAAAAATGGATGTATTTATTCCTAAAAAGTGTCTCAAATTTCGACAAGAATTATGAAACAGAGAGAATTTATATGTACAGTAGGACAAAACTAGCTCGCCACAAGTCAATATATGCACAGAGAAAAGAAAGTAAAAACATAACCTACACATAGAAAGATTGTGAGTGAAATATTACAATTAGTATTAGTACGTGTCAAAAACGTTATATATTTGTGTCTACCTGAAAGCTTCAATGTTAGCAGCCTCCTGTTCGCGAATCATTTGGATGATCTCCTTGTACTCAGCATCAAATCTCCTTTTGTTCTCCGCGTATGTGCGATTTATTGACGCCAGTTGTTCAGCCAGGTTTTCTTTGGAATAAACGATTTGTTCTCCCCCCTACAATTTAAGGACATGTGTAAACATCCTAAATGCAAAAATCTCATAAATTACAATAAAGTGAATGCGTCATCACCAAAGTTCATGGGGGATTTGTCATCGGTATGGTTAACTTATTTCAAATCCGAATAAATTTACCGTACGAAATCGTGTTGCCTGATGAATTTAGCCATCGTCCAAACACCACTAGAAGATATATACAACGTCAAAACAAATCTAAGTTTGGGAGCACTTACGGCCGCTGTGCTGGGGAGATTGGTCGAAATAAGCCGAGAACCTGCCGCCGCCGGCGAGAGCGCGTGGGCCGTCGGCGCCCAGCTGGGACGGAGACCAAGGCGCGGCACCTTTGAAAGCACGGAACGCATCGCCATGAGGTCCTTAATTTGTTGGGTTGGGTAGCCGATGTCGACAGGAGACTGCTTGTTTTTTGTTGTTTTGTTTTGACGGGTCGATCGAGAGGAGACTGCTTTGGAGTATAGGAGAACTGGAGCAGGCCAGCCAGGTTCGAATTAGTGTACAAGTACAAGTCTCTAGCGGTCTCCGATTCTATCTCTTCGGCCCATCATATCCAGTCAGCCGGAGTCGGCTACAAACCAGTAGCGCTAGCCCATGAATGGGCCAGCATATGCTGAATTTACAGGGCCCATGCCGCCATTGCTTCTGTCCTCTCGAGCCCTCCACATTGATTTCCTGCTGCGCCACCGCATCAACACAGAGAGAGGGAATGAGCAGAGGGGAGCAGCGAGTCGCCGGAGAGGGAGGAGGAGGAGGAAGAAGAAGCGCGCGTCGGTGGCGACGGACAGAGCGGTGGAGACCCCGGTGGCCATTATTCTCTGGTATGTAAGCGCAAGTGTACTGGTACTCGAAGATCTTAGCCCCATGCTGCTCTAGGACAACGAAACAGTCTGGTTTGTAGGCTTCGGCCTTGTTAGCACCAGAACAATTAAAAATAGCAAGTAAATATGGCTAGGATAGGACGTTAGAGGGTCTAGAGTTAGGGTTAGGGGAGGCTTGACGGGGGATGCTTCTAGGAGATCCCGGTACATTTTTCTATCTTAATCAGTACAATTGCTATAAGATTGAATCGAAGGAGTATCTTCAAACTAGACAGGCCCATGCATATTATCAGAATCAGTTCTGAAGAGTAGGTACATATTTGGCTATGAAATGACCTCCTGGCTCCTGCAGTTCTGCTACTCTCTTTTTTATCACTTGAAGCTTATCCACCCTTGTTAAGCTTTACTTTGTGCTTGTATGTTGCTTTAGGACCAAGAGGCATTTTTCTTGTTGTTGCTCTCCAATTGGGAAATGTTGAGCTTGCAGAATGGGTTGATGGAGGTTCTTTGAAACCTAAAAATGGAAAATCAAAGGACAGCTGCTGAGCTCCTCATGTATGTGCTCTTTGGCTTCTTTTCAAAACTCTTGAATGATTATTAATCTGACAAAATCTAAAATATTTTTCTTGTAGGTGGAATGGGATCATGAGAAAGCACTAGAAGATTCATTGTGTAAACGTGTTGTTGTGACGAGAACATACTAAAATCTCTGGATCCAGTGGCTGCCAAAGGTAATAGAAACACACTTGCTAAGATTGTACTCAGGATTGTTTGATTGATGGGTCGGTTTCGGAGTTCTATACCGATTGCTATTCCAGTTCAGAACCAACTGCATGCAATGTTGTCATCTCGTTATCTTTCCATGAATTTTTTATTCACTGGTTCCTTCCTATTTTTGCTTATTACATAACTCTCTCTGTCCCATATTAAGTGTCGCAACTTTGTCCTAAAATGCGTCTACATACATGCGTATCTACACAAAGTTTCGACACCTAATATTATGATGGGCAAGGAGTAGTTATTATTGACTTATTTTTTGTAGTTCTCAGATCTGTCACACTTTCTTGGATCTTGGTAACTTTGAGCAGTTCTGTATCCACTTGAGAAATGAAAACTGCAGCAGCACTCCAATCAGGTAAATTTGCAGCTTTCCTAGTTGTTGTTTTTTTAGATTACCAGCATTAGTTTTAAATCATGCACAACCAGGTCCAACAGGTAGGGAGCTAGGCACCCTGCCGTGCAATTTCTGCTAGCTTGGTAATTGATTTTCACTAGGTTCGGCCTTTACGAGTATTGTGATCTATATTTGGGGTATTCTTTCATGTAGCACTCCTTTGGTACTTGAGCAACCACAGATATACGTTTCTAAGATTAAGTCCCATTTTAGTAAATTTCAGATTTCCCTTTTAAAGATAAATTCAAACTCGTGACTATTGATCAGCTTGCCTGTCCTTCATCCCTCGATAGGTGAGCTCCATAGTTATAAAATAAAAAAAGTATATATTATGGAAGTTCTTTTCGAAACACGTACATGATTTAAGTATCCAAATTTTAGAAATTTGACTCCATCCCTGTCCAAACTAACATAGCCTTTACATAATCTAAGGGCTAAGGGAGGGAATAACATCAACTGGACAATTGACTCCATGGCATTTAAAATGGGGTTAACGAATTTCACATATTTTGTCAATCTACATGCGGATTCGGAACATTCTTCCTCCTAAGAAGATTATTTGTCAACATTCAGTCCTGGTACATAAACGCAAACGTGTCCTTATACTTTACAGAAAAGAAAATATACCATTACACTTTAACTATTAGACATCTTTTCATGGGTTTTGCAATCTCAGAAACCTTTATAATAACCAGAAAGAGGACCCTATAGATGACGATCATTGCAAATAATATCGCAAGATCCACCCACTTAGAGTAACCCAACTCCACTTGTAAGTTGTTCTTCAAGATATACTGGCCAGTAATGTTGATCCTTCTAGCACCAGCAAGATCTTGAAATACCAGACCTATGAACTCATTCTTGTACAGCCCTTGAGATGCATACTTGTGGTAGGATATAAAGTAGGTTGGGTACTTCCATACTGGTTTTGGGAGGTCAGCTGGAAGCCTGAAGAAACCCGCATTTAGCATCAGCAACCCTTGCACTCCAGATCCTGTGATGATACCCAGGAGGAAATCGGGCACAATGGCTGCAACAATCATCATTAGACCCTCGACCAACATCATGCTTGCCCAAATGGTTGCAGCAAAGTACACAAAGTGGTCTATTCCTCTCTGAAGCCCTGTTAGGTAATATGCTATTGCAGCAGGTAGTATTGAGATGAAGCCCAAGTATGGAATTGATGAGACCGTGTTGGCTATTACAAATTCAGTAGCTCTATAGTGTCCACTGAGCCGCTCTTTCTCAAATATCTACAGTAACAAATGAGTCATTTATCACAAAATTGTTCAATTTTTTTTATAGATTTGATAATAAGACAAAAACATAATGTTCGATCCCATGCCTTCATATCCTCGACAAATGATGGGAATCCTCCTATTGCCATCATTGTCAAGAAGGTTGATGTGAACATAAGCATGGATGCCCGTGCCTAAATGGTCGAGAAATAAGGTTCGAGTGTCATTACTACTCAATACTCATTGCTTTCAGTGCTGTATCGTTTAAATTTGAAACTACCACTTACTTGGATTGATGCATAAGTGTGACCAATATTGAAGTAGATGGTCCCAATGGATAGACAGAGGGCGATGTAGATAGCAAATCGCAACCAATAATATCCCAAGTCTCTGTGCATGTTAATGAATGACCTTTTAGTTAGGATAACTGATTTGGTCAAGAACGAAGCTTGCTTTTTCTTCTTTACAGAAGCACTCTGCAAAAGAATACACAATAGTAATTAATGAGGAAAACAGAAATGAATGTACGCGACATATGTAATTTCTGAAACTCAACCAGATATACCCAATCTTGGTCAAGGAAGAAGAAATTAAACCTGTATAATTGTTTTTGTTGCTTCCGTTTTGGTTCTTAAAGTACCAAGAGAGCTGGAAGAATTGACTAAGGTTTGGATTACTTCGGCAGCACGTGGCAAATTTATAGTAGATCCTTCCTCGGATTCCTATGCAAACATGGTGTATATATGCGTTCAAGTTAACTTCATGTGGAGTTGATAGCAAAAAAGAAAAGAAAACTTCATGTGGAGTTGAAACCTTCAGAGATGAGTTTAATTTGTACCTCAAAGTCTGTGTTTATCATCCTTAAGAAGTGATCGGATGGATTCATCCTCATTGGGCATGGGAAGCCATTATCATCGAAGAACTACAAGTCATATTTATACACCCAAATGAGCATCCATGTTTCCTCTGCACCTTTTGCATTATTGAATCAAATTTGTTCCAATTTTATAATTAATATAGCTAACCTCTATTGCTTTTGAAGCAGGACCGAAGTAGACCGTCCTCCCCTTGGCCAAGAGGCAGAGGCCATGGAAGAGCTCGAAAACCTCCGTGCTGGGCTGATGCACGGCAGCGATGACCGTCATCCCTTCCCTTCCGGCGATCCCGGCGATGCGGCTCATGACATGGTACGAAGCGGCGCTGTCGAGTCCGCTGGTGGGCTCGTCGAGGAAGATGAGTGCTGGCGACGACAGCAGCTCCATGCAGATGCTGACCCGCTTCCGCTGGCCGCCGCTGATGCCCTTGCACGCGCGGCCACTGATCCGGGTCCCCGACACGCCGGCGAGCCCCATGTTCTGGATAGCGTTGTCGGCGCGCGACCGCTTCTCTGCGGGCGACATGGAGTCCGGCAGCTGGAGCTGAGCCGAGTAGTGCACGGCCTCAGCCACGGTCAGTGTCGCCATCAGCGTGTTCTCTTGCGTCACATAGGCCTATAAAATTCATTGCATTGCATTTGCATGCAGGCATGTAGTTGGGAGTTTATTACTGTAGTTTTGGACCTCTGTCAATTAAAAGCGATCTCAAATGGGAACTTACTGAGGTCCGGAATGCAAGCTTGTTGTCACGGACACCATTGATTAGAATGTCTCCTCTCCTCTTCATGTTGGGTCCGAGTCGTCCTGTTTAAGCATACGGATATGAATGTGCAGCTGCAGCGCATATATATGTGCCTCAGTTTCCTCGAGGGATTAATTAATCAAGAATATCAATCAGTGGCGCCACCTTAATTTGTTCATTTTTTTGAGTTATTACACCAGATGTTAGATTCGAGGGAGGAATGCGAACACGTATATTCTGATTTGGCATTAATTATGTAGAAATATCTTCATTCAGTATACAAATTTTACTTTAGCCGCACAACAAACGAATATTGTGATCGTTATAACTTACAAAAACAACACGTGGGTTGGAGTATATTTAATTACTAGTGAGCTTGTGCGACGTCGTTGCACGTCTCCAGACAACTTTTTTGAATTCTGTCATTTTTATATGATGAATTCCTTATTTTTAAGCCAAAATGCTAAAGTTAGGCCTCCAAAAATGCCCACATTTTTTTCATAAAATCATCAAATCTGAACCATGATGACCTTAAAAAAGCATGCACCCTAACAAATTGAAGTCGAATCAATCTCATTCAAACATAGAAATTTTTCAAAATCATCAAATGTGAACCAAATAAGGATACATGATCAAGGTTTACAACCGAATTTCCAAGAAAAAGTTGCATACGATGAACCCAAACTCTAAGTTACGCTTCGCTCAAACTACGATTGTACTCCAGTAAGACCACATTTTTAAAATAAATAGTGTGCCCTACTTGACTCAGGATGGGAAACAACGACAAGCATTTGGAATTCTCAAGCCACTATTACCATAACACATCCTAGTACAAAGATATTTTCAGATATTAGAAATCCAAATGCTCAATCATTTATACCCAATCACTTAAGTTTCACCGGATGCTAAAAGTATGACTCATACAATTCATATACTCAAGAAACAATAAACTGTAGCACATAAAGTTTGAAACTTATGTTTGATTCTAGAATAACCAAACTGGCAAACAATAGGTCAGTTAAACCATAATCTGCACGGATGAGGTGTTGAAAATATATATGGTAACACTAAATTAAAATAGAGAAAAAATAATGAGGTTGACCATTCCAATTCAGATTACTAGTGTTGGAGTATATTTAATTATGTACTACTCCTATATAGCACTAGATGATTATTAGGTCAACATAGCTTTTCTTTTGTTTTCCTAGCTAACAAATGTACTTTTGTTTCGGTATGTGTCCTTTTTTTTTATCAACTGTTACTTAATTTGTGAAACACGATGAAAACACAAGACCAATATCATGCTGGTGTCAGTGCTATGGGGAGCATATTAATCGAAAGAACTCTTTCGCGTTCGTCCGCCTGGCACGGACAATTTCGACTGGGCACGTGGTTTCGTTGGCTTCCTCATTTCAAGTGGAGCACCGCTCGCCAGGCTTTGTAAGGGAGTGCTGCTCTACGGATTGGGAAATAAACCAGTTGCGTGCATGTTGATAGCGACCTTTGTGTTAAAAGCCATACCTGTTTGCTGAAATAGTTGGCCGGTTGTTGTTGCATCTTTTGCCCAAAATTCTAAAAGATCGGAAGTTTTGAAGTCTTTTTAGAAATCTTGATCGAAAATTTCTTTGGGAAAATTTAAATGATTCTCTCACAAAGTTTTCAAAGTTCGTTTAGAAAATTTTCAAGGTTCACCTAGAAAAATTCAAATGCCCGTTTGAAAAATTAAAAGGCTCGTATAGAAAATTTAAAAGTTCATGTATAAGTTTCTTTGGAAAACTTTAAATTATTCTCTCAGAAAGTTTTGAAAGTTCCTTTAGAAAAGTTTGAAGGTTTGCCTAGAAAAAATGTTAAAAGTCTGTTTGAAAAATTGAAAGGTTTGTATAGAAAGTTTAAAGTTTGTCTACAAATTTTAAAAGTTCATCTAACTTTTCAAAAATTCTTTGGAAATTAATGATTAATTCTCTCACGAAGTTTTGAAAATTTTGAAGGTTCGTATAGAAAATTTAGAAGTTTGTCAACATTTTTTTTGAAAGTTCATCTTTTTTTAAGAGTTATTAGGAGAAATTGAAAGTTTACAAAGTTTTTAAAAATATTTAGAGTTCTTTTAGAAATTGGACACTTCGTTTAGAAAACTTGAAAGTCCTGTTAAATTAATTGCAAGCTATGACATCAATATTGTTTAGTTTAAAGTAGCTGTTGCATTTTGCTTTTCCCGTACAGATTACCAAAAAGGCATGAAGGACCACGCTTGAGGCTCCATGTTGGAAAGAGACATTTTTGGCATCTAGCGCATGCAAAGGGCTGGTGAGGGTCACGCATGCAAAGAAAAACACAGTTTAGGTAAATTGGGACGTTGTCGGGAGTTCTAGTCACAAGTTTCCGGTCTAGACAAAACAAACTGTTTAGAATAGTGTATTTTACCAACTAGAATGAGTGCAAACTTACCACATCTGTGTATATATCCATATATGCATGCAAATTAACTTAATTAGCAGCAACTTTTTTTTTACAGATATGACGAGTCTACACAAACTGTTTTGTTTTTTACAGATCAGTTACACAAACATTACCAACTAGAATGAGTGCAATTTTATACAACATCTCTGTACATATACACACATATATGCATGCAAATTAACTTAATTACCAGCCAAGGCGTCAAGCAGGGTAGTTTTGCCAGAGCCGGAAGGGCCCATGAGAGCCAGCAGCTCCCCGGGGCGCGCCTGCCCGCTAAGCCCATCCAGGATCAAGGAGACCTCTGACGATGATCCCCCGCTAACGGCAGTCACAGATAAGTCCTCCCACGTCAGGAACATCGTCGTCTCAGGACAGGAAGACTTGGTCTCGTCGTCTCTCCGGGCGCCGGCGGTGGTCTCGACGCCATCGAAGTTTCCTGCCACAGCATCATTCTTCGGCGGGCCGACGGGCAGTGGCGCGAAGAAGACGGAGCTAGAAAGGCATGCCGTCAAGCCGCACCATGGATCAGCCGTGGCGGCGGCTGTGCTGCTGGACGCCGACGTCGACCAAAGTGGCCCGCTGGGGCTCGGCGTCGGAGCCCATCTCGGCAGTGGCGACGACGCTGCCATATAGCCTGCCTCTCTGGTAATCAAGGTAGCATCCACGAGATAGCTAGCATCTATATGCACTCGTCGCATGGACCGCTGCTGGATATATAGGGGAGTCCAAATTAGCTGTACTAGTAGCATGGTCCTACCTCCGTCCCATGTGAGGTACGCATTATTCCTATTAATCATTAATTTAACTACGGAGTAAAAACAATGTAAATTTAATGATTAAACATTTATATTATTAAAAAAAAATTCAATGACAAATCTAATGGTGTATTTTTTGTACACTATAATACATATTTAATTAACTAAATTGATGATCTACCAATACGTGGGAGCGGTACTCACACTGCATACTTTTTTTTAGATGGATACTCTGTTTTGCCATACTCTTTTAAAAAAAATTCATACAGATTTTAAGGCAAGTCATTAAAAGGGTATTGCTTTTTTGTAATTATCGTACGTTTAAAATATATACTACCGTACGTTCCTGTGCAACTATATTATAAGGTCCGTTGAAACTAGTTAGAAAATAACTACTTCCTTAGCAGGTCGTGGAATAATCTAACTACTCCCTCCGGCCGGAATTACTTGTCGAAATATTACATGTATTTAAACGCTTTTTACACATAGATACATTCGTATTTGGGCAAATTTGAGACAAGTAATACGTACCGGTCGGAGGGAGTAACACAGTTTTTCGCACGTGACACTCTTTAATTTATCTATCTATATATAAGGTATGTCTGCTACAACCAGTCGTGCACTGTCTCACACTGGCATATGCACCGATTAATTGCAGGCAGTGCAACTCTACAACCGTTCAAAATATAACTTCCCTGTATGTGCAATACAATTTGGAAAAACACCATGTTACAATGAAGGTGTACTGCGTTGCAATCCGATATGTCATTTATATATATGGAAGTAGGTAAATGTAGAGGTGATTGGTCAATAGTCAATAAATGTGTCGGTGGGTCGCTCCGTCCTTGTTGTGTGTGAAAAAAAATTAAGTTCGGACCATGCATTAACCAAGTGATAAGGACATAGCACGAAGGTTTAGATTTCGATTCCAGAAAATTTTATGGTAACCATCATTGGAACGTTTAAAATGTGTGTCCTTGTATTTTTAGAGGGAGATAAGGAGAGTATTTATTAAACGAGGATTTATCAACTTTTTCAGTAGTGCAACGGCCTTGCCAGTACGTGGACATCAGCACGTTCTCTCGCGCCACCAGCGATAGGGGCCTTTCATTTCTTCATTGCATGCATGATGTATGTTGTTGGGGGTTGTTAGTTACACGCTATTGTCGAGGGTTAATTTACTAGCTATAATCAATTAAATCCCGGACGTAAACATACCGGGAGTTTGTCATGGTAACCATTGATTAAATGAATGTCCCCTCATGTTGGTCCGAGTTAGTCGTCCTTTTAAAGCAAGTAGAGTACTCCTATATATGGATACGCATGCGGTGCTACTACTCAGTTTTCTTGAGGGATTAATCGAAACAACGACTCATGTTGACGGCAAGTCGATCGGCAATGAATATGATTTGGAATGGAGGCGGCTAAGGGAGTAATAAACAGAATGATAGTGAAATCCTACATGCTCTCTGGCACCACTAATATAAATCACAGTTAAAATCATGCATCGACGGTTTAGCTCTCCGTCGCTAGACAACATGTAGGGACATTAGTCCGACGACCAAGACATCCTATCGTATTTACAAACAGTGCTCGCGTGATTAGTATGCCAATGTGTGCAGCGAACTGAATAACATAACATTCACATATTACCAAAATGAAGTCTTGCATAAAGGAGACTATTATGGTTAAATTAGTTTATATCATGCCTCAAGGGGCTAAATAACAACGAAGTCTCCAAAGGAAACATTAATCAAGATAACTCGCGGACTCATTGGTCGAAATCCCCAACCCTATGATTCGGGTAGCACTTTGTGAGCAATCAGGTAGTAATGAATCTCATTAGTCTCCCAGCTGAATGATTCGGGTATGCTTTCCTGTTGCTCTTTCATTTAATTATCTCTTGTATCCAACAAAAAGTACTATTTGTCGGTTCATCTCATTTTGTTGCTTATTATACACTCTCCTGAACTGAACCTATACTGCAGTAGCCTGCTCCTTTCATAGTAGCAGATTCGCTTGGTAACTGTTCCTATTCGGTTATATCAACTCTTTGGCCAAAAGTTTGAAATTTCTGAATGGACATATTTGAGAAGAAAATAGGGGTGTGGGAAGAGAGAATGTGAAGGAAGTTTTGCGGATTTTGGTCCAAATAATATCTGCTCTCTTCCCGCAAAGTATAGAATTTTGTCTCGCAAAAAGGAAAAACTTTCATAATTCGTGTTTTGTTCTATAGATTGGTAGAAATCTTGTTTTGTGGACATCAAAGGAGAACGCAGAGTTGTCTAATCTGAAGAACCAGTGTTATATCGTGCCTTGTTGTACTGACCGGAACTGCTTCTTCCATCTACTTTGGGAACAAGTACTTCCTCCGTCCAACAAAGTTAGGATGTCTTAATTTTGATCAAATTTGAATGCATCTATACGCTAAGTCATGTCTAAATACATCCAAGTTTTGACAAACTTGAAACATCTTTTGTTGGACGGAGAAAGTAATGTTAGTTAGTCAATGGTATTTTATTATCTTATCGTGGGTGGTCTGATCTCTCTTTGTGAACTGAAAAGTAAACCTTCTGCTGTCATGAAATTATGAAATGGATTTGGTTGATGCGTGTGTCCTTGCCTTGTTCTGAGGAGTCTTATTAGGGATGTAACCGGCGGCTTAAACGGCACCGCGAAGCCCGCCTGGCATGCATTTTAGTGTGTTTTGGTACTGAGTTCTGCCATTATACGTGTCCGCATGCTTGACTGGTGCCTAAACGGACACTAAACAGGCTTAAACGGGCGGCCGTTTACATCATGATGGATTTGAATTGATGACACTATTACAAAACGGTGCATATGTGACGAAACATCAGTGACGGGCCTTTCGCGCCCGTCACTGATGACTGTCATCAGTTACGGGCCTTTCGTGCCCGTCACTGATGACCGTCATTAGTGACGGTCGCGTCCCTGCCCGTCACTGATGACCCCTTATCAGTAACAGGCGCGGTACCCCCGTCACTGATGATCAATCATCAGTCACGGGCTCGGGAGGCCCGTCACCAATGGTTTAATGCGAAAAATAACAAAATTCAGAAAAGCACACATCAGTGGCGGGCTCAATATCAGGGCCCGCCATTGATGAGCCTTGAAGACCTTTGAAGACTGAAAAAATCATAACTAATTCATAAAAAATCATAAAAATGTGATTCTTTTTGCTAAAGTCTTAGTTTTTCTTGCTTGACATGATGGAATAATAATATCATATGTTAACATTTGAAAAATGACTTGTGTGGTACAATTTTGTAGTTTCCCACAGTTGAGTTTATGATTTAAGCCAAATGATCAAAGTTTTGTCCATTTCCATGTCTTAATTCATGATAATGTATCCATTTTTTGCACATAGGTGTATATTACCATTCCAAACAGTGTTGCCAAAGAAATGTACAAATGTTTGGTTGAAAAACGTATTTTGGTTATATCTAAATGCAAAAAGTGAGGTGTTTTGTGAAACAACTACAATTAATATGGTTCAAATAACACCTATCCAATTTTCACATAAAGTAGACCGTATTCATAAATTTATAGGCCAATTATAAGTTATAAAATACTTGTATTTTATACTAAGCAAGAAAATACAAAAAAAATCATGTTGTGACGGGTCCTATAGCTATGCCCGCCACGAATGCTTATATGGGCCAGCCCAACTTATTTGAGACCCAGAACCAACCCCATTGCGTATATAATACAACCTAACCCTAACCCCCACTCCTCTTTCTCCCTGCCGCCGCCACCTCCCTCCCTCACTTCTGCCCGATTTCTCCTCCTTCCTTTCCCCAGTCCACACACATCCATCTCTCCCTCTCCTTTCTTCTCCTTCCTCTCTCCCAGCCCGAGCAGTTGCCGCGCCGTGCTCCTCTCTCTCCCAGCACGCCCGGTTCTCCTCCTCCCTCCCTAGAGCGCCCGGTTCTCATCCTCCCTCCCCAAAGTGCCCGATTCCCCTCTCTCCCAGACCGGTTCTCCACCTCCCCGTCTCGATCTCCACCTCCCCATCGCGGATCCGGGCCGGAGGCCACCGGATCCGGCCTATCTTCTCCTCCCGCGCGCGTCCCCCTCCCTCGAGCAACGAGCGAGCGGCGGCGGCGGCATCTCCAGCGAGCGGTGGCATGGGTTAGGTTTGGGCTGCAGTGGGTTGCGTTCGGGACTAGCTAGGGTTCTTTTTTTCCTTGTGTTTCATCCAATCTTTGGATCTTGATGTGAACCAATGCCATATTTCTTGATCTGATTTGTGTCCAAGCTAGGGTTCTTGATCTGATTTGTGTCCATGTTGTGTGTTCGATCATCTCTATTCATCGATTCGTTGTTGGCCGGGGAGATCTACGAGTTTTGGGCTGCCTGCGGATGCCGGCGACGGGGAACGAGCAAGGATGCCTGCTCCTGAGGCATGGGCATGGCGACGGGAACGTGCGGGCTGGGCCAACGCCCAGCCTTTTTTTTTAAATGTGAAAAATGATATCAGTGTCGGTCTCTACAAGGACCCGCCACTGATGTGCATAACATCAGCAACGGGCTGACCGCCCGTCAGTGATGTACCCCACATTAGTGACAGGAAGTTAGTGACGGGCGGTCTGCCCGTTACTGATAGCTATTTTTGACCGTTACTGATAAACATTTTTGTAGTAGTGACACTAGTGTGTGCGTGTCAGAATTGAGAACACATTGATTCTCTTTGTTTCTGTGAGCTTGTTCTGATGGTAAAAGTAGAGCATTCTAATTGGATAAACCCTGAGCTATTCATTAAAAAGCCCCAAGATGCGGTATTTGCCGACAAATCAAAACAAAAATGAAAGGTAAATGTGTGGTTGCAGATCAAGTGGAAAATGTACCGGAAAATCCTCACCTTCCGAAGCAAACAAATGAAAATGAATTGGGCATTAGGAATTATGTACAGTAACCATGGACTAGGGAATGACAGAGAAGGGCAGCCGGCGATTTGGAGCAGGGGGAACAGGATGATGGGACAAGTGTCAGCTACCGAGAGATCTGAAGCAGAATCAAACAGCAACTGACGGATTTGGTGGTAGGATTTGGGGAAAGTTAGCAGCGATGAACTAGGGTTTCTAAGTAAAAACAGAAGGTAAAGTGCGGAAAGTAAAAGGAACACGGAAAATAGTGTTTCTCTTCTTGCTTCATTCTTCGCAGCAGGGGATTATATACTTGCGAATGCTACTGTTCTTGAATGTATGGTAGTAGATACAGTGGGAAGGATGAATCACATTCAAATTACAGATTAGGGTTTTATGCCATTTAAATCATAACTAATTATTTAGAAGTCCTTTTTGAATGAAACCAGTGCCCAAAATTTTGTTTTAATGTCCTCTGTCCAATGGGACAGAGAAATAAATGCTTTGAATTAATCTATTTGGCTGATGCTAATAAAACCTCATTTTAGGGTTTAAACCCTAGCCTTTGCAATTTATTTAAAAGCCCTAATTGCATGTGCTTAATTATCAATGTTTTGGATCAATAGATCACCCAAATAAAACCAACCCACTCATGTCACATGATTTGCATCGCATCATGGCATACATATTTTTTGTCATGTTTGTATTGTGTGTTTATGTATATGTTTGTTGATTGTATAGTATTCTCGGAGAGTGAACTGTGTGACTGTGAAGAGTGTCTGAATACCAACTACTATCGAGGCAAGTTCACTTTGATCATTCACCTATTACTTTATTATGCACTAGATTTTATTAGTTGCATTGTTAGGATTATTATTGTATCTATGGTAGCTATGATCGGTCCTACTAGTATTGGATACCTTTGTCATGACCCTCACCACCAATTGCCATCGTAGTAGTAAAATGCTATGCTATGATAATATACGAGGGTGGTATTATTACAAATATGATACTATTGAATTACAATATGATTTTCCTAGTGTATGGCAAAACAAGTAATTCAATGAATCGTCCTGGGTGGGCTGCTTTGAGTTTTCGGATGTCGTGACGTTAGGTCCATTTCTATGGGGCCCGCTGAGTCGTCTCTCCGTGTGATTCGGGAGCGTCCATGGTCGCCTCCCCGTGCGATTCGGGGAGCGCCTGCGTCACAATGTGGGATGCCACCCGGGATAACCAGAGACTGGACTAGTTTCCTGTTTAGTAGCTTCCAGTACAACCACATGGTATTATGGGCTCTGCCAGGATGGATGTAAGAAATATGAACCTGGATCCAAGGTGACATCGGTATGTAGCAGTGTAGGTTGGAACGCGTCCCTCAGGTGGTCTGGGGGAATATGTTCTGAAAATTCCTGTAATCGATGCCGTTGCTACTCTACCCTGAGGACAGCAAGGGATTAACACGTCGATTTCTTGTGGGTAAAGTGTACCACCTCTCGAGAGTGTCAAACTAAGTACTTAGCCGTGTCCCCGGTTACGGACAATTATGAGCAACTAGATATTGGAGCTGTAAGGAAAGTCTCACTCATTCCAATTTCCTAATAAAACGAATGGATTGAACTGGGTAGGAGCATTGATGTTTCTACTCAATGTGCATAGGTTAATAGGAGCATGGGTGTTTCTACCCCGTGTCCAATAGAATTCAAAACTATTTGCCTAAAAATGGTAGGATTTGAATAATGATACTTTTATGCAAAATGGCCAAACCCCACTTAGCCAAACTATGCATGTACTTGGTAGGTCCTTTATAACTCTGGTGAGCTTGCCAATACATTCAAATGTATTGACCACGTAGTGGCTGCAATTAATAATGCAGGTGAAACTGACGAAGAGTGAGGTTCGTCGATATTTCTCTGGGTCATGTGTTTACATTCCAACATGCTCTCTCCTCTGGGAGTAGATGAGGCCCTTTTTCTCTACTTTTTCGCTGCAGCTTCGTGACACTTTGTTATCATGGTTTTGAACATTATTTGTTTATGCTGGCCTAGGAGGTCATGCAAGTTTGTAAGTACAATTTAAGTTCTGGATGATACGATGTAATAAAGTACTTTTGACCTTTGTACCTTGGTATTACATCTTGAACTGTGTGTGCTAGTGAGTCGATCCAGGGACTAGCGCAAGTAAGCACAGAGATCGAACCCTTGGTGAAGGGGGGATCGCTTCATTAGTCCTGGATATTCTTTTCCCGATTTGTACTGATGGGTTGTCTGTCTTGACGTACAGTTGGTTACGATGGAAGGTCGTATCATGGTTGTAACATCCCAATTTTCAAAACCCTCCATATGCATTGCATTTCATAAGCATCATGTCACCTTTGCATTATAATCACATTTAAAACCCTAAAGGTTAACTCAGAAAAACCCATTAACAAAGGTGCTTTTATTTGAATCTGGCTTTTCACCCTTCTTTTGTTAATTGCATTTTAACCCATGAGGGTTTTGGCATAAAAAGGAGTTTAGTGCAGTGTTAATGCTACCCCATATCTTGGTGTTTGAAACGGATTTGAAACTCAAAATATTTCATTAGCTATAAAGCCCTAAAGGCTAGTTTATAGGCAAAAAATTATTTTTAAATATTTTATTTTTGAGGGAATTCTTGTCCCAAGAGTTGAATCATATGAAGATATGATTTTACAAATCATGTTGCATTTTATTTGACTCGAATTGGAGCTTTAAATCAAAAGTTGTATTCAAAAGACAGAAAAATAGAAAAGGAGAAAAAAAAAGGGTAACCGGACCGACCCAACCGGGCCGGCCCATTTACCCGAGAGCAGCCGCAGCCCAGCTCCCGCGCGCCCGAGCCGCCCGTGCCACTGCCAGGCGGGCCCCACACATCAGCTCTTTCTTCCTTCCCCAACTACCTGAGCCGAATTCCACGCGCATGGCCGAGTCCACTCCGCGCACGCCTCCACTCCGAGTCCTTCGCACACATGACCCCAAAACCCTCTCCAAGCGCGTCGGTTTAAAGCCCCAACCCTCCCCTCTCTTTCCCCCCTAATCTCCCTCTCTATTGCGCCCCCAAACTGACGAATCACCACACCGAAATCCGCATCTTCCGCCGTCGTTTTCGAGCTCGTCGCCGGCTAACAGAGGGGTCCGAGCCGCCGCCGCTTACTTCCCCTTCTCCCCTTCCCCATTGCGCAACATCTAACACGCTTCCTCTTTCTTTTGGTTCACCGTAGGCCGCCGCCACCAAGCTTGTCAGAGCTCACCGCCGGCCGCCACCGTCCCGACGTCCTAGGCTTCACCACCGTCCACGCCGAGGAAGACCGTGGTCGCCATCGACTCCGCCTCGTCAAGCCGCACCCCTCTGTCTCCTTCCCGAATCCGGAGCCTCGCCGGACCGCCCGCGCCGCCGTCCCCCCGAAGCCGCCGCCGCCACCGAGCTTGCTGGAGACAGAGCCGCCGCCGGAGGTGAGCATGAACGCCCTCGCCTGTCCGATCTAGATCCCACGTCCAGGATTAGATCAGTAATCGAAGGGGTGTGGGCCAATATGGACCGCCCATCTTCTTTAAATCCGACGGCCTTGATTTATTCCCAACCCGAACTGGTACCGGCTAATAAAAACACACCACGTGTCACCCTTTTTAATAAAACCTTTTCTCGGCCGAAAATTAATTGGTAACTTTGCAGAAACCCTCGAAACTTCAAATGCTCGTATCTTTTAAATCGTTTGGCCAAAAATTATGATCCGCACCTTTCTGGAATCATCACAGCATGCAGAATCTTTTGGCACAGTTTAATTTTGATTTTGAACAACTTTAACAGAACCAATTTACAGAATGCTTAGTTATGGTTTAAAATTCATATGAATTGTTTTAAAATAATTTTGAACGTGTTAGCATGTTGTAAAATGTTTAAAGGTTATCCTCTGTCCATTAGGATCAGAGGGGAAAATATTTTGTATATAATCTTGCCACACCAAATTAATCTTGCTACATGCCTTATAAAAATCAAATAAGCTTTTAATTAAAGCTCACCTTTGTTTCGTACAAAGTAAATATTTTCTTATTAGTTTATAATATGTCCAAAACTTTTGTAAGGCTCTTTAAAACAGAAGCTAAACTTGTTAAGTTTAAAACCAACCTAAGTATGCATCATCATGACTATTGCATCATGGCATGTTTTTGTATTGAATGGCATGTTTATGTGTGTGTATTCTTTTATTTTAGATTGTTTGGAGTGTGAACCTTGTTGTTGCGAAGAGTGCGAGAACTACCACAACTTTGGACAAGGCAAGTTTCCCTTTGACCATCTTCCTAATAATTTTACTATGCACTAGTTATTTTATCAGTTGCATTAGGAATATTATTTGTATTTCTATGCTAGTTATGAATCACAGGTAGTATAGTTTTACCCTTGCCATTACCATGCTACCATTTGCCATCGAATGTAGTTGAATGCTAAGCTATGGTAGTATAGTGGGGGAATCATTACATCATGATAATGTTATGTATATGGAGAAATGAGATGTTTTATTAGAGTATGGCAAAACAATTAATTTAATGAACCATCCTGGGTGGACGGCGTTGAGGTTTTAGATGTTATGCGACGTCAGGTTCATTTCTTTGGGACCATTTCTATGAGTCGTCTCTCCATGGATTCGGGAGCGCCTGCGTCGCAAATGTGCAATGCCACCCGGGGTATCCAGAGACTGGACTAGTTTCCTATTTAGTAGCTTCCAGTACAACCACATGCTAAATGGGCTCTGGCTTGATCGAGTAAGTTGTATGAACGCAGATCCGAGGGATTGTGATGATGTAGCTGTGTAGGTGGGAGCGCGGGTCCCTCAGGCGGTTTGGTGAATTACTTCTGAAAGTCATGTAATCGATGCCGTTGCTACTCTACCCTGAGGACAGCAAGGAATTAACACGTCGATTTCTTGTGGGGATGTGAAAGCCATCTTTTTTGTTTGTTGTTTTGCTGATTTGTTGCTACGAGTTGTTGTATTTAGGGGAAGAACTCGCCCTGTCGTGGGGAAACCAGAAGTCCAAAAGAGGCTTTTTGGCAAGTCTTCTGCTTCTTCGTCGCATAGGTGTTGTTACATTGTGTTCTCAACTTTGCTGTTGGTGTTGTATTTGTCATTATGGACTTCGGTTTAAATTTAATTTTGCCTTTTCTTAGGTCTCCAAGCGAATGATGGTTTGCCATGTTGTTCTGATGTCTGTAGTGATTGTTCTGTGAGTTCTTCAACTGTGAATGATGTAGATGTTGAAGGCACTCTGGTCATGTATAATCGCGTAGTTATTGTGTTGTGGTTCTTTTTTTTATGGTACCTGGAGTGCATGTTGTAAGATGGACGTATCAATGTGATTGTGGTATTGTATCTTTGCAATGGTATGCTTGAATCGTGGTTGACTATTTCTGTGCGTACATATCATGATCATGCGAATCTATGGTTATGTGATATTCAACTGTAGTCGTTTTATCTAAGTTCTAGACTCTCATTGTGAGAAGGGAGATAGTTTTCGTACCTTTGTAATCAGTGTATAGTTCCTGTTGCCAATCAATTTCGTGGCGTGAATGGTTAAATGGTCTTCTTGATTGACATATTTGAAATGGGTACGCCGTTGGTGATGGCGATGCTATCGGTTGGCATCAGGGTTGCGTTGGTGGTGCCTGCAGGTTTTATGGTCAGGATGGAATCACTGCGAGCACTAAAGTTTCTCTAGCAAATGAAGATCACGTGGACTCACGCGAATTTGTCTCCATTGTTCCGTCGCTCCCACCTGTCCCGGTACCCGTGAACGCCCTGGTACCGTTGCCCGACAAGTTGCGGGGGAGCGATCTAATAGCTTCCCGGGTTCGCCCTTTCCGGGAAGCTGGCCTTGCGGGGTTTCATTAGTTGCGACCCACGCGTGCCGTGCCAGTGGGGGCCGTGAGCCATTGGTACGATAGGACTTTCCGGGTGTGGGCCGGCAACCTTGAGCTACCGGGCAGTATTGTCCTCGGTCGGTTGCCGGGTGACACCCTTCCGATGCGTGGGTCCCCAGTCCAAGCTGGAAACCTGGCCACGTAGGCCGCCGTTATGCATCCTCCCGTTGGATCGGGAGGGACGGATGTACGATCGCTGGCCCCGCTATTCTTCTGCGAGCAGGGAGGCCGTCCAAACTAATTACGGCGCTAAATGGCAGTTCAGATCTTGTGGATCTGTAATTTATACATGTGTAGCTTGTGTGCGTGGTTGTAGTGGGTTTCCGACCTGTAGCACTAGAGGCGAGGACGATTGTTGGGCTTGTCGTGAGTGAGCTGGACATCATACTGATCGTGTGGGCTTTCGGTCCATTATTAAAGAGACCTTTTGTTGTTTGATTTGTAGGTCGATTTTATGCTAATGTTTTTTTTCGTTATTATTGGACGTTTTACTTGCGGTTTATTTTTCTGAAAAGCAGTCGATGGCCAGGATCCATAATATTTTTCTTCGAGAGGCTCACGAATATCAGGATCTTTGACATTCTGTGATGTTGTGTGTGGATTGTGTGCCAATTGTTGCATTCATAGATGAGATCGTGTTGTCCCTTATCGATGGGCCTAAGTGCGTTGGTCCTGGAATATCTTATGAATGTTATGGGCTGTGACCCATTATTGGTAATTGGGCCAGTTAGATTGGACCACGGTGGGATCGATGCTATAAGTAGTTTGTCGATCGTTCTACGCCTTCCTTCACTCTTTACCTGTTCATTTCAGTCTTCATAGCTTCCTTGTTTTACCAAGTTTTTTGCCTATGCCTACTGGTTCAGGCCTAGCCCATGTCTCTACAAAAGAGCAAGTGCGCGAGTATACAGTGGCTTTGCATCCTATGGCTCCTACCTCTGTTCAAGTGCCCCATTCACAGTCACCGGTCGGAATGAAGAGAGACGTGATGCCTGTGATTTCCGGAGTGCATGTTGTCGCAGCTTCGCCGGCTCCGGCGCCTCCGACACCTGTGGCCTCTGGGATTTACATTGGCGGAAGTGCGCCGGCTTCGGTGCCTTCGAAGTTTCCACTGGCACAGCCTACTTCCGGGCCTTCTCAGCATATGACTACTATGCTAAGGTACTATCGATCTGTGGAGGGTGCTAGGTACGCGGAGTCAATGCTTGAGATAGGAGGCGTGCATGCGAATGCGACGGTACTTTCTTCGTACACAACTTGTTCTTATTGCTTTTTTCACTGGTTACAATGTTGGATTTTATCTTTGTCATTGTTCTTTGGATTATAAGCTATATGCATGCTTGATTTGTATAGTACATTTTTTTGATTTCTGATGGATTTGTGCCACGGCCGTGCGGGTTTTGTGTGAATCTTAGTCTTGGTGGAATGGATCTTGACCTATGCATTGCTTGTAGATCGGTTGTTCATGCAATATGCATGCCCCGAATGCTTGCAGACATTGGTTACTTTTCTGTGTATATATATTGCGAATTAAGGATTTACTTTTGAGAACAGCGAGATAGATCTTCTTTGAAAACAAACGGTTAATAGTTGTTTATGTGGCGTGCATGTCTTGCGTATTTACAAGAGTGACGTGTACTTTGATTTGGAGGGGGTTACACGTTGTGTTTTTGGGGTTTATCTTTCTTCTTTTAATCTGATTTTGTTGGGAAATGTGGCTATTCATGTAACTTTCCTCTTTGAGAGCATTATGATTTCAATAAATAAAAAATATACTGATGAAACAAACATGTGTGACTGCATAGTTGGTGTTCCAGAATTTCTTATCGCCTCATATTACACGTTTTTTTTAAACGAAATATGTTTTTTATGTATAAGGTCATACTTGGAAGTCCCCTTTCCACTTGTTTTGTTATACTGGAAAACCTACGTACGTGATGCCTGTTTTTTTTCTTTTTTTCTTTTTATTTTTGTGTGTCCATTAGTAATTGTAGTTTCTCCTGTAGATATATGTCTTGTTTCAGCTTAATAAAATGATCTTTGTACCATGCATTTTTGGTCCATCTAGGTCCTTCGTGTTTCTAGGATCTGGATTGCGAGGCAACTGATAACTGAACTGAAGTTATCTATATCGGAGGAAGGATTCAGTCATGAAGGCGAATTGGTAAAGACTTGGATGAAAGTACAAGTCCCACCGGTTGGACCTGGCATTCCTGTTAAGATAGAGGAGATAGTTAGTGATCTCACCTTAACACCAGAAGCTGCAGACGAGAGTCTTGGAGAGAAGATAATCGAGTGCTTTACAAGCAGAACGCAGATTATCATTGATGACATAAACCATGGGTTTTTCAAGGCCTTGAGATATTTTCATTCCTCTCTGAACTTCCATTCAGGCCATTTGCTTGCTGAGATGTGGCGTTTGCAGGAAGAAAATGCTTCGCTTTTGGCAGAGAATGCTTTGCTTTCGGCAAATAATACGAGATTTATTGCCCATTTGGCAAAGATTTGTTGCAATTTTGGTGCTTTGCTGCCTTTCTCATCAAAATCACCAGCGTTTGGTGGACTTGAAGTGCCTCCTGGAGTTATAACTTGCACAGGTAATACTCCTCCGTCTACTCGTCAGGAACTGCTAGCTGAGGAGCTGCTGCGCCTTTTTTTTGGGTACCAGGACCCGGAGGAGGAACAGCAGGCAAGTATATTAACTTAGCACGGTGCAGTTTCGTTTACGTGTCTGTTTCTTGCTGCAGCGTATCTGCTAACTCGATATGTTTCTGTTTTCTTTATATTGTATGGCACAGGTCAGTTGACAGGCGACCTGTAGGAAGCGAACTCACCTGCGGCGTGCAGTCGGCCTGTATGTAGCGAGTTCTTGCCTGCAATACAGCCATGGAACAATGGCCTCTGTTGGACTGTAGCTTTTGGTTGCGCCTGTTGATGTCCCGTCTAATGCAACACGTGGTGAGTCCCAGTGATGGCAAGTATATTTTGAGTGTTTTGCGAGCACGAAGATCTGTCAAGACTGATATGTGCAAGGCGATGGATTGTCTGTTCACGCTGTTTGACCGTAGGGTCTGTGTGGTCTGCTGTTGTGAAAGTAGAGATTGTATTTCTCTATAACGCCCGTCCATGCGCATAGTATTTAGTTGATGTGATAGGACGTATGTTAGTTGTTACTTTATGTATTGCTCGCTTGAGTAGTAATTTCATGTAGACTACTTGAGTATACATGGGTTTGTGTGAGTTGGTCTGTGTGGCCCAGCTACGGTGTCCACTGCTAATGACATTGTTTCTATCTGCGGTATGTTGTAAGGTTAGTATATGCAAGGAGCATATATGTGGTTAAGCTATCGTTGTGTAATGTAACAAGTGTAGTCACGGTGTGTTTATTTACATTACGATAGTGTTGGGTGAGTAAGTTAGATTTCTCGTTCTGTAGTTTTGTGTGTCGCGGATTCTATAATTGCATGCATGGTTTCCTTCCATGCATGGATCCTCGGATACAGCGAGCACTTTGGTGAGGTCAAGATGACGTGGTTGTACGCATATCAGCATCACGTGATCAGCGTCTGGTCATGTCATCTGAGATCACTCGTTGAGCAAAGAAAGGGGTCACTACAACAAAAAGGTGAGCAATCGTAAAAGTTTATATCCGACCCATCGGGTGCGCAGTAGAAGATTTTCTTCAGTGGAGGAGCCGATGGAACAAAAGAGCCTTTACAGAAAGGAGGATGGATTGAGTGCAATAATTTACATTGGGTGCATTGAGTGCGGCTATTTGTGATTGTTATCTGTTCTACCACGTGTTTCTAGCATTATCCGCACTGCCACGTACCTTCAATTTTATGACAACACGTGGTGATACACGTAACGGGACACACGGCATGCATGCATTTCAGGACATGCGGCAACATACTTAGTGGGACATGTTGCATCCATGCATGGGGGCAGGTTTTAGTGAACATATGGTACTGGTCGTGGATTACACAGGCTTGGGTTCCTATAAAAGCTATCTCCTTGCACTTTCGAATTCTACCTGGTTTGCCATCTCCGTCGGTCACGTAGTGTGTAGTATAAGATACAATAATGGCGGCTCAATTCGATGAAGTACAACAGCTTGGAGTTGATGAATATGATCTTTGTGTAACATGACATCGAAGAAGAAAATGACCATGCTGGGTCAGAAATGACCACGCCTCCAAAATCGAAAGGTACTTCTGTTTGAATTTGATTTCGAGACATATCGGTAGTTCTTTCGCAATGTTTATTCTTTGTTGGTTCGTATATTGTTAAGTTTTAGTGTATCGTCCAATGCGATAATCCTTCTCAGGTGATATAAAGAAAGTGCGTGTTAGCCGAAAATTGATATTAGGAGATGTACTACGTGTTTTACAAGCGGCTGAAGCATCGTACAACACAACATGCACTAAGAAAGGATTCTACACATTCGTCAAGACCACAGTAAGAAGAGGTTCACATGTCATTGACACGTGGATCTACAGTGATGGGCCTATGCGTTCTGCATACGATGCAGAGGAAGAAGCAGCTCAGAGAATGATCTGTTCACTCCAGAGGCGCATTGGATTCGAGGTGGACGATGTAAACTGGGATCAAAAAATTCGACTTCAACACACAAGGTACAATTGCGCTCGAGAACTGCGGGATGTGAGGGAAGAGGGCATTAGACTTAAACAAGTGATCAACCGAATGACACACGGATCAAAAGGCATGCTTCAAGAGCTAAAGGTTCTACACGAAATGGCATATTCGACGTGCTGCTTGGCGTTTAATGCCTATACTGCTACGACAACGAATATTGTGAGCGAGGTACATGGCAATACGGTTGAGCTCGAAGAGCAGGCTGAGAGAGCAATGACAGAAGCAAATGTTGCCTTTGACAAAGCTACATAAAGAAGTCGTATGTCTTATCACGACCTCCAATGCAAGTTTGTAGTTAGCTGTTTGTTAACTATTGTAATGTTCGAAGTGATTAGTAATTGTCGCGATGTATAAAAATAGTGTTGTTGTATTTCGTGTTTTATTTGCTATAGTGTTATGTATCTGGTGGCCTCACGGGTTCGCCCTTTCCGAGAAGCTGGCCTTGCAGGATTTCATCAGTTGCGACCCAAGCGCCGTGCCAATGGGGTCCGTGGGCCACTGGTAGGATAGTAGCTCCCTGGTGTTGGCCAGCAACCTTGAGCTACCGGGAAGTATTGTCCTCGGTCGGTTGCCGGGCTACGCCCTTCCGACGCGTGGGTCCCCAGGCCAAGCTGGAAACCCGGCCACGTAGGCCGCCATTACGCATCCTCCCGTCGGAACGGGAGGGACGGATGCACGATCGCTGGCCCCACTATTACTCTACGAGCAGGGAGTTATGGCCACGTCGCGCATATTGTCTTTATTCCTCCACATCTTTAGGGCACTTAATTATTGATCGTGGGCGGCGTCCGTTGCAATTCTGCCTGCCGGGTATAAATATCCAGGGGCGGTGTCACAAGGACTCCCCTCCGCCATTGCCCCTGCCATTGCCTCCACCGAGTCTCCAGCGCTCTAACTTCCAAAAAGTCTCCCACCTTTCTCCTCCCTCCCTCCGCCAATGGCACCCAAAGGTTCAGCACGTCCCAAGGGCGCCAGCAGCAAAGGGGAGAAGAGCGGCAAGAAGAAAATGTCAGAGCGCGAGCGCAGGGACAAGGAGAAGAGCGCCCATTTCGTGTTCTTCAAGCCCGGCTACAATGGCGAGGCTGTGGAGAAGCTGCGCTTGGCGGTGGCCACCAAGCACAACGAGCACGGCCGGACGCGCATCCTGCCCGTCGGGTCAGACCCCGGCGAGAATTACTACCGGGTATTCGTGAGGTTTATCCTCTCCGGGTTCGTGCCGCCGCACTCCCTTTTCCTCCATGCTATCCTCTCTGCGTACCGCTTGCAGCCGGTGCAGATTCACCCCACCTCTTTCTTCAAGCTCGCCGTCTTCCAATACCTTTGCGAAGCGTTCGTTGGGGTGATGCCGTCTGTGGCGTTGTTCCGCCACTACTACTATCCTCGTGTCAAGAAGGGCGAGGCCATGTTTTCCGGGGTCTCGTTCCGATTCCGGGACGGGCTCAAATCAGAATTCATCGTCACGGAGCACCGGAAGATCGAGGCGGAGTGGCGCGCGGACTGGTGCTGGCTCTACATCGAGGAGCACGACGATGCCTACACCAAGCCCACCGCGCTGCCGAAGAAGTCCCGTGACTGGCGGGACCGCGATGCCAGGGACGCCAAGCTCGCGCCGATCTGTGACAAGATCGTGGCGCTGCGGCGTGCGGGGCTCACGGATCTGGACATGGCCCGGAGCTTCATCGCGAGGCGCATCGCTCCGCTGCAGCACCGGACTCACCCAGTCTGGACCTACTCGGGGGAGAGCGACCGAATGAGGCTGCAACGAGGCGGGCTCACGAAGTCACGATGGAGCAGATCCGCACGTGGCTCAGGGGGATTACTGGTGACAACTCCCCCTTCGCGGGCTTCCTCCGGGTGTAACCGCGCTCCACGCGCATGTCGCCAACCCTGGAGCCAGCAACTATCCACCCTGCAACGAGTGCGGCATCATGGCAGGGACTCCGTCGAGCAGCCCTCCCCCACTACCAAGGGCCCGGACCGGGAAGCAACCGGTGGCCGAGAGCGAGGAGGAGGACGACTCAGACGGTGATTCTCAGGGGCCGGCAGGCGCCTCCGCTGGCCACGACGCCTCCCACGAGGTCGCCGACACCTCCGAGGACGAGGGGTCCCGGGGTGCCGACAGCCCCGCAGAAGGGGACAGCGACGACGACGATGTCATGCCTCTGTCCCGCCTACCTGCCGTGCAACGGAGCCAACGCAGGGGCAGCCCAGCGGCCCGGATCTCAGTGCCCGGCGCAATGGGGGGCTCGGGTGGTAGCGGGAGCGCTTCCCGCAGGGGGAATCTTCGCTAACCGCAGGCTGGTATTGAACCCAGCGAAGTAAGTTCTTTTCCATTAATCTGTGCTCTGTGTTTCCCTTGGCATTTTTTCGACGAATAATTCCTCTTGCTTCAGGCCGGCAGGAAAGAGGGGTCCGGTGAGCTCTCCACCAGCAACCTCGAGCAAGAAGCCACGCAGGTCGTGACGGGAGGCGCGGCGACGGCGGCAGCAGCAGGTGTGGGCAACACCGCCAGGGTTGCAAGCAAGCCGGCGGCCCCGGGAGCAGGTGCGCCCGGCAACCTGGTCGTGTACATTTCTCTCTTTTTCCCTTTTTAGTGCCTAACACTCTTTTCTGCTCTCTTATCCAGGACCGGGAAGTGTTGCCGGGGTCGACCCGGCAACGATTGACGGCGGCCGCCAAGAGGCGCCCGACGCAGGGGGAGGTGACACTGCGCAAGGTATGCCCCGCTCGCCACAGTACTTCTCCCCGTCGGTTTTTCCTGCTTGCGCTTCATCTCTTTCTAATAATTCTCCTTGCATCCCCTCCTGCTGCTGCAACCGCGGGAACGGGGGCCGCAGAACTCACTTCGGGAGACATCGCGGCTGACGCGAAAGCCACCCCTGAGGTGATGGTGGAACAACCCCCCACTAGACAAAGCGGGGACGGAGGGGGTTCTCCCGGCGTCCAAGCCACCGACCCGGCGTTAACCGAGGAGGCAGCGGACACGGGGGCTAAGCCCCTCGATCTCGCCGCACCAAAGGCCCGCCGCGAGCAACCTCCCAGCCCCCCGGCGGAGGCAATGGACGAGCTCACGGCCGGGGGAAGTGGAACGACGCGTTCGCCTTCGCCTACGCCCGAGGAGGTGGTGATGTCACAAACGGTGGCCGCAGGTGCCTCCTCAAGTTCTGGGGCGATTGCGGGCGCAGGTTGGGGTCCGCTAAACTGGGACCCCAGCATCTTCGACCATGGGCACGAGATCATAGAGGGCATCAAGCGGCAGCGGCTGGGATTCGTCAGCTGCTACAATAGGGTGCGCTAGCAGCTCTCGATGGCTCAGGTTCGGTTGGACGGCGCGCGGGAGGAAGTTGAGGAGCGGCGACAGGAGCGGGCGCGTCTACAGGAGGAGATTCGGGTGGCGCAGCAAGCCCGGGCCAAGGCATCCGAGCCATCGGTTCCGGAAGCGCACTTCCAATGCCAGCTACAGTAGCTGCGCACGGAGCACCAGCAGGTGCTCGAGGCGCTGGAGGCAGCGCGTCTTCACGCCGAGGGGGAGCACCAGGAAGCACTAAGGGGCTTCCTGGAGCGCCTCGACGAGAAGAGCCGGCTCATCTCCAGCTACTCCTCCGAGATCCAGCAGCTGCGGCAGCAACTCGAGGAGCAGGCTACGGCAGCCCAGGCTGCGGCGACGCGAAACGCGTCTCGGGAGAAGGAGCTGCAGGAGCGGCTTCAAACCCGGGAACGCGAGTTCCAGGAGCAATTCAAGGCCGCGAGCTGGACGTCGCGAGAAACGATCTTCGACAGCTTGACGAGGAAAACTCAGAGAAGGTGTCGAGGATCTCCCGGCTGAAGGACGAACTCCGGAGCCAGAAGGCGGAGACCGAGCTTGTCCGCTGCAACCACGCGAAGCTTGGGAGCCAGCGCCAAGAAAGCACGCCCTGCTCCCCAAGTTGGCGGAGGTGGGGAACGAGTCGCTGGCGAAGCGGGGGGTACCCCTAGCAGCCATCGACGGCAGCACCCTCATCCCCTTCTTCATGGAGTTCGTGGGTCCACGACGAAAGCACGACCGTCGAGGAATGCATCCGCAGATTCGGGGACCGGCAAGTGAGTGTCGCCGCATCTCAGGTTGCCTGCGCCATCCTGCCGAGGGTCCACCAGGCCTACCCAAAGTTCCCCTTCGAGACCATCTTCATGACTGGTCGCCGGATGAGAACAAGGAGGAGCACGCCAACGCCGTCAACCACTTTGTCGACGAGATGGTCGCGTGGATGACGGGGCAGGCTGGTGCTGGTGACGATGAGGAGGCACCCGCCGCCGAGTTCACCGCCCCGGAGGCACCCCCTGCGTAGCCGTTCCCTGTAGTTTTCTTTTTCTTTTTGTTTTTTGATTGTACTCCTGCAATTGGCACGAGGCGCCTTATATCACACTATGATGGGACGATTGATCACAACAGAAGCATGGACCGATTTATCCGACTTCTTTGTTTTGTTTGTCGCTTCAATTGACTATAACATGTTATGTCGACGAGATGGTCGCGCGGATGACGGGGCAGGCTGGTGCTAGTGACGATGAGAAGGCCACCGCCACCGAGGAGGCACCTGCCGCCGCGTCCACCGCCCGGAGGCACCCCCTGCGTAGCCGTTCCCTGTAGTTTTCTTTTTCTTTTTTTGATTGTACTCCTGCAACTGGCGCGAGGCGTCTTATATCACACTATGTCGGGATGATTGATCACAACACAAGCATGGACCGATTTATCCGACTTCTTTGTTTTGTTTGTCGCTTCAATTGACTATAACATGTTATGCGGCCACAATGGCAATCCAGCGTAGCAAGCGAATGTGATAATCAGAGGAAAAAAAGATACAAACAGATAAAACAAATTGATTTCAGCGAACTATTTAAATATAAAATATATTACATGGGCCAAACCGATCATACAACATGTTCTGGCTAAGGCCCAGTAAAAAAAAAGGCACATATGTAAGTGTCTCCCAATTACATTGTAGGGAAATCGATGACAATTTGAAGTTCAATAAGAATCATAAACAACATAGAGATGCGGATCAAAGCATAACCTAGATTCCTGAATTGCACAGAAAGCTTGTGTTGAGAAGGCGATGTAATTTATTCTTTACAATTCGTTTACACGTAGAGGTAAGATCACGGGTATAAATAGATACACATACAGGATAAAAATGCCCATACACATGTTGGTTACATAGGATCTAATACTGTTGGTAGTCGGCTACGTGGTGAGTAAACAAAAATATAGCTAACACCTACTAGGATAATGGCCTGGTAGACACGTTTGGGATATTGGTGTGCTACAAACGCAATAGACAATTCAGACCTCATCGTCTGATGACACAATGATGATATCCCCATTGGCATCCGAAATGAAGTATCTGCCGCAAAATTTGCAATGCTTCCTATTGCCATCATGAAAAAATAGACGTTGTTCCTCTTTCGCTGTTTCGTTGATAATCTTTTCCGTGTGCACAGTTGCCGTCGATATTCTCACAACGGAGTCTTCCACGGTTTCTGCCGCCGCTTGTTCAGCCTCATTGGCCACTGCGTTTGCAACTGCCGTCCGACGAGCAGCTTCGGCTTCCACGTCTCTTGTGGCTATGGAAATTTGTTGGGCACGACGACTATCTTCTTCTGTTGTATCAGTCTGTCGCTGAGAACAAGCCATCGCGCTCCCAACAAGATCAACATGCATGCATGAGCTATGATTTACAACAGTTGGACGAACAAGCGTTGTTTTTCACGCTTGTTTACTTTTGACGAACAACAATTCAAGCTCAGATGAAGTTGACTCATAGGAAAGAGATGGCGAACTGATCGGAAGAGAGAATCGGGCGAAAGATTCCGAGGGCATATAAGTGCTGTCATATGATGAACTGCTAGATGATGATGAAACACCGGAAACTTCAAACCGACGAGCTTTCTTAGAAGTCGTCGCCGGTGAACAACGTTGGCTCAATAAACATTGGCTCATGATAGAGCAACGACGAAGTTACTAACAAGTGTTGCAGTATATTGAGCTGGAGCTCGAAATGAAAAAGAGGAGAGATTGCGCTATGTTTGGAGACCACACGGGATACATCTGAATTTATACTGAATAGCAAGACACGTGTAGGTATTCGATGTGATTAGTCACCAGGCTACATGTCACGTCAAGCGAAAGGAACACGTGCTCCGCTAAGACGTGGAAAACCTCCAGGACCCCTTTTTTTTTTTTTACCCGTGGAAGACATTTCAATTTTTACACAAGTTAGTTACCAGTGAATTTTCCCTTTTACATTGCATCATTCTTACGTTCCAAGTGAAATAGCATCTAGCAAGATAACAATACATGAAGGACCTGATAACATGGTTAATAGAACAAAATTACATTCAAGACATAAAGGAGAACGCATGTTCTTTTTATTTATGTCACCGTACAAACTTGCTCGAGATTGACCCAACTAGAAGTGCATACGGAGTGCATAGTAACGTCGGCTAGACCGTCGATGCTATGGTAAAACAAGCATAATGTTTCACCGAGGAGCACATCACAGGATCAAAATTTGACGGCCACAGTACCACAACCATGTGTGCTACTAAAAATAAAAACAACACAGACACACGCCTACCTGAGTAACGATGTCTATATAGGAAGCTTTGTTAAACACACAGCTCGATATAATCCCTCGTTGTGACCAGCCACCATACTGATTCAAGAAGATGTGCTCCCTCTTGCTGCAGTGAGAGCGACCATACCTTCATCGAAACGCTCCTGTGTCCATGCACCAAGAGAGTGGACAGCGAAAAGTGTTTCACCTTGCGGCGTGGGCTCTTCACACACGTCAAGTGTGTCACCGCTGCGCGACGAGATGTCAGTACATATGTCACGAGCAGCCTTGATGTCGGCTAGGGATTGCTCCCAGCCCTTTTCCATTAGACGAGCCCTCTCTGATAGCTCACTAAACCTTTCCACCATGGTTCTAAGGGAAGCACGCACCATAGTAATTCTACGATGGGACCGATTGAAACGTGTCCAGTTCATATCATTGAACTGAACTCCGAATCTCCTACATAAGGCATTTATCATACACTCAACCGCCTTTTCTTCGGCCTCAATCGCAGAAGTCGCAACGCCACCCACGGCGTGTGCCACCCGTGTGCAATCAGGGTGGCATCTCATCGGCAGGATCAGTTGAATGCTACAAGTGTACTCTCCGTTGGCATGATCCGTCAGGTACATCGGTGCAGGAGCGCCAAGTGTCCTCGCAGCTTCGGCCAAGACAGGCCTACGAGAAACCAGTACCACTGGCGCAGCTGTGGAAGAATTAGAAAGACAAATCAATTATCAAGTTTGCCTTACAAGACGACTGAAACACCCAATAACAAACTCAGTATAATTACATTTTGGCTCACCAGATGCAGCAGGATCCATGTGTAGCTAAGAATAGCACACGGGATGAACAACCACGAAACAAGCGCTACAGGCTCTTCTTCTCGGTGACTTAGGAGCAACCTTAAAGAGAATAGCAAAGCATGCATCCGTATTTATACAAGAGCCAGGTGCACGAAGGAGATGACACGTACGTTGGGTCGCATGACAACTCATGCATGCAATCATTCGACACGTATCTTACCATGAGAAGTTCTACCGCGTAATAGTGACAGGATGGAAATTACCATTGCGTATGAGTGAGTGGAAGGAGAGAGAAGAAAAAGCATTTGTGCATAGTTGGAAGCCAACATAAAGGCAGTGCGAAGTATCTCTCGGATCACAACCGCGGAATAAAATCCGTGCACACGAGAAATGTACACAATTGGATATACAACTATATAAACTGAGCACGGTGCAAGCAAATAAAACAAACATTCAACGTAAATTAAGACAAATAAACACAGAAGAGTATAACGCGATTTACATTGTAGGAAACCTCGCTTCTGACCGGGTTTGCGTAGCGTTTCCAAGCGGAATCTCTGCGATGTACTCCACACGGTGAAATATCATGCCTCGCCTGAAAAGTGAAAACAGCATGTACCACGCCATTACACCCGCCCGTTGTATCATACAAGCATCATACATAACAAAACATAGTAAAAAGGTAGTGACAATTGGGTGTTATTAACAGAATGTATACAGAACAATATTCATACAGATATGTTATAGCTGTTTAATATACTTCACATCAAATATGACAGGAATCTGAAAACATTTAAAAATTGAAAAAAAAAGATCCAACATCATTTTGCCTCCGAGCAACTCGGCACAGGTCCTTTTGCTTTATACCCATCACACGCAGGCCGTTCTGTTATAGAATAATCCCACAAAGGCCGACTACGTTCCCATCGAGCCCACGAATGCTGACTTTGTTCCCATGGAGCCCGCGAAAGATGGTATCATGCCGTCGCACCCGTCGAGGTCCGTTTGCTTACCGTCCAATTAACAGACACTATTTTACTTCCCAATGAGAACAGATGTGTCAAGTTCCTTTTGTTTGGCCTATTTCATTGTGCATTATCAAAGAGGAATCACATCATGGATCATATAGGCGACCTGAATTTAGAATGAGCATACAGAACAATGCCAGCCGTACTAGAAAAGGAGCAAAGTGCTTGTCGAGAAGACGGCTCGCATGCTCAGGCTGCAGTACACGTGTACGATTCATGCAAAGTGCAAAACGATGAGCCAATGTGACATCCAACTGAAAAAAGCTTCACAACTCGAAAGCTTGTGTTGCGGCGCCAGTGGTACGTGTGCGTCTTTTGGAGTACCAGCGTGGACGCCAGGGATGCACACATACGGCACGACAGTATCTGTGGACGCGTGTACTTGTGCGTGCTAGAGTCTGAGCATTAGGCGTGTTGTCTATTTTTTTTTCGCACTTATGGCCAAGCAAGGACAGCAACACAGCCACTGCATGGGCCGCTTGCTTGTGAAGCCAGCAGGGTAAGTGGTGCGGTCCAACTGGCGCGACTGACCACGCCAACACACCGCCATGTTAGCAACACGACGGATCAGCGATGCCGGTTCACGAGACAGACGTCAGTCAGTGCCGCGTTACACCAGACGCTGGTTTCCACGGCAGCGCAGCATGCGTCGTATCAGGCGACGAACCCCGATAGTCTTTGTGGGAATCCGTATCGTCTCCTACTGCGCAGTTTCTATGCGAGCATGAATACTACGACCGTATGGCTTTTACACCGCCGTAAATGCTACCGGCTGCTCATCCGCTTTTATAAGACTTGTTAGCACAACGCACCAACGCATCCACTTCCACCCACATTCGCTACGCATTCACAGACGCGCGCACAATCGTCATGGCTAGATGGAGGAGCAGCCGTCGGTTCGGAGGTGCCTTCGACAATGGTTTCGGCCTGCGCAGCCTGACAGCCGAAGAGGCTTGGGCGCTGTACGAAGCGGGGTACCCCACCCAGCCGGACACCAGGCTACCGACTAGCTGGACACTCAGCTCCAACGGCATCGGGATCCCGCCGGTGCCGTGTCTAGGGACGTCGGAGTTCTTCGCGAAGGTCTATCGCCATCGGGAACATGTGCTGACGGCTACGCAGCGCGGCCAGGAGCGATGGAATCCTAACAACGCCGCGTGGTGGCTTTCTGTCCTTCGCCAGCGCCGCGTGGAGCTGTTGGGCCCTCCGTCTCACAACAAGAACGCCGCTGGCCGTGCGGCGTTCTGGGGTGTGCCGGGTCGGAGCTTGAAGGCCGTCATTGACCACCTCGAGCGTGGCACCCCTCTACCAGGCGACCCTGCACCCGTCCGCGTCGAACCCATTGCAGCGCCCCCCCCCCCCCCCCGTCCGCATGGCGGTACGGAAGCGGCCGGCAGGCCGTCACGTGGGTGGCGTTGTCATCCGCGAGCCCCACCCGGATGCGCCCAACGGCCAGCATGGTGGCCAAGGCGTCGGGGAGGAGCCCGCAGGTGATGAGCCGGGGTGGAAGACAGAGGAGCATGTGCAACTCTCGCTCGCTGCGTCCGACGACCCCGAGGACGTCCCAGGCTGGAACGTCGCTATGGCCCTGTCTTTGGACGTCCCGCAGCCAATGCCCGACGCTGCCGCCCGCGAATGGTCACGACGGGACTACCTGGCGATGACGGGTGGCGACGACGGTGCTGGCCCAAGCCGAACCGCCGCCCACGACGACAGCGGGTCTTTCAACTGGGACACCACCGACGACGATGACGACGGCGGCGCGGATGACGGCGACGGCATGGAGGAGTAGGGCGGTGAATTGGACGGCTTCTACATCTGGGCTTAGCCCATTATTATTTTTATTTTTGTTTAATATGTGTTAAGTGTGTACTGTTATATATATGTCATGACAATATGCTATTGTAGAAACTACCCATCGACTTTCTTGGTGAAATTTCCTTTGCACATCACGTAGGCTATCATAGCACAAACGATGTCGCGTCCCGTTTCTTGCGGCGTCGTGATTCTTAACGTAGTTCATGAGTGTTGACATACAGTCATGTGCCAACACTCAACTGCGGCGAAGCGCGCATTTCCAGCTAGTGGTAATTATGTAGGCCTTGTATTTTGGTTGCAATCCGGACTCTCCTGTTGTTCAGTGGTCTGTTGTTCTTCTGGGGCTTTGGTGGCATGATTACATATGAACAGAAGCAGGTTGTAATAAGAGAGTAATAATGAAGTGATATGTGGTACTATTTGTTTAATAAAACCGGTTATTTTTATCTTTTTATCCAGAAAAAAGCGTGCACTAAATTATTGATCTCCAACAAAAAGTATGATGCAATCAGGATCAGTGTTTTCCTTCCTGCAATTGATCCTGCATCATCATTAGTTCCTTCCTTGCGCTAGCTAGTAGCTACATTCTTCTCTGATTTTATATCCCTCTACACAGTTCAGACTCGAGAGTGAACCAATAAAATCAGACAGCCACTCCTCCTAAAACCACACCTAGAGTTTTCGACTACTTCCTTCGTTCCATAATGGTTGGCACGACTTTAAACTAGATCTAACTTAAAACCGTGGCAATCTTTATAATCTTTATAGAATAGAGAATAGAGGGAGTAAGTTATAATTAACCGCCCAAATCTTCTTTCGTCGGCATTGCCAGTTCATCTCCTCAGACCACCGATTCCTGCCTGGCTGCTATATGCCCCGCTTCTAAGCCACTGCTAGAGACTTGTTCACAAATTTTGCTCAAAATTCGATATCTGGCCCATTAATCTTCTTCTTTATTTCCGGCCAGACAAAAGAAGATTAATGGAGGTAGCAGCAGGAGTTCGTGATGGCCCGGGGCAGAGGGAATTGAATTAGCTCAACTGGATTGAATTAGCTTGTTCGGGCCTGAAATTGGGTAACCTGGTTGTCACTGCTGTACCGGGCCATTATGGGCCGTTGAATTTACAGGCCTATGGTCCCGTTTGCTGTGAGGTGTGGGCCCGGCCCAGCTCCGCCGATTGTACATGGATCTACGCTGCCTCCGCCGCAGTCATCGTCATCCTCCGTCCGCCATTCGCATCGGATCCCCTTCGCTTCGCTGCTCCTCCTCCGTCCGCCATTGCTTCTTCTCACATCGATTTCCCAAGCCCCTCCTGCCCCACCGCATCGAGAGAGAGAGATAGAGAGAGAGCGGGGTAGGGATGAAGGCCAGCGACCGGAGAGGAGGAGGAAGACGCGCGCATCGGCGGCGACGGTGCACGCCTCCAGCGGGGGCCATTATTCTATGGTATGTAAGCGCAAGTATACTTGTACTGGAAGATCTTTAGTCCCATACTGCTCAGTCACAGACATGAGACAAAGAAACGGACTGGTTTATAGACTTCGGCGTTGGGACGGTTAGCACAAGAACATTTAGATTGGAGTAATGGGTCTACGATACAGCGTTAGAGAGGATCTAGGGTTAGGGTTAGGAGGGGAGGCTAGAGGGGAAGGTGTATGCCTGGGGCGCTGGAATAGGGGAGAGCTAGCCCGGGGTGATAAGAAAATAAGTAAAAAGTATTCACAGCTAAATAATTTTATTTTTTAACACTCACTGAACTAAACATAATTTCCTCTCCCATAATTTGCCCTTTTTTCTTTCTTTCAAGTAATGTAGTGATCAGCTTTGAATCGCAACATAGATTAATTCGTACTTGTGTTATTGTTGTACTCCCTCCGATCCGAAAAGCTTGACGCGATGGCCGGAGGAAGGGAGGAAGTTTTTGTGAAGTGGCTGCGTCAACAAATTCGGATCAGAGGGAGTAGATAATAAAGAGTATTGCGTACCGGTGTTCTTGTTATTGACAGTAAAGATTTTCTTGAAAGAATTGTTACAGTTGTACTTGTGTTCTTGTTGTATGGTGGTTTTGTGCCTGCTAGCTATGATTTCCAACCAGCCTAGATTGCAATGGATTAAAAAACAACTTCCTTTCCAATTATGTCCCTCTGGCTTCCATTTTTTTACCCCCACTGTATGCTAAACATCTTAAGCTTCTACTGTTTAGAATACTGTATCATACTAATACTAGCAAACGGGTACAGTTCAGTACAGTAGAACTTCCATTTCCTAAAAGAACGAATGTAGCTATATATGATTAAATTATGCTATTTTTCCATACCAGGAACTTAAGAGATACAACTAGGAGATCCTGGTACATTCTGCTATCTTAATCAGTACAATGGCTACAAGATTGAATTGAAGGAGTATCTTAAAGTATAAAGGCCCATGGCTATTATGACAACCAGTTCTGAAGAGTAGGTACATATTTGGCTAAATGACCTCCTGGCACTATTTTTTTTATCACTTGAAGCTTATCCCCACCGTCGTTGAGCTTTACTTTGTGCTTGTATGTTCCTTTAGGAGGCATTTTTCTGGTTGTTGCTGCCATTCTCCACTCGGGAAATGTTGAGTTTGCAGAATGGGGCGATGGAGGTTCTTTGAAACCTAAAAATGAAAAATCAATGTTTCATTTAAGGGCAGCTGCTGAGCTCCTCATGTATGTGATCTTTGGCTTCTTTCAGAAACTCTTGAATGATTATTAATCTGACAAAATCTAAAATATTTGTCTTGTAGGTGCGATGGGATCATGAGAAAACACTTGAAGATTCTTTGTGTAAACGTGTTATTGTGACTCATAAATTATAAAAACTCTGGATCATTTATCTGCCAAGGTAATAAAAACGCACTCGCTAAGATTTTACTCGTAATTGTTTGATTGATTAGTCCATTTCGGAGTTTTATACCGATTGCTATTCCAGTTCAAGAGCTGTTGCATACAATATGTTGTTTCGTTATCTTTTCATGAATTGTTTATTCACTGGTTCCTTCCTATTGTTATTACATACGGAGTATTAGTTATTATTGACTTATGTTTGTAGTTCTCAGGCTGGTACACTTTTTGGATCTTGGTAGCTTTGAGCAGTTGTGTATCCACTTGAGAAATAAAACTGCAGCAGCACATCAATGAAGTAAATTTGCAGCTTTCTTAGTTTATTTTTTAAGATTACCAGCATTAGTTTTAAATCATGCACAGCCAGGTCCAACATGTAGGGAGGTACCCTACCCTGCAATTATGTGGTTCGGCCTCTACGAGAATTGTGATCTATATTTGGAGTATTCTTTCTGATTGTTCATGTAGTGCTCCTTTGGTACTTGAGCGACCACAGATATTTGTAACAAAATGTGAATTATGTGTTATAAAAATCATACCACTAGATTCATATCTGTAAGAAGTTTCCGACGGTATAATTTTATAATACATAATTCACATTTTGTTGTTCTAATTGGTGGTCAAAGCAAAATCTTGAAATGCGTCCGTGCCTTATATTATGGAACGGAGGGAGTATTATGGAAGATCTTTTTGAAACATGTTGACATATATGATTTTTAAGTATCCAAATTTTAGAAATTTGACTCCATCCCTGTCCAAATCGATAGCTTTTTACATAACCTAAGGAGGGAATAACATAAAGTGGACAATTGACTCCACTCTCCAGGGCATTTGAAATGGGGTTAATAAATTTCACATATATATTATCAATCTACATGCGGATTAGGGACACATCACTAAACTCTTCCATATAAGAAGATTACTTGTCAATATTCAATCCTGCTACATAAACACAATCACGTCCTTATACTTTACAGAAAATAAGATATACCATTACACTTTAACTATTAGACATTTTATCATGGGTTTTGCAATCTCAGATACCTTTATAATAACCAGAAAAAGGACCCTATAGATGACGATCATTGCAACTAATATCGCAAGATCCACCCACTTAGAGTAACCCAACTCAACTTGTAAGTTGTTCTTCAAGATATACTGGCCAGTAATGTTGAGCCCTCCAGCACCATCATAATCTTGAAACACCATACCTATGAATTCATTCTTGTACAGCCCTTGAGACGCATACTTGTGATAGGATATAAAATAAGTTGGGTACTTCCATACTGGCTTTGGGAGGTCAGCTGGAAGCCTAAAGAAACCAGCATTTAGCATCAATAATCCTTGTATTCCAGATCCTGTGATGATACCCAGGAGAAAATCAGGCACAATCGCTGCAACAATCATCATTAGACCCTCGACCAACATCGTGCTTGCCCAAAGGGTTGCGGCAAAGTAGAGAAAGTGGTCTATTCCTCTCTGAAGCCCTGTTAGGTAATAGGCCACTGCAGCAGGTAATATTGAGATGAGGGCCAAGTATGGAATTGATGAGACTGTGTTGGCTATTACAAATTCAGTAGCTCCGTAGTGTCCACTGAGCCGCTCTTTCTCAAATATCTACAGTAACAAATGAGTCATCTATCACAAAATTGTTCAATATGTTTTTTATAGATTTGATAGTAAGACAAAAAGATAATGTTTGATCCCATGCCTTCATATCCTCGACAAACGATGGGAATCCTCCTATTGCCATCATTGTCAAGAAGGTTGATGTGAACATAAGCATGGATGCCCGTGCCTAAACGGTCGAGAGATAAGATTAGAGTGCCATTACTACTCAATAGTCGTTGTCTCAGCTTGTTTATCATTTTAATTTTGAAACCAACCACTTACTTGGATTGATGCATAACTGTGACCAACATTGAAGTAAATGGTCCCAATGGATAGACAGAGGGCGATGTAGATAGCAAATCGCAACCAATAATATCCCAAGTCTCTGTGCATGTTAATGAATGACCTTTTTGTTAGGATAACTGATTTGGTCAAGAACGAAGCTTGCTTTTTCTTCTTTACAGAAGCACTCTGCAAAAGAACACAGAAAAGTTAATGAGGGAAACAGAAATGAATGTACGGGACATGTATAATTTATGAGACTCAACCAGATACATCTAATCTTTGTCAAGGGAGAAGAAATTAAACCTGTGTAAGTGTTTTTGTTGTTTCCATTTTGGTTTTTAAAGTACCAAGAGAGCTGGAAGAACTGATTAAAATCTGGATTACTTGGGCAGCATGTGGCAAATTTATTGTAGATCCTTCCTCGGATTCCTGTGCAAACATGGTGTGTATATATGTGCCTTGAGTTATTACTTAACGAGCAATATATATGTAAAACCTCAATTGAGTTTAATTTGTACCTCAAAGTCTGTGTTTATCATCCTTAAGAAGTGGTCAGAGGGATTCATCCTCAACGGGCATGGGAAGCCATTATCATCGAAGAACTACAAGTCATGTTTACACACCCAAATGAGCATCCGTGTTAATTTTCTCTGCACTTTTTGCGCATTTTTGAATCTAAGTCTGTTCCAATTTTATAACTGATGCCTCACCTCGATTGCTTTCGAAGCAGGTCCGAAATAGACCGTCCTGCCCTTGGCCAGGAGGCAGAGGCCATGGAAGAGCTCGAACACCTCCGTGCTCGGCTGATGCACGGCGGCGACGACCGTCATCCTGTTCCGTTCGGCGATCCTGGCAATGCGGCTCATGACGTGGTACGAGGCGGCGCTGTCGAGCCCGCTGGTGGGCTCGTCGAGGAAGACAAGAACTGGCGACGACAGCAGCTCCATGCATATGCTGACCCGCTTCCGCTGGCCGCCGCTGATGCCCTTGCACACCCGGCCACCGATCCGTGTTCCGGCCACGCCGGCGAGCCCCATGTTCTGGATAGCATCTTCGGCTCGCGCCTGCTTCTCCGCCGGCGACATGGAGTCCGGCAGCTGGAGCTGAGCAGAGTAGTGCACGGCCTCGGCCACTGTCATTGTCGCCATCAGCACGTTCTCTTGCGTCACATAGGCCTGTAAAATTCATTGAATGCATCCATGTGGTTGGAGGTTTATTGGTTTTTGACCGCAGTCAATTAAAATCGATCTCAAAATGGAAACGTACGGAGGTCCCGAATGCAAGCTTGTCTCGGACACCGTTGATTAGAATGTCTCCTCTCCTTTCCATGTTGGGTCCGAGTCGCCCTGTTTAAGCATAATCTGGATGTGAACGTGATGTGCAGCTGTAGCAGATATATTTGTGCCTCAGTTTACTCGAGGGCAGATAAATCAAGGCAGCGACTTGTCTTGACGACCATCAATATGATTTGACATGAAGTTATGGTTGGCCATTATTAACTAAGATATGGATAACACAACTTTTGCAACTTTACCTACGCACGTATATATGGTCTCTTCGTCAAAACTATAGGATTGGATATTTTTTTTCAGTTCTATATTTCTTTATACTTGAAGTATTTCTAGCGTGCTTAGGAGGTACTCTCTGAAATCCAAAATTCTTGACTCAAATTTGTTCAAATATGAATGTATCTATTTTTCAAATACGTCTGGATACGTGTAATATTTCGATGGGAGGGGGTACTGCCACAGAGTGCCGGTAGCCATCATTGATTAAAGCAGGGGTAGAATAGGTATTTACAAACTAAGAAACTTGCGTCCAGTCCTCCACTCGGCTCCCCACCCCACGTCTCGACAGTTCGTATGCAAGGCGCCCGGCAACCAGATCCTTAACTAACGTCTTTTAATACAAGGCTGATTGAGTACTTGCTTTTGAATTGAATCTGTGGGAGTATATTTTTGGTCTTGCTGGCTAATTAGTGAGTGTACTTCAGTTTTGATACGAGTCTTATTTATCGGCTAGTCACTTGCAAAAATTCGTGAAACACGAGGAAAAAATGTAATAACAACACAAGACTAAGAGTGTTAGCGCTAGTGCTATGGGGAGCATGTTAAGGTTCGGCAATTAATAAAAAAGAATACACTATACTCTCTCGATCCTTTTTATAAGATGTTCCAACTTTCTCTCAAGTCAAATTTCTTAAAGTTTACATATATAAAAATATGTTAACATCTACAACTCTAAATTAGTTCCGTTAAATTTGTCGTGATATGTTTACCAACTAGACTGACTGAATGAACGCAAACTCACCACATACCATGCAAATAATTAACTTAGTAATTACCAGCCAAGGCGTCAAGCAGGGTAGTTTTGCCAGAGCCGGAAGGTCCCATGAGAGCCAGCAGCTCGCCGGGGCGCGCCTGCCCGCTAAGCCCATCCAGGATCAAGGCATCGCGCCCCTTATCTGATGATGATCCTCCGTTAACGGCAGTCACGGATAAGTCCTCCCACGTCAGGAACACCGCAGGGCAGGAGGGCTTGTTGGTGTCGACGCCATCGACGACGGTAGCTGCTACAGCATTATTCTCCGGTGATCCGCCGACGGGCAGTGGCGCGAAGAAGACGGAGGCGGAAAGGCATCCGCCGCAGCATGGATCAACCGTGGCGGCGTCGGTGCTGGGAGCAGTCGTCAGCCAGAGAGGCCTGCTGGGGCTCGGCGTCGGAGCCCATCTCGGCAGCGGCGACGACGATGCCATATACACGGCCGGAGCCTGTAAGTCCGTATAACTTGTCGTGTCTACGTTGGAGCTATATTAGCTGGTGGAGTAATTTGTGTCTCTCCGTAAATGACGACTATCTGCCTGTGTTGGTAAGGTGACATGTATATATCCACGGTCGAGCATCTATGACGATGCAGCTCTTTGCATCTAGCTACCGGTCCTAGCCTTATATAGGGCCGGATCGAGTCCAAGTTAGTTGCGTGGTGACTGGTGAGGTTGTTGAAACATAATTAATCTCTCTGTGAATGGTGTTGGACCTAGGCTGGTTAATCTCTCAGTTAAAGTTTACTCTCTGTAGTTAACTGCCTGCGTGTGTGGTAAGCTGGCATCCACGCGAGCATCTATATATATATATATATGCAGCTCGTCGATGGCATCTACCGGTCCTAGCCTTACACACGAGGTCCAAGTAATTAGTTGTGTGTGTGGTGACTGCTGTTGTTGAGGCATAAAAATTCGTTATGTCGCGTAGTCCACTAGTATGGTTACAGAATATATGCACGCATACTTTTAATTTCTTTAGCGGGGATGCTTCGGTATATATGCGCATGCAACTTCAAATTCTAATTCTTACGGATTTTAAAGTAACTTAAAACGGGTTTACTTAATTTTCAAACTATCGTACTCTTTTTTTAAACTACTCCCTCCGCCCCGAAATTATACAAATCCACGTCAGTTATTTCGGAACGGAGTGAGTATATATTTACTTTATTGATCGATCTATATATGTATTTTCTTATACTATTTACAAAAACACCGGCAGTGTTACGTCAAGGTGTTGCAATCAGATATGCCATTTATGGGTATGGACGGTTGGTCAATAGTCAATAAAGGTTTTGTCAATAAATGAGTTAGATCAAGGGAAAGCTTGGACCATTAATTAACCAAGTGCTAAATTTTACTATACCCCTCAACATCAGAGTTTAAGAACTTTAATTTCATAAAAAGAAGACGTTAACCTTCCAAATCAATTAACACAATTTCGAGAAGTTTGGAGATCATTTTGGAAAACTCATGAAGTTTTCGTTTAAATTTGTATTGGATTTATTCACAGTGACATTTATTAATTTAGATGGTTTCATGTGTTCACATTAGTTTGCCTATCCTAGTGGTATCTCCTACCCAATTCACTCCGCACTGCCTAGTTCAAATCCCAGTTTGGTGCACTATGACTTGACCAGTAATTAAACCTACGTAAGCAACAAAGAAAAGAACTTTCAACCACTCCACTGGCTGGATAATCTAGTCTATTTATGGATTTCAAGCTTATTTGACCATACGGTACCCGAACGACCAAATTCAACACAAATGTTTGGGTCGACGTTGAAATGACCAAAAATTGGGAAATTCTGGACAAAGTTTTGAACCCTACATAACATAGAACTATGTCAAGCACACCACTCGATCGGTCACATGTACTCACACGATAGCTGTTTGGTTGTGCATAATATCATAAAAACTAGTACACACATATCCAGGAGGTCAATTAGGGCATGTACGAGGTAGATAAGGTTACTTCCCCTTAAACGTTCCACACCATTTAGAGAAGTTAATTAGGGAATTAAACTAATTACTCCCTCCATCTCATATTAAGTGACACAAATTTGTCCAAACTAATATGGATATATTTATATCCAAAAAGCGTCTAGATAGATTGTAATATTTTTCGTCACTTCATATGAGACGGAGGGAGTAGTTCATAATTTAGAAAAGCTGAAATCCAGTACAACTGGAAAAATTGTCTTATTCTTCTTGTGAAGAGATTATCTCCTAGTTAAGCGAAGGATCACAACTTTTCTTCATTTTACTCTCTTCCATATCAATGTGGCATTACTGAGAGAAATCTGACGTCATCCCATTGTGCATACTCTTAGAAGATTGCAGTGAGTAAAATTGACCTTGTAACTCTTTTTGAATTAATATAAAATATTTGTGAAAATTATAAAAAGAAAACGTCAGCGTTTTAGTCTTGTCGCGCAAATCAATCTCCTATACACATAAACCGAATTTGCATACGCATGCATAAACCAAATCTAGCGTAATTAAACAGATCTGACCCAAATTCACACACACATAAACCAAATTCGCATATACATAAACCTTCGCATACTCATAAACCAAATCTAGCCAAATTAATCAATCATCCCTGTCTCACGACTGTCCGAACTCTCTTGCGAGAAGAGAAGAGCCAAATGAACGAACGAAGCCACTGTTGCTAGTGTTGTTGTTGTTGGCAATGGTGAGTCTGTTTCTCCATAAACAAATTGAGGAGTGGGGGGTTAATTAGCGGGTGCTCCGGGGGAGAAGGGGACGTGGAAGGGTCGTAGAGGTGTCGACGCGGGGTAGTGAGAGCGGCGAGGGGCGAGGGCGTGAGGCGGCTCGACCAGGAGAGCGCGCGTCGAGACCCATGGTGGCAGCGAAGTGAAGCTCCGGCGTCCAAGTGAGGGGGCTTGGACCAGAGGAAGTGGCACGGCGGCAACCAGTGAAAGGGCTGAGGCAGCTGCAATTTGAGAATTGGACGCGGGTCCATGGGTGTGGGGATGGGAAGAAGCGCCGGCTGAAATTTCAGCCCCCACGTTTTTTCAGAAAATCAGAAATGCAGGGTACCCAAAAATCTTGTGGGGAAGCCAGAGATATAGCCTGCTGGAGAGGATCGATTTTAGGGGATCTGAATTTTATTTTCGGATTGTGCAAATATACGAGGTATCCGTTCAGTTTTTTTTTCCACCAAACCTTAAAATAACATTTAATTTTAAGATCGGACCGATATACCTCATCTGCTAGAGATTGTTCTCGGTGTCTCCCATGCCGTAACCTTATCCATCCCGAAGATATATTTAACTCTCACCGTCTATTGTACATACGGATTCACGAACCTTTTCTAAGCTGCCCCTTGTCAGCTGGCGACATGAGTCAGGCAGGCAGGGCAGCTGATCGAAGCGGTGCAGAGCAGTACTGCACGTTCTCGCCTCACATGCATGGGCCTTGATTGCATGCAACTGGTTGGGAGTTGTTAGGTAGACGCAATTGTCGATGGTTAATTATTCACCTGATCTATGAATTAAATCTCCAATAATGTAAAAGTTTGTCACGGTGAGTAACGACCATTGATCATAATTTCTCCTCTCCCTTTCGTGTTGGGTACAGCGCGCCGCAAGAATGTGCAACACGGACACATGTGCCTCGGTTAAGCACACGGAGGTGAATGCAAAACCTATAGCTCTTCTCCTCTCCTTTCATGTTGGGTCCGAGCTAGCTATCCTGTTTAAGCATATACAGTACATACGCCTTAGTTCCCCTCGTGGGGCGGCCCAACGACCGGACATAACCGGGCCCTAGAGTATTAATGGAACAGAATGCCAGCGAAATCGCGAGCTCCGACGCATCAGCTACTCCTAATGCTAGTCTTTTGGCGCGTTATTTTAGGCATTACGCTGACATGACATCTTATTAAATGAAACTGTCTCTTACGCTAGCGACCGTCTCTTCACGCAAACGAACACAAAGTCATTAATTATCTCTCACAAATCTATCAAATAACTGCTACTTTAAAAACCAATTTAAGAGACAATGCACTGGGATATGGTTTCTTAACATTTATTGTGTGCTAAGAGATGATGCATTGGGAGTGGCCTGAGAGCCCGGCCCGTGCATCACGCGCAGCCTCCAGTTGGCCCCACAACTCGCGACGGCGTGAGAAGAATGCGGCCCAAGGGAGGAATAGTTCTCCTTTTCGTTGCAGGCTTCCCAGACCACCACCGTCTTTATTAGATTTGTTGCTAAAATATCGGTATTAAGCCCGAAACTGCCAGCGGATGGCCAGTGAGCTAAAAATACAAAAAGAATGGGTCTTCCAGTACGCTTATGGGGCCAGGCGTGGCTATTCAAGGGCTACCACGGTTGTTGCGGTGGAATTTTTTGCGGCAGTAGCTCCCTGGCTCACGTTTTTGTCAAAAATGGCCCCCTTCAAAAACTATTGACCAAACTAGCCTGTCATAAAGCACACAAAACGACACGTGGCCTTTTCGTCAATGGCACCGGCGGAATGTACTGTAGCAGTGTTTTGTGCATTTGACTGTGTGTGTTGGGAAGTGCTTCTGCCCCCCTTCCGCCAATCCCAAAGGCAGAAAGACCTTTCCGCAATGCCATTGGAGGAAAGGTCACATGTCACTTTATGTTCTTTCCGCCAAGTCATTTTTTCCATTTTATTTGGGAGGAGGCCATTTCTGTCAAAAACGTCCGCCAAGGGGCCAATTGAGCAAAAAAATCGTTGTGGTGGGCAAAGTACAACAGTTTGATTAGTCTCCCAACATCACCTGGGCAATTTACAACCACGTCTTTCTTTCTTTTTTCTGCTGTGTGCATATAAACTACTTCCTCTGACCGGAATTACTTGTCAAAATATTACATGTATCTAGACGCTTTTTACACATAAATATATCCGTATTTGGGCAAATTTGAGACAAGTAATAACAGTCGGAGGGAGTAGTACAATCCCGCATTGGGACAACAAATTAAGCATATAAATACTGGCATGTAAAAATTCATGTGTATAAAAGAAAATAGTACAATGACATTGCAAAACGTCAAACCTCCGCCTTGACTTGAAATGACTAGGCGACTACAACCTCGAAATCTACTACTAGCCACAAACAAACCTAATTAAGAGACCACAACGGAGCGACAAGAAAAAGACTTTCTAGACTTTATACAGCAACACCTTGTAGGTTTGAAAAAACGAAAGCTCAATGAACTGAAACCTCTTAGCCCGCTTGTGCCATTGTATCCTTCTCCACACCCCCTACAGTTGGAAGCTTGGGATCCATGTCGCCCATCCCCTTCTTGCCGCTGAAATATCAGTGCCTATATTTTCCAGTCAGTGTACAGCTTCCAAAGATTCCACAAAACAACTGCAACCCCCACAGTAATCAATCTTCTGTCGGCCCCTCTCCATGCAAAGACTAAATCATCTATAGAGTGAGGTGAAAATGCCATGTTAAATGCACATCGGGCCATGCCTCAGATATATGTAGCCATATTACACAACCAAAAATAGATCATCTATTGTTTCATTTTTAGTACTGTACGAAATTACATCCCATTAGCCCTTCCGAGCATCTATGAGTTAAGTTCTCTTTGCTCAAATTTTCTTTTGAAAGATCGGCCACATAAAGATTCCGATGCTCAAAGGCACTTCACATTCCAAAGAAATTTTATGAGAAAACGATGCATTCACTTTATCCTTTCACAATGAATGCACTGCCAGTGCCAATAGAAGGGAGATGTGGAACTGTGCTAGAAAAATACTCCAACTGCCAGTATGCATACATCATATGATCCTAAACCCTCCACTGCAGAGGAAAAACACATATACCAAGCAAGCACAGAGCAAACACTACAACTCTATTCTACTGCAGAGTGGCTACTGTTCTCCCTACATCGGTTCCAATAATTGACACGGTAGGTACCTCAAACCTGTACACTACTCACACATGTAAACAAGCAAGCAATTTAATAATAGAGCAATCAAACATGAGTCTTGGGCTCTCAAGAACTGGCTCCTAAATGTATTCTCTCCATTTGTGTGTTTGTTCAAATCAATAAACAAAAAACACCTACTAACAATTCACGTCCTAGGGTGAAATAATTCCCTGTAGGAATATGAGATTCTGTAGCTGATACAGGTTTCTTAACCATATATATATGACAGGTTTTCATGTCTTACTATCTGCTAGGATCTAAGGATTTAAATATGATTTCTACTCCCTCAGTTCCTGCACTAAAACCACGACAAGTTGTAGAAATGAAGGGAGTACTAAGTAAATACATATCCTTCCTAAACTATATATGTTGCTGCATAACTTTGCTGACTAATCATTTAATGACTCGCATCTGATCAGGATTTCCATCTTACTAAGCTTCTCTTTTCTTTCTCCGAAATTTTTATAAATTGCTACCAGGTGAGTAGTCCTGATTTATCTTACACATGTTTCCTTGGAATCATCTAACAACTCTATAATTTGTTGATGCCTATATGTAGGTTCAGAGACCTCAAATACTACTTATCTACTCCTGACATCAAGCTCTCTGTATCTTACTAGTATTAAATTTCTGCCTCTCCTCGCTGCTATATATATACATGATGCTATGCCATTTTTTTTCTGAGAATACTAATCTCCTCTAAGCATAAAAATCTGAGGGGGACACAAAAGTGTGTGTGTCCATGTATATTTCTATACACAAGAGGACAAACTCTAAATCTGACAAGAGTAGGTGCAAGATCAGAAGTGCCAAAACCATTAATGTTTAACTCAAACATATATTCCCTTTTTCTCATCAAATCCCTATTTCGTACTCTTACTTCCATTCAGCAGATCAGCACACAAGCAATCAAGAAAGCAATTTTATTTAGATTCTTTGTGCCCTCAATTGCAAGGTCTCTCCAGATTGGTAAGTCACTTTGGGATGTGCTAATCTGATTGGAGATTTGATCCTTAATCTATAATCTCTATGGATTTTTCCTGCTCTCCTGGTCTTCCCAGTTTCCCCGTCCTCGCTCCATGCCTCTTATTATTGCGCTACCCCCACCGGCGTCATCGTCTTCATGGCCGCCGACGCCAACGCCGGCGGACATGTCCTGTATGACGACCTTGGTGACGTCGGGGTGGATGTGGATCTCGAGTTCTCGACGGCGTTGAGACTGTTTCACTACTACAAAATGGGACATCAGTAACGGGCTAAAAACGACATCAGTGGCAGGCGGGGCGCCTGCCACTGACTTGATGTCAGTGATGAGCACCCACATCAGTAGCGGGTTCAACAACCGTTACTGATATCAGCAACATCAGTGACGGTCTCCATTCCCCGACCGACACTGATAGTGATTTCGAGAATTAAAAAAAAAGCAGGCCCCAGGCCTGCGAATTCACTGGATCACAAATCAAATGACACAATTATTCACACAAATTTTGTACATACACACAAAGAAATTGCTTGCCAAAATTCTGTACATACACACAAATTCACATTTCAACTTCCTTGCCAAAATTGCTTCCCGAGCTAGCCACAAAGAAATCTGAGAGAGAGAGGGGGATTTAGAATGAACCGAGAGGGGAAGAGAGAGGGAGAGAAGCAAGAGAGGGGAAGAATACAAACCGAGGTCGATGGAGGCGGATCCAGAGGCAGGCGGGCGGCGGCTTCCTCGTCCCCAAGCGGCGGCGGCCTCCTCACCTCCCGGCGGCAGCGACGGGGACGGTGGCGCTCCATGGCTGCAAAAAGAGAGAAAACTCAAGAGTGAGAGAAATCAGAGACAGGGAGGAAGAGAGAGATGGAGATACTCAAGATCCGGGGGCTCCATGGCTGCTGCTTCTCCTGGCGCCGTGCGAGACGGAGGAAGTGTCAAGAACCGACGAATCTACTAAGGAAATCGTGGAACTTAACAGGATTTGGTAGTAGGAATTGGGGAAAACTATGAACTAGGGTTTGCAGAAGGTAAAGTGCAGAAAGGTAAAGGCGAATGTAATAGCAATATTCTTCTTGCTTCATTCATCTCAGCGAGGGATTATATAACTCCCGACGCCCAGTAAATTTTTAAGACAGTAATTCAGTTCAGTGACTGGTAAGAACGGCAAAAGTAAACAGCAACAGTGTTAAACACTGTGGGATAGTTACTGAACAAACGTCAGCCTTTGGATCTTGATCTCGAGGTGGGCAAGCTTCTCTTCCTGATAAGTGAAAGCCTATTTTGAAAACCCGTCTTCTCCCCTGGTACCTTTTCGTCAGTTAAAACACTGAAGTTTAGATAAGCGTCCTGACAATGCTCCCTTCTTCAGATCAGACTTCAAGACTGAAATGTAGGGAATTTTTGTTGGATAAAGGGCGCATCTTCCCAGGTAGCCTATTCGGGTGACAGATTCTGCCAATGAATTAACCACTGCACCACTGGAGCATTGTTGCGAGGAATCAGACGGCGTTGCAGAATGGCAACAGGCTCTGTCGTAACTTTATCGGAATCCGAAACCATCGGCAAGATAGGATTGGGAATAGCATTTGGGCCCAGATGTTGCTTCAGTTGACTGACATGAAACACATGATGGATGGCGGCTTGTTCAGGAAGTTGCAATTTGTACGTGACAGTCCCAATCTTCTCCAATACTCTGAAAGGACCATAATACTTTGATGTGAGTTTGAGAGCAGTACGCAGACCGAAAGCATTCTGACGATACGGCTGCATTTTAAGATAGACCATGTCTCCCACCGAGAACTGTCTTTCAGTTTTGTCCATATCAGCAAACTTTTTCATTCTGTTCTGAGCTTGCTGCAGATTGATGTTCAATTCTTGTAAGATTCTTTCTTTGTCAGCAAGAGTTACTTTGGCCTCTTCTGACAGATTGCAGGGAATGGATAATTCTGACACTTGGGGAGGATGATATCCATAAAGGTCCTGAAAGAGAGACATTTTGATGGTTGTGTGATAAGAGGAATTGTACCACCACTCTGTTGCGGGAAGCCAGTTACACCACTTCTTAGGCTCCTGAAATGCCATTGTTCTCAAGTAGTTCTCAAGGCATTGATTTACCCTTTTTGTCTGTCCATCACGAGGGTGATAAGCAGAACTGAGATTAAGAGTTACCTTCAGAGATTTAAACAGGTCCTGCCAGAACTTGCTTGTAAAAATCCTGTCTCTGTCAGATACAATGGACTGAGGTAACCCATGGAGCTTGTATACATTGTTCATGAACAGATATGTGACTTGTTGAACAGTATATGGGTGATCAAGAGGCAGGAAGTGTGCATATTTAGTCCTTCTGTCCACAACTACAAGAAATCCTTGCCCTTGGACTTTGGTAAACCTTCCACAAAATCAAGAGAAATTTGTGACCATGGGGTTTTAGGAATTTGTAAGGGATCCAACAATCCAGGGTATGAGACATGCTCTCCCTTGTGAAGTTGACAGGTAGGACACTGAGATAAGAACAATTCCACTTGGTGCTTGAGTTTGGGCCAATAGAACAGCTTCTTGATTCTATGGTAAGTAACTCTTCTGCCAGAATGTCCTCCAAATATGGAAGAATGGAATGATTGCAGAATTTTTGTCTTGAGATCAGAAGAATGTCCCACATAAATTCTGCCCTTATACCTTAACACACCAGCAACTAAGGTGTAGTTAGGCTTGCTGTCAGGTTGTACTGAGAATTGCTGGAGCAACTTAGAACACTTGTTGTCCCCCACATAAGACTGCTCCACATCTTTCAACCAGTCAGGAATGGCTGCAGAGATAGCATGACAGGTGGATTCAGTTTCCTCTGCATAATCTTTTCTAGATAACGCATCTGCTACCTTGTTGTCTTGTCCCTTTTTGTACTGGATGTCATAATCAAATTCCAAGAGTTTGAGCATGAGCTTATGTTGAATTCCTTCCGGGAGCTGTTGACTGGTCATATACTTGAGGCTTCTTTGATCAGTTTTGATCAAAAGTTTGTTTCTCAACAGATAGTGTCTCCATTTCTTTAAAGCTTGCAGAATAGCAATTGCCTCTTTTTCATAGACAGATTTGGCAGCTGCTCTGGGACCAAAGGTAGTGCTATAATAAGCAATTGGGTGGTGGTCTTGCATGAGCACAGCTCCCAATCCAGATGCGCAAGCATCAGTCGCCAGGGTAAATGGTTTAGGGAAATCTGGAAGGGCTAGAAGTGGAGTACTAGTCATGACTTGTTTAAGTTTTGCAAATACAGCATCCTGAGAAGATCCCCACTGGAAGGAATTCTTTTTCAACATCTCATGTAGAGGTTGACAGATTGAGCTGTATCCCTTGATGAATCTCCTATAATACCCTGTCATGCCAAGAAAACTTCTGAGTTGAGTAGGGGTTTTGGGTGTGTTCCACTTCAAAATTTCAGCAATTTTAGTTGGATCTGTACCCACACCAGCACCACAAATGACATGTCCCAGATATTCCACTTGGGGCTGAGCAAAAGTGCATTTGGAGATTTTAGCAGACAGTTTGTGTTCTCTGAGAATGGACAGTACTTGTTGAATATGCAGGAGATGTGAGGCCATATCCTTGCTGTAAATAAGGATGTCATCAAAGAAAACAAGCACTGATTTTCTGAGAAACTGGCTGAAAATATTGTTCATCAATGATTGGAAGGTGGCTGGTGCATTAGTGAGATCAAAAGGCATCACTAAATATTCATAATGGCCAACATGGGTTCTGAAAGCAGTTTTGGGAATATCTTGATCATTCATCCGAATTTGATGATAACCAGAACGCAGGTCTAATTTTGTAAAGACTTGCTTCTTGTAACTCATCCAAGAGATCTTCAATAACACGAATGGGGTATTTGTTCTTAACAGTGAGTTTGTTTAATTCTCTGTAATCCACACAGAGACGCCAAGACTTGTCCTTCTTTCTGACAAGAATTGCTGGTGATGAAAAAGGACTGACACTAGGTCTGATTTCAGTTGTATGCAGCATTTTCTGAATAAGTTCCTCTACTGCATTTTTCTACTTATGAGGCATTCTGTAGGGTTTCAAGTTTGGAGGATTAGCACCAGCTATCAAGGGAATTTGATGATCACAATTTCTCCTAGGAGGTAAACCAGCAGGGGTCTGAAAGACATCTAAGTACTGTTGCAGTACTGTTGCAATCTGTGTGGGCAACTTCAGAATAACTGTTTGAGGAGTCTGTTCAGAAGGCTCACTGGTAAGTGATAAAAGATGTATGGAATAGCCCATGGCTCCTTTTGCCAACAGATTCTGACAGCCTTTGGAAGTAACTAAATAGTTGACATGTGGAACTGTGTGATCAGAGAAGGTATGTTTCACTCCCTTGTCAGTAATGACCATGTACCTATCATTGAAATCCATAGTGATGGGACTGTATAGCTTCATCCAATTCACCCCCAAAATGATGTCATATCCATTAAGTGGTAGCATCCTGAAATCAGTGGTGAAAGCTTTGTCTTGAATAGTATAAGCACAAGCTGAGAGAATATCATTGGAAGTGAGTTCTCCACCTCCAGCTACCTTCACTCGTTTAGAGGGAACGGGTCTGAATGGAAGGTTTTTCCTGATAGCATAATTGTAGTCCAAAAATGTATTGGTACTACCACTGTCAACCAAGGCCACAGCCAGTTGGCCATTAATTGATAGGATGAGGGAGAATGCACTATCACTAGGAATTCCATTGATTGCTTCAGCAGAAATATGCATAACTGCCTCTTCCTCCTGCTGTGGAGCTTGGCCTCCTTCAATAGCTAAATGAGCATGTTCACCCTCCTGTTGTTGTTCAGCCTCCTCTTCTTCACTGTCAGAGTTATACTGCATCTGAATAGCGTTGACAGCTCTTTGCATACCTCGACAGCGATGTCCAGGCACCCATAATTCAGGACAATACCAGCACTTCCTAGGTTCCCTAGGATGCTCATTAGGGTCTCTCTGCCTATTTTCTCTATAGGAGCTTGATTGGGTCTTGCTTGCTAGGGTTTAGTTCACCAGCAAGGTCATAGGTTTGTGATACTTGATCAGGTGTTTAATGTGATCCTTCAAGCCACTAATGAATCTCAGCACAAAGAAATACTCAGGTAGATATGGGCTTTCCCTCCTCATTACTTGCATCCAAGTTTCAAATGTATCAATATAAAAATCCACTGAAGTAAGCTGGTGCAAATGCTGGAACTGATCCATAGCATCATAAGGTGTTGCTTCTGGAAACCTATCATAGAGTAATCCACAAAGTTGCTGCCAATTGAGGAAGTTGAGACTGATGTTGGTGCTAGCCAGCCAAGTCTGAGCTCTACCTCGAATGTGAGCAGTAGCCCATTTAACTTTTTGATCATGTTGGATGCCTGCTAAGTCAAAGATCTTCTCACAATGCTGGATCCAATCCAAAGTATTCTCTCCTGAATACAAAGGTATTTCCAAACTAGGTGGTCTGAGAAAAGGATCGTGATGATGATGGTACTGTTCATTGGGAAAAGATTGGTATGTGGTAATAGGGGCAGTATAGGTAGGCGGTGGTTGGTAATATGGTTGACTGGGAAAAGGTGATGAATTGGGTGGTGTGTTGTATGGTGTAACAGGAAACAGGGGCCTATGATGGGGAAGGTGTGGGGTTTGTGGGATCTGGTTAGGAGTTTGTGGAGTAACAAAGAAACCATTGGAGTTGTAGTGTGGTTGGGAAAGGAATGAAGGATTCAATATGCCAAATTGAGGTTGGGTAGCAATTGGTTGTATATGAAAGGTGGAACTTGGTGGACGAATGGTTGTGGTAGGTGTGGGAGATGGAATAGGTGCTGATAAGATAGGTTGGGAAAACACAGTGCCTCCTTGGACTGAACTGACAGAAATTGCAGAACCGATAGGTGTATGGCCTTCCAAAATAGGAGATAATATGGTGGTATGGGGTGGAGTGTTCAGGTTTGTCAGTTGAGAACCAGTACTCAATTCAAGCTGAGGATTTGGTCCTGGTCCTGCAAGATTGCCTAAAGAGATGCTAATCTGTGTCACTAAGCCAGTCAACTTAGACATCTCACCTTGCAAAACATCCAGTGAAGCCTGTTGGTGAAGGAGCGTGTCATAGATGTTGAGCACCTCACGTGGAAGACGATCTTTAATTGCATCCTCAGCCGCACGAGCCGCCTCTGCTTCTTGCTAAGCACGTTCCGCCGTCTCCGCCAAAAGTTCCTGAGATCTGGTTCGAATCGGCATGGCCGCCGCTCCAATCTACTGCCGCCACTTAGAAAGGAAGAAAGCAAGTGAAAAACACCAGCCTCCCCCAAAAAATTTCTGAGAAATCGCCTCCGGCTCGCGATTCAAATCACCCAAAAGGGGGTTTTACGACAAGAACCAATGTGCTCAAGCAACCCTTTTGGAATCGAATCGAAGGTAAGAACCGAGGAGGCTCTGATACCTTTGTAAAGAACCGACGAATCTACTGAGGAAATTGTGGAACTTAACAGGATTTGGTAGTAGGAATTAGGGAAAACTATGAACTAGGGTTTGCAGAAGGTAAAGTGCGGAAAGGTAAAGGCGAATGTAATAGCGATATTACTCTTGCTTCATTCATCTCAGCGAGGGATTATATAACTCCCGAGGCCTAGTAAGTTTTTAAGACAGTAATTCAGTTCAGTGACTGGTAAGAACGGCAAAAGTAAACAGCAACAGTGTTAAACACTGTGGGATAGTTACTGAACAAACGTCAGCCTTTGGATCTTGATCTTGAGGTGGGCAAGCTGCTCTTCCTGATAAGTGAAAGCCTATTTTGAAAACTCGTCTTCTCCCCTGGTACCTCCTCGTCAGTTAAAACACTGAAGTTCAGATAAGCGTCCTGACAGGAAGGGAGAGGGGCGACGCGCTGCTGTGGAGATCGGGGAGGAGGGAGGGAGATCGGGGTGGAGGAAGGATCGGGGGGCAGGCGGCAGGAAGGATCGGGAGGAGGGAGGGGAAAACAATCGGGGGTGAGCAGGGAGGAGGAGAGATGTGCGGCGGCTGGGGAGGGAGTTCGCTGGCGTAGGGAATTTTATAGGGTCCCTCCAAACCACTAGAACTGGACTGGGCCTTAAATTGGCTTTTCGGCCCAGCATTACTGGGGACATCAGTGACGGGCCTTACGTCTGTGCCCGCCACTGATGTGTGTTTTGATGATTTTTGCAAGTTTTCGCATTGGATCATTAGTAACGGGCGTCCCGTGCCCGTCACTGATGACTTGTCACTTATGTTGTGTTTTGTAGTAGTGTTTCTTCACCTCTGCCCTCCCCAGGGAGCAGCTGGAGCATGGAGGCACAAATTAAATCGTCCAAGTACATGTATATGCAGTCGAGAATGTTGATGGTCTCCAGCAGATCACCAATGGAACGGTTCGGAGGTTGGTAGTAGGGCATAAACGGCTAAAACTATCTTTACCGGGAATGTTATCTCATTTTTTCATTGTTTGAAAATATGAACTTAGGGTCCGGACCTCATAGACTTATGTGACCGAACCATGCATTTGAGATGGTATTGAGCCTTGTAATCTTGTTTAAGCTATGAAAAGTCACCGGTGTTCTTTTTTTCGAAAAGGAGGATGAATCCCTATTCTCCGCAACTTTGTACTAAATCCCGACACTTATTATATAATTGGAGTGAGTACATTATTCAACAAACATCACAAAACGAATACAATGATCGACTGAAAGTCACATTTATAGCAAGAACTATCGCTACACATAGTTTAAATTGGGATGCCGCACAAGGGCACAACCGGTACAACACTTGAGTCAGCCACCACTACTCGATTAGAAGAAATGTACAAAGGTGACCTAAGGGCCTTCACAGTGTGTGTCAAATTGAGGTGCCAAATTGAAAATTTAGATTTTGACACCACTTCATGCCACTATAGAGGGTTGCCAAATTAAGAAAAGATGGAACTGGATCACCTACTTGCTCCCGATGCCAAATTCCTCCAAACAATATAAAACAATATTCATGAATGCATCTTCTTCTTTGTTGGCTGAAAGTTGACGAGGGATGAGATAGAGTACATTGTATATATGAGTTTTAATAATGGTGGGTCTCATACATTGAGAAATTTGGTTTTGGCTACACTGTGTTGAAATGATACTTTTAGCACTGCTACCAAATAATATGATGTGCCAAATTTGGCATTTGGGAGGCCCTAAAGAAGGTTACTGTGTGAATATACGGAGAAGCAAGAAAAAAAAAGTTGCGGGATGACCCTAGTCTTCCGGGTCAGAGGGTCTTCTGGGCCACCGGGATGACCCAGAAATTCCTCCCAATAAACCGAACAGGCAACCTGCAGGGCAGACCTGGCCGAACATCCGTAGATCCTTCTATCGTGCTCTTTCCAAGCATAGATGAGCCAGGAGGTTAGGGAGGCAGAGGAGGAGGCCTTCCAAGTGATCATTGATGGAGATAGAGGCAGAGATGGTATAATGCCTTCCAAGTTTTTAGCGAGCTGAAGCCAACGCTTTGCTTTGCGTGGTTGGTTGTGTGATTATCTGCCTTCTTTTTTGCTACCTAATAAGGTGGTTGTCTTCGGTGTGTTTTGGCCAGTGATGGAAAAAAATACGTGAAATGGTGTGTATGTTGGATGGATGAACGATTGATGCGAGTAAAATCAGAAGAAGAAAAAGGTTCCTTGCTGGTCTAGGCGTCTAGCTAACCCTCACCCTTATATTCTAAAAAAAAATAAAAAACACCCGTGTTGCCATGGGGCTTTCATCGGCGAGGAGATCAAAATGAGCGGCTGTGTCACGGGCTGTTTTGTCAAAATATAAAAGGGCAAAGGTGCAACCAAAAGGCCTGCTCTCTTTTCTGTTTTTAAAGTGTTGATACTTAGCCCAGCCAGAATGGGCTGGCTTCGGCGCTACTCCCCGTGGTCAGCCCAGCCCAGCCCGCCGCTGCACGCTGGGTCGCCCTTCCCATGGACTACTGTGGAAGCTTCCAGAGACTGCTAGCTTAGCCCCACCACAGCCTCCAACGGGAACCGCCTCGCCGCCGCGCGCACAGAAGGAAGTGGAAGGCGCAGGAACATTCGGGAAACCCCACGAACGCTCAATCCGAGCGCCCGCGACCAGGAAGACACCAGAACATCTGCGAAGCCTCCGCCTCCGCCTCGATCCCCTCCTCGCTATAAAACCGTCCGCCACCTGTTCTTCGTCCCACCTGTCCCCAAATCTCTCAGCGCGACAACTAGCAAGCAATCACCGCGAATTCAACCACCGCATCGCAGCAAAGCCGCAAAGCTCCCGCACCGATCCATCTGTCCGGTTTCACTTGAGAGTTAGTTGAGAGCCGGATCGCGATCGGCAATGGCGGCGGCGGACGTGCAGATGGGCGGCGCGGAGACGGAGACCTTCGCGTTCCAGGCGGAGATCAACCAGCTGCTCTCGCTCATCATCAACACCTTCTACTCCAACAAGGAGATCTTCCTCAGGGAGCTCATCTCCAACTCCTCAGATGTGAGTGCCTCCTCTGCTTCCTCCTTCCTCTGTTTTCTGCCTTGTTCATCATCTTAGAGACTTTGAGTATATCAGAGAAGAACAGAGATGGTTGATTTTGGTTGACTCACTAGTCGCGCATGCGTAAAATTTGGCAATGCTGCAGGCGCTTGACAAGATCCGGTTCGAGAGCCTGACGGACAAGAGCAAGCTGGACGCGCAGCCGGAGCTCTTCATCCGCCTCGTACCGGACAAGGCCGCCAAGACGCTCTCCATCATCGACAGCGGCGTCGGCATGACCAAGTCAGGTGCGTCGGTTCGTTGCTCTGCTCTTGTATTGCTGAATCCTTGGGTGTTGCATTGCGGTTGTATTGCTGATTGAATGGGTACTGACGAGAATTTCTGAAAGTGTGAATGACTGACGAGAATCTCTGAACGAGTGAGTGAATTGACTGACGGCCGGGAATTTCTGAACGAGTGGCTGACGAGGATTGTGCTCTGCTTTGCAGACTTGGTGAACAATCTGGGCACCATCGCTCGCTCGGGCACCAAGGAGTTCATGGAGGCGCTCCAGGCCGGGGCGGACGTCAGCATGATCGGCCAGTTCGGCGTCGGCTTCTACTCGGCCTACCTCGTCGCCGAGAAGGTGGTCGTCACCACCAAGCACAACGACGACGAGCAGTACGTGTGGGAGTCGCAGGCGGGCGGCTCCTTCACCGTCACCCTCGACGCCGACGGCGAGCGCCTCGGCCGCGGCACCAAGATCACGCTCTTCCTCAAGGACGACCAGCTCGAGTACCTTGAGGAGCGCCGCCTCAAGGACCTCGTCAAGAAGCACTCGGAGTTCATCAGCTACCCCATCTACCTCTGGACCGAGAAGACCACCGAGAAGGAGATCAGCGACGACGAGGACGAGGACGCCTCCGCCGAGAAGAAGGAGGGCGACGTCGAAGAGATCGACGACGACGCCGACAAGAAAGACGAGAAGAAGAAGAAGAAGGTGAAGGAGGTGAGCCACGAGTGGGTGCAGATCAACAAGCAGAAGCCCATCTGGCTCCGCAAGCCGGAGGAGATCAGCAAGGAGGAGTACGCGTCCTTCTACAAGAGCCTCACCAACGACTGGGAGGACCATCTCGCCGTGAAGCACTTCTCCGTGGAGGGCCAGCTGGAGTTCAAGGCCGTGCTCTTCGTGCCCCGCCGCGCCCCCTTCGACCTCTTCGACACCCGCAAGAAGATGAACAACATCAAGCTCTACGTGCGCCGCGTCTTCATCATGGACAACTGCGAGGAGCTGATCCCGGAGTGGCTGGGCTTCGTCAAGGGCGTGGTGGACTCCGACGACCTCCCCCTCAACATCTCCAGGGAGACCCTGCAGCAGAACAAGATCCTCAAGGTGATCCGCAAGAACCTGGTGAAGAAGTGCATCGAGCTCTTCTTCGAGATCGCCGAGAACAAGGAGGACTACACCAAGTTCTACGAGGCCTTCTCCAAGAACCTGAAGCTGGGCGTGCACGAGGACTCGCAGAACCGCGCCAAGCTCGCCGACCTGCTCCGGTACCACTCCACCAAGAGCGGCGACGAGACGACGAGCCTCAAGGACTACGTGACCCGGATGAAGGAAGGGCAGAAGGACATCTACTACATCACCGGCGAGAGCAAGAAGGCGGTGGAGAACTCGCCGTTCCTGGAGCGGCTCAAGAAGCGCGGCTACGAGGTGCTCTTCATGGTGGACGCCATCGACGAGTACGCCGTCGGGCAGCTCAAGGAGTACGACGGCAAGAAGCTCGTCTCCGCCACCAAGGAAGGGCTCAAGCTGGAAGAGGAGACCGAGGAAGAGAAGAAGCGGCGGGAGGAGAAGAAGGCGGCGTTCGAGGGGCTCTGCAAGACCATCAAGGACATCCTGGGCGACCGCGTGGAGAAGGTGGTCGTCTCGGAGCGCATCGTGGACTCGCCGTGCTGCCTGGTCACCGGCGAGTACGGGTGGACGGCCAACATGGAGCGGATCATGAAGGCGCAGGCGCTGCGGGACAGCAGCATGGGAGCCTACATGTCGAGCAAGAAGACGATGGAGATCAACCCGGAGAACGGCATCATGGAGGAGCTGAGGAAGCGGGCGGAGGCGGACAAGAACGACAAGTCGGTCAAGGACCTGGTGCTGCTGCTCTTCGAGACGGCGCTGCTCACCTCCGGGTTCAGCCTCGACGACCCCAACATGTTCGCCGCCAGGATCCACAGGATGCTCAGGCTCGGGCTCAACATTGATGAGGAGGCCGCTGCGGAGGATGACGCCGACATGCCGGCCCTGGAGGAGGAGGGCGCCGAGGAGAGCAAGATGGAGGAGGTCGACTGAAGAAGAAAAAGATGCAGAGTACTCGAGTCGTTGCGAGTTGAGGTTCAGAGTTGGTCGCTGTCTCTCAGAGAGTTGTCTTCAGTGTCGTCATGTCGATTTGAGTCGAGTCGATGTGTGAAATTGTGTCTGAAACTGAAGGTTCGATCTAGTCTTTTGCAATGATCATCTGCTTGTCTAGTGAACATTTTAAGTGATCCAAAGGCTCGGGCCATCTTTCGCGACCCGGCCATACGGCTTGGGGCAAGTATTCTCCGGTTCCCTCCCAACAGCAGCCGGTTTGATTCAAGTTGACGTAGATTTTTTTTGTTCACCTGAACATATGACCATTTCAGAAACAGTTTTCTGAAGAATTATACTGAACCTGCACAGTCACAAAGTCACAGTTACCTTTTTTTTTTTTGCGAGCACACAGTGAGCACCGGCACGCGAGAAAGAGAAGAAAAGGTCGCGAGATGGGCCCCCGTGAAAGGCGGAGCTCGGCTTGGGCCTGAAGCACACCTAAAGCGCAGCCCACCAGTTAGCCCACTGCGGGCCTCCCTAGCCCGGCATACGAATGGAAATCGCACACAGACCGCAGCAGCCCGCCGCCGCCGGCCGCCGCAGCTACCCCCCCACCGTCCTTCGCTCGCCTCTCCCGCAGCGCTAGGTCACGGCCTCGCCGTGAAGCCGCCTGACTGTCTCCCCGACTCACACGACTCAGCCGCCAATTCTCCAAGCTCCAGCAGGCAGCCCCTCCGGCAGGGGGCCGTCCCCATGCCGTGACCCTCCCGGACTCCCTCACTCCCACAGACCGTCCCCATGTCGCCTCTCCGGCAGGCGGGCCGCGCTCTACTCCTCCCGGCGCCGGCAGCCCCGTCCGTGTCGAGCTCCCGCTCGCGCCTCCAGCAATGGGAGTACTTCCCCGGGCTTCCTTTTGCCGGAGGGCAGCGCCACGAATCCCTCTTCTCTCCCAGCCGCCATTGTCGCCTGCCTCTCGGCTGGGCTGGCCTCAGCGCTCGGATGCTTTCGACTTGTCTCGGTAAGGGCCCCAGGCTTGCGGATTCGTTTGTTGTGTGCTAGACTGGTAGTCGGATCCCATCAGCTCAAATTCGTAACCGCTGTTTCTAGGCTGGTGACCTGGTTCTACTAATCACTATGCTTGCAGTATGATTGTGTTGGTGCCGATACTAAACAGGAAGCAATATGAAAATCCGATCACATTCGTGTGCCTGTCAGCTGGCGGTAGACTGTGATTTCCTTCCATTTGGAATATATAACGTGTACGAATTTGATATTCTATGGTTGCTAAATTTGATTATGAGAAGCTCCATTGTGAATTGTACCCACGGTTTTTTATTGTAGCCTACAAGTCAGGTGGTTCTTTGTGTAACCAATGTTCCTTTGACTGCAGAGCATCAGGATTTTACATGGAGTAGTAGTTTGGGTGCTAGAATGGCGCAAATGGATATTGTGAATGCTCTTCGTAAAGGTGATCGGCAGCGAGCATCTGTTATGCTCTCGAATCTTCGACGAACCAAAGAAGCATTAACTTCAGAAGATATTTCTGATATATTGGAGTACTGTGCAGAAGCACCTGATCCTTTGGTAAATCTACTGTCAGATGTATATTGTGCTAAAGCAGAGTGTGTGGTATAGTCATTTTGATTAGAGCTCTTTTTGGTGCTTTTACAATATGTCTAGTTTGTTATGGAAACTTTGGAGCTCATGGAGGAGAATGCCATTGGTCTTAGTAAAAACAACTATAGATCTGTCACTCGAGCACTCAGCAAAGGAGGGCATATGAAGGAGGTACGCCATACTTCTCATAATCCAAGTGAATTTTTGTCTTTGTAACGTTAGATGGTTTGGGAGTATAATTATATGAGTGCACTTGTAAAACTGCTTTAAATAGAGCATTATTTGCAGCAATATACCGTTTCTTCTGTGCAAAATTTTCAAATTTCCATATCTTAGTGATACTAGCTAGTTGAAATGTCAATACCAATGCACTTCTGCGTAACACTAAGCTTCGTGCCACTAGGCAAGGCAGTTTTCACTTTTCAGGGTACATGTGCCAGTATCTATTTAAGTTTGTGCATGGGCATGCCCACAAATAGTTGCGTCCTCACTCATGTTTATAGAAAAATATCTACATGTAGACCTTGAAGTTCTGCCGTTGTCTACTTTCTGCCTAAAACTTCAAAACGGTGTATGAGTAACGCTGAAAGCTCACCATCTGCTCAATCCCCTAGTGATGTGGTAAGCACATGGCGTCCAAGCCATCCAAAACTGCTCATTTGGTGGATATTATATGATGACGACAGTCTGCTTTTAGGTAGTTTGGAAGTTTTAAGACAAAAATCAGACAAAGGCCGAATTTCTGGGATTTAAAAGTGGACTTATTCGTTTATTATACTATAACTGCGGGTGGTGAATCAGAAAATGGGCTGTACCTTCTGCACAAGTATTTTTGCTATTCCACAAGATTAATGATGTTTAAAGAAGTTCGACGTATTTTTTATAAAAATATGTATAACTACCGCATGCTGTACTGTTCCAGAAACAAGATATGCATATATGTTTTTGCCCTAGATGCACTCTTAATGATCTATTATTCTGTCTCTTTTGCAATGAACTGTTTTGATGGAAAAGCAAGTTGTTTTGTTCAACTTTTCTTTCTTTTCTTCTAGATACACCCTGCAGTTCTTTGTAATTTAATTTCTTGCGTTTCTGCTCTTTTATCATATGTTTATCTGTTTATTGAATAATCCCTTATAGCATATCAGTTTTTGCAGGAGATCTGATAGCTCCTTGCTGTCTACAAGTTGTTCACAATCCTCTTTCCAATGTAGGCACTTAATTGGCTCAACTCTCTGGGGGGAAAAGAAAGCACTCACAGTCCCTTGCCGATCTTCAACATCTTTTTAAGTGCCTGTGCAAGCATCAGAAATCTGAATGATGCTGAAAGCTGTCTAGAGACAATGGGAATTCATCTTGTTGGGAAGTCTGAAATAACATACTGTGAGCTTCTAAAGGTTTGTATGAACAAATATTCAATATGCCTATTGATGATCTTCAGAAAAGTTCATTTTAATATATGGACAAATATTTAGTTCATCACACTTACCTGTTGTGGCTGCAACAATGAGAAGACATACCCATCCATATATTGCTAGCTATTGGTCCTTGTTTTCTAAATTAACATCTGATTGCCTTTATTTCTATTTTTTTCCTCTTTTGGTCCATCAACTGTAACCATCTCTTGGTTTGTGACCTTTTTGTTGGGCGCTCTTGCATGTTGATTTTAGTTCTTTATGCTGTAAAAACTGAAACATGCCTGTTCCTTCTCTGTATTTCATGTTTTGGGCATCTCTTGTTTAGAAATTCCTTTTGTTGCATGTATTGTTGTACTATACTCCCTCCGTCTCATATTAAGTGACTTTCTATTGCATGTATCTAGATGCTTTTTAGGCATAGATACATCCATATTTTGGGCAATTTTGAGTCACTTAATATGGGACGGAGGGAGGTACTTGTTTCTTGGGATACATCAGCTCTTATCACATATGTTTTACTTGCTATGCTGATTAAAATATGTTAAAATGTTCCATTTTAGATCTAATATTGTGACAGCTTGCTTATTTGGTTGTATTATCGTCTTTAGCTTGCAGTTTTTCAGAGAAATTTGTCTGCAGTGAATGATTTATGGAAGGACTGCAATAAGTATTATAGTCCAAGCATTATTATTCAAAGGAAATTTTTATGGGCTTTCTCTACACTGGGGGACCTTCAATCTGCATATCAAATCTTGCAGCGCATGGTAGTTCTTGCTGGTGAAAGCCCTGACCATCTGAGGGTGTCTTGTAAAAGGAGATACCAATCAACAAGATTAGACATTCCTGTACCTGCTTTGAATGAAGTAGAAGATCTGAAGCTTGTATTGGACTCTGACCTGCCATCATCATTTGAAGGGAAGGTGGCTACCAGAGGAGATCCGATTGATGCCCAGCCAGAGCTGTTACAGGTGGAAACTCAATCATCAAAACATGAGCAATTGGAGGGTTATGTGGCATTTCTTTCTGCTGGTCTGTTCTGCATTCTAATTTCATAAGCTATGCACTATTCTTGTCAGCTCAGTTATAGAAATTTACTTTCAGTCTTATTCCAGGTGACAATCATGTTGACAATTCTGAAATAGACAGTGGGAGGATGACGAAGACATTGAGATTTGCACCACTTGCAGTAAGGAAAATTTTACGATGGTCTTTCAATGATATTATACATGCGTGCATGCGACTTGACAACTGTGAGTTGTCTGAGCAATTATTTCTCGAGGTAAAACATATATATGGCTAATGTGTATTATGGTTACATCGTCTTTCTGTTGCACTTACATCTTTACCTAAGCACTTCTCCTATTACATTAAGTTTATGACCATTTCTTTCTTCTGGACTGTTGAACATTCATCGCTATGGTAAACATTCCAATTGCTTGCTGCTTTTTTTTAAATCTGTTGCTTATGATTTTACCTTCTTAAGAAAGTCAAGAGAGCAGAGCATGAACTCCATTTCTGAATGAAGCATGAATTTCATTTAAAGTTTTAGTCACTAACATGTGGCCCTGCTCACTAGCAATTATTTCAGTATTTTAATTGTTTATTAGTTTGCAGCTATTGTTAGTGGAAAAGGTGATGGCAAATGTGATAATTTCATTTATCACTTATTTCTTCTTTTAATGGTGATAGGCTGATAGCATTTAAATAAAAAGCTTTTCGTGTGCATCTAACTGTGTTAGTGATTTCAAGACCAGAAATTTCTTAAGGTATATCTCACATCAGAGAAGTTTGATATTGGTGCTCTTTGTTGTCTTTTCTTCCCAGATGTGCAAGATTGGACTTCGACCGTCAAGATTTACATATGATGGTTTTATCAAGAGTGTGGTAGCTGGAAAAGGAGTTGCACATGCCATCAAAGTGGTATGTTATCAACAGCTTGTGGTATATGTGAAAGGATATCTTGTTAAATATGATTTTGCACACTACACCCATTATTTTGTGAAACAGTGAATATAGTGTTGCTGTGCCTTTTTTTTTGCATAAAATCTATATGCTATGGTTTTGAATAGATATTGTAATGTCAATCCCTCCATGGAAGCTACCATGTAAAGCTGAACTGTATCTGTTCTGATGCGACTGCTAATCACTGTTTAGTTCCTCATGCTTTCCAGATTGAAGTGATGGACAGAAGGGGTATTGAACCTTACAATGATACACTCGCTGCTCTTTCAGTTGGCTATAGCAAACGTTTACAGTTGGATCTGGCTGAGGACTTTTTGGAAAGAATTTCTGAGATACAACCGAAGTATATACATGCTTTTAATGCTTTGCTTTCTGGTTGCGACATTGAGGTAATACATTGGCTCTGGAAAGAGATTTCTCTGAGATGTCATGTTTGTCTCCCTACCTTCCTGTCATCGAAATTTCAGCTTGGTCATTTCAAATTTGTACTGATCTGCTCATGTATCGTCTATTATAATCTCTTTCTTTTCCCGTCCTTAATCCTTGGTGCTTTGTTGTATTCACAATAATTTATTACTCCCTGTGATCCAAATTAATTGTCGCAGATTTGTCTAGATACGCATGTACCTACACACTAAAACGCGTCTAGATACGCATGTGTATCTAGACAAAGTTGTGACAATTAATTTGGGTTGGAGGGAGTAGTACTTCATTAGTTATCAATGTACCTGACTTTGCTTGCTTTCATAGAAAGTATGAGCTAAATCCCCTCTTTTTTGTAGAATGAGCCAGAAAGAGCTATCCGTGTACTAGCTAAAATGAAACACTTGGATTTGAAGCCAAATCTCAGGACTTATGAGCATCTTTTCTCTGTGTTTGGAAATGTCAATGCTCCTTATGAAGAAGGAAATATGCTATCACATGCAGAGGTTTTGAAAAGGATAAGCATAATCGAGATGGACATGTTAAACCACGAGATCAAACATAGTTTTTTGTCTATGAGCAACTTGGTATGTTTACTTCCTATCTATATTGAAGTTCATCTTGTTTTCATGCACAGTTCAGAGGAAACGGAAGTGCATAACATTTACTCCCTCTGATCCATAATAAGTGTCCGGGATTTAGTACAAAGTTAGTACAACTTTGTACTAAACCCTCGACACTTATTATGGATCGGAGGGAGTAATATTCTTGCTAAGAAACACACATGTGGCTATGTACAGTAGAACTCTCAACTTCTAAGGCAATGATAATTTTAATATGCTGTTGCTAATTGACCTTAGCAACGGTCATTGTGAAACAGGGAGTTCACATTTTCTTCCTTCCCTTATATGAACATTGGTTTATCAAGAGAGTTGGCACTTGGCACTGGTAAGGAGTAAGAATGCAACACAGAAGTGTCTAATCATTCTGTTAAGAAATAATGCCATTGGTATGGCTTTGTTGTTCACATCAGGTTCTAAGCTGGTCGAAATTCGTTGTTTTTTCTTTGCTTATGATGGCATGTCCATGAAAGGAGCTAATTTATGCTTGCCTTAACCTTCTCTCTTTCTGACCAGCAGTGATATCTTGATTACTTCAAGGTACCAAACCCACTGTCAGTTCCAGTGTCTAATATGTTATAAAAAGTTTCGTTCATAATAAGTGGAAGGAAGGTTTCACTTTATTTTAACAGGATATCTCAATCATGTGCATGTGATTATGATGTAAGGCTGGACTAGCTAATATTGGTGTGCTGGCCAGGCCTAGGAGAGTAGGGAGTACTTCTTTGTGAATGACATTTCACAATATCGCTTGTCTGTTGATGTTCTTTATGGTAATCTGTATCCTATCTGTTCAAACTAGTATATCATAGGTATTTCGATCATGTCCCGAGACCTTTACTGGCTTGAGCCTTGAAAGTTGAAATATTACAATGACTAGCTAAATGCATGTGCATTGCTACGGAATTATAAGTATTATTACATGCATGAGTTGTTTTAAATACCTATGTGCTCATATTTTCCAATTTTATGCTAAATAAGAATTGTCTCAAAATATTTATTTGAGAAAGCAATTATCTCAAAATTATGCATCAAACCAGATCAACTATAATAAAAGATCATGATACATATGTACATCACATTGAATGGGTGCCAATCAATTGATTATCTAACAAGCTAGGGTGTAGTCTTCATAGATGAATTGACGACCACCAAGTCGAATCTTTATAAGTGTAAAGATAATTGCCAAATTTCTGGTTTTGATCACCTGTCAGTATGATCTTTGATACTTCTTACAGTGATGGCATGTTTTGACTTCTTGATGTTTAATTTACAACTATATGTTATTTCAGATACGAGCCTTTGGAGCTGAGGGTATGATAGATGAAATGCTGAGGTACTTCAATGTTGCTGAAAATGTCTTATGGAAAATGACTTATTCTCAGAAGAGTGATCTCTATGGCATTGTATTGCATGCTTTGGTTAAAGCCAAGGAAGTAAGGGTCTACAGTATTTTGCTATTTCGTTTCTTGTGACGAGAACTGGGTCTATTTCTTCTCCTATTTTGGGGAGTATACATCAGTTCAAGGCTATTTTTTTAATGCCTGGTCTGATTTTAGTGGAACTTGTGGAATTTCATTTACCTCTTTCTGATTCGCAGACACACAAGGCAATAAGAGCATTCAAGGTCATGAGATCATGCGGTCTTCCAGCCAATATTGCTATTTATAACATCATGATAGAGTGCTGTGAATTGTTGCCATGTTTTAAATCAGCTAGTGCTTTGTTGTCCTTGATGCTCCGAGATGGCTTCTGTCCTACGATTTTTACTTTCACATATCTCGTAAAGGTAAGACTAGTTAATCGCAGAGCTGTTACTACTCATTGTGTAATGTACTGCTGATTCCTTCGGTTTAGTCCATTTGAATCTAAGGGCCCCATTTACTTGAGTCTCATGTCTTGTTTTTCCATGACAGGTTGTATTAGTGAAGGAGGATTTTAAGGGGGCATTGGATCTGTTGGACATATGCGTAACTGGGGGAATTCAACCTGACATACAGATTTTCAACACAATACTCTCAGAGGCGAATGCAAAAGTATGCCAATGATAATAACTTACGAATTCTTCTTCCCAAAATGTTGAAGTTAAACTCATGTCTTGTCATTCTTCACAGGGTCAGATTCATGTTGTTGAATATATTGTCGAGTGTATTCACAGAGCAAAGACTCAGCCTGATCAATCAACACTTTGGTACACATTTTGTGCTTACGTGGATAAAGAATTATACAACACTGCGATTGAGGCATTGCAAGTCCTCAGTATGAGAATGATATCCTTGGATGCAAGCATTCTCAAGGAAAAAGGAGCAGTTTTAGAGGATCTAATCCTTGATGAAGAGCCAGATGCTGAATTAAGGATCATGAAGGCATTCAAGCCAACTGAAGAACATATCGTGACAGCCTTACTGAATCTGAGGTGGTGCTTAACAACGGGTTCGACCATATCTTGGTCACCCGAGGACAGTCTCTGGGCGAGGAGGCTGGCATCGTCCTATGACGGTAAGAAGAGACCAGACGTGCTATGAGATTCAGGCATGAAGTATCCGTCTGTTGAAACCAATGAGATAGATCAGCTGGCCTAATTCCATGGTTTTGACATGCTCCGGAGGAGAACTGGGGATGTAATTCTTCGCGTTGTTCTCCAGGCCAGGCTTGCACCTAACGTGCATTTTCTCTCGGCTGTAACTGAGGTTGATGGTGACGAAGATTGAACTGCGCGGAAGTCATATCTATTCAATATAACAAATACTAACAAATTTTGAGTTCAGTTTGTGCGCTACAGGCAATATCTATCTGTTACCTTAGTGTCTCGTGGGCTCTATGACCTGCCAACATAGTTATTTGTTTCATTATTTCCCACTAATTTCTCCCATTGGAGCTGTGTTGGACTGTAAGTCATCAAAGAACGATGACATGGTAGCATGCTGTAAGGTCCTTGTCTCTCATTTTGATGCACAAAGGTGTAATTTAGTTGTAGTAAGGATGTGAATTTTTTGTCTGCAGTGGAGGAAGATAGGGCTGCCCTATATGTGATATTTCTTTAATAGAGATAAGATGTTTCTGACCTTTAATTTTGAAAATGAATTGGGAAATTTCTCGAGGGCATAAAGGTGTTCTGTACTTGTATATTCCTTTTCTGGAGAGAACATATGGCTTCAGTCGATGGAACAGGTAGCGGGTGCCGAATTCAAATTGATCGATGCGCCAATAAGAAAGCCCACTCGGGTCCGTCAATGATGGCCCAGGCGAAGAGAGTGGGCTTTCAAGTTTTCGCTAGGGTTTAACGCCCTCCAAGCCGCAGGCACGCGAGGAGGAGAAGAAATGGCATCTTTGGCCCGCGCCGCCGCCTCCGCCGCGAGATCGGCCATTCGCACGGCGCCCCTCGCCGGCCGCAGCTTTGGCTCGTCCCTGGCGGCCCCCAACCCAGCTCGAGCCGCCCGGATCCTGCGCAGGTAGGTCACTAGGCGTTCCTGTTAATGCGTTCATGGACTGGGTGTGCGTGCACTTACATTACATCGATGTCCCTGCAGGTCGGCGGTGGCGGGGCTGGAGACGCTGTTGCCGCTCCACACGGCGGTGGCCTCGGCGCGCCTCAAGTCCTGCATCGCCGTCGACTCCACCTGCTGGAGCTCTCTTTCCCAAGGTAAACCCTCCGCTTTTCGGTTCCTCTGGTTGTTAGGACTTACGAAGATGCTATGTTGACATTAGCTTAGATGTGCTATTGACCGCGGAGGATTATTTTAGTCGAAATAAGCCTTTTCCAATAAAAGCAAACCGTAATTCGTGAAGTGAATTCAAAGAACCAGAACAATGAGCCATGCAGTGTTGTGATGGAGGGGATATCGGTTGACAACTTGTTATGTGACTTTGTTATTATGCTCATGCGACATATGAACCTACAAATAAGAGGCGTTGGATGAACGAGTCTTTGAACAAGGAAAGGTACTAGTACTGTGAAGATATCCAGTGATCAACACACAGACTCTGTGTAGTTAGATAGAAGCTGATGAGAAGTATTGACCACTGTTGTTTTATTGGGGCTAAAACCATATTGATGTTCATCTCCTTTGTTTAGTTTATTAACCTTAATTTCTGTGAGTACCAAATATGTTGCAACCTATGTTACATGGTACGGGGATACGAGTACGGGGATACTGAATCGGGGATACGGGAAAACGGCATTTTTCAAAAATAGCCTTACGTGGATACGGCAAGTATATGTATAAATCCAAGAAAATAAACACCAAATAAACAATATTAAGTGAATGAGGATTGAAAATGGACGAAGATTGGATGAAGCAGCAACAAGCGAGGTGTTGGCGGCCGGCGGCGTGCAGATCTTGGCTTCATTTGGCCATGTACTGAGAGGCGAGTGCTTGATTGATCGAGTAGGACATTGCCAGTTAGCCAGACCCGTATGATTCCCAGCCATTATATATATTTTAATTAGAATAAAAATGATTACCATATCCCATGCGTTTTTAGGCGTATCCCCGTCCTGAACGTGTATCCTGCACCAATACGGCACCTTTGTAATCGTTAAGGGTTGTTGTGTAGATGAAGGATGAAATTGATTGACATAGTTTCTTGAGTAGTTGAGTTGCTTCAGTATAAGAAGTTTGCTTTTAATTGAACATAAACCTACAGCAATTTGTATTTCATTTCTTATTGACTTGGTGGTCTTTGTCACATCCATCCCCCTAATGGTTTCTTAGCCTTTAAATCAGATGATAGTTTTTGGTTCTCTGTCGGGATATCTGGTGGCTATCTAAGAGCATTCACTTTGTTTCACCTCACCTAAAGGCAACACTATAACAATCTCCAACCATTTTTATCGTTCCAATAAATTATTTTATTATTATTTTCACCTCACCTTTTTCCCTAACGCTCCCTCACCAGTCTCTCACATCCGAAGGTTTGTGTGCCCATGTTCTGTCTTGCACAAGAGATGCTCTTTACATACTCTCTTGCCCAACTAGGCAGCCACTATTGGAGAGCCCTAGTCACCAAAAATATAACTTTGTGTTTGAACTTCATGTAGCTAGCCCAGTCAATGAGGAGTTTATTTCAGATCTGGAAATAGAATGTCTTGATCTTCCAGCACTATTGCCAATCTAGGGCCTCAATGTTGCTGGTGTTGGTCATTGTTTTGTAGAATATTGATGTGATACTGAGGTTGACTGGCTATTTGGCATGTAAACACCAAGCTTTGTTTGCTTGTCCGAGTAGGAATCTCAACCTTTTTGAGCTCCTTCAGGCAAAGTCAAACAATTGTCATCCTAGCTGGGCAACATTTGGCAGCAAACATAGTATTCTCAAACTTTATCCCCAAAATGGCAGTGGTCTAATTCTCTCCTTTTAGAGTGTCAGTACTCAATAATGCATATCAAATTCTGCTCCTTTTCATGTGTCAGTAATGTGTATCAAATGCTGCTTATTTGACATGTCGGTGATACACATTGAATATTGAGGTTTTGGCTTGGTAGTCAATTATTTAGCCTCCTTTGTACAGATTGGTTAAGCGGAAAATATCAAATTGATCAATTATAGCTACCTATGACTTGCTAATCTGTTTGTAGTTGGCACCAAGTGAACTGCAGTGGTTATTCTCTGTTATTTCTTATTGAAAACGACGGGGTTTCTATCTTTTGACTGTGATTGTTATAGGTTTTAAAAAGCGCATCTGATCATGGCTAGGAGCTGCGCAGCAGAGAAGCGAAGACACCGAGTTAGAAACAAAGTGCATCTCTTTTTTCAATAGTTCTTAGAACATGTATCCCGTCTATTTTTGCAGTTGCTCTGTGCATGTACTCTCTTTAACAAAATAATAGAGCATGCAAAATACAGTTCGCCCCTTGTAACCCTTTGAACCTTGATGTTTCTTTTTGTTGATCTTGGAGAAAATCTGGAATGATAATGGAAAAAAAATTGTTGCTTTTTTTTAGCTTGAAATCAGCTTGAAAAATTTCTCCTTGTCTAATTAACTTGATAGATTGTATATCCGTCATATATCATTGACCTGACTTGCTCTTATATTTCGTGATATAGGATATGCTTTGCCTTTGTGACAAAGAGCTGCACCTGAAGAAACCAACGGACATTAGGGATTGCATACATTCTGGCTGTAATAATTAGATACTTGCAAACTGATGCTTCATCCCTCGTTTAATTTCGTAATGTGATTGTCGAAGTTTTGGAACAAGTTTGTCCATGTGGAAAGTTTATGCCCCATGGATTATCTGCAGCTTTAAAACAGTGGGTTGTCACGAGATGGTTATGCACAATGTTTTCCCTTTGGGCCTCTTCTTTTCATATTTGAGATCTTAGCCTATTTTACTTCACAGAAGTGGCTTAAAACCTTAAATCCATACACATACTTTGCTGGTTTAGAATTACCATGAATAACCAATTTTCATATAGAAAGACGTATAGCAGAAAAATAAAACTGAAAATATGGATGATGGCTATGAAACACCTCAAGTTGAGACAGATAAGAGTCCTAATTCTTGCTATACATAAAGCGGATCTAATTCTAATGAGCAACTCGTGGTGACCATTTCTCTTTAGCATAGAATGATCTTGGCTATTGGATTGAACAACTGGGTTCCATTAACTTATCGTTCCTGGTTGGCACAGATCAGAATTTTGAACGACTTTTGGGTGCCAAAATGAGTGATGATAAGCTCCGAGGCCTTGATTGACGTAGAGAATTAAGCGGCCCGTATAACAGTCGGTATATACCCAGTATTCATCGTGCATCAGTTCTAATAAAGTGTTAATTGATGATAACATAGTTTAGCTCAGATAAAGTTTTTTTTGGCAGATGATGATTTTCACCGTATATAATGAAAATGATTCTTTCCGATTTTGCATTAAGAAGTATTTGTGACTTGGTGTGGTCCATATCACTGTTTACCCGTGCAATATGAGTAGGGTTTATTGCTTCGGTTTACTGAGCGGGTCTGGCGAGCCAGGAAAGAAGTTAAGAGGGAGCAACTAGACACTCTTAAGCAGATATAACTAAATTTAGAGAGGACACCAATGGTGAAAAATCTAAGATTTAATTTGGTATGGCATAATTGAGTGGGGGCATTAGCCCCCATGAGGCTTAAAGTGGGTCCGGCCGCCATGGGTCTCGTAAATATGATATGGCAACAATGTTTCTTTCGTCTCAGAATATATAGCTAGGTTTTCTCAGATTTTGACTTCATATTTAAAGATAGGTTTGGTGATGATGGAAAAACCTTGCTACATAATTTGATTCATCTTTGAATTGAGGTAGTCAAAGGTGAGTCGCCGCGCAGGAGAAACTGCTCGAAATGAGCATGATTGATGGAGCTGCAAGTAAAGCCCTCTCGCCCAGCGAATAGCTCTATAGTAAAATTATAGGCACAATGCTAGTATAATTTACGGTTTTTATGTATTTAAATTGGCTGATTTTTAGTCAGAGATAAGTAGATTCCTCAGCTATTAGATATGATTTGTGGTTTAAGTTTCTTGAACGAACCATGGAAAGAGCAGAGTGCAATAACGTCCAGATATTAATCGAACGGTTTTAATGCGTAAATTCAAATTTAAGTCTTTTTCTTAGAAATCAGACGTCTGAGAAATATAGTCACACACGCTTGAAAGAAAGACAGCGTGCATGTACTAAGGGAATACTCGCAAAGCAAAATAACAACGTACTTTCCCCCCTATGAGAGCAAGTTCTCCTTCCACCCTACCATGCAATGAGTTATGGTCCTAGAAAACCCTTTCAAAAAAACATTTATTCTTATTCTTAGAGAGCACATCTACTACCAGCTGGTTAAACAATAAAGGTGTGTGTGAGAGAGAGAGAGAGTGATTTCCCAAAGTGTGCGAGCTTTTCAGCCTGCAAGGTCGATCAATTGACATGATCACAGATGTACAATTTTCTGACATGATCACAGATGTACAATCTCCTGTGGTCCTCTACCCTCGATAGATATCTGGCGTGTGAACTACACCATGTTCACCAGACATCTCTTGCTACTTGATCCCGACATCAACAAATTAATTACAGTACGACTGCTTCAATTCATCCTTGCTGCCTTGCTGGCACTGCAACTTACTAGCTGCCAGCTATCACTTCTAGCCAATTAAGCCCTTCCCCGCAAAAAATAATCTAAATATTCTAAAATATATAAGAGGCTTTTTATGGTACAATTTACTTCTACTAGTTTAGTGTAGTATTGGCTATCTCTATTTCTTTTTAACTATGGCATAATTGATTTGTTGCGATCAAATAGATTTTTTTCCAAAATATTTATTTTAAAACCAAAATCTTCTAATATATAATTAAACTAGCAAAAATTCTAAGGTCTAGATGTTGCGAAAGTTATTGTACAGTCTAGATTTATCCAATCCAATACATCATCAAAATCCATATTCTACATAGGTGTAAAATTACCAAATCTGGGGAGGAAATGGATACCTCAATAGCGCTATTATACATCCCCAGATTTGGTATTTTTACACAGACCACAAATAAATGAATGTTTACGCGAAAATGTACAGATATGTAGTATACATCTATACTAACACTACAATTTTTCTTTTTGAAACCTCAAGACATGATTTTCATGATGTTTGAACTATAGTGAGCACTGGATCTCGGGAGCCAAATGGGGTTTCGTATTGTATAGCTCTCACTTACAATACTATAACCTAACTAGGAGTAGCTAGCAGCAGCTGGGCTATATATTAGGAAATGGTGACGGTAGACTGTCCTCTGTCGCCAGCACTCCAAGTTTACTTGTCTTACACTTTTTTCTTTCCAGCCGTCTCTGTCCATCTGGAGGTCAGCTATGCTAGCTAGCTATAGACAGACAGAGATGACGATCCACATATCAACGGGCCGGCCGGACACGCACGCATGCATGCATTTTTCACTGATCTATAAATAGGCTCAGGTTTGGAGCAGCTGGCAGATGCGTCGCAAAGCAAAGCTAGCATACACCTGTACATATATACACGTACGCAAACACACACGCACAAATTAACAAGTGGCTTAATGGCTTCCGGTGCTCAGATGAAGATGAAGATGGTTGTCGTCGTCCTCCTTGTTACAACAACGGCCTTAATGTCATTCATATCTGCAGCTGATGCGACCAGGACGACCCTGAAGAACCCGGGAACCTGCATCGAGAAGGCGTGCGAGGTTTCCCGGCGCCAACGCAACGGCAGGCGGCGAGGGGGGACGACGCGGCATCCGGCAGAATCGCGACACATGTCCCAGCTCCCCGCAGTTCCGGCATCAGCAGGAAGACCGACAGAGCGCCCCCGCATGGTCGTCGGCCAGGCAGTTGTAGCATTTCCCCACCATGTCCGGCGGAATCTCATCACGAGCCACCGGGACGGCAGGATGACGTCCAGCCGTCGACGGCGACGGGGACGCTTGCCACCACGCTGCCAGCCCTCATCCACCCGAAGCTCCGGAGCCACCCTCGCACCCAGCTGCTCCGTCACCGGAACCCTAGGCAGAGCGGCGGCGGGACGGACCATCACCGAGGCGAGTCGAGGAGCAGGGGCAATGAGGGGGACACGAACGCCGCCCACGGCCACAGAACCACCGGGAGGAGCCGGCGAGGGGCCCTCCCGCACCACCGCGCTGAACGAGCGCGCCGCCGACCGCTCTTCGTCGGAGGAGCAGGGGTGGGGGTGGGGGGGGGGGGGCTACGGGACAAACCCGCAACGGGAGAAGCATCCATGGGACGCCGGGAGGGGGAGGAACACGCCGGCAGGCGAGGGGGGTGGCCGCCGGCGCCGGAGTGGCGGTCGGCGCGGTCGCAGTCGCAGTCGCCTTTCAGTCGCCCAAGCAGTCCTGGTGCACTCCAAATAGTTGAGTAAATTATTCATGCAAATCTATAAATCCTGAAATTGAAAAAGGTTTCCAGTTGTGGATTTCTAGCATGAACTTGGCCTTTTTAATTCATGCATGTAAACCATCCTTGGTTTCTACAGAATCCTTGGTTTCTTAAATATATCTCACACGATCTGCAGAAACAAGTCCCTCACCAGGTTTCCTATAGCTTTGGTGGAAGCTTTTAAATCTCAACGACTATATATCCCTTAATGAGAGTTCCCTTTCATACCTGCAGATTGTTTTGCCTGTCAATGTTTGAGAGATGATATACTCTGTGAAGGAAAAGGAGAAGGGAGAACGGATTCTCGATTTACTGTATGAATATGATGCAGGACCAGAAGTGGTCACGTCGTCCAGTCACACCAAGGGGAAACTGAACCTGCAGGACCCTGAAAGACTGGTGTGCGTTGCGCTGCTGTGGAGTTGGTTGGTAAAGTACGGAGTAGTACACAGAGGCACGTTGATGAGTTTGGCCGTTTCTACGCCAAGCCACGGCACAGTGCAGGCACCTAAAGATTAATATTGATGGCTGCTTCAGGTGCTAATGATCACACTGCACTACTGGAAAATCTGGCTTTGCCTGAGGCCTAGGGCCTCCGGCAAAAGCTTTGCCGGAGGCTTTTTCTCGGGGCCGTCAGCAAAGAGCTTCGGTATGGACGAAGGCTAGGCTTTGTGGCACGCGATGAGTTAGGTTCGGGGGTGGGCCGTCTCACCCATCTTCTTCAAGACCCTGTACAGAGTACAGACTGAAGCGGAGGCTGGATGCTGTTCGGTTGGGAAATTAATGACCCAAGTGACTATCTGAGCAGATGTCCAGCTTCTTGTTGATGCTGTGACCTCTCTCCTTCATCGACAAGGTCAGGCTGGTTTTGGCATGAGAGCAATGACAGTGACACGTCATCGGTCATTTTGACAACGGTAGTGGCCTTCCAATGATCATATTTGTCTGCATTTAGCAAAAAATCACATTGAACTATCTTCAAAAACCATTTTATTCAACATAATTATTTAAGGAAAATCTTTCATCACCTCCAGCTAGCACAAAACAAATCGATACCCCATGAAAATAACTTACATACAACTATTATTTTCACATGATGCGCGCGTGGACATGCATGCATCTTATCGAGCATGCATATATAAATGCGATCGATCACGAGTTCATCGATCGCTTTTACTGCTCGGCGACCAGTGATCTCTTCTTCTTCTTCATGGTCACCAAGGTGCTGAAGTTGACAGGGTCCGCGTACCTCGGCGCGGCGCCATAGAAGACGGCCAAGGCGCCACGCTCACATGTCGCCTGCGTGCAGTGCAGCATGTCCCAGAACATGTACTCGCCATGGTTATCGGCACACACCCCGGTGCCCTCCGCGCCGCACATCTTCTCCGCCATGAACTTCCCGGCGCCGCATTACGCCGTCTGCACCTCCCGGATCCCGGCCACTAGCGGGTTGGCCATCATGTTCGTCAGGATGTTATAGTTACTAGCAACAGAGTATCTGAGCTCCGTCATCGAGGCGGCAGCGATGCCGGCAAGCTCGATCCTGAAAAGGCTGTTGAACCACCGTGCCAGGGAGTTGGCCACCTCGTTGCACTCGCCGTTTGGCATCCTGGCTCTCTGCCCCGGCGTGCACCCGATCGGTGCCATGTCCACACTCTCCTGTATAGCGCGTCAGGGACTTCGGGTACGTTATTACGTGCATTGTACACAACATTGCGCTAGTTTTCAGATTGATTTAAGGGTTGGACAACAACAATTGCGGCTCTGAAGGTCAGTCCAGTGTCGGTATGAGAGCGGTGACAATGACTTGTCATCGGTCGTTTTGACAACGGTAGCGGCCTTCCAATGATCATATTTGTTCATTTTGCAAAAATACACATTGATGCATCTTTTTTTTAGAGGCAAAGGCCCCCGCCCAGTTCCATTTTCATTGAAAACGAAACAATGTCTGATACAATGTAAGCACAGAAGATTAAACTGCCCGAAACAGGCAAGCAAAAGAGCACCATTTCTAACACACCCCCAGCACAACTCTCGCCACAACCCAGGAAAAGGAATACAAAGATGATCAAGCAGAAAGGCTAGGCAAGGGGGTCTTCTCCGGTGAGTCTCTCCCTCCCTCCCTCCCTCCTCCCCCTCCTACCCCTTCGCCTCTCTCAATGGCGGTGGCGGCCTCCCTCGCTCTTGGCTTGGACTTCTCGCCGGGGGAGTCTTTTCGGCAGGAGGTTCGGTGTCGTTTCCGCTCCACGGTGGATCCGTTGGGGAAATATCATCATTTCCTCCTTGTGGTGTCATTTGGTCGGGCTCGTTTTCGACTAGATGAAGATTCAGTCAGTTTGGCTCTGGAATCATGCATTGGGGTTTTATGTGATGATCTCATGGTTCAATTTCTGCATGATCGAGTTTTCCGCTTCTCGGTGGCCTCCAAGTATGTTGGGTTTTTTGTTTATTCCCTCCGCCAGTTCTCTTGCCCACAATTCAAGTCTTTTCTTCCATCTGTGGGGTGGTGGTGGACCAAATTGGTCCCTGGAATTCAAGGATTGGCAAAAGGCGAATGATAATGAATGGGTCCTTGTGAGTCCCACGAAGAAAAGGGTGGAGCGTGCCCTGTCGGCCCTCCATAGACCAACTCCTAGTTCAATCTTGAGGAAGGCTCCTCCTTCTCAGGTCCGGAAGAGCTTGTCTTTTGGTGCGGTGTTAGCTTATGATGCTTGTAGTGGGTACTCTTTTCCCCTATCGTCTGAGCAGCGTGCTGATTTCAGAGAGGCTGGGTATTCTGTTTCGTCACCGGTGACTTTCCGGCCAGGTATTCCGGCGGTCAGCATTGCTGTGGAGTTTGGCAGTTTTGGCCCTCCTTTGGAAGGCAATCAATCTGGAGCTATTTTGGGCAACTTGGGATCCCCTTTCCCCCTACGATGGTGGGCTGTGATTCAGGGGATAGTTTTTCCTCGGCCAAGGCGGATTTGGTGGATCAGCTTCCCTCTCCGATGGTGGGCCGTATCTCAGGGGATTGTCTTTCCTCGGCCAAGGCAGATGAGGGTCTGTCTACTTCAAGGGACCTGGATGGGCTGGCTGAGGTCGTGGATGATATTGCGGCCCGGTTTTGGGATTGTCAGCGTTGTTTACGTATGGGCCACACCCAGGATGTTTGCAAACGGCCCATTCGGTGTCGGAAGTGTTTCCGGAAAGGCCACATTGCTAAATCTTGTGTTTCCTTCAATTCCCCTGTGTGTCGTTGGCTTCCCAAGGTGGCGAATACTTGTCTTAATTCGGATGGGACTATACAAGGCGTTTCATCTCCCTTTGCTACGCATAGCCCTGCTACTCGCCCCTCTGCCTCGAGTTCGTCGTCCCCTCCATTACCGCCCGAGGTGCTGCCTCCCTGTGCGCCCGCTGCTCCCATGGCAGTTTTCCACCTCGATCCCTCGCGTTACTTGCCCCCTGGTCATGAGGTGATTGATGGGGGGCCAACGCGTCTTCCACGCACCTTCGTCACCCCGACGCAGCCGCTTCAGTGCCACCACGAAGGCTACTTGGTGGCCATTGTGGAGCCTCCTCCTCCGGCGGATGATGTCGATCATCATCGCGAGCTAGTGGGCCAACATATCCAGCTGAATCTTCATCGTCAGGTTCATGAGACTCATCTCTCCTGTGTTGGAGTTGGTTTGTATCGTTTTAGGCTCGGCTGTGTCGCGTGATGCTCTTGTTCAGCTCCCCCCCGAAGAATATACTGAGGGTTTTTTTGTTCGATTCGTGAAACATGATGAATGCTTGAATTTTCGTGCGGTCACGGGCACTCGCACTGGCTGGTTGATGTTCTTAGGGATTCCCCTTGATCTTCGTTACACGGGGTGCATTATGGAGGCTGTTAACACCTTTGGGAAATTCCATTATTGGCAAGAGCAGGATCCTAAGAAAGTGCGTACCTTGGTTCGTGCCTCGTTTCCCTCCCTTGCCTTGGTGCCACGTGATGTGGTTTTCAGAAGTTCCACTGAGTTTGGGGGGATTAGGTTGTCCTGGACTGCACCTGTTTACATCCTCTCTGCTGATTTTGCTGAACAATTGCCTGAGGACGAGGACCCCATGCCAGTGAATGGTAACCCCCACCCCCTGCCTGATGTTGCTCTGCCTGATGCTGGGTTTTTTTGCTCTGCCTGAGTACCCGGAGATTGGCTGGGATGGTATGCATCCAGTGCAGCCGGATGATCCACACGATCCTGAAGAGCACCCGGGTGCTGTTGAGGACCCAGGCCCTCAAGTTGATGATCAGGTATCCATGGCCTTGGATCATTTGCTGGACTCTTAGTCGTCTGCTCCAGTGCCTCCTTCTGAAGGACAGGGCAGTGATAGTTATGTCTCTTTGGCAACAAAACAGGTTAATTTGTGCAGAGATTTGGTCCCTTTTATTCCTCTGAATGTGCCTGCGCCAGTTCAGCTGCCTCTCCTGCCTTTGGGTCCTTGCCTGCCTCCTGAGTTGGTTTGGCACCGTATGTTTGAGAGTTTGCTTCCTGATTTGCTTGGTGTTTCGATCCCTCTTAGTCTCCAACTTCCTTTGCCCAAGGTTAATTTCAAGTGCAATTGGTCACTTGCTTTTGATGAGGCTTCCTCTCAGGTCAGTGTGGTTTGGTCCCTATCGAGCCTCAAGTCACCCCACGCAAGTCTGTGCTGATTGCTCGGAAGATTGCTCGGCCCCTGTTCTCGACGGATATATCTGATCAGTCTTGCAGTTTGGCACAGCCGGCTTTCTCTGCTTCCGCTGGTGTCACTCTAGTCAAGAAGCGCCGTGCCAAGAAGCCGGTTACTCCTTTGGTTGATTTGGGGTTGCGTCAGGTTACGCGCCTAAGTGCTCAGCGTGCAGGGTTTCGTGTCCCAGTCGTTCAAGATATCAAACCTACTCCTCGCAAGTGTGCTCGTCATGCTCCCTCTGAACGTGCTGCCCCCCCCCCCCCCCGCCCCCCCCGCAACAGATCATCAGTCAAAAGCATTGGCGCCCATCCCCATTGCTTCCCTGCAGCTCATGGGGAAACTGTTAGGCATTGATCCTGCTTTGACGACATCGGAGAAGCTTATCGCGGCTCCTGCTGAAGACTGCAACTCTAGTGGTTCCAACGATATATAGTTACTCTTTGTTTTGCGTGTGTGGGTGGGGGATGTGTAGGTCCTCTTCTGCTGATAATGCTTGGATTCAGTTAGTCTCCCTTTGCTGGCATCTGTTTAGCTCTATTAGGGTCCCTTTTGGTCAGGTTGTGAGGGGTGTGTCTCTTTATTTTGGTTTTGGTTATGCCAAGACTTTCACTACTCTCTGTGTGATGGTTTATGGATTATAAGACTTTAAGTTCTCGTCAGTGGAATGTGTTATCCTGGAACGTGAGGGGTCTGAATTCTGATGACAGATGTCGTGTTGTCCGGGAAAAAATTGAAGAAAGTCAGTGCTCGGTGATTTGTTTGTAGCAAACAAAATGTGAGCAAATTGATCATCGTTTCCTTAGAATGTTCTGTCCTAAGCAGTTTGATAACTTTGCATTCTCGCCCTCGGTTGGTGCCTCGGGTGGTATTCTCATTGTCTGGTGCTCGTCGGTTTTCACGAGTGTGCTTATTGAGTCTCACCGTTTTGGGCTTGTTGTGCAATTCTCTTCGGTCCACTCCCAGCTTTGTTGGACCTTAGTTTCGGTCTATGGGCCTTGCCAAGGAGAAATTTGGGATGATTTTGTCACTTGGCTTTTCCATTTACCAATTCTTCCTGAGGAACTATGGTTAGTCCTTGGCGATTTCAATTTCATCTGCTCCTCTGACAATTGTAACCGCCCGGGTGGGGATCTTAATGATATGTTTATTTATAATGAAATCATTGGGCACCTGGGTTTGCTGGAACTTCCTCTCAAGGGCAGGGCTTTAACTTGGTTGAGTATGCAAGATAACTCTTTACTGGAACAGTTGGACTGGTTCTTTACTTCGAGTGACTGGATTTCGGTGTTTCCCAACTCCTCGGTCCACCCTTTGGTCCGCACTGCCTCTGACCATGTCCCTTGTGTTGTTCGTATCGACACTTACATCCCTAAAGCCAAGATATTTCGGTTTGAGAATTTTTGGGTTGATCAACCTGGTTTCCTTCAGTGTGTGGCTCTCGCCTGGTCCGCTTCGTCTGTTCCTTTTAGTCCTTCTTCTGCGAAGCGGTTGGCTGCCAAATTCAAAGCTGCCTGGCAGGGCTTGAAACGCTGGCACCTTGGTTATCCAGAATTAAACAACTCATTGATAAGTGCAACATGGTGATCCTATTTTTTGATCAGTTGGAAGAGGCTAGACCTCTGTTCTTGCTTGAGTTTAACTTTCGGAAAATTGTTAAGCTGCACCACGCTGGTTTGCTTCGTGCCCAATGCTCTTACTAGCATAAGCGTTGTCCTATTCGTTGGGTCAAACTTGAAGATGAGAACACTCGGTACTTTCATGCCAAAGCTACTAAGAGATATCGACGCAATACCATCTCACTTATTCGACTGGTGGATGGCCGCACTATCTCCGATCACGCAAAAATGGCTACTGCTTTCCTCCTGGGTTTTAAGCAGCGTATGGGTACTTCCTTGGGAATCTCCATGAGGTTTGATCTGGTTAGCTTGCTTCACCATGTGCCCAATCTGGAGGAGTTAGCTCATCCTTTTTCTCGTGAGGAGGCTGATCGAGTGGTTAGTAAAATGCCGGCTGACCACGCTCCCGGTCCGGATGGTTTCAACGGTATGTTTGTAAAGAAATGTTGGTTTGTTATTGCAGAGGATTTCCACCGGCCGGCTGATGATTTTTCTAGGGGCAATATTCACCTTCAGAGTATTAATGGGTCATATATCACTCTGGTCCCTTAAAATCTGTCACCTGAGACTGTTTCTGATTATCGGCCCATCTCTTTAACTAATACCTGCCTTAAGTTCATTACTAAGATGATGCCGGACCATCTTCAGGAGGTGATCCTTCGCTGTATCCACAAGAATCAATATGGTTTTCTCCGTTCTCGCACCATTTAGGATTGCCTTGCTTGGACCTTTGAGTACATTCACCAATGCAAGGCTTCTCGCCAGCCCTCGGTCATCCTCAAGCTTGATTTTGCTAAGGCTTTTGATACTGTGGAGCATGAGGTCATTCTTGCGATTTTGCGGCATAAGGGCTTTCCTGATCGCTGGACCCTCTAGGTCAAAGAGCTTCTCAGCTCCGGTACTTCGTCTGTTCTCCTCAATGGTGTGCGGGCAAACCTTTCCCTTGTCGACGCGGGGTGAGGCAGGGCGACCCGCTCTCCCCCCTTTTGTTTGTTCTTGGTGCGGATCTCCTTCAGTCGGTGGTTAATGACCTGTTATGTCGTGGTTTACTTTCTCTTCCCATTGATTGCGGTGACCCGGACTTTCCCATTGTCCAATATGCGGATGATACTCTGCTTATCTTGCAAGCTGATTGTCAGCAATTATCGGTACTCAAACTGGCTTTGGATGATTTTGCGGCCTCCACTGGTCTTCGGGTGAATTTTGCCAAGTCTATGCTGATTCCCCTCAATGTCCTTGAAGATCAAGTTCCTGGACTGGTGGCGGCTCTTGGTTGTGTGGTGGGTACTCTTCCTTTCATGTATCTTGGGCTCCCTCTAGGCACTACTCGCCCGCGGCTGCAGGATTTCTCGCCTCTTGTTGATCGCTTGGAGCACCGACTCACTACTAGTTCTCCTTTTCTCTCTTATGGTGGGCGCCTCCAGTTAGTGAACTCTGTTCTGTCCTCGTTGCCCACCTACTTCATGTGCTCTCTTGTCATCTCGCCGGGCATCATTAAGCAACTGCACCGTATCCGAAGTCCAGTGCTTGTGGCGGGGAAGTGACAAGGATTCATCTCGGCAGTCTTTGGCTGCCTGGGATCTTGTTTGCCGACCTAAACGCCAAGGTGGTTCGGGTGTGATCAATTTACAGAGGCAAAACACTGGACTGTTGTTGAAACAGTTACATAAGTTCTATAACAAGACTCCGGTGCCTTGGGTTCAGCTTATCTGGTCCTCCTATTACCATGGTGTTGTGCCACATGCCACTCAGCTTTGTGGGTCTTTTTGGTGGAAGGATCTGATGAAGCTCGCTGATCAATTGCTCCCCCTCTCGGTGATCACGGTTAGGAATGGTTCTTCGGCCCTTTTCTGGTCAGATAATTGACGCCCTCTAGTGCTGAAAGATTAATGGCCTCACTTGTTCTCCTTTGCTAAGGATTGTTGGATTTCGGTGGCGGATGTGTTTGAGTCTCCTGATTTACAAAATCTTTTCCATCTCCCTTTGTCACCGGCTGCTTTTGAGGAATTTGGGAAGCTTCAAACTCTACTCTCGCAGTCCCATCTTTCCCCGGAGGATGATTGATGGGGTCTTACGAGGGGTGCACAGTATTCTTCTGTGAAGTTCTATACCCTTGGTTTTCAGCACTTGCACCCTGGGGCGATATATCGTTGGTTATGGTCTTGTTGCTGCACACCGCGTGTGAAGGTGTTCGGGTGGCTTCTTCTTGTGGATCGTCTTAACACCCGTGATATGATGAAACGGCGACACTGGCACGTAGGTGATGGTGAGGAGCATTGCGTTCTTTGCCCTACTCACCAGCTGGAGGACTGGAAGCACTTGTTTTTCGGTTGTAATTTCAGTGCTCGTATCTGGCAGTTCCTTCAAGTTGATTGGGCGGATGGTCCATCGGTGGATGTGATTGTGCGTCGGGCTGCTTCCTCTTTTGGCAAGCCTTTCTTTCTGGAAGTGGTGCTGGTGGCTTGTTGGCACATTTGAAAGTTGCGGAATGGGCTGATTTTTAACCATGTTAGGCCTACCTTTGGCGTGTGGAGGGCGGCTTTCACTCATGATATGTCGCTTCTTGTTTATAGGATTAGACTTGTCCATGTTAATAGTCTTCTCTCTTGGTTTGACTCTACCTTGTACAGTAGGTAAGTTTTTTTCTTTTTTCTTTTCCTTGTACAGCTCCTTTGTATCTTTGTTGGCTTTAATAAAATCACTGTAGGGGTTTCCCATATAGTTTCCAGTCAAAAAAAAAGATGATCAAGCAATCAGCATCCTTCGAGTGCCTGAAAGGATTGGTGTCGATGGTCCTGCCACATCAGTTTTCCTCTTCTTCAGCACACCCGAATCTGGGGAGCCTCCCTCACCTTGCAGTCCAAAAGTGTCAAGAAATTCTCCAGGAGAGGGACCAAGTTTTTGGGACAGAGCAGCTTCCATCTCACCAGCAGCCTGAATAGCCTGTGCCACAAAACCTGTAGACCAGACCACAAGATTCGACCAAAGTGAACGTCATTCCGAAATTTCCAGACCATCCACATGAAAACAGAAGTGACCATGTTTGCAACAGCAAGTTTAGTATTGTTGACCCACATTTTGGCAATATCCTCATAACAGAGAACCGCGGGTATATTTAGCATAATAGAGATATCATGCCACATCAGTTTAATTATGTCACAAGAGAAAAAAAGGTGGTTCACGGATTTAGGTTCACAGCAGAGCAGACATGAAGTGTCGTTTAAATGTTGATGTTTGCAAAGATTGTCTCTAGTGAGTAGCTTATTATGAGATAGTAACCACAAAAAGAAATGAACTCTAGGGATGATGTTCAACTTCCAAAGAGCAGGAATATAAACAGGGGAAACCCCCCGAAAATTTATGACAGCATATAAAGATTGCACCTGATAGATTCCTGAACTATGCAAGCCCCAGATCAATCGATCATGCTCAGTATTTAGGATAGTTGCTTGTACTACAGAAACCAGTTGAAACCATCTTTGCATCAGCCTATCATTGAAACCTCTTCGAAACGAAAGTTTCAATTCAATCCCATCCCAAACCTCAGCAATGGTTAAATGTTGTTCATTGCAAATGAAGTACAAATCCTAGAATTTGGAGGCAAGGCTGGAGTTACCAAACCATTGGTCCTCCCAAAACTTGACAGATCTGCCATCCCCCACAACCCAGTAGTACCTTAGTTTTGCAGCCTGACAGGCTCTCATCACACCCTTCCGAAAAGGAGAAGGGTTGATGGGGGAGGAAGCCGGAATATTGGGCTGAACATTGTCATATTTAAAATCAACTATTTGTTTCCAGAGCTTATGCCCATCTAATTGGTACCTCTTAATCCATGAAGCCAACAAAGCCAAGTTCAAGTCTCTAAGATTGGGAATCCCCAAACCACCATAATCCTTGTGAAGTGACACTAGTTCTCAACTGGCTAGGTGGTATTTTTTATGTCCTTCATAGTTATCCCATAAATAATGGGCCATTTGAGAATTGATTGCTTGTAAAGCCCAAGAAGGGAATTTGATAGCAGAGAGCTGCTAAATTGGAATACTAGCAAGGCAAGCTCGAATGAGCACTAGTCTTCCTCCATAGGACAAAAGTCTACCTCTCCATCCAGCAATTCTCTTAATAACTTTGTCAATTACAGGTTGTAGATCCTCTTTTTTCAGTTTATTATGGTGTAGAGGCACACCCAAATACTTAATGCGATGCTGGCCCAACTTGCAGCCAAAGATTTGGGCCATTCTACCTGTCTCATTTTCCTCCAGCCCAATGGGAATAAGATCACTTTTGTTGAAGTTGATTCTCATACCAGAGAGCTGTTCAAAAAAAGACATGATCCACTTTAGGTTCTGAGCTTGTTCAATATTGTTATCCAAAAAGAGCAAGGTATCATCTACATACTCCAGACTGATCACCCCCCCCCCCCCAGGCCTGAAGCCAGCCAAAAGGCCAGAGATAAGATTTTGTTCAGCAGCTCAACTGAGCATTCTAGTGAAGACATCAACCACTAGGGTTAAAGAGAAGGGGAGATAGAGGGTCTCCATGCCTTAATCCTTTCCCAGTTTCAAAGTAATGGCTCTCAACATCATTTATCCTGACCCCAATGGACCCTTTATGGATTAAACTCTTAATCTTGTTCCTCCACTTCAGGCTAAAGCCTCTTTGTTCAAGCATGGTCTCCAGAAACGTCCAGTCAACTTTATCATACGCTTTTTCATAGTCTAGTTTTTAAATAACCACTGACTCCTTTTTCCTGTGCAGCTCATGAATAATTTCATGGGAAGACACAATACTTTCCAGAATGAATCTTCCTCGAATGAAGGCAGTTTGATTTGTTGAAATCAGTCTATCAGCACATCTACTCAGTCTATTGGTACAAGCTTGTGCAAAGATTTTAAAACTGCAATTAGTAAGTGCAATGGGTCTGAATTTTTTGAGAGAAGTAGCATCAGCCTCCTTAGGAATTAGCGTTAGAACAACAAAATTAAGTCTAAATAGATCTGCCTGTCCTGTATCAAAATCTCTAAAGAGATGGATTAAATCATGTTTTATGACTTCCCAAAAAATTTGGTAGAAGAGGAAGGGGAAGCCATCAGGTCCAGGCCTCAGCATAGGATTGAAAAACTGCAGATTTTATCTCCTCCTCAGTGAATTCCTGGTCTAGCCACTCATTTTCTTCCTCAGTAACTTTTTCATCGTCAGACCAAAAGGTCTCAGGAAGGTTAATATTTAATCTATCTTCCTTGCCAAAAAGCATTTCAGCATTATCTTGCACCATTCCAGAGGGTCCTTCAAGTTCCAGAATCCTTTTTTTCCTCCTTCTCTGATTTGCCAATGCATGGAAATATGCAGTGTTTTTATCACCCTCCAGCACATCCCTCTCCCTTGATCTCTGTCTAGCTTTAGTTTCCTCCTGTCTCCAAATTGTTGAAAGCTCAGCTCAGATAGCCTACATCCTAGTGTGTTCCTCAAGAAGCAGGGAGTGGACTCAGACATGATGTCAAGACAATCATATTCTGCAGCAAGCTGCTTTTTGTGTTTCTTTTGGTCAGCCTCCACATTAATACCCCAGCCTCTTAGGAATTTTCTCAATCTTCTAATTTTAAACTGCCATATATCAATGGCTTTAGTACAGGGGCAAGGCAAGCTCCAATTCTTAGAGACTAAATTTGTAAAACCCTCAATGGAGAGCCACCATTTTTCAAAACGAAAAGTTTTCTTTGGTGGAACAGCAGGCAGGCCACAGTGTAACACAAGTGGGGTGTGGTCACCGCCAATTCTAGGTAGAGCAGTCAACATAGCCAAGGGGTGATGGGAGCCCCAACAGGTGGACATGAAAACCCTATCAATTGATGCCATAATCCTATTGGACTGGTTATTAGACCAGGTATATTGCCTATTGGCCAACTTAAGTTCCATCAAAGCAGAAGAGTTGATCCAGTCATTAAATTTACTGGCCCAAGATAGATTGATGTTACCAGAATTTTTGTCAGCAGCCTCTCTAATGAGATTAAAATCTCCACCAAAAAGAATAGGAAGAGTTGAGCTAGAACTCACAGAATGAAGTTCATCAATAAACTCTTGTTTGTGTTCCTCATAAGCTGACCCATATATAGACACTACTTGCCATTCAAAGTTATCCCATTTGTTCCTAATAGAACAAGAGACAGAAAAGGACTGAACAGCCCAAGATAAGATATTAAACTTGTCCTTATTAATACCCAGGAGAATCCCCCCTTGCAGTATTAACAACAGGTAAATAATTCCAAGCAAAATTGGCATTTCCCACTAAAGTGGCCAGGAAGGCAAGACTAAAGTCTATCTTTTTTGTCTCGGAAAGAGCAATTATGTCCAGCCTAATGGCCCTGAGAGTATTAATCACATGAGTCACTTTATTGGGGTCATTGAGTCCCCTAACATTCCAAAATAGTTGTGTCATCATGAATATTAATTGGGATTTTGGAGTTTTTCTTACCTCTATTTTTCCTTATCCTACAGGATAATTCTCTAATCTCATCAAGTTCTTCTAATTCAGGTTCAGAATCCTGATTATATTGTTCACTAAAAGTGGTATCATGTTCCTCTAAGATATCTTTCATAGTAAGTTCAATATCCACAGGAAGGAAAATATCAGGTTGTTCTTCAGCAAGTTTTTCCATTCCAAGAGTTTCTAGTTGTTTAATTTTAGCAACATTGTAATGAATATCGGTCATATTAGGTCCTAAGCTCACATTAATTAATTCAGCTTTAGCAATCAAAGAAGTACTGCAGACAGAAGCAATTAAGGGCAGTGGTTTTACCTCTCTGCTTTTCCAGATTCTTCATTTGTATAGTTCTTGAGCCTTGTCCATCACAGTTCTTCCATCCTGTTGGATTCTGGCACTCTGCCTGACATGTTCAACAAGGCCCCATTTCTTGTGTCTTCCTCTCTTGAGCTTGGCAGCCTCAACAGGAGTGGGAAAATCTCTGTCATTGGTATTAGTAATAGAAGCAGCATTGGAAATCACCACTTCTTGCATGTCTTCAATCAATCTGCTCATCACAGGACTGGTTTGAGGGACCAGGACCTCTTCAGAGGTAGTGTTTAAAGTCCCCCCAGAGTCAGGGAGCTGGGACAGTGCCTCACTGAGTAGATGTAAATCATCCTCTTCTGTCATTGCAGTATCAGCAAGCGCTTGGAAACTGTTGGACCAAGCAGGGGCAACATCTCTTTGTGTTGTTTTAGCGCCAGTCTTCTTCCCATCAAAGGGGGGTGCCAGAGTAAAAGGGGTGGTTGTGGCTGGAGCACTGTCACCACCTGAAGGTTTGTCATCATTGTTCTGATCCTCACTCTCATCAAGTAAGTCATCATTCTCATCATAGTAGTCATCCCCTGGTTCATCAAGATCATCAATCCCAATATCACTGCTGGCAGTGTCCCACTCAACAGTGAAGGTCATTGGATAGAACTTTTTCTAAATAGCCATAGCTCTCTCACTTGGAATTTTCCTGGGATTCTTCACAGCAATTTTAACTCTCACCCCATCATACAGAGATTTGAAGATTTCACCCCAGTCAACATCTAAGAGAAAACCAAAGAACTTGGAAATCTGAGCAATAACACTCCAAGAAATGTGCTTTGGGGGAATCCCACGAATCTGTAACCAGAGCTCCTTCGGATTTGCCAATGCAGGCACTTCACCATCACAGGCAGAGATTTTAATAGTTATCCTATCTGCATCATTACCTTCTCTGAGATTGAAGGAGGGGAACTCAGCCAAATCACACACATTCTTTTGTGGGGGAAAACGCACTAGAAACAGATTCTCCTCCAGCTGTCTGATCAGCCACGGCCATTGTTGATCCCAGGTTTCAGCCAATTGCAATTTCAAATCCTTGCAGGACAGTTTACCATGTATCATAGAAACCACCCCACAGTTTGACATGTTCAACCATTTGTTAGCCTCTTGATCAGCGACATTGATATTGAAGAAACCAAGACCACTACTCGCACTACCAACATACTGAGCCATCGGAATTCCCTCCCCCCAAAGCAGGCAGTTGTTCATATGGTGACCACTCGCTAAGCACATGAAGCAGATTTTAGGTTTGATGCAATTAGCAGAGTAGTGTCCCGGATCTCCACAGCTGAAACATACCACATCATTGTACTTCGGGTCCATCGGTTGAACTTGGTCCACCACCGCTTGGGGGCGCGGTCTCGGCGGCGGAGGCGCCTGGATCTGTCGTGGTTGTTGTTGTTGGTGCTGAGTTGGTGGAGGAGGGGGAGGAGGGGCAGGGGCCCCCTAAGGCCCTTGCACCACAGCGCCGGGATTGGCCGCCACGGACGGGCCGCCTTTTCCGAGCGCAGCACCTCCCGAGGCCGCCACCGGCCGCTGCCAATCGGGCGATTGTACTGGTACGGGTTGTTGGGGCGTTGTTGTTGAGGTAGTCCTCCGCCGCGAGCAGCGCCAGCACGTGCACCCTCCATCTCCTGTTTCTTCGCAATCTCGGTGAAGGTCTCCTTCCCATGCTCACAACTCCAGAAATCACGAGAGAAGCTAAACTGCTTCGGAGTGGGAGGGAATCGGTCCGAGAGGCGAAATCTGTGGCAATCGTGAATGGAGAAATGCCCAGCCTCGAATAGATCACGGCGGATCCACACGGGGGCGGCAGCGACTCCTAGGGCTAGAACCCTAGACTGGAGGGGAGGGCGAGAAGGGACGACCCAGAGTTGGCCGTAGTACTCTTCCAGATCCTCATCCTCCTCTCTCCCTGGGACCTGTCGGTCAGCCCCAGAGCTCGGCCCCGCAGCAATGGCAGCCGGGATGTTGCCAGGTGTCGACGATCGAGCGATCGGGCAAGGAATATTCCCCGCGCGCACCTACCGGGGCATGGGGATAACCGTGTGCCGTGCCTGACTCGAGGGAGTCCTCGTGGCGGGGTTCTTATCCCTCCTAACCAGAGAAGCAAACAGTCTGCGAATAAGCGGTGGAGCCGCCCTAACCGGCGGCGCGATCCTATCGGCGGCAAACGCGCTTGTGGGTGGAACGCGAGAGCGAGGGCGAGCCATGTACCTTCCCCTACAAATCTTTAATTCCAATTATTAATATATTTTAGTCGTATGGACTTATAAACATGTGAAATGAGAAGTACGAAGTATGGCAACAATGCCTGCTAGCAAAAGACCCGTGCGTTGTTACGGAACAACAAAAAATTGTATCGCAAATACACTAAGTAGCCACATAAAACCTCAGCATCGCTCAGAAACTTGAGGGGAAGAGAGAATACAGAACAGAGCAGCTCAAGGGTGGTGATGCTTCAGGCAAAACAGAACAGAGAGAGGAACAGAAGCCGGCATGCATGCAGGTTGAAGAGGAGTATCTGCTCGCACATCGAAGTATCTTCAAAAACCATTTTATTCAACATAATTATTTAAGGAAAATCTTTCGTCATCTCCAGCTAGCACGAATCGATATCCAGCAGTACATGAAAAATAACTTACAGACAACTATTATTTTCACGCGAGCGACGCGTGGCCATGCATGCATCTTATCGTGCATGCATATACAAATGCGATCGATCGCGAGTTCACCGATCGCTTTTACTGCTCGGCGACCAGTGATCCCTTCTTCTTCTTCTTCATGGTCACCAAGGTGCTGAAGTTGACAGGGTCAGCATACCTCGGCGCGGCGCCATAGAAGACGGCCAAGGCGCCACGCTCACACGTCGCCTGCGTGCCGTGCAGCATGTCCCAGAACATGTACTCGCCGTGGTTATCGGCACACACCCCGGTGCCCTCCGCGCCGCACATCTTCTCCGCCATGAACTTCCCGGCCCCGCAGCACGCCGTCTGCACCTCCCGGATCCCGGCCACCAGCGGGTTTGCCATCATGTCCGTCAGGATGTTATAGTTACTAGCAATGGAGTATCTGAGCTCCGGCATCGTGGCGGCAGCGGTGCCGGCAAGCTCGATCCTGAAGAGGCTGTTGAACCACCGGGCAAGGGAGTTGGCCACCTCGTTGCACTCGCCGTCGGGCATGCCGGCTCTCTGCCCCGGCGTGCACCCGATCGGCGCCACGTCCAGGATCCCCACCATCCGTGCCCCAAGATTGTACAAGGACTGGATGTGTTTGATGTAGGTGGAGACCAGGTTGGCGATGTAGGCAGGGGCTTCGTTGATGGAGCCGGTGAAGGCCGAGAAGTCGTTGCCGCCGGCGCTGAGGAGGAACAAGGACTGGGATAGCATGGCCTCCTTGCTTGGCAGGCAGACCATCTTGTCCACGGCTCTCTTGAAGTACTTGATTTGCGTCGACATCGTCAACGTCCCGTTTCCCTGCAATGCATGCATGTATCATCATCATTACTTGGTTAATTGCCCACATTCACGGTTGCTAAGAGATATACTCTCTCCGTGATAAATAATTAAGTGACTTGAAATTGTATAAATTCTTATACAAATCTACGTCAATTATTTTGAGACGGAGGGAGTAGATAGCATGGGTTTGTTTAATTACGGTGGTGTCGAGGATGCCGGATCCACCGGAGGCGTAGTTGGCACCGATGTTGCACGTCACCAGGAGAAATTTCTCGTGCAGCAGCATGGATTTGTAGGCCAGGGGGCTCTTCTCAAATCCCAGACGTTGTGCTGCACCCACAAATGACACGTATATGAGATGCAGGTACAGATCGCTGTACGCGTGCGAGCACTAGAAATTTTTTATCACTGTTCTTCACATCGACACACCACACGTCCATATCTTGTTGTTTGTCCCCAATCAAGGGTTTATAGCAACCTCTATATATCAACAATTAATTCTCCGTACGTATAGTTCGTTCCCTCATGTGATGGTTGGCTGTTTGTTTCCATTGAATATTAATATATTTGTATTCCAGTTTTGCTATAAAGAAATCGTGTGCTTTTTAGTTATTGACGTGCTTGGCCATGGAATTTTAATCAGCAATAGCACGTGGGAGATGAGACTGTGGGGATGAGTCTCAGATCGATCTTAATCCAACGGTTCGGATACATCAACTGAGATTTAAGACCTGAAAATAGCCAGACCCATTTGTATTTTGTTTGGTCGAGTTAAATTCCTCCGTTCAACCTTAATATGTGCACCGTTATATAGGGATACGTGCGTGCAAGTTTGCAACGTTATAACACATCTCTCATGCATGCATGCACATATATACTTACAGATGATGTCGGCGAGGTTGTAGCCGTTGGTGAAGCGTCCGGTGGGTCTGCCGGGAAGGTCATAGCCGTAGGGGGAACGCGCCCTGGGCGCCGGTGCCGGCAGGTAGTCGTTGTTGCCGACGTCGACGAGCGAGTCCCCGAACACGTACACGGCGTTCACTAGCTGCCCGGCGGCCGCCGCCGACGAGCACACGGTGGCGGCCAGACCGACGACCACGCAAACCAGCTTCACAATGCAACAATTCTTCTTCATACTCGCTACTACAAAGGCGCAGGGATTGTTATAGCAGTGTGAGGAAGCAATCAAGGAGAGATTATGCCTCTAGCTAGCTAGCTACAATTGACAGCGGCTAGCTAGCTAGGTTTTGGAGTGAGGATGCTGGTGTGTGATGGACTGCTATTTAAAGAGGCCGTCTCGTGAAGAACGTGTATAGACGTGTGCCTTAATTAGATGACGGGCCCAGGGTAATTAATTAGTTGCTCTCACACAGCTTTGTATCTATTTGAATATCGTATATGAGTGGAAGATGGCTAGAGCGCGTGATGCATGCGTGATAGTGATCGATCCCGGCTAGTGCACCGGCCGGCGCATATGGGACCTTGAGCCGGTGGCACCCGGCCGGCGAGGACGCGGCGTGATGGCACTGCGCGGCTGCCTTTAGGATCGTTGATATCAGGTTTAACCTTAGTTGAATCGTCAAAATCGCTGTAATTGGTGCAAGTGTGCGACGACCCCTTCTCAAAGACGTTCTCTTGGATTACATGCTCTTTAGAACCACACACCCCTATCCCACCCCACAGAAGTACCATGCGAAAGATCTACATTTTTAAGAGGTACTTTGAGTTTCCAAAATTATTTTATTGCAGAATCGGCAATCCATATTGATCAAATCAGCATAGATCAGCATATCAGGATTTAACCTGGTATAAGTTTCAAGTTTCCGAAGATGTCAAAACTTCCTCTGAAACTCATCCAACTCATGAATAAGCTATATAGAGACAAACCAGTCCACAAGTTCTGTCCATGCCGTCCAATTGTCCCTGACATGGGGTCATCTTGATGTAGTACCGTGTTTGAGAGGTAGCGAACTAAAAATGAATTCATAGGCACTCTATTTGTGTCATTGAAAATAAACTCATAAGAACTGAAAATTGCGATTGGAAGTATGTTTGACAAAAAAATATGCTTTTTCTCCAAGTGAAAAACCTACGCTCATGCCTCTCCGGTGGCTTGACCAGGGAGCATGTCGATGCGCACGTGTGTCATGTCCTCGTCAAAGGCATTGGCTTGAACAGTTGCTTTGCGATGATAATCTCATGTTTGACTTTGGGTGACTCGTCAATATCAGCGTAAGTGCAACGATCCCTTCTAAATTAAAAGAGGTTGTCTTGGATTACCATTCTCTCTCTAAAATCGTCACACCACTGCACCACGTTTCAAGTTAAGAGTCATTCTGAAAAGCCTCAAAAAGGGTGCAGAATGACTTCAAAAGTTTTTGGAGGCTTTATAAAAAATGACAAGAAAGTTGGGAAAGAGAAATGTCACTTAAGGCATTTTGAAAAAAAGCCTGCAAAAATAAACAACCAAGGCATTCTTAAGAAATCCTTCTATTCCTAACTGTGGCATACCAGAAAATGACTCCAAATGACAAACTGAGGCTTTGAAAAGACAACAGTGCCCGAAGGCAGCAGCCAGCCGTGCAAGATCTTTACCTCTCCCATGACTCCCTACTGGCCCGATTACTTACTCGTATTTCTTTTCTTATTTCTAGGGATATATATATATATATATATGATTATTATAGGGTTATTATATTAGCTAAATAAGGGCTGTAGTCCTTACTTTTTGACCAGTGGGCGTAGTCCTTATTCCTAGACTTTCTCTTGTCTCACGTTCTGCCTGTGGAGTTTTAAAGCGATGAAATTTCCTGTAATTTAGCGATGTGGGACTAATACCCAGTGGTGAGCGGTGACTACTAGCGGCTGGGGCGGAGGCGGAGTCAGAGCAAGGGAAGGCAGGGAGGAGGTCGACACGGCGGCCGTTCCTCCACGTGATGGGCCACGCCATCGCTGGTACCCCATCAGCTTGCGAGGAGCGTGCGCGGGCGGAGGAGGTGGAGCTGCCCAACTGCAGCGGGGGATCCGAACCCCGGAGGAGCGGCGGTGCAGCCGGACACGCAGATTCGCGACGCACAGTGCGGCGGAGGCGGGACCGACGAGTAGGAGATGGAGCAGCACCGTGGCAGAGAGAGAGAGAGAGAAAGAATGGAGGGGAGAGATGGCGGCGGCGGGAGGCAGGCCGCGGGGGTGGGAGTGAGGGGGGTGCCGTCGGCAGTCGTGCAGCCATGGGCACCCATGGGTGGTTCGGTGATTTCAATGGATGGACCAGAGGATATGAAAATACACTGAAGTGCGAGGATTCTTTTGCATAATTACTAATTTTTGAGGCTTTTCTTCAAAAATGCCTCCGATGCTGTGAGTTTTTTATTAGGATGTTCACAGTTTTTGAGGCTTTTTTATTAAAAAGCCTTTAATGTTGAAACTTTTTCAGGCATTTTATAAAAATTGCCTCCGTTTTCGTGTTTTTCAAGGCATTTCTTGAATTTGCCTCCTGTTATGATTAACCGAGGCTATTTAAAAAAATGCTTTCATCGGAATGCCTCCAAAACTCATCCGTGGTATAGTACAGAAAATGACTGCAAATGACACCCTCTGGCACAAGAGTACCATGCAAAGATGTTTAATTTTGAGTTATACCGCGTGTTCACGTACGGCCCACAGCACAACGTTGCTCACGGGGAGCAGCTAGCTAGCTCGATCTGCTCCGGCAGCACGGCCGGTTAATTTCCCACATTTTGATGGCTTATAGCTTCCGGACCGATCTCGAGCGACGTCGGTCAATCATGATTAGATCTGACGTACAGTACGAATGTGATTGGAGTAGTAATTGGCACGGGGCCAGGGCCAATAATTCATCCAAGTTTAGGTAGGAACGCGGCCGATTAATTGGAGACTGTTGTCTACGCACGTGGTTCGCATGTCTAGACACGAGAAGGTGCATATTGTGGCTAACGTACCGCTATCGCGGCAAAAATATATAAAGTAATCGGGGCCCTTAATAAAGGACGCTAATAAAAAAGAGACGGGGTGAAATTTCGCAAGGTCAAGAATTTAGGGGGCAGATTTTATTTTATTTTGAGGGAAATTTAGGAGGCAGATGAGCCTTCCCTCAAAAAGAGGGCTGCAGATGGGCCTAAATGGGCCAATTCGGCTTGAGGGCCACGAGAGATCACGATTTGTTGGGCTAATCACATAGTTTAGCCTAATGGTGATGTCCTCGCAAAAGGAAAAAAAAAAGCACATGTTCCATCGAAATAAAACAAACCGTAAATATCGTGAGGCCACAACATCTGGATTTCTGGCTTTGGAAAATCGTAACTTTCGAAAAAAAAACTACGAGTAATCACAATTTTTGGATTAATTATGAATTCAGTTTTATCCAGATGACGAAAATTGAGGCTTTCGATCGCAATTTGACCGGCTAGGTGGTGTATCACTAAGGCTTAATTTGACATTGCTTATTTTATAACCTGCTATTAAAAATACACAGGAAAGATGGAAAAAATAGGTTAACCAAATAAGAAAATAGCCAAAAGCCGATTAGAAAAGATGGATTATCATAATAAACACAGCCTAAGTGGGAAAAAAGTGAGAGATGGCTCTCCAACCTCAATCTAGCTGATCTGCAGACAAAATAGAAAACCCAACTGAAGTAAATATAAAGAAACTATAATATGAAAAATCTCACCATTTTATTGCCATAGAAAATAAAACTTATCAGCTCTTAACAAATTAGTTTTGCTACGTTGAAAGGATTATTCAAAATCTATAATCTCTATAAAGTTGATCCTCACTAAAAGCTATTAATGTTTGCAAGCTCAACATGCAAGGTGTACACATCATCAGGTTGATCTCCACTAAGCACAACGTGCAAAATGTCCACATCATCAAGTTGATTCCTACTAATCCAAATCATGTGCATGCAAAGTCTATATCACCATACATAGCATATGCTGCAACTCCACTAGCAATTCATTTTGGATGGCGACACTTAGTCGTCGAGATGCTTTCTGGTCTCTGATTTCCCTCAAGTTAGTCCGTTAGGATGGAATCGGCAAGCGCTGGCATAGGTTCCTGTCGTTTCCTTGGAACCACGAGGTTAGAGTTTCTTGCCGTGCTTCCGCGCCGGCAAGATATGGTGTCATGCTCTTTAGGTCAACTCAAGGGTTCAACAACGGCAACTGCGGTTCCGGGATGTTGGTTCTTAGGGACACTTGCATGAGAACTCCCTGACTGTCATCTACAAGATCATGCTGGCTACGATATGGGAGCGGTGACTGGTGCTGTCATCAGTTGCGGTAGTGGTCGTCTGGCGTATACGGATCTTCATGTATTTTTTTATTATATTTGAGATGGTTTATATTTTTTTATGAACCTTTAGTTAGATCTGTGTCCTTTTCGCAAAAAAAATGTTAATTATGTTCTCTATTTAAAAGTACTGTCTTTATGCCCGTATGCGTTGATTACACACCACGATTCTTGTCTATACTGAAGGACATACGACCGACCTGAAACTCCTACGTAGAAGCAAAAATATGTTGTGGTTTCTCGAAACTGAAATCCAATCTTGGTAGTTGCTGCAATGTTGGGTCACTTCAGTGTGGTTCCGGGTGGAGATGGAAGTCTGCAGGGTTTTTTTGCCACTTGATGTCTGGGTGATGAGCCCAAGTAGCGATCAGTTTCGCTGTCAAAAAGCTCTGATATCACCATTTAGGTTATGGGTTCACAATTAGCGAATTGTGGATACTGCAAAAAGATCTGAAACCAAATCCACTCCAAAGTTGTGGTAGCATGATATTAGTAAAAAGCAGTTTGGCAGCACACTGAGCAACTTTCAACACAACTTAAGCATGTTTTATGTTCACCTTGTCGCGTGTATTTTCTCAGTTTTCGACTTACAGGGTCATGAACGGATGAACCAGATCGATTGTTTTACATGAACAACTTCTGCAATACAGGAACAAAGAAAATCTTTCGTCTGAAAATGAATCAACAGGCACATCATTTCTGCAGATTGCAGTTTCTTCAGGCCGTCAGTAAGCGTGCAGTCCATGAATCACAAGCAAACCAACATCTGACCGCAGATTCAATTGAGATTCAGAGCTGCACAGGACTAACCAGTGGCCTCCCGGAGAAGAAGGCGTCGAGGTTGGCGACGAGGATCTCAAGCGCGCCGCGCATGGACTCCGGCGTGATGACGGCCCTGTGGTCCGAGAGCACCACGTTGTCCATGGCGAACAGCTCCCGCGGCACGGCCGGCTCGTTCTCGTACACGTCGAGGCCGGCGCCGCCGATGACGCCCTCACGGAGGCACCTGACGAGCTCCGGCTCGTCGACGAGGCCGCCCCGGCCGACGTTGACCAGCACGCCGTCCTTGCCCAGCGCCTCCATCACCTCCCGGTTGACCATGTGCCTCGTCTCCTCCGTCAGCGCGCAGGAGAGCACCAGCACGTCGCTGTCGGCAGCGAGGTCAAGCACCGCCGGGAAGAACTTGTAGGGCGCCGCCGGTTTGGGGGATCTGGAGTGGTAGGAGATGGCGCAGCCGAAGGCCGCGAGCCGCCGCGCCACGAGGGCGCCGATGTTGCCCAGCCCCACGATCCCCACTCTCTTGCCGCTCACCTGTCATCCGTCAAGACTCTGATTAATTTCTCTTCGTGCTTTGGAATTCGGCAAATCGCGAGGCAAGATGATGAACAAGATTTGATGATGGCCAAGAACAGAGTCTTCTAGTACTACTAGTACTATATACGAACCTTGGTGGTTAGAGGGTAGTCGCCATCGGCGGCCCATCTGCCGCTCCGGACGAACGCGTCCGCGGCGGCGACCCTGCGGAGCACGGCGACGAGGAGCCCGACGGCGTAATCGGCCGAGTCGGCGGCGAACGCGGCGCCGGCGTTGGTCACGGCGAGCCCGCGGCGGCGGCACGTGTCGAGGTCCACGTGGTCGACGCCGACGGAGGTTGCCGCCACGAGCTCCAGCGCCGGGAGCGAGCCCAGGAGCTCGGCCGTGACCCGCGCGAGCCCCGGCACGAGTAGCACCCGCGCCTCGGCCGCGGCCGCCGCGTCGGCGTCGGCGGCCAGAGCGAAACGGTAGCGGCCGGCGAGCGCCGCGGCGAACTCCGGGAAGAGCGGCTGCGCCAGGAGCACCAACGGCCTCTCGTCAGTGTGCGAAGGCGGCGGCGGCGTGGTCTCCATTGGGATCGCAGCCAAATCACTACGCTCCGTACTCCGTAGGGGGAAGGGGATGGAATCAGTTGTCGTCGCTGCTTTGGAGTGACGGAGACACGCCAGCAGCAGACACACGGTGGGCATGTCCTGCGCTCACATCTGGAATCTACCTACCGGTTAAAAATAATAAGAAAAAAAACTATCTTAAAATAAAATAAAATACCTGGCGTTTTTTCTGCTCCTTCCATATTGGTCTAACAATACGGAGCATATTAGGGTTCGGTTGATATGTGACTGATCATAATCATAACCATAAGCAAATATATTTGAGTAGGAATATAGTGGATATGAATCTATGTCATATAATTATATATTAATAGAGTAATTTGTGGTTAAAACATTGGTCAAAAGAAAGTTAATATGCCCCTTATTGTTGGACGGAGGTAGTAACAGATTTGTACAGACCTTTATCTTGACAGTAGACCATAAAACGCTAGAACTTAATAAACTAGATGATCTCTGGCACGTTGTTGTGGAAAGTTTTAATTAACATATATAACGATTCGTTCCGTGTAGGTATTGGGGAACATGAAATTGAATTGGTCTTGAGTATCCAAAATTAAAAGCAAATAATGAAATTGTATGATAGATCTTTCACTCGGTGCGGATAGCTTGATGAAAAGTAGCATGATACATGTACAGAAAATATGGATTTTTTATAAATAGGTGTGAACAAACGACGTATATTTCTATTGCAATCTAGGTTGCTCCGGTTAATCATCCACCCAAAAAGATATTGAGTGTGGGATTTCGTTCTCCTACTATTCAAATAGCCACCATTTTTTTCAAAGCAATTGAACTTCTGTAGCAAGGGTGGCCATCTGAGTTAACGTTAGCAAACATTACTAGGCTGGACCATGACCACCGTCAGCAATCCAGGATTATAAACCTTCCTAAGAATAATATATGCCGGAAATAGTAAGCTCAGGGTGCTTATTCTCGAAATTACTTAATTTTCCAATAAGAAAATGGAGGTTCAATTTTGATAGGGTCTACAAGATCAGGTTTAAAATGAAGTTGATCTGGTTGAGCCCCGCGCACTCCGGGAGGTCGATCTGGTTGAGCCCCGCGCTCACATTGACGACGCAGCGCAGCGACGGGACGGCGTCGAATAGCTTGGCGTCGACAAGGACGCTCCCGCGGCCGGGGATTGCTGACCGGCTTTCTCCCCTGTTCCTTCGCTAATGTACAGATCCAACTGTGGATATCGCGGGACATACTCTGCCTTCTCATTGCCAATCCAATCGATCATCAAAGGCCAAAATTAAGCTGCCAAGACACGACACACAATAGTTATCCAAGTGGCATGCCACAGGAACCAATCAGTTGAGATCAAGATTACCAAAACGGCCCATGGCGGCCGCCGCGGAGACGCCTCCGTCCGTCAGCGGGAAGCCACCACTCCTCCTCCTGCGCCGCACCACCGGCCGTCTCGCCGCCGCGCTGCGCTCGCGCTTCCAGGTCCTCAGCTTCCACGACTCGGGGGGCGCTCCCCTCCATGCCTTCCTCGCCGCCTCCGGCGCCTCGGATCCCCCGCGCGCCGCCCTCGTCCCCGGCGGAGGCGGCATCGCCGTCGACGCCGCCTTCCTCGACGCGGCGCCGCACCTCCGCTGCGTCGTGACCACCTCCGTCGGCACGGACCACATCGACCTCGCCGAGTGCGCGCGCAGGGGCGTCGTCGTCGCCGGCGCCGGCGGCATCTTCTCGGCCGACGTGGCCGATCACGCCGTCGGACTCCTCATCGACGTGCTCCGCCGCGTCTCGGCGGCTGACCGGTACGCCCGGCGCGGGCTCTGGCCGGTGCGCGGGGATTACCCGCTTGCCTCCAAGGTTCGTCAACGTTTCTTGTATTACAGTAGTTCACACTTCCAATTGCTTATGAAGGAATTGTTCAAGCACACCAACATCGGAGAACTAGAATTCGCTCTGTTTTTGTGTTCATAAGAGCAAAAACATGGCTCGACTTGGCTTCGATCAAACTGGGCTGGGGAGACATCTCTGTTCTTCATATTTTCAGGACCTATAAATACACAGTTTTAAAAATTGGGGACAGATTTGATGCCGTTGAGAACCTCCAATGTATCTTACTCTACAAATAATTACCCCAGCTGAAAGTGATTCCAAATGCTAATATATATTTCTCATGTTGTACCAGCTTAGTGGCAAACGGGTCGGCATCATCGGTCTGGGGCGCATTGGTTCATCAATCGCAAAGAGACTCCAAGCATTTGGCTGTGTCATCCATTACTACTCTAGAAGACCCAAGGAGACCGTCTCCTTCAAACACTTCCCTGATGTCACCGGCCTTGCCGTTGAATCCGATGTACTCGTGGTCGCCTGCGCCCTGAACGACCAAACACGGCATGTTGTCAACAAGGATGTCCTAGAGGCACTAGGAAAAGATGGTGTCCTGGTGAACATCGCCCGGGGTGGGAATGTCGACGAGGCAGCAATGGTCAGGGCGCTAAAGGAGGGAGAGATAGCCGGTGCGGGACTCGACGTCTTTGAGACGGAGCCTGCCGTGCCACCGGAGTTCTTCTCCATGGACAATGTTGTGCTCACGCCACATGATGCCGCCTTTACCACTGAGTCAGGCTGTGACCTGTGCGACCTCATGGTCACGAACCTAGAGGCGTTCTTCCAAGGTAAACCATTGCTCACGCCTGTCCTTCCCGATTAAAACAGCAGTCACACGATCCAAATCGATCAGGTATTCAAGTTGCATATACTCCCTCCCTCCGTTACTTAAATTAGGTCGTATATTGTTTTCTTTGACAGAGCCTTTGACCAAGGATTATTCCATCGACGTATGACTTATGTGATACAAAACATAACTATAAACAAGTATTTTTGAATACGAATACAATGATATCAATTTTCTGGACGCTGCTAATGCGCGACCGTGCGCGCGATGGTACGGCCGCGCGTACGCGCGATGGTACGGCCGCGCGTACGAGTCACAGGCAGCAGTATGGTATGAAGACTGTGTGCATGCATGCGAGCAAGTCGATACTTGCAAAATTTTAAACTTTGAAAAGCTGAAACTTTCAAACCGTTTACTCGATTTAAAATTCGTCTTGACGGTTAGCTTTGTCTCGACGAGATCTTCGAAACTAGGTCTCATGTTGTTATGTTTCGACAAAAATAAATCAATCCTAAAAGTTAACATCTAATAATATACGAAGTTACCACTCCGTTAATAATAAGTTGCCATGTGGCAGCTTCATACAAAATAGGGGCGATATCTCACGAATGAAAGTTACCACCCAGTAATATACAAAATACCACTTTGTTAAATAATAAGTTGGCATGTGGCAGCTTCTTGCAAAATAGGGGTGGTATCTCGCGAATGAAAGTTACCCACCAATAATATACAAAAATACCACTCCGTTAATAATAAGTTGCCATGTGACAGCTTCATACAAAATAGGGGTGGTATCTCGCGAATGAAAATTACCACCTAATAATATACAAAAATACCGCTCTGTTAATAATAAGTTGCCATGTGGCAGCTTCTTACAAAATAGGGGTGGTATCTCACGTTTGAAAGTTTACACCCAATAATATACGAATATACTAGTCTGTTAATAACAAGTTACCACGTAGTAATTCATATTAAATAGGGATGGTAACTCGTGAATGAAAATTACCATCCAATAATATACGAAGTTGTCACTCTTTTATTAACAAGTTACCACTTCTTACAACATGACAACTTCTTTCAAAATAGGATGTTAACTTGTGCATTTCTGCTTGGTAACTAAAGAGTTCAATTTTTTTTTATCAAAACACATTAGAATGGGATTTAGATTTAAAGCATTCGTCGATACGAAACCAACGGTGAAAACGGATTATGAATAGGACAAACGGTTTGTGCTACAGAACATTTTAAAGTTCTAAAAATGAAGTAGCACACGTCTCAAACACTTAACCAGCTCACTGCGGTCCATGCCAAAGAAACCAGCGCATGCATACACAAAATTTCATGGGACGGTGCATGCAACCGCGTGTGCGCGCGGATACGAACGGACGTTTTAGGTAATTTTATTTCACAAAAGTTATATATTAATAGACTAATTTTTGATCAAAAACTCGATCAAGGAAACAATATAAACCTTAATTTAAGGTACAGAGGGAGTACAATACTAGCTCTAGCTGGCTTGTACCAAGGCCCAATCAATGGCGAAAATACTGGTGGAGGACTGGTGGTTACATAAAAACACGCATCAATTGGCTCCGCCATGATATATGGGATCGCCACGCGCTGCTGGCTCCAGTCTCACGGCACAACATGCAGTGTCCGATAGTTGTAGTGTCCGATAGTTGTCAGTGGCGTAGCCAGGGGGGTTGCCGGGTGGTCCATGGACCACCATGAGATTTTCCAATCCTTTATATAACATAGTTAAAAAAAATCAAAACATCAAAATAACTAAATTTATATGAATATTTTCACTGTTGGACCACCCTGAAAATTTTAGCTGGCTACGCCACTGATAGTTGTAGACATGGAATGAGCATGCATGCACATCCTATGTTCTTCTTTTCATTAATAATTGTTTGAAGATATTTTTTCTAGCATTTCTTTTTGGGGAGCGCTAGGCGTCGGTCGGGCGATCTTGGGACAAAATCGGTCTCCTTCCGCGCCATACGATTGGAATGCCCACGTTTGTTGGATCTCATGGCCTCGTCCATCTTCTTCGTGTCTCTCTAGTCTCCCGCAACGGAAGAAAAATTCCCCATCCTCGTCTCCCCGCACACCACCCAGTCCATGGACCTCTTCACGGCATCATGCTGGCTTGCAGCACCCTCGGTGGCTGGCCGCACCGCCGGTGCGAGACGGCGCCGCCTTGCAGCCCCGCCACCTGCCGTCGTCATTGCCTTGCCAGATTGCCGGCGTGAGGGGCCGGCTTGCAGCAACGGTGCATGCATGTCACAGCTCCAAGCATCCTCCTTCGCAGCACCGCCGCTCACCCGTCGCAGCATCGCCTCGCGGCACCGTCGAACCCCCCTCGCAACACCACTGACCTGGCCTCACAGCAACGCCACATCTCGTTTGAAGCACCGACGACCTCCGTGCCATTATTTCGGTGCTTACGACTTTACCTCTATATATGGAATTAGCATCATGTTTGCACCTGTCATTAGCACTAGCTGTCCTTATGCAATTCCTTATAAATGTTGAGCCCTTTTACGGTGATTGGCAAGTACTTTTCAGTACTTCTCAGTACTCCCGTGAAAATTAATTCGGTCCGTTGATTATCGGGTCACCTAGGCATTCCAGTTAGGGATGTCAATCGAAAACCTTGCCCAAAAATCGGCAAAGCAGCAGTGCAGCGGAGTCGTGACAGTGGCAGAAGTTGGCTCCGGCGAGGTGGCATGCAGGCAACGCTGCTGCATACGTGGCTGCTGCGAGGAGAGGGAGCTGCATACGTGCCATGAGTCCCATGACTGCTGCGGAGATCCTCAAACAGCTGCACGCGCAGACGGCTGCATGCGTGGGGATGCGCTGGATGCGTGCTGTTGTGCGGAAGTCCGCCGTGATTATCTAAACCAATCTATAACCGTGTGCGTTCGTTCGTGGCATCGCAGGGCTGTCTGACCCGGCCGATCCATTGCCCGGATCTGCAGGCGTAAGTTTAGCGAGCCCCAAAAATAAATCGATAATTCTGATTCTTTCCAGTACTTTTTAGTACTTTTCTTTCAGTACTTTCCATTACTTTCTATTTCTCCACAGTTGGATCAACTAGATTGGACGGTTCATAAAATCGCCAACCATTGTAAAACTTGTAATAAATGTTAGTGCAATCAACCTGAATTCTGGTTCTATTTAATTGCAATTTCTTGAAGGCTGGCACAGAGTTTGTGGGTTAGAACTATGCAGGTAGTCTTGTCCTCCCTCTCTTTTATTTATGCTTATTAATTTTTTCCATTAATAGTGAAACTCATCATTATTATTTTCTTCTAAGGGCCTTGTGATGTTTGTGGCCAAGTGGGCCATGCAAGATGAAAGCAAAGGAGAAGAGTTTCTTCTCCATTGATCTAATCGAGTTCTTTTAGGAATATGTAGTGTGTATGTTACTTCTGGATTTTTACATTTCGCTTCCAATATTTCTTTGCTTCTGGACACTTTCGTGAGGGAACGCAGAGGTTTCGTCGAATAAGCAGTGAACAGGTATTTATTTCTCGTTTTGCCTTGCTGCGATCTATTTCTTTGTTGTCACTAAAATTGCATGCAGTTTACTACTTGCAATCGAGCATCGCATGAAATGCAATTGAGGTAACACTGGAATTGCAGCCCGGTTTTAAATTTTGTTGATTGTTACTTTTTTTACATCACAGGAATCCCAGTTGCGTAACACTGGCATTGCACATAGCCTAACATGTGCAATAGCATGTCTTACACATGCAATTGAAATTGTTTCTCATTGCGCACCAGTAATTATGTTCATTACTGTTTGATTCTTAGTTTTCAAATTGTCACTCAGTTAGTGTATTGTGTTTCACTTTGTTGTAGCTGAATGCGTGTAGGTGCCTGTTTATTTAGTTCTTTATGTGTCTGGTTTCTTTTTTAATGTGCAGATGACTGGTTTTTGGGCAGAAATCAGGCGCCTGAATTTTTGTGTGAAATCAGGCGACTGATTTCTGGGCAGAAATCAGGCGCCTGCTGTATAGACAGACCCAATTAACATAACAGCATAATAAGAATTCCCAAACTTAAGCATCTTCACACAATACATAGTCTCGTACACAATCTTTACAACAATATCTTAGGACAGGAAGCACAATCGACAAGTCCTAACTTTCACATAATAGTAAGCATATGTGATATGAATCAAACCCCATCATTCAACATTCAACATCTCTCCAACCATGCACAACAGTGCTTCACTAGCACGCTGTCTCTTTGGTGTTGTAATTAACAAATGGAGACATGTGATTGTCTTGTGGTGTTGGATCTATCTCTGTGTCATTAATTGTCCTAGTACATGCCTTCACCGGTGCCTTTATCTTTTGAGTATATGATACATATCTCATTCCGGTTGTGGACAACTTTATTCCTGTATATAGCTACGTTTTCTTTTCTTTTTGAAAGGATCCCTGCAATATATTAATATCAAGGTGGAACTGAAGTAGCTCCACAGGATGTTACAACCCAAGATAAGGCCTGAGGACAAGCCAGATAAATGAAAATTACATCAACACCTTCAGTGAACACGTGCACAACATACAGACTAGTAAGACTCCACGCGGCCGTCCGCCTTGCTTGGGTTGCCACGCACGAGCACACGCGTCCGATGGACTGATCTGCCGCCGACAAATATTCAATTCGCCATGGGCGAACGTCGTTGAGGTCGGCCGCCACCAGCAGACAGAGAAGCCAATCGGACCAAAAACCTCCCGATGATATGAAACCGGAGGTTGAAGATGCCGTCAAGACTGAAAATGTTGGAGAAGAACCTGCCTTGACAGCAATTGGAGGAGCCGTCGACGCCAAAACATCCTTTTTAGCGCAAGCATCAGACGGCCAGTACTGAAAATTGCCCTGGAACGGGCTGCAACCACTAACCGGGGTCCTGTGAAGAGCCACCGCACCCGTGGCATGTTCGCCATGCCCAAGAACCGCGTCGCGGGCCTCCGAAGTGGAGGTTGATAAGGGCAGTGTCGACCAATCAAACGGATCCAGTAACATTGACTAGCCTTGCTCCAATGCAAACAATGAGGAGGAAAAACTTCATCGGAGCAAAACAGAGAAGAGACCAAAGGTTTTAAAGGGGAAATATGTCTCAACTCAAAACCAGTCCACAAGGAACCCATAGTGGTTGAGATTGAAGATTCAGAGCAAACTAGCCGGAAGCGGATTTTTTGAAGATTAAATCAGGCAGGTCAACAACGGAAGGATTGCAGGGCAAATTATTGGATTCGCTGGGAAGAGAGAGGCAATTATTTATAGATGATGCAGGGGTAGAGATCAAACCGTCGGCATCCTGTCCGGGAGACCCGGCACCAATTCCGTCAGCAAGAACTACCACACTTCCATGCCGCCGGAGCCTCCCCGCCAGCGACAAGAATCCTCCCGAAAACGCCTCTAAGGCAACTGCAACTACGATAATGTACAAGGAGATGAAGGTGGCTGGCCTGGCCTCCCCTCCCCTTCCTCTCCGGGCAGCAAAGCCGCTGGAGAGTTCTCTTTGGGGAGAGGAGGCGGCGAGAGGGCTCGGAGTTGTAGCAATAGGAAGAGAGGAGAGAGAAAGAAAAGAAGAAATGAACCCCAGCTACTTTTTCTTTAGTCTTGATTCAAATTTTCACTTTTGTGACATCTCCACGCTTCTTATTACAACTATTACGGCGTTATTGTACACATGTGGTTTCCATCCATTTTGAACATGAACACCATTTTTGTGATGCTCAACAAGCACGTCCAACGATGCTTGGTCCATCTCAAGAGACCATTGCACATAGTTCCTAGCACTGAGCTCCAGACAAAAAAAACGCAAACGACACGCCTTCCTCGTGGTACGCATGTGCGCGTGCATCAGATGGGATCTCAGCCCTTCAAGTTGTCAACGTTCAGATGCTGTCTCGTTGGAAGAAGATACTCACGACCCAAATCATCCTTGGTCTTGATCAGTTCCAAATGGGTTGTTGTAGGAGAGTCTCAGTGTTAATCACTACTAGTAGCACAGATAATTCCGTCCGCTCCCAATTAAATCGGTTGTTAGAGAGTACTAGAATCAATTAGCACAAATCAGCAGCTGCTGATTCCTGTCTCATTCCATGATTCCATCGCCTCCCAATTCACCAAGTCCCAACCGGCCGGGCGATCCCAGATTCCCAGCGCAAAACAATGCCGGCGCCCACCGGCGAGAGGCCGCTGGTGCTCCTGGCGCAGCCGCTCTTCCCTGAGTTAGCCGCCGCGCTCGCCGGCCGCTTCCGGTTCGCTCTTGCCGCGGACGCCGACCCGGCGGCCGCGGCCGAGGCGAGGGTGCTGCTCGTGCCGAGGCTCGCGCCGGTCACGGCCCAGCTCCTGGGCGGGCTCCCGGCGCTGGAGCTGGTCGCGGCCACGACGGTGGGCGTCGACCACGTGGACCTCGAGGCGTGCCGGCGCCGCGGGCTCTGCGTCACCAACGCCGGCGCCGCGTTCTCCGTCGACTCCGCCGACTACGCCGTCGGGCTCGTGGTCGCGGCGCTCCGCAGGGTCGCCGCCGCCGACGCGTTCGTCCGGAGCGGCAGGTGGGCTGTCAACGGCGACTACCCTCTAACCACCAAGGTGAGCGGCAAGAGAGTGGGGATCGTGGGGCTGGGCAACATCGGCGCCCTCGTGGCGCGGCGGCTCGCGGCCTTCGGGTGCGCCGTCTCCTACCACTCCAGATCCCCCAAACCGGCGGCGCCCTACAAGTTCTTCCCGGCGGTGCGCGACCTCGCATCCGACAGCGACGTGCTGGTGCTGTCCTGCGCGCTGACGGAGGAGACGAGGCACATGGTCAACCGGGAGGTGATGGAGGCGCTGGGCAAGGACGGCGTGCTGGTCAACGTCGGCCGGGGCGGGCTCGTCGACGAGCCGGAGCTCGTCAGGTGCCTCCGCGAGGGCGTCATCGGCGGCGCCGGCCTCGACGTGTACGAGGACGAGCCGGCCGTGCCGCGGGAGCTGTTGGGCATGGACAACGTCGTGCTGTCGGGGCACAAGGCCGTGTCCACGACGGAGTCTATCCGCGGTGTCGTTGAGATCGTTGCAGCCAACCTCGACGCCTTCTTCTCTGGGAGGCCGTTGGTCAGCCCTGTACAACTCTGAAATCATTTGGTTTTGATGGAATGAATCCGCCCTCCAATGCTGTGTGCTTGTGATTTCGTTTTGAGGAGGAGCAGCAATTGCTTCAGCCTTCTCCTACGTCACGCCGTGCCTGTCCTCCCCGTACTGCCTCACCGTCTTGGTACGTACGTGCGCGCAACCTGTGATAATTTTTCATGTCGATGGTGCAGCAGAGCGCCGTGCGGTGCCACAGCGAAGACGTCGCGTCGAGAAGATTAGCCGGTGTCCACGAGTGGTCGACGTGATCGCTGCCGGGTTGCGAGCCAACTTCCCAGTGGAGGCACCTGGGTGTTGGACCAAGACGGACAAAACGGACGAGGGCTTAAACAAGCTAGCGTTTTTCGAATGTTGAAATTTCAGAAACTTTGTACGGAGTAATTTCTAAAGGTTGAATTCTTTTAGAAGTTGGAATTTCTGAAAGAAGGATTGTTCTGAAAGCTGAAATCCTAAAAGTAATTTTTCCAGTTACTCAAAAAAGTGAAAGTTATAGTTTCTGAACACACAATTGGTGCTCAAGTTTCTGAAATCAAGCATAAAATGGGAGAAGGGAACCTGTTGGGAAATAGGAATCTACGAAAGCGACTGCTTGGCCGCTATCCAAAGAGATAAGTACTCTCTCTGATTCTAAATTCTTGAATCAAATTTGTCCAAATATGGATGTACCTATTCTTAAAATGCGTCTAGATACATGTAATATTTTGACAACAATTTAGGATCGGAGGGAGTATATTACAAAACTGGACCATTCAAAATGTGGTTTAAACATATTTGGCAGGTTTTGCCAAAAATCTTGTTCTCAGCCCAGTGTTAAAATTCCAGCTTCATTGAAAAACGACCGGCGGAAAATGACATTTTTCTTAGGCTCAAATTTTGAATTCAAAAAGAGTAAATTACAAATGTTCTTGTCACTTGTGAGCCTACTTTTAAAATTTCAGCGCATTTCGCCAATATGACCTGCCAATCAACTCGGTTAAAACCCATCACGTTTGCGAAAACCATCTTCTGACTAGGTTGCCAGAGGGAAATTTAATCGGTATGAACAGTTGGCTGTGATTAGTTCAGAGTTGCAACATGGACTTATCTCAATGCTATACCACATTGAAGCCCACGATGAGGTTCATTTTTTTGAGGGTAAAGACTGTAGGCAAAAATGCCTACAGTCATATATATTAAAAAAGAGTAACTGTACAGATGAAAAATGAAAGAACAAACATGAAAGAGCTATCTGAATCTAGCCAGCCAAGCGGCCATGTTGGAGTATTGTTTTCTTTTAGCTCTATGAAAGACCAAATTCATCTCTTCTTTGAAAAGCTGCCTGCATCTGTAGAGGTTGGGGGTTCGCTGGTTGAAGATGAAGTCATTTCGAACTTTCCAAATGCTCCAAGCACCCATGATGATAATCTCCATGAAGAAAGGAACCTTGAGTTTGCGTTTGAGTGATTCCACGTTTAAATGAACATTTGCAACTGGAGTGAAGCTGCCACATAAGTAGGCCCAGCAAGTTTTTGCAAATGCACAGTGAAAGAACAGGTGATCTCTTGTTTCTAAATGTAGAACACCACATAAGACACAATCATATGATGGGAGCTGAAATGACCTCTTTTGAAGCATTGCTCAAGTATTGAGGCGATTAATGAGGAGCATCCAGAAGAAGAATTTGTGCTTCAGTTGGCAACAGGATTCCCAGAGCCATCCAAAATCAGATGGTAATTCCAGGTGATTAATTTGAGCCTTATAAGCCTCTGCTGGGATGAATGAGCCCTTGTTCCAAATGTAAGTCCACATGTCGTGACCATCAGCTTGGGCAACATTATCCAGCATAACAAGGAACTGGATGAATTGGTCAAAGGCAGTAAGTGACAAGGGGAGATGAAAGAGAGTCTCCTTTTGTTCATTCTGCATGAAGTCTTGGACACTGGCATGCTCGTTTCTGGCAAAGGAGTGGAGGTGCGGCCATCTGTTTTCTAGGGTGTTCCCTTGCCAGTGATCAAGTCCAAAAAAATGTGGAGGCCCCATTGCTAATCTTTGCCACAGCAAGTCGCTTGAAAGTGTCAATCAGTTTGAGAATGTCTAACCACCAGAAAGATTCAGTGGTTGGTTTTTGGGGAGGGAGACCATTGTGGTAGTGTTTTTTCCGGACAAATTGGACCCATGGGATGTCCAGCCTGTTATAGTGTGCAGATTCTTCATGAGGAGTGTCTGATTTTGTATGTTGATGTTAATGACACCCAGGCCACCTTCTTTTTTAGGTCTGCAGACGATCTCCCAAGCAGCAAGAGGTGGATTCTAACGGGTGAGGTCTTGTCCTCTCCATAAGCAATGTCTTCTGAGTTTGTTAATCTGTTCAATGACACCTTTAAGAAGAAGGAAGGTGCTCATGTAAAAAGATGGCAGGGCCGACAAAACAGAGTTAACCAGCCGATGAGGTTCATCTCTGGACATTAGACTTCCGTATCCATATTTTGGTGAGTTTTATCGATACAGGACGTACATACACTATATTTCGACGGCTCTTAATTATTTAACTCAACTTTATAAGGAGATGGGTATCCAAGAAAATAAAGTTGTTACAATCAAATCAAGGAGGGACGATTAGATCAGCAACCACGACCATCAAAGTGATAGCAGTTGAGCTCATCGATGGCCTTCTCGGCATCCTCCCGGCGTTGGAAGACAACGCAGGCAAAGCCCCTACACACCTCCGGGGCGTTCATGGCAACGTGCCACATCCTCAGCGGCCCGAACCGGCGAAGAGCGCGGCGAGGCGAGCCCGGTCCGGGCAGCGCTCCGGCATGTTGGTGACGCGCACGAAGCGGCGCAGGTAGACGCGGTGGCCGGACGGCGCTTCCGTGTCCTCCTTCCAGGCGGCGAACCTTGCCCTGCAGGACACGTACCCGGCCGGCGAAACCAGGTAGTCGTAGGGGCAGGCGAGCTCGCCGTGCTTCTCCTCCGCGTCCTCTTCCCCGCAGATGCAGCACGGCTCGGCGCTCGGGTCCTTCCAGAAGTTGATCATCGTTCGTCGTGTCACCTGCAGCAGCGTCCTGTTCCATTGATTCGGTGCCTTGCCTTTTACTTGCATCGGGCGCGTCCGATCCGAGTCCCGATCGAATTGGAATTGGACGTGTCCAGATCCAGAGCTTCCAGTTATATCTGAGCAATTATAAATTCACCGCAGGGTCGGCCGGCAGGATCGCCAAGGGGAGGGCAAGTCGAGGAGGAGATGGCCGGCCGCAGCCAACGGAGGATGATCAGCCACAAGAAGAAGAGAAAAACCAGAGCGGCAACGATGAAGAAGATTGTCAAGGAGGAGTCTACGCCTGTACGCCAGCTCCGCAAGGTTCGTACGTTTTTGGACAAACAAACCTGAGCTCTTGTTTAATTTGCTACCTACTTTCTCCCTTTAAATTCTTGTACTCTCCATGTCTAACAAAAAATGTCTTAAGTTTGTCAAAATTTGGATGTATCCAGACATGAGTTAGTGTATAGACGCATTCAAATTTAGTCAAAGTTGAAATATCATTTTGTTGGACAGAGAAAATAGTTGTTTTAGTATAAATTTAAACTAAAACAATGAGAAAATTTTAGGAAAAGGAGAATAGATAATTATTGTACCTCCGAAGTGACTTGTCAACAAATACGAGTACCCACACATCTGAAAAGCCATCCGACTCAAATCCTCTGCCGCGGGCATGGGACGCATAAGCCGGCAGCAGGACACGGTGGGCGAGGCTTGTTAAGTTCCTATACAACATTTACTACAGTACTTTCTTAAGAAATAAAGAGGGATGCTAGCACAACCCCTAATCACCCCATCCTCTAATAAAATTCCACTTGACACCCTCTAGCAGATCCTCTAAATAATGTTCTTTTTAACGAAAACACCGGCACCGATTCAATTTAAGAGTCTGAATGTAAAGGAACGCGAATGCGCCTTAGCCATAAAAGGTAAAGAAACACCCTCAAGCATGTATGTTTAGATCAGCATGGGGTGATTTTTACAATGTATACCGTATTCCAATGAAAAATTAGCACCATGAAATTTTAGGCCAATGTTTGCCGCATTGCCATTGTTTCCATCCATGGCCTCGACACAACACCCCGTCCTCCCCCTCCCGGATCGTGCCACGGCCCCTTCGCCCCGCCCTTTGCTGCCTTTGTGAGAGTGTTCCTCCCAACACCCCCAACACGGTGGGGCTTGCGCCACTGGCGGAACAAGATGACTCATGGAGTCAGGGCAAATCCATGCAACCGCTCCGAGAGATAATTGCCCAAAAATGTTAGCCTCCAATCACTTAATTAGCCAACACTACATCCGTTCCTATAAATATAACATGTTCTACTTTTGTGCGAGATCAAACTTCTTCAAATTTGATCTAATCTCTATACAGAATAACAATATTTTTTCCGAAACCAAAGAAATATACTAATATTAGTCCTGTTCGTTTGGCTCTGATTTGACTATGCTTATTATTCTTGTTGTTTATTCCATTTCTATGAACCAAACAACCAAGGAAAATCGTTCTGTTTTTGCATATACATAAGTATCACATTTGTGTCTTTATTTCATGTTTTTCTCAGACAAGGAGCGCCGCAGTGACAAGAGTACGTGTGACGTGTGTGGAATAGGCAGAATTCACGAACAGGATGAGTTCTGCCCCTACAACTACATGCACGGGGTTTTCGGCCTCAGGACCTGCAGAGAGCGGTGCCAACCGGGGATGCATCCGCAGTTGCTAGCCTTCGCCCATGGGAGCCACCACCATCTACGGCGTGTTGTACGCGTGACCAATGTTCCGATGAGCGTCATCCGCGGCAAAAGCGAGCTGCGTGGGCTCTTCAGGCAGTTCGGGCCACTTGCTAGGCGCAACCTCACGACCTTGAGCCTCGATGACTCCGTCGGCTTCGGGTGGGTGGCGTTCGAGAGCAGTGAGGATGCGGAGGAGGCCATCGACAAGCTCAACGGCCACCTCGTCGGCGATCGCAAGCTCCGAGTTACTGGCTCTATCCTCACACCTGAATGCTTCTATTTTCATTAGATGATCAGGGAGTCGCGCCCCCCGTTTCCAATTTCATTGAAACCCATAGAAAAACAACAGAACATGGTCTTTGTAACAGACAACATAGAAGGTAATGTTCTAAAGCCATATCCAAAAGATCACCACGCAAGGGGAAAGATCAAGCCCCGCAAGGCGCCGAGCAAGCAGCACAGGAAGACCGAAGCCTGGACTTCTTCATGGCCATGGGCGATGCCGGGGAGTGCAGCTCCAAAGGTCCGGTTTTTTCAACTAGGCTAGAAACCCGAATAAACCCGAAACACCTGGTCAATATGTAAAATCACAGTGCCCAACGGAATCAACTCGAGAAGAGCATCTTCAGCAGAGCTCCTAAACAGGGTCTTGTTTTTAAGGACCGGAGGTAAAAAAAACTCTTTTGAACAGGATCACTGTTAGAGTCTCTATTCTGAAGAGACCCCTTGATTAGCCCTCAAGCCCCCGTTCCTAGGGAACCCCAACCCCCAAGGAGAGCCCCTGCTTTCTTTCTTCCAACGCCATGTCATCTTTCTTCCTCCTTCCTGCGCGTGCCTTCGTCGCCGCCCCCGCGCCTCACCGGCGGCTGCCTCTGCCTCACCGTAGCCGCGCCTTGCTGCCGGCCCACCCCCGCGCCCCGTGCGGCACTTCGTTGCCCGCAGCCATGGCCACCGACGCCCTTGGCCCCGCCCGCCGACGCATCTTCGCCGCCCCTGAGCCCCGCACAGCACCGCGCCGCCAATCCCGTCGCCCATGACGAACGCCGATGTCTGCCCTGCACCGAACCGCCTCCATCGTCCCCACACGTCTTCTTCCACCCGTCAGCCCCCTCCTCCTCATGTTCCTCCCCCTTGGGCCGCTGCTGCCCCGGGCACTTCCGATGTCCGTCGTCCGCGCATCGGGCACCTGGACCTGCTGATGCTGCACCCCGTATCGGCTTGGGCCGCCGCCCCGGTCTCCCCGTCGTCGGCCGCCGCGCCCGCGCACCGCGCCGCCAGCTTCCCCGTACCGAGTCTCCACAATCCCACCTTCGGCAGACATCCGCACCTCGGGCCGCTGCTGCCCAGCGCACGGCACTGCCAACCGCCGGCGGCGACCGCCCAGCGTCAAGGCTCACCGACGTCGCCGATCTGGCCGACGCCAAATTGCTCTGTCCATCTCATGGAGAAGAAAGGGGCTCGTGGAGAAGAAGGAAGAAAAAAAAGGAAAAGAAAAAGAAAAGTCCAGTCACTGAAAAGTGGGTCTCATATGTCATGCTGAAGCTGCTCAACTCCCTCCGGCCCGGGCCGAAAACTTTTATCGGGACGATTTTGTGGAACCTGGTCGGTCATTTTTTCCTCGCTCAAACAATATATACTAAAATCTGTGACAAATAATATGAGTCAGAGGGAGTACAGAATTCACGGACGCCAGCCAGCAAAACTTCATTATATGGGAGTGTTTACACAACGCCGGGGAGATTCTACAAAAGCAACTCTTCCCCAAAACGGCGGCCACAAGAGGTATATATAACAGAAAGATTAGGTCAAAACAAATCCGTATGACCTGGAGCTCACGTTGTCTCGGGGACCTCGCGCTTCAACTGGAGATTGCCCTCAACATCATTGCCAATCTGGATCGTGCTATGGATCATCGCCCTCTTACGGCCGATGACCTGCGTAAGGATCTCAAGGCCCGCGTACTTGGGCTGGCGGCCATTGATCGGGTCAAGTGGAGACAGCGTTTCCGAATCTGCTGGCTGCGAATGGGTGACGCTAACACCAAGTTTTCCATCTGAAAGCTAGTGCTCCCCGGCGTAGGAATTTCATCCGATTTCTCAACACTGATTCAGGAATCTGCACCTTGCACGCTGACAAGGCCACGGCAATTCGCGAACACTTCGTCAATGCACTAGGCACGCCCTCTGCTTTTCCTCACTCGATCAACTGGGAGCTCCTCGGCCTCTCTCGCCTTGATCTTGCTGCGCTCGACGCCCCTTCACCTTGGAGGAGATTCATTCTGCCATTCAAGCTCTGCCTTCCGACAAAGGTCCGGACCCAATGGATTTCCAGGTCTTTTTTTCAAATCATGTTGGGACACTATTAAAGATTCCATCTTCCTTGCTGTCCAGTCCTTTGCCAATTCTGCCGGTGCTAATTTCGGTTGCCTGAACTCTGCCTGTATCACTCTTCTGCCTAAGAAGGCTGTCCCAACATGCATGGGGGACTTTCGGCCCATCAGCCTCATTCACAGCATTGCTAAGATTATTGCTAAAGCCATGGCCATCCGGCTTGCTGAGAGGATGAACGATCTCATTTCGACCTGCCAAAGCGCCTTCATTAAGTCCAGGTGTTTGCAAGACAACTTCCTTTTTGTCCAAAATCTGACTAGACGCTTCCACAAGAAAAAAAAAACCATGCTCTTCATCAAGCTTGACTTCGCCAAGGCGTTTGACTCTGTTTCGTGGCCGTACCTCCTCGACGCCCTCCTTGCTCGGGGCTTCGGTCCCAACTTCATTGGCTGGGTCTCCACTCTCTTCCGGTCGGCTAGCTCCAACATTGTCTGTAATGGAATTGAGGGCATCCCCTTCCAGCACATGCGCGGCCTGAGACAAGGGGACTCGCTCTCCCCCTTCCTCTTCAACCTGGCCATTGAGTCTCTCGCCCGGCTACTCGATCTAGCCACCGATCATGGTCTGCTAGGCGAGCTGTCTCATGATGTTGGTCGCCTGCGCGCTTCGTTGTACGCTGACGATGTGGCGGTTTTCGTTCGGCCGTGTGCCGAGGACATCCACTGCCTGTTGGCCATTCTGGACATGTTTGGCGCGGTCTCGGGCCTCCGGATTAACCTCGCGAAGAGCAACATTATCCCTATACGTTGCAATGGTACTGATGTTGCCGCTCTCTCTACCTTGTTTGGGGCTCCGCTTGGTTCCTTTCCTACCTGCTACCTTGGACTCCCCCTCTCTCTTATGAAGCCTCGGAAAATTCTGTTCCAACCACTTATTGATTTAGATTGAGGGTCGGTTGGCGGGATACAAATCCAAGATGCTCAACAAGGGTGGACGTCTTATCGTTCTCAGATCGGTGCTTTCCACTCTGTCTACCTTTCACCTCACGATCTTTGAATTCCCTGCCAAGCTTCGCGAAAGAATTGAGAAGCTCCTTCGCGCTTGGCTTTGGCATGGTGAATCTTGCTGCACCGGTCAGCTGCCTTGTTCGATGGTCCACTATGTGCTCCCCTAAATCCTTTGGCGGTCTCGGTGTTCTCGATTTGGATAAATTCGGCAGGGCCCTGCGCCTGCGTTGGGAATGGCTTCGTTGGACGCAACTTGACAAGCCTTGGGCCTGTGTTGCCGCTTCGCTTAATGACATTGATCGCTGTGTTTTTGCTGCTGCCACTACTATCACGGTGCTGGACGGCCGCTTCACCAATTTTGGGCAGGATGCCTGGCTCTTTGGCCAGCGGCCCATGGACATAGTGCCCGATCTATTTCAGATCGCTAGGCGCAAGAACCGCTCGGTCCGTTCTGCTAGATGGCAATTTCGTTGGGTGACGGACGTTGCGCATGGCATCGGCCCACTCAACATCGCCCAATTCACTCACCTCTTCTCTTTGCTGGATGAAGCTCCCGCTCTTGCGCCCAGCGCCGATTCCATCCGTTGGAACCTCACTGCCAATGGCTGCTACTCCGCGAAAAGTGCCTACTTGCTTCAGTTCCAAGGGCTTACTCGGGTTCCCTTCGATCGCCTGTTTTGGCGCATTTGGGCTCCCGAGAAATGCAGACTCTTTGGCTGGCTCATCGCCCTCCAGAGAATCCCCACGGCTGACTTGCTTGAACGACGGGGCATCCCGAATGACAAATGGTGCCCTTTCTGCCACAACGTTGTGGAAACTGCCGTTCACATCCTTCTGGACTGCTCTTACGCCTGGGCTGTTTGGTCGCTTACTGCTCACCGCTTCAACTCCCCGGCGATCCACCCTTCTGGCTGGACTGACGTCTCCTCCGTCAGGTCCTGGTGGTCTGAGCGCTCCTCAGTCTCGAGCGCGTTGGGGAAGCCTCGGGTTAAGGCCACGACGTCGCTTATTCTGCTCATCTTATGGGAGACGTGGAAGGAGCGGAACCGGCGCATTTTTCAGCACAAGCTCCTTCGTCAGTCTGCGGTCGCCGCCTTCATCAAGGAAGAAGCTGCCCTCTGGATCAAGGTAGGTGCCGGGCTTGGCGAGCTACTCTCCGGCTCTGATGATGTTCCTTAAATTGTTTGACTGTATTGCCTCCCCCTCCCCTTTGCTCGTGCCCGTTTTCTGTATTTAAATTGTGTATTTTTTCCTGGGGTTGATTCTCTCAACTCCTCTATTGACAATAAATAGCTTGCTGTGACTGTTTTGTCAAAAAATAAAAATAAAAAACTCCAAAAACAGGCACCTGTTTTGACAACATAAAGCAGGCGCCTGGCCAGGGGATAGACATACCCACGTGGTTTTTGCCGGGTACTAGTGTTTTGTCCATCCGAGCCCCGTGGAGCAGGGTGTCTTTGTCCAACGGCCAGCCTCCATTGGAAAGTTGGCTCGCAACCCGGCCGCAATCAAGTCGACAGCTGACGCGGCCGTACCGTCGCGCAACGCGAGAGATATCCTCTGGATGGACGGCGGCGGCATGGCTCCCAGCAAAACCTCGACGAGTCTGCATTCCTCGCCGTCCGTTCCCCTGAGCCCGTGGACATTCCAGCAGGCTAATATTCTTCTGGACGCCACCCCATCGATACTCTCCTCGCGGTGGCACCGGCACGGCGCTCTGCTGCACGATCCACATGGAAAAAATACATCACAGAGCGCGCTCCATGGCCTCGCGGTACCACGGGCTGCCGATGTAGCCGTGCCCGTCGTCGAACTCGAGCGAGATGGAGGGGATGGCGGACGTCGGGTACCGCGAGAGGGCATCCGTGCAGAGGTCCCGGAAAGAGACTGCCACGCCGCGACAGTCCTGGACGGAGAGATTGAGGGCGAATCCAACTCGATCCACTCGCCGGGAATCCAAGTTTCAGCTCCCGTCTGCCTTGCGCTTCTTCATGCATGCCAAGGCCCGTCCCGCCGCTAGTGCGTCTGCTTTGTTACACTTAATTAATCTTCACTCTGAGTTATATACTGGATGGATTACGTACGTGTTAGCATATATAGCTGAGTATGAGTCGACATTTCTAGCTACCTAAACCCACCCGGCGGGCATATCAATTAATCTCCAATTTATTTTATTCTTACTTGGGCTGATACAAAACATGTTCTTTAGTTGTCGACTCGGACACTGGAGTATTTGGATGTGGGCTTGCCTAACTAGGATCACTTGGTTGGGGAAATAGATGTAAAATCCCAATATCTGGGTTCAGGTCATTTAGATTCCCATTTACACTGTAGGGGTTCTCCCGTGCAGGTTTCTTTTTTTAAAAAAAAATGGGCTGTCAGGTTTTTTTGCCATTTTTTGGCAACTTTGAAGTTTCGATGTTTTGGTTTTTAATTCTTTAGCTTTTAATTTTTATTATCTAATTCGAAGAATTTAAAATTTTCAACTTTAGTTTTAAGATTTTAAATTTGCAGGGTTTTGTTGAAAAATGCACCTCCTCCATCTACCCTGGCGAGCGATGGCGGCTGCGGTGGTGAGGCTCAACGGTGATTACGGTGAGGGACGATGAGGGGGGAGGGAGGGGGGGAGCGATGCTGCAGCGGTGCGCAGAGAGGAGCTCAGCGGCGGGTCCTGGGGTTGGATCCAGGCCATGGTGATCCCCGGTGGCGCGAGGGGTGGGGAGCTGTGGGCGCGGCCGGGGGAGATGGTCGCGCGAGCAGGAGGGAGAGGGGGAACGACGGCGGCTCGAGAGGAGGAGAAGGTGGGGGGTCCGAGCGAGGAGAGCAGGAGGAAGAGGGAGAAGTCGTCGACCGCGCGTGGCGGAATCGGCGAAGGAAGGTGGAAGATGTTTCTCATTTGGATGGTTCTTAATTATTTATCCAACTATATAAGGAGATTGGCGTAAGAGAAATTAAGTTGTTACAATCACGGACGGACGATCAGATCAACCCACCATAATTTGACCGGCCGGTTCTTTTTTGACCTGGAATTTTGTCCGGCTCTCCCGTTCATGAATAAATATGCATGCAGTCATGCGCTGGGATAAAACCAGTCAACTCTCAAGCTACGGCCGTCAAAGTGATAGCAGTTGAGCTCATCGATGGCCTTCTCGGCATCCTCCCGGCGTTGGAAGACGACATAGGCGAAGCCCCTGCACACCTCCGGGGCGACCATGGCAACGCCCGTTCTGTACATGTTAGAACTTAAAGTCTCCTACAGATGAATCCCAGTTCAGTGTTCATTACCATGCTCCATGCACAAGAATGGCAGTTGATTCCGAGTAAGATCTTACATAAATATATTTACTTTCTTGACTTATCGGTCCTTTACTGGTTAGAACTTAAAGTTTTAGATCATTTCCATAACTTGAGACATGTGGTAGAGGCAAACAACATTTCTGAAAAAAAAATACATTTTCAATCATATATTTAAGAGTGACAAAATTAACGTTTCTATAATTAATTTTTCAGTCACCAATATTACATCTGAAGAAACTGATACAAAATTATTACTCGAGCCACAAGGGTGATAGCATTAGACTAGGCACAACAGCAATGTCCGTTCTCGCAATGGGCACCAGATGAAGGGCTGCCACTGGCGCTGCAGAAAGTTCCGCAACGTTCTTCACAATTTGGCAAAGGGGAGCACGCTGCAGCTTTCGCTCCATCAACAACTGCAAGGTCAATAGAAAAAATCTATTATAAATCCCACATGAATTAGTCAATTAACTAGCAAACACAAATCATATAAGAAGATTGATGTTGTAGTAGGACAATGAGGCTATATCACAAGCTAGATATTTATAATGGAGCAATTAGTTTTCGTTCTGATCTACGCTATGGATGATTGTACTCTGCTAGTCCATATGTACCTTGTACTGAAGTAGTTTATGCTAAAGTATATAACATGTTGGAAATTTTAGTAACTAACCTGCTTCTGCATCTGCACAGGACTGCTGGACAGTGGCCATGACCACCATGAGGGCTACCAGGCACACAATGGTTGCATTTCTCTTGCTAAGCGCCATGACAAGATATATAAGCTCGCAAGTGATCATTTGTCTACTTCTGTTGTTTGATTTCTATGACAATGGGTTGACGCTAGCTCCTTTTGCCGGTGTTTATATAGAGGGGAGATCGAGGCACATACGTGTGTATATATTAATGGCCTCATGGGGATGGTTATCTCCGTGATGATTTGGCAGCAATTATTAATTATATTAATTGAATAATGGATATCCTTAAATAAGACACTACTATAGAAATCTACATTAGTAACGGACGAAAAGGTACATCAGTAACGGGCCGAGGGCCCGTCACTAACTTCTTGTCACTAATGTGGGTATCAGTGGCGGGCAACAACACCACGACCGACACTAAAAACATTTTCACGATTTAAAAAAAAGCACCCACTTTCATAGGCACCCCCCGTTCCAATCGCCAGCCGGAACGAGAATTCATAGAATGAAAAAAGCATCCGTTCCCGTCGTCAGAATGAGAATTCATACGGTCAAAAAAATCACAGAAGCAGATCTAAACTAATGAAAATGAACCTAAAACTAAAACAGATCCGACGACGACGAGCTCCTCCTCTCCTCTCCAACGACGAGCAGCTCCTCCTCTCCTCTCCTCTCCTCTCCGATGAGCTCCTCCTCTCAGAGTAAACCAAATAGAAAGCGAGTTAGAGGGAGAAATCCGAGAGACGGAGAGAGAAATCAGAGAGAGGGAGAGACTAACCGAGAGAGGAGAGGGGGAACCAGTGGCTCGCCTGGTCAGGGGAACCGGATCCGGCGGAGATGGCCACCACGACACCTGCGAGGGAGAGAGTAAGAGAGGGAAATTTAGAGAGAAGGAGAGAGGAAGAGAGAACTTACCGCGAGAGGTGGTGTGGCGGCCGGTGGTGCTCTCCTCGGATCCATGGCGCAGGGAGGCGGATCCGATGGTGCCTCCTCGGATCCATGGCACAGGGAGGCGGATCCGGCTCCTCGGATCCATGGCCGGCATGATGTAGGATGGCGGGGGAGGAGAGACGAGGGAGAGGAGGGAGCTTGGGCGCCGCCGTTCGGGTAAGACGAGGGAGACGAGGGAGTTCGCCAGGGGGAGAGATGGGGAGAGGGAGCTCGCGGCCAGTGGAGAAGAGAAGGAGGGAGGGCGCTCGGGCCAGTGGAGAAGAGAAGGGGGAGGTGGGGCGCTCGGGCTAGTGGAGAGAAGAGAAGGGGGAGGAGGGGCGCTTGGGCCAGAGAGAGGGAGAGAAACGGCTGAGAGTAGGAGGAGAATGAAGTTTAGAATTTGTGGAGTTGTTATATAGGATGGACAGTTTGGACCGCAAATGGGTCGGGCCCAAGCCGCACAAGTGGTCATCAGTGGCGGGCACAGATGTAAAGCCCGCCACTGATGTGCGTTTTTATGATTTTTACAATTTTTCATATGTGATCATCAGTGCGGGCTCTCCGTGCTCATTACTGATTAGGGTTCATCAGTGACGGGCATGCGAGACTCGTTCATCAGTGACAGGCTTGGTACGCCCGCCACTGATGAGGGGTCATCAGGGACGAGTTTTATGTGCCCGTCACTGATGACCCCTCATCAGTCACGGGTTTTCCCCGCGCCACCTATGATGTGTTTTGTAGTAGTGAGATAATCCTCGCTGATAGTTTAGCTAGAATGGGCTGGTCTCGTTTCCATTTATGCAGATGCTCATGGAAATATTATTTCTATATTTTCATGCCTTTCGATTTTTTTGGTAAAAAATAAAATCTCACGCTTATCCTTATTCTATACGTAGTACTACATAAATGGAGTTGACTAGGGAGAGGAGGCGCTCCGTAGGGCACGCGACGGGCCAACACCGGCAACACTCTAGCAAAGTAGCAAGGCCCGGTGCAGCCCAGTCCAAACACATGTTTCAAAGAATCTGCCGGAAAAATTTACTAAAAATCATGGGCCTCAATCACCCCGGTCAAAAAAGTAGCAGGCACGTAGGATCAAATAATCTAGTCATTAGAAGTAAAAAATATGGCTATCGAGTAATGGAAAAAAAGGATGGCAACTAGATAGTACAGAAAATGCCAACTACAATCAAAATAAACAGGTGATTAGAGACAAAAAATTATGGCAATTGCAACGATGTTAGAAAACAAGATGTCGAAGTTTGTATACTACACAACATGTGAAGTATGACCAAACAACATATCAATTAGGACCAAAGGATAGGTAAATACTTCCTCAGTATCATAATTCTTGTCTCAAATTTGTCCAAATATAAATGTATCTATTCATAAAAAACGTTTATATACAAGTAATATTTCGACAAGAATTATGGGACGGAGGGAGTAGGTAATAGATGACATGCTGACTAGAGCCAAACAACATGGTAACTAGGTGGTACACGACATGACAGCTAATTCATATTGCTTATAGAGGTCGGCAACATTTGTTGAATAATGACATTTCTTTCAGTCGAGAGTAATTAGGTTCACTCCAGAAATAAATATAATTCTTCCCCTTCCATTGCTGCCAAAGCTTCACAAAATTTACAGATGTAGCGCATCATAAGCTGTTTCATTTTATAATTTGTTGGTCACCAATACACCATCTATACATAATTCAAAAACTGTAGTAAGATTACAGCTCCATCGGAGCATTATATTAAGGCATGATCATAGGAGCCATAAAAATTACAGTAGTCCTTGTCGCAATGTTCACGATGATTACCATGATGAGGATCAAGGAAGTCACTTATGTGTTACCGTTGTGTTCTTATAGTTACCAAATGCTATGGCTCTTGCAGGTATTTAGTTTATATCGTGGGAGAAAATGAAATCATATGCATCGACCTATTAATTCTCCTGCATAATTATTGTTCTCATCTACTACATTGATATTATGATATCATGATATCACAGGTAAGGTTTGATGCAAGCCTTTGCAGTTCTTGTTGCAGGACACAACACTATCCCCCAGCCCGGACTCCAGGACTCTGATGGATGGCAAGCCTTTCAGCTTCAACGTGGTTTATCATGCGCTAATGCAAACACAACCATCTACAAATATCCATCATTATATCGTATTATTGTGCAACACAAAAATGTTCCTGTTGCCATTGTCTTTGCGACGATTCCTCTAAATATATGTCTTACCTTATTGGAGCCAATTGGACGAGATGGTTACATTTGGTCCAACGATTGATGATGGTTAACATTTCTAATGAACCTGATAGATTTGTCTGGAGCCTTACTTCATCGGGAGTTTTTTTCCGTTAAGTCTATGTATGCTGACTATATGGATGGGAAAACGGTTTTTCATGGGAAATACCTTTGGAAGTTAAAGATCCCATCAAAAGTCAAGATTTTTATATGGTTCCTTGATCGCCAAGTTTTATTAACAAAAGATAATGTCGCGAAACGGAATTGGGCAAGGAGTTTAAAGTGTTGTTTTTGCGATTCTGATGAGTGTACAACCTCCTTTTTTCACTTGCCCGCTTGCGCATATTATTGCGCACCATTTTTTATACCTTTAATTTGCCTCCACCGATATCGAGTACTAACATGTTTGGCAATTGGCTTAATGGTGTGGATAAAAAGATTAATACTCAGACTCGAATGGGAGTTTCGGTTTTTTGTTGGGCTATCTGGAATTGCAGAAGTGATGTTGTTTTTAATCGATCAAGAATTCCACACTTTTTGCAGGTAATCTACAAAGCTACTCGGTGGATTCATCTTTGGGCTTTTCTGCTTTCTGCGCATCATCGGGAACCTTTGGATATTGGATGCAACCGGCTAGAAATGACATCTCAAGATATTTTCGACCGGGGTGTCTAGCGGCATACTAGATGCGTAGATTGGTTATGTTTGTTCTATCCGCTGGTTTATTTTTGTATCCACGATCGCTGATCGTTGAACTGTATGACTTGGTCTCTTTTCTTAACATTGCAATAAAAATGGTTCTGTTGGGGGATCCTTTCCGCTTTTCGATGACATGGTGAGGAGTATTGATTAATGGGAAAGAGATACCCTAAATCTATACCCGTACCCTAACCAAGACTAATCGGACGACCTGTCGGGCATACCCATGGGCGTAAACGTCTACCCATATCCCACCCATTCGGCTCGGGTACCCGTGGGCGAGATTAATCATTGGGGGGGGGGGGGGGGGGGGAGAGAGAGAGAGAGAGAGAGAGGAGTATTGATTAATGGGAAAGAGATCTCTATCCTGTGAATCACTCCAATGGCGAAGAAAAATTCACCGTTTGGATTGGAAGAAAAAATAGGCAGTATGTGAGACCTCTTGATTAACATACAAGTCGCAAGTTAGGTAAATGTCTAATCACCATACATGTGGGGAAGGTTAATCCTTCACAATACCATTCATGAGCAATCGACTTGTTTTCACAGAAATACTACATTCACTCCTCTAATTCGCTTCACATTTTCATAAGAGGCTTAATTATATAATCCATTGAGGAAAGAAAATAGGCTCTCCCATTCCCAACTGACACATTGATACATGTGAAAAACAATTACTAATAAGATGAACCAACCTAATATTACATCCGCAATTGCTTGAGCGAGACGAGAATCATTATACTGGGGGCCGGCAACAGCACTCCCACTGGTTATGTGGTTCGAGCTTGCAGTAGGCCCCAGATGAAGGGTTGCCGCTGCTTGCACATTTGCCCTTGCATTGGTAGTCATCGCACGCTTCCAAAAGAGTGCACCTTATAGGATTGTTCAATAGTTCATCATCAACTACCAGGTCGATCAGCGATCCACAGAAGACAATTAATTAGCTTGCAAACACAGATGATAAAGAAGATTTATGTATCTAGGATAAATAAACCAGTCTTTATTTTTATTTTTTATGAAAGAGCTACAACGAGCTATTTTATTGCAAAAATTGAACGAAAATAATTCATCCAAGAGGTTTAGAGAGTTTGGAAAGACATGCATAGAAACAAATAGCGAGAGATGTTATTACTTGGGTTTGCATAGCAGAACGATGATGACAAGGTTGAAGACATGATCATAAGAGAGAAGAAAACCGCAACCATCCTTGATGCATATTGCCGCTGATGAGTGCCATGGCGATGGTGTGATAACTTTTTTTTAATGCTTATGTTACCTTCCGCTCTGGCCTTTGTAGGTTTATTTATAGGGACAAAATCAAATCATAGCATTGAATGAATAAATATTTGTAAATCAGACCGAGATATGCCTCCATGATTTTTTTTGCTGGAATTAACGTGTTGATTTTTGTGTAAAATACTCAATTAGTCCACGAACTCGGAAAAAATGAACACTTTAGTCCATGAACTCGGAAAACGCACACTTAAACCTTTAAATTGGCTACAATGGCATTTTAGTCAAAAAACGGTCCGGCAAGGATTAAACACGTTACGTGGCCGCCACGTCGGTTTCGGGCAGGACCGCGGCTGCTACTAGTTTTCTCAGTTTTTTTTGCCAAATCACCACACTGATCAAAATCCATCCGCGGCCGCTGCCACGCCGGGGATACTCCTGCTCCTCCTCCTCTCCCGTCCACCCCCGTGTGCCCAGCGCACCACTGGAGGGTTCCACCCGTCCTGCCTCCTCGGCTGCGGCGCCGCCATGTCGGTCTACCTAGCCACCTTCCCCGCCGCCTCGCTCGCCGCCGTCAAGACCTGCTCATCCCTGCACGAGCTCCATCTCCTCGCCTTGCTCCTTCCGGCTCCTGTCGGGTCGTCTCCCTTCTCGGCTACTCCTCCAACTTCTGCGTTGATGCCCAGCCTCTATTCCGTTAAGGAACCCGGATTGGGCCGACGACATCAACGATGACTCCAATGACGACAAGAGCACCCCCCCCCTTTACGAACGAGAACGCTATGCGTTAGAAGCCTCAGCGAAGGACAAGAAGAATGCCATCGACAGCGGCGCAAGTAAAGGCAACAACGACGGCGAGAAGCTGGAGGCGAACCAGCGTGGTGATTTTGCAAAAAAAAAAAACCTTGAGAAAATCAAGTAGCAGCCTCCAAAGCTGACGTGACGGCCATGTGACGTGTTTAAGTCTCGTAAAACCGTTTTTGGACTAAAGTGACATAGTAGTCCCAATTTAGAGATCTAAGTGTGCGTTTTCTGAATTCGTGTACTAAAATGTTCATTTTTGCCGAGTTCATGGACTAATGGTATTTTACTCTTGATATTTTTTACCATGAATTAATGTATTTGAGTAAGTCGTATCTGGCATGCACCTCAAAGATTTTTCAGCTGGACCAAATCTATTAAGATATTATTCCTCCGTCCAACAAAAGATGTTTCAAGTTCGTCAAAATTTGGATGTATCTAGACATGACTTAGTGGATAGATGCATTCAAATTTGGACAAAATTGAGACATTCTTTGTTGGACGAAGGGAGTACTAAGGATACATTATGTAATACGTATCTTGTACGTATCTCTCAGATTTTTTTTTCCAGATGGAACTAATGATTAAATAGATATCCTTAAGAATACATTTATTTAAGGCTTATACAGCACGTACTTCTACGAATTTTTTTTTGTGTGTGGAAATTATTTGTTTCCAAGGACAGTGTATCCTCCTCTGCTTGTCACGAAAGTGGAGCATGGAAGAGTCGATCAGAATGCAGAGCGTTGCATCGTCGCAACGCAAGAGAGGCCCGACATCCGCATCCTGCAGTAGAACACGAGCAAACATCAAGTGAATTAGCGTTTAGCGTACTAGCGAATTCAGCTCGTGGGTTTAGGCTCATCAAGTGGAATAGGCGGATCCAGTTAGTTAGCATTAGCGAATTCTCCTCCAAGCACCATGCATGTGCCCACGAGAAACAATCTCAGTTAGTTGAGCATTAGCGAATTCTCCTCGGAGCGCCACACCCATCTGGCATCCCCCGCCATGGCCGCCAACGGAACGCCTGCCTCCGCCAACGAGAAGCCGCCGCCGCTGCTCCTCCTCCGCCCTTCCAACGACCGCCTCAACACGGCGCTGCGGTCGCGCTTCCGGGTCATCAGCTTCTCCGACGATTCCTCGGGGGGCACTCCCGACCTCCAGGCTTTCCTCGCCGCGTCCGCCGCCGCCAAGGAGCCGCCGCCCCGCGCCGCCCTCGTGGTCGGCGGCGGCACCGTCGTCGTGGACGCCGCGTTCCTCCACGCGGCGCCGCACCTCCGCTGCCTCGTGACCACCTCCACGGGCATGGACCACATCGACCTCGCCGAGTGCGCGCGCAGGGGCGTCGTCGTCGCCAGCGCCGGCGAGACATACTCCATCGACGTCGCCGACCACGCCGTCGGCCTCCTCATCGATGCGCTCCGCCGCGTCTCTGCCGCCGACCGCTACGTCCGCCGCGGGCTCTGGCCCGTGCAAGGAGACTACCCGCTTGGCTCCAAGGTTCATCAGTTCTTGCCGTATTACTACTCCTACGTAGATCGGGATCACAGTATTAATTCATCACCACTGTTTGATCGATTGGAGTTAAACAGACATATAAACTAATTTCTCCAGTTTTTCCTACTGATCGATTGAAAATCACCAGAGATTCAGCATAGAATGGTTAAACAATTTTGTTGTTCAAGAGATAAAACAACAGTACAGCACTAGGATTGATCAGTGTGTTTAATTTGTATGGTTAAGAGTAGAAATGGATGGTAATACATATGTTTTGATGATGTACTAAACATACAGCTTGGTGGGAAACGTGTGGGCATCATCGGTCTCGGCAGTATCGGCTCCTTGATCGCAAAGAGGCTCCAAGCATTCGGCTGTGTCATCCAGTACCATTCCAGAACACCAAAACAGACTGCAGCCTCCTTCAAATATTTCCCCAATGTCATCAACCTTGCTGCCGAATCCGACGTCCTCATCGTGGCCTGCGCTCTGAACTCCCAAACACGGCACATCATCAACAAGGATGTCCTGGAGGCACTGGGGACAGACGGCGTCCTGGTCAACATCGCCCGCGGCGGGAACATCGACGAGGCGGCGTTGATCGCCGCGCTGAAAGGAAGGGAGATAGCCGGCGCGGGCCTCGACGTCTTCGAGAAGGAGCCTGTCGTGCCACCGGAGTTCTTCTCCATGGACAATGTGGTGCTCACGGCGCATGATGCCGCCTTTACCACTGAGTCGGACCGCGACTTGTGCCAACTCATGATCGCCAACCTGGACGCCTTCTTCCAAGGTAAGCCGTTGGTCACGCCTGTGTTTCCCTAGATAAATGTCAGAGATCATAGAACAGATCGTCGAGAGGACAATCCTTCCATTACTTTTACTTTTATAAAGATATGTAAGTACCGTAACTGTTATTCATTCTACGTTCTAGACATCTGTATCACGGTGTGCTGATTAGCTGATTCTACTGATGTGTGTGTACACTGAGACCGATCGTCCTTTATTCATTCTACGTTAGACATATGTATATGTATCGTAGTGTTTTGATTACCTGATATTCTACTGACTACTGGAGTACTGGTTATATATTAGCTAATCTAACTAGAAGACCAAGTCGGATCGCATACAGCATTTGTAATGTTAGCTTTGTCAGGTAGCCAGATATATACCACGACTAACATACAGCTCTAGTAGCATGCATTCGTGTGGAAGCTTGTCGATTGTGAAATTGTGGCGGAGAGGTTTTCCTCAGATGATTGGCTTGTTTTTTTTTTTTGTAAATTGTCAAGGAATGAAGGTTGCACATGCATCCACAGCAACAGCGATCTAGTACTACTGGGAGCAGAAACGGTAACGGAAGATCCAGGCCGAGGGTTGTCAAGAAAAGAAGAGGCAGATCATGAGGCAGCTAGAGGAGTAAAACACCTTGCTCGTAATAGTGAGTTAGGCAATGAAAGAACAAAGCAACGACATCTATAGCAGAGGCCGGGGCCTTCGGAGGAGGAAACGCACTCAACCGAGGGCTCTTCTGCACACGGCGTTCGCGGATCCGAGGCCCATCCGCGCAGGCAAGGATACATGGGCCGCCAGCAGCTCAGGAGAGAACACACAAATTGCTTGGCACCGCCGGCACAGACAAGCCTAATCAAAATTCTCCGTGTGCCTCGCGGATGATGACCAGTCGTGGCCAATAACTCCCTAGTAAATATATACAGGTAAATAAATGAAGAGTTAAATGCACCCGAGTTTCTAAAAGTATTCATGATGTGTTAAGTAGGTACTAAATCCTGATAGTATGAAAATGCACGTCTTGGATCTAAAAAGTATATTAAGTGTGTAACAGGTGATACTAAACACGTCATAACAGTTCTTACCTGCCCATGTGTCTGGTTGACTTGTGCCACATCGACATGAGTTATGCTGGAGGGTAACTAAACCTTTCCTTGCGTTTAAACATGTAATGTGCACAGTATATCATACCTAGATTTTGTGAAAATACAGGGCAATTGTCTCGTGTCGTTCCACGGTTAATGACTTAATTAATGGCCAAGGAGAAAACATAAGACTATCAAATGCACAAAACTCGTTCGCCTGTGCTTTCGAAGTTAGGACACTAAGATGAGTTTTTAGTCGTCTCTTTTATTCCATCCGTCCCATATTAAGTACCGAAAATATCACATGTATATATCTAAACATGTTTTGGTGTGTAGATACATGCATGTTTAGATAAATTTGAGTCACTTAATATGGAACGGAGGGAGTACATTTTTTTAGGAATATAGTGTTCCCTTTTTTGTTTTTTTTCTGAATATTGCACACTTTATTCTTTGTGTATTAGGTTACCTAGATCCAATTTCTGAAGCAGTTTGAGTAGTCTTTATTCTTGAAAACATGGGTACTAAATGCCTTTGCATAGTGTTTCCCAACTCACCTCAGGATCGATCAAACCTGTTTAAAGAAACATACAATTTTTATCCACACATGCATTTTGCAAATCAATAAAATATATCTTATCAATTTTCTGAGTTGTATATTTGTCTCAGTAAATTGGTAAAAAAAGAGGAAGATCAGACGGTAGCATTATTCGTAAAAGCAACACTTCCATGTCCAACTATGGTCGAAACAAATTGTCAACATCAGGATTTAGTGGTTTCAAAAACGAGCTACAGTATTCAAATTGCCGTTCTGATTCAGTGCACCAAATTTCATCAATCTCCGATAATGCGGTGTCAAATGCAAGGTTGGTACGAGTTCTGTCTGAAACTTGAACATTCATATTCTCATATGGGTGCTTATTGAACACTTATGGTATTGATTAACTTCTTTTCTTTTGAAAATTACCACAGGTATATCGGAAACTGCGGACTACATACGGTATTGTGCTAGCGCTCTTCTCCTTTTTAGCAAATTTGTTGTAGGCGAGGACGAGTGTAGCAGCAGCCCAGACGGGCAGCGCCCAACATCAAGAGCATGTTGCTGAAGTTGTTGGATCTGCTGCTGCTGCTGCGCCTGAGTAGTGGCCTGCGCCATGGGATAGGCGTTCTTGGTGAGGTCGGCCATTGGTGATGAAGAAGCCGACCAAGCATGGATGTGCCGAAACGAGCAGTCGCGTAGGAACACTCCCCAAAAACCTTATCGACTATCTCCTGAGGAGAATCTTGAAGGTCGGGATTTTGGGGGCCTGCTCTCCAGGCGAGCTGTGCACGTAGCCGGCAAGATGGGTAATTTTGAGGAAATGACGTACCGACGACGTACGCCGGTTTTTTCTCAAAAAACCGTACGCCGGTACCATCACCATCAACTGTAATTTAATAGATAGTAATAGATTTATGAGTGAACGTAATCGCTCTTGAATGAAAGAAATATGATTATTCTACAAATGTCGTCGACCTCTGTAAGCAATATGAATTAGCTATCATGCCGTGTACTACCTAGTTGTCATGTTGTTTGGCTTCAGTCACTCATGTCATGTACAACCTAGTTACCATGTTGTTTGATCCTAATTGACATGTTGGATACAAACTAGTTGACATGTTGTTTTCTAACACTATTGCAATTGCCATAATTTTTCTCTCTAATCACTGGTTTATTTTGATCGTAGTCGGCATCTTCTGTACTGTCTGGTTGCCCTCTTTTTACATTACTCAATAGCCATAATTTTTATCCCCGTGACTAGATTATTCATTTATTTGATCTAAGTGTTATACTGTTTTTTTTTACTGGCGTGATTGAGGCTGCAGGCTAGACAGTGAAGGCTGGTGCACTGGCCGGGCCACGCTGAAGTGTTGCAGGCGTTGGCGCGCCGCTCGCTAGCCATACGGAGCGTCGCCGCCCCCTAGTCAACTTTGTATAGAATAAGGATAAGTGTGAGATTTATCTTTTACAAAAATTAAAAGGCATGAAAATACAGAAATATATTTCCATGCGCCTATGCATAAATGGAAACCATTAATTTTGGTACGTCGTGTAGTGAGAGACCAGCCAATTCCAGCTAAAAAAATCAGCGAGGATTATCTTATTTAAGGATATCCATTATTTAATTAATATAATTAATAATTCCTGCCAAAAATCATTACGGAGATAGACGTGTGTGCCTCGATCTCCCTCTAGGCCTCTATATAAACACCAGCAACAGGAGCTAGCGTCAACAGAAGATCAGACAAAAGAAGTAGACAAAAGATCAGTTGCGAGCTTATATATCTTGTCATGGCGCTTAGCAAGAGAAATGCAACCATTATGTGCCTGGTAGCCCTCATGGTGGTCATGGCCACTGTCCAGCAGTCCTGTGATGCAGAATTAGGTTAGTTACATTTCCAACATGTTCTTCCAGAAATATTGTTTGCGTGTACTACGACATCTCAAGTTATGTAAATGATCTAAGATATAAACTTTTTTTGTTCTTCCAGAAATGTCTAACCAGTAAAGGACCGATAAGGCAAGAAAGTAAAGCAGAGTCCGGGCCTTCCGAGGAGGAAACAGACTGCACGTCCTTCGCTGATCCGAGGCCCATTCGCGTCGGCAAGGACACATGGGCCGACAGCCGCTCAGGTGAGAAACACAAATCGCTTTGCACCGCCGGCGCCGGCACACACAAGCCGAATCGAAATTATCCATGTGCCTGAGTGCCTCCCTCTGCACATGATGAGCAGTCGTGGGCACTAACTCCGTAGTAAATGCACGCACACAACACAGGTAAACGAATGAATGCATTGCCGCCTCCCTGCCTGCGCCCTGTTGGCTGCAGCAGTGTATATGCCCACATTAAACATTCTGTCGTTTGCTCTCGCATTGGCAATACAGTGGAGTATACCCTGGTACGATCGGCTCAAAATAAAAATCCAGTACGTACCGCAGCCCTGGTACGAGAGAAGCGATCCGCCTCGTATTTCAGAAAGGGATTCGCAAAAGAATCATATTTCAGAAACATTCGTAAAGGAAATCATCGGTCCTGGGCAGTTTGGAAAGGAGAGAACGCAATTACGTACTAATTAATGATTAAATTCACAGGCACGAAAATGTAGTTACCCGGCCGCCTTTCACAGTATGCTCCCTCTTGTCTTCGAAACCTGTACGTAGACGGTACTAGTACTCCGAATATGGTCGACCTGGCAGCCCACGGGACACGGGACATGGCTACATGCACGCATGGTCGAAGATTCGATCGACCGAGTGACGAGGTAGGTTTGATCATGTACTGCTACACGCGTCGGATCCGAGTTTGCTTCTTGGGTTAATTCCGATCGACGGCTGTGGCACGAGGTTTGAATTCGTATTGGCATGCAATTAAATCATCGAGATCGATCGGTCCGTACGCGAGGCTGTGTTAATTTCTCCTCCGTTGTTTCCGCTTCCTTGTCGGCTGGCTGGGCGTCCCACACAACGTACACGTTGCCTTTACTCCTTTACTCCTCCAATCTATCCACTGTGCCTGCATTCCTGTGGTCTCCTGACCTGACCGGCCAAGCTAGCTATGGCCGTTGGTTCCTTGATTCATTCACCTTGCTGTACATCGATCGATCACCCGCGCGCATGTGCATGCAGCTATATATATATCCGCGGTGGAGCTCCACGTACAAATATATACCGTGACATGCATGCGCCGAATCAAGTTGACATCGGCTCGTGTTCGTGTATATATACGCAGAGCACGCACCGCCGCCTGCTGGTATTATATCGTCTCTGTCTACGTGCCAAAACAATACCCGGAAGGTACATGAAGCCGTACGTGTACACAAATGAGGAAATGCATCAATGCATGGAGTACTATATATTTCGACTATATATTTGAAAAATGGAGAAAAAAAACGAGTGGCTGTGTAACGAGGCGCGCGCGCGGAGTATACATGATAGATGCATGTGTGCATCTAATGGCTTGCTAGCGTTGCTGTCAGCTGGCCTGAACGATCGAGGCTGTCAAGGACTCAATTGGTCGACATGCATGGGGGAGGCCGGCAACGTATATATTTGAATCGAGTTGAACTGGTCGTTGCGTTCGATCTTTGCCCGGCACACACAGTCACACACACGTGATTCAGCCAAGTGGATCTTCATACGGACACAAGTGCCGTACGTGCGCATGCAGGTCGCTCACTACCTGCGCGTATAGTACCTATTGGTGGGTAGGAATATGCCTTTGAGTTTCTCATCCGTTATTTTCGCCTATCGTCCAGACATGGGAGCATGCATGCATGCAACATTGCCCTCGTGTCAGTGTGCATGCTGCCGGGACGCGGTATTTACTCCTCGGCCGATCTATAACACTTGCATATGTGGTCCTTGCGTCTTCTTCCTACAGACAGCTGCTCCTGGCTTTTTATACAACTGCTAGCTCTATAAATGCTAGCATCTCCTGGTCCTGGGAGGAGCAGGTCCATATGTATGCAACTACCATCTGTTTTAAAATTTTCACTCTCGTCTCGTTCCGTACGTTCCGCTCGCCGGCCAATTCATTCACCTTGCTGTACACGTATAGTAGTAGACTGCATCATGCCATCATTTCACTAGCTACGACATGCATGCAGGCATATATAGGGCCTACGTACAACCGCTGTGGCCTACGCGAAATCAACATACGGAAAGCACATATATTTTTATTTTTGTAAATTTCCCCTTTTGGTGACATCGGCTCGTTCTTCAACATATGGAAAGCACATAATTAACGACTATAGTGGTGGAGAGGTGCGGTGGATCCATCTTCTCTCTTTTTTGTACGTAATTTCTACACAATCTTATGTTTAGATCGACCGGATGGTTCTAACTTCTTAGTGATTGCTTTGAAATATTTATTTCACGGTCGAGAAAATGATTAACGAAACCGAACTGGAACCTTCAACACGTGATGGCCTCCTTTCTCCCCCCTTCTTATTTGCTGTCACGAGTGCAAACGTTCTGAAACTCACGAGACTAGCTATACGTACGTACGGTTGCTGTCAGTGTCATGGTGCCATGTCATATTGTCCAGGACACGCGCGAAAAAGTAGGAGAGCAAGTTAGCCTGGAAAGGAAAGGGCTCAATCGTTCAATTAGCTCCTCGGAATATAAAGGCACAAGGAACGCAGCAGGCACGTCGTTTTCCTAGCTGGCCAGCTTTGTCTCGCTACACACCTTATGCATGCATGCATGCACGGGTAAGTAGGCCAGTCGGCGTGGGACGTACTCCATCGATTAGTCTGTCACGAGATCGGTCGAGATCGGACGTCGCGCTCTCGGCCGGCCGGGCGGTATTTTAAAATTCAAATCGAAGATGGTGCTCCACACTTAATTAGTACTCCGTACCAGTACTCCTTTACATGCATGCATGCACATACCACCAATTAAGCTAGCGCGCCTGATGCACATGCATGCACGTACGTATAGTATGCCTGAATGCACGCGATGATCCATTACCTCGATTAGGAACTTTTCTCTTCTTGACACCCTAGACTCACCTTGAATCAACACATTTGAAGTCTAAATCCCAATTCGTTCGAAACATTTGGATCGTGACATGTTAGCAATAACCCATAAATAATGTCCATCTGCAAAGTTTATTACTCCCTCACTACGAAAATAAGTGACGTGAATCTGTATAAAAATTTATACAAATCCAAGTCACTTATTTTGAACAGAGAGGGAGTATTTATAAATATTTTTAACGTACTCTTTTCTTTTCATAATTTTTGTTTCAAATTTGATAAAAATGGACTATGAAACGGAAAGATTACATACTTTTATTTCACGTGGTACGTACTGTATATTCTCCAGTAGCTGTGAGAGCAACCAAGAGCTAGCTAGCCGGACAGGGCAAATTGCATGGCGCGCTTGTCGTATAGTCAGAGAGAGAGAGACACTGCTTAGTGGGGCTGCGTGCCAATACTGGAAGTCTGGAACCGTTGCTGCATTCTGTTTCTGCCACGTACTCTCCTGATCTTTACTCACTTTTTTTCGTGCTCCGAGACGCTCTCCGATCCCTTTCTTTCTTTCTTTCTTTCTTTCTTTCTTTCCCTTTCTCTGGCGCGCACTCTCTCGCTTTATCGTTTTCTCTAGCTAGCCCTCTCTGCCTGGCAAGCAAGCCAGCGTCGTACGTACGAGCTGTCATATGCATGCATGGCACGAAATGGCCAAATGGGATGGAGGCCACAGAAAGCAGAAAAGGCAGAGAGCAAGTTAGCTCAGAACGGAAGGCCTAGTCACGTAGCTATCTCTCACGGTACACTAGCGAGCTAATTCTCGGACTCGTCTATCACCAGTCGCGGTCGATCCGCAGTCATTCTCTTCTCCTGTCCACGTCTTTACTTTACACGCTAGCTATATATATAGCTGCTCGATCCACGTACTCCAGGTTTCTTTTGTTGCTTTCGGTCATATCCTTGACTTTCTTTCAAGATTTCAAATTTCGAATATCAACGAAAGAGAACCATGTGCAGATCATGCATCGATCATGCTTTGCATGGAGCTAGCTACAAGCATATACGCATGCACGTACGAGCGTAGCAGTACCACACAACTGACATGCATCCACGCATTAATTTGGATAGATATTACTACTGTTCTGATCGATTAAATTGATTGCTGGCCGGTAGATCACGCGCACGTACCGCCCGTGAGTGTGTGATGACGCCCAGAGCTATATGGTCCTCTACTGTGTCCTCTGCAGACTGCCTGGAATAGCTAACACAGCTTCGAAATACTGCCTCCTCTGTTTCACCGTAACAGAGCAAATGGTCTCCTCCGTCTTGGGAGAATCCGTCTGGTAAGTTTTTAAATAAAAAATAAAAGTTATACAATAAATAGAGTATGGAGTAACCTTCAGCCTCTGGGTCATCCCTACAAGAAAACACTTCAGCCTCTGCGTACAAGGCGTACGTATATGTACCCAGAAAGCAACCAAAGTCTTATTACAACATGAGAAATAAATAAAAAGAACTCTATGACTATGGAGGACCTTCCAAAGACTAGACCACCGCCCATGAGAAAATATTGCTCCCTGACCACTGCTTCAGCCGGTTCATATGCTAGTACCGACAAATTCCGATCCTATGGATTCGGATGTGTAGACCAAGTATGGAACCGGTGTATGTACAAGAGCACATAATTAACCTGCATAGAAAGAAGTTGATTAAATCAGATCAAATCATTTTCGCATAGCCAAAGTGTGCGAACATAATGCTCCACACCAACGAGAAGCGATGCCCTCAATCATTTCGCACAATATTTTGGTTCATAGAGAAAAAACAATTTTTTTGGTAAAAAAAGGAAGAAGTGTAAATTACTGTCGTACTTCTTACTTGTTACGTCCATAATCCACTAGTAATTAAGTCTAGCCGGTGGATTGATGAAATCCTGTGGTCTCCCCACGCGCGTACGGACGAATAATGAATAAAACTAATTAAGCGGGCGATGGATACGCCAAAATCCTAACGCATGTGCGGATGGATCCACTGGCTAGCTGCATCTCAGCAATTTTCAAACCCGTGCATGGACTCGAATTCAAATCCTCCCTAACGTATACCTGCCATATGCATACATACAAAAGTAATCTAGCTCTAGCTGCTGCCCGATCGATCGAGAGCGGCCGGATATATACAGATCTAACTAATCTGCCTGCATTGAATAATAATCTACGGCCAGAACGTACTACAGCACACGGTGCCAGTACTAGTCTGATTAATTAACTATACAGTTCAGTGTCACTGTCTCAGTCAGCTTGTTTCAAAAACAGAGCCAAAGCGGTAGCTGCAGGGCGTAACTTGCCCATGTCCGTTTAAGTTTTTCCAAGGAAACTAAACTGGTTTCATTTCGTTTTTGTGAAAAAATCTTACTACTACTTAATTTGGTTGTAAAAAGAAAGAAAGATAAGACTAGTATGAGAAGGATAAGGGAAGAAGACGTGGGACAGTCCAGTGGGGGTGGTCACGGCGGCAGCATGCAGCTATTTTACTGGGGGGCTGTGGGTGCATATGTCAGGAAGATTCGGACAGTGCATCAATTTCAGTGCAGCCAATGGGGCCTCAAAACGTCATCATGCGTGATTCCTTATCCGCTTGGTAATAACCCAGTGAGTAAATTACTGGCGTCTCCGTGGTAATTAAACGTCCTGTCGCCGTGCATATGCTCGCATTCGCAGGCATCTCGCATGGGGATTAGTAATTACCACGATAATTAACTAAAGTAAGAGGGAGTGTGTTAATCTAAGCTACTCCAGCTTTCTTAATTTCTAGGATGAGTGGACAGCATCATGCGGTCCATGTACGTACGTGATCGAGCCCCATTTCTTTTGGTTTGCTCTTTGGAATCATAGTACGTACATACTTGTGTCCGTCGTGCCGTCATCTTCCCTCCCCCTTTCTCTGTCTCACACACACAAAAGTTAGAAATGCCTTGAAAAAAGGGAGAAGAAAGAGCTGGAACTTGGAAATGCGAATGCGGTACCTCCGTCCTCTCCTTTGCGCCCCGCAAAGCGAGAAAGGTCCCACCCAGATAATGAAACAAACTTTGGGTATCATCATGTATCCCTTTCCGTCTCCCCACTGGATGCTGCTAGCAACTTTCATTCTCCGCATGGATGCATGAATAACAATAGCAATGCACTAAACCACGACAACTATTTAAAAACAGAGTGAGTACGTGCGTGCTCCTTTCAAATCCTAATGACGAAGCATGTATATATGTATATGTACGTACATACATCCGTATATACCTGTGCTAAACTAGTTAATTTTTGTAGCACGTACGCACGTAGTGTTGGATGAGAAGATGCAGAAATCAATTGAGAAGGTCGTCAGCGAGCAAGGGTTAGTTAGACTGAAGCACATTAAAGAAACATAATACGGGGCCCGCGATGTGACGGTGAGGGGTAGCAGGATCCGGTTTTGAAAACAAAATTTTAAAGTAATGCAGCAGCCCAGGCCCAGCGACGGACCGCCCAGCATAGGTGCATGGGGAGCTCCGAAAGACTGAAAGAAAGAGATGTGTTGTAGTAGTAGCAGGAACTAGGAATCAGCCTGCATGATAACAACTTTCCCCTGTTTACATTGTCTACAGCAGCGATCGCTCTCACAGTCGCAGTACTGCAAATGCACAATCTCCCTCGATTTTTTCTCTCTCTGTGTAGCCTACCACCTTGCTGGCTGCTACCTGCTGCTTGTTGTTCTGCTCTGAATTCTGAATCCTGAATTCTGAAACGAAACTAATTTCCTCTCCCGGCCGGCGGCCCGCTCGCTGCTTATTCCGGCAGAACGGCCTCGATCCCTCTTCCTCCTCTCCTACACTACCATTACTGCCTGAGACCCTGCTCTGCTCCTTCCTGCTGCCAGCCTTCGCTCACTCTCACCTATCTATAGCTTAACTACTCCACCTGACACTCTCCTTCCTTCCTCTGTCTCTCACTCAAACTTCAAACTCTCACTCTCTTCCTTCTCCCAGCTTGCAACAGCTCGTTGCGTCGATCAGCTCAATCTCTCTCCCTCCATAATCCATCCATTAGAGCAGACATTCAGATGAAGAAGCAACACTGGTATTCGCGCAGCCGCTCCGTGCCGGCCTCGCCGAGGAGGGGCCTCCCGGCCGACGCCATGGCCAACCCGGGCTGCATGTCCATGGTGCACTACCTCATCTTCGCCCCCGGCGCCGGCTGCGTCGGCCGCCCCCCTTCTTCCGACGCCGCCGCCACCGCCACCGTCAACAATTCTCACCACGCCATCGTTTCTCCTCCCACTGCCACCCCTTGCACCAAAGGTAACTAATAATTGACTGACTACCCCACGGCCGGTAATTGCGATTGCTGGAACCCGTGAATGGAGAAGATTTGGTTGAGTTGGAATGTGCAATTGCAGGGGGGTTGGAGGCGCCGAGGAACAGCCTGGAGCTGGAGGCCGACGAGCTTCGGGACATCCAGATCGGCGTGCAGATCGAGCCGGCGTTCGACGCGCTGGCGGGGAGCAGCAGGAGGAGGAGCACCAGCAGCTGCAGGGCCACGGCGCCGTCCTCAGAAGCCGAAACGCCGCGGACGCCGAGCCTCGTGGCGCGGCTCATGGGCATCGACGGCCTCCCGGACTCGCCCTCGCCGTCGCCGGGTCTCAAGCAGCCGCGACCGTCCATCGTGAAAGAGAAGAAGAAGCGCGTCATCCCGGAGTCCATGAACAAGCAGGAGCAGCCGCCGTCGAACTCGAACAGGCAGCCGCTGCGCAGCCTGAGCTGCAATGTCGGCGCCGGCGACGCGCGGTCACGGTCGCTGCCGGACACGCCGCGGGCGTCCACGTCATCGGCGGTGCACAGAGCGGCGGCGTGGGAGGAGGACACGGTGTTGGTGGACCGGCCGAGGCTGTCGCTGCAGGTGCTCAAGGAGAGCGTGCTGGACAGGGCGGCGCAGTACATGTCCATGCCCAACTCGCCCACCAAGAAGAAGAAGAAGGACGAAAGCCGGCGGCGGGACGCCAAGGAGCACGCGCGCGAGATCGTGAGGCAGGCCAAGGAGACCGTCATCACCAACCGCAGCAAGACCGGCTCCAAGCTCAAGCCCACGAGCGCCGGCAGCGACAAGGAGAACACGGCTCCATATGTTGCCGTTGAAGACAAGATGGTCGTGGCTGTACAACTGCAAGTCCAAGCAGGGGCGCCGGCGCCGGCATCGGCACCGAGAGCGCTTGCCGATCAGCAGCAGCAGCCACACGCCCCGAGGCTCCCACCGCCTCCATCACTGCGAGCGAAGCCGTCGCGGCCGCCGCCTCCGCCGCCGCCACCGGATCACCCAACACCCATTAGAGCGGTTGCGCCGGCGCCGCTTTCGCCGCAGGCCGTCAAGTGCAAGAGACCACCGGACGGGTGCGAGCGGTTCGCGACGCGGACGATCAGGAAGCCCGGCGCCGGCGCAGCAGCAGCTGCAGCCACAATCCACCAGGCGGCACCACAAGCATCATCTTCCGCCGCGGCCCCATTAACGCCGGCAAGCTCCTCAATCGGCCAACATCGCACCGCCCAATCCGCAGCGTCGTCATCCAGGAGAGGGGTGCCGCTGCCGCAGGAGGAAGACGACCCCGAGTACAGCTACCTGCGGTGCGTGCTAGAACGCGGCGGGTTCATGCGGACGCCGCCGCCAAACCGGCCATTCAAGGGCCACTCCGTCTCGTCCCCAATCGACCCGCTCGTGTTCCACCTCCTGGAGCTCGACCTCCCCATGGATGACGAAGACTCCGACAACTACCACCGGCTCGGCCCGCTCCGGCACCGGTGGAACCGGAAGCTGCTCTTCCACCTCGCCCAGGAGATCCTCGCCGACATCCTCCTCGCCTCGACGCCATTGTTGATCCTGCAGCAGCAGCAGCAGCAGCACGGGCCGGCGCTGCTGGGGAAGGTGTGGAGGAAAGTGAAGGCGTTCCCGGCGGCGGACTGCAGGGTGGTGGGCGACATCGACGCGCTCGTGGCGGGCGACCTGGCGGCGGCGAGCGTGCGCGGGCTGGCGAGGCACCCGGCCGTGGCGGAGGAGGCCGCCGACGTGGCGGACGACGTGGCCGAGCGCCTCCTCGACGCGCTCCTCGCCGAATCTCTCCCGTCGTCACCCTTGGTCGCCTTCACGTGCACCCAGGTGTCAGCTACTGAGCTCGCCTAGCGAAAGCTAGCCGTTGCAGTCAGGTGACGCGGGGGTGACGTCACCCGATCCCCCACGGAAACAGCGGGGGCGCTGACACCCATGCCTCCTCCTCCGCCAGCTTGTCAGTCTCTCTGAGAAATATTAACCGCTGTCAGATGTAGATCGGCGTCCTGTTCAACGGCCGAGATGACGACGGCTGGCAGGGTGCTTTGAAATGCGTGCCGCGCAGTCACGGTCAATCTCAACAGGACTCTCAAATGGCTTCGTGCCTGCGGTTCGTTTTACTGCTACTCCTGGTAGTGAAGCTAAAGTGTACTACTCAAAACACTTTCTCTCTATTTTCTATCTTCCTTTTAGATTTTGGGGGTTTGTGCGTATATATACGATGGATATGATCGGTCCGTCTCAGCTCAGCTTGTAATCTTGATCAACACTGGAGAAAATATATATTGGTTTCGTCTTTATTTTATTAATGTATGTTATTTGCAAGGGTATTGAAAAAAAAAAGGAGGGGGTACATGTCGACATAATCACTGCATCCCTGCATGCAATTTGGGTTTTGAATGTAGATCTCGATGGATGGCCAGTGTTGGACATCATAATGTGCAAGCAGCAGTGTGTGGTGGTACCTCATGGATGGATGCCTGGATGGTAGGGACAATTGATGCAGAGAGGTGGTAGAGATCAAGACACTGTCAACATTAGCACTAGTATTAAACAGTAATCGCAGCAGTGTTCTTAACTATCCCATCTGTACCAGCATCCTTTTTATATATTACACACGCACAGAGAGAGAGAAAGATGCAAGGTGGTACTCCAGGAGCATCTTTGTGGGGAAATGGAAATGGCGATGGATTCAAGGACGACTGTGAAAAGCAGAGATGATTTTCTTGTTTAGTTGCTGACGCTGAATCATTTGTACTTTTCCATGGAATGTCTTTTCCCTGATTTGGGTGTACGTACCTTGTGTAATTTAGCTAGGGAATTGAGGCAACTGTCTAAATCGCTTCAAATTAACTGTTTCTTCCTGTCATACATAGTACACTGCAGATTTGTTGTTTTGCGTCTCTTTTAACGTTTGCCGCAGCCGGTTCACAACCTATCTAGCTAGCTACATCTAGGCATTTTATTATATTTCAGTTTCAAATACATTAATTAGGTGATTAGGACAAAGGATACCATTTTGAATTTCTGCACATAAGTGCATATAATATACTCCAAATTTCCTCCGGTGAACAAAGCGGAAAGAGAATTAGAGTGGGAAACAAATAGGGAAAAATTCAAAAGGGGGATTGACCCTGGTCTCTGCATCAATCAAGAGCCTTGTTTCTAGGGGTGGAAAATGGATATGCTAATTAACTGCTCCTCCGTTCCATAATTCTTGTTTCAAATTTGCCCAAAAATGGATGTATCTATTCTTAAAAAGTGTCTAGATACATGTAATATTTCGACAAGAATTATGGAACGGAGGGAGTACTTCGTAAAATCATTATCCAAATCTTTGGCATCTAAATAGTGTGAACCGTTTACACAAACTTGTATGGCTTATTCTTTAAAGTTTAAAATTTTATAAGCTCAGGCGCCAAACTGTACCTGGAGAACAATTTTGCTAGTATATAACTTCACTGTTACAAATAAACTAGTCGTAGAATGATAATCAATTTGGTCCCATTTCTGTCAGTAAACTTAGCTCTTTTTTACGAAGTCAGTAAATTTAGCTAGTGTTGAACAACCTAGCTAGCTCCAGGCATTTCCCACGAGGTTTTCTGTTAAAAAGAACTAGCTTGTTAATGGCCCCACGACCACAAGCTTACTTGTATTATGGGCCTCTCCTTGAGCTACTAATATTTCTACCGGATTTGCGAGGGCTCAGTCGCCTGAGAAAACTAATTTCTCAGTCGACGGCCGAAACTAACATGCTATAAGTACGATAATAACTGAAATGAAACAGTAACATGTAGTTGGCATTGTGGTGTGTGAATGTTCCCTCTGCTGTAGAGGTCCCATGTTTGAATTCCATCCCGTCCAATTTTTTGTTTCCTTTTTATTTTTGGTTTATAATTTATATCTCGTTTCGTTTTTGTTTTTAAATTTTTATTCCTCTTAATTTTTTGTTTTAAACTTTATATATGTGCACTAGCGTAAAATAGCAATATAATATAATTTGTACATTTATTTTACTTTCTTGTGTCCCGATTTCTTTTCGACGAGTTGCATATTCCGAAAACCATAACGTCAAAAATATTATATGTGTGAGTGTAATTATATAGGTTGCACATTTTGAAAGCCTTTCGCACATTTTGTCTTTTTTCTTATTCTATATTTTTTTTCTCTCTCTTGATTTTCCTTGTTTCCATTTTTTTTATTTGTGACAAGAGCGAGCAGCTACGGTAAATTTGAGAACAAAATTTCAGAACAAGTCGCTAGTTGTTCATGACATTTAATCGGCATGTATTTTTCTAAATGAAAGTTTAGATATCGGTGTCTATTTAGCCATTGGATGTGACCCACAGATTTTATGTTGGTCCGGGTGCGACCGGAATATTGCAACTGTAATTTTTCAGTCATACCAATTGCAACTGTAATTTTCCTTATTTCAAGAATTGCACCAAGATTACAACCGTAATTTTCCTAGTTGCAAGTTGGTTTTCAACCGTAATTTTTCAGTCGTACCAAACTTGCAACTTTAATTTTTGAGGCACGGCGGTTGCAATTATAAATTTTTCAACACCTGTAACTTTTGGTCCCTACTATAATTTTCTCTATTGCATGGGAATTTCAATCATAATTTTAAAATTGCACAATGTTTGTATGATTATCTCAGATGGAAATTTTAAAGTTTTTGTTTCGGATTATCTCGGTTGCATGGGAAGTTTAAAGTCGGGTGAAACAACTCACAAACTCAAAAAAAAGAAGGAAAAAGAGCAGCCTGTAGAATAGAAATAGCTAGCTAGCTAGTAGTACTCGACTGAGAAACTGTCGCGTGAGCGCTAGCCACTCCCTATTTCTACACATCTGGTGCAATTCTCTTCCCTAAAAACTAATAATTCCTGGTTCACTTCTGGAGATCTAGTATGACTGGAACGATGCATAGTTCATCAGTGTAATATTTTCTGAGACAACAAAGAATTCCCAAATTAGAATGCAAGTGGTTCACTGGTAGCAACGGCATTGGAAATGGGCACTAATTATCATTCTAGCTCCAGTAAATTTGAGTGACCTATTTGGAATTCAATCTACTAGGGAACCAGGACGCACTGGAGTGAGCAGTGGCTGACCGGAGAAGAAGGCTTCAATGTTGGTGATGGTGTGTGTGCATAGGTCTGACCCGAACTCCTCCGTGAACACCACCACGGCGCCACGTGAGGCATCAGAACCACATTGTCCATGGAGAACTGCTCTGCCGGTATCTTGGGCTCGTTCCCAAAAGGTCTGCTCATGCGATCCACCCCTCCTTGAGTGCCAACACAAGTTCCGCCTCATCGACGTTTGCTCCTCACCGATGTTGATGATCACACCATCTTTTCCAAGGGCCTCCAGCACATCCTTGTTCACGACGTGCCCTGTCGCCTTGTTTAGCGCACAAGCGACACGAGCACATTGGATTCATCAGCAAGGTCATGGACAATTGAGAAGTACTTGTAAGAGACTGAATCCTTGGGTCTTCTCGAGTGGTAGTAGATTATGCAGCCAAAAGCTACAAGCCTCTTAGCAATCCGCGAGCCAATGTTCCCCAAGCCGATGATACCAACACACTTGCCACCAAGCTGAGACCACCAAAGTAACAACAATAATTTTATTTCATTGCTTCACTCAAGGCAAGAGAAGGAGAAACATGTATCTGTGACAAAATCAACACTAAAAGAATGATAAGAATAAAGTGTTTATATAATTCATTCGCTGACAGTGCTCCACTCAACATTCCTATAGTTGTATGATGCAGAACTACAGTTGTTAATTAAACCTGGACATGCTTTGTCCCTTCCCTGGTTCCTTCTCTCTACAGGTAAATCACCCACGAATTCCATCCAGAGTGCTTATAAGGCATAATTAAAGAAAAGTTTAAGCAAGACCGACGATGATGATAGTGCAACTCAAGGTGTACATGAAGTGAACTGATTACAAATTCAGTTAGAAGCTGCTCGGTTTAAAATATTTAACTGCCTTCATTGGCATGTTATACAGTTATGGATTGGTAATGAAGTGTTACAGATGTACAGAATTGCATGATATGATAGGTATTGTAAATATAGGCAGTTTGGGTTTGTGATACTGTGTCCTTCCTTATAAATTGACAATGTAACTGTGATCTGAGGGCAGTAACCATGAAAATCTATCTTGAACCCCTATTTGAGCTTCCAATGGTGTGTTTAAGCTCAAAATCATAGCTGTTCTTACTAATTTAAGTCCCATGTTCAGATATGAAGAGTAGAAAGTAAGGGGCAAATAGTGTAGGAAATATGAATGGCACACCTAAACTCCATGAAGAACAAGCTCTGTTCCTCATCAAGCAATTGACAATTGCATAAAAGATCTTGTTAAAAAAGATGTCCACTTCAGATATTTTATTGAATGAGTTAACAAAATTGTACATGAACCAGTCAATTTTTTTCTATACCTAGGATGATGGATGGCCGCCGAATTATCACAAGTCAAATTCCTCAAATTTTGATCAAGTTTATAGAAAATCTGTCAACATCTATAACTCTAAATTAGTTATATTAAATTCGTCATAATATATATTTTAGTAATATACTTATTTGATATTGTAGATATCAGTAGATTTTTATATAAATTTGTAGAAGGTTAACTTAGGTCAAAGCTAAAAACAACTTGCATTTAGAAATAGAGGTAGTTGTATACGATCCTATCACACAAATATCCACCACCCTTGCATGGTTAGAACCAAATCATGTTGATTAGCACACAATATTGATTAGCTATACGGATAGTGAATCATATTTGCCCTCCCCCTCCAAATACGAGGATCCCCGAGCAAGATATGAAGGATCCCTAGGAATAGAAAATGGGATGGAAAATCTATTAGAGACAATTTTTGTGGTGTATTGCACAAAGATAGAAATGAGGAATGAGATAGGAAACCTCTTGGAGATGTTTAATATATTTTCACACATATCGACAGATGTGGTTGACACTTTACCTGATATCTCACAACTGATATAACTTGAACATAGAAATAACCAATACTTAGTAGCTGGAAGGGGAAAGAATGTGTATACAGGTATTCGATCCCTTGATGTTATTCTGTTTGCAAACCAGATAGACTAAGAAGATGTCGATGAACTAATAACACTGGCTATCATTCTAGCTCCGGTATATCTGAATGACCTGACTGGAATTCAATCCACTATGGAATCATCATGCACTGGAGTGAGCAGTGGCTGACCGGAGAAGAAGGCTTCAAGGTTGCTGATGGTGTGAGCGCAAAGGTCCGACCTGGACTGCGCCGTAAAAACCGCCACATGATTTGTCAGAACCACATTATCCATGGAGAACAGCTCTCCCGGCACCCTGGGTTCGTTCTCGAAGACATCAAGGCCCGCGCCTGCGATCTTTCCATCCTTGAGCGCCACCACCAGTTCTGCCTCGTCAACGTTTGCTCCTCTGCCGATGTTGATGATCACACCGTCTTTTCCGAGGGCCTCCAACACATCCTTGTTCACGATGTGTCGAGTCCACTTGTTCAGCGCACAGGCGACGATGAGCACGTCGGATTTGGCAGCAAGATCATGGACATTTGGGAAGTATTTATAAGAGACTACTGAATCCTTGGGTCTTCTCGAATTGTAGTAGATGACGCAGCCGAAAGCTTCAAGCCTCTTTGCAATCCGTGAGCCGATGTTCCCCAAGCCAATGATGCCAACACGCTTGCCGCCAAGCTGAGACCACCAAAATAACACCAAATTTTTTATTCTGCTTGCAGTACGAAAGAAGAAGAAGAAAGTACGAAAGAAGAAGAAAGTGCCGTAACTAAACATGAGGTCAATCATTGAATGACCAGAATATAAACAAGTGCACAAATTCTGGATGCAATCACTCAAACATATTGAAGATACAATACATAACTTTTTTACTCAATAAGGTTAATCAAACGTCCAACAATAGAACCGAGAATTTGTTACATACAGAAGTGTGCAATCTTGGATGCATGCCAGGGTGGATGTGCCGGTTAGTTCCATGCCTGTATACATTATGAGTTTTTGCAATTCATTCTCCACTCGATATTCTTGTAAGACGCATGTAAAATTATATTTGCTAACTAAACCAGGAGAAATTTTTCCGAGATCCCTGACCCTTCCTCTATTTGCAGGTTAAATGATGGTACTGTCTCCGTCTTTTATAATCATTCGATTCAGGATCCACGAAAAGTGCACTTGCAGACAGTAACTTTGCTAGAAGCTGTTCAGTTCAGAAAGTTAAACTGCCGGCATTGACATGTTGGTCTACCCGTCTATGAGATGATGACATGGTATAGATTTATGAAAGTGCATGAAGCGATGGAGTTTGGTTGTTAGGTAATGGAAATATTAGCATGTTAACAGGACAGATAACTGTTGGGTTCATGATATTATATTATCCTTCACAAAGTGAAAAATGGAACTTGATCTGAGAGGAGTAACCACATCCTGAACCCCTAATTTAATTTGTGAATGGTCTGTTCAAGATCAAAATACATGTATTAGAATCTACTGAAATAATTACATATTCAGATAAGATTTTCCCTTTTATATATTTAACGAGATAGCTGGATACAGTTTGGACAATGTGGAGGCTTTGAAGCCCCAACTCATGGGGAGTCCAGTATGGCAGCTGATTTATCTGATCAGCTAATCTTACATTAGAGCTTACTTAAATCAGCGTGCCTATATGTACCTGTTCTTCCCATATATCAATTTATCCAACAATAAATGGATCAAGAACAGTAATACTGTTTCTAAATTCCTCCCAAATCATATTCCAATTAAGATAGTGTACCAAACACACTAAAAGTTCTAATCTGAAATTGAATGAGAAGTCATGCACATGATCATCTACTTTGACAGTGAAACATATTCTGCAACTCAACACTCAAGGCATGCCCAAGCTCGAACACCATCAAATTAAGTTGCTCTGTTGCAGCAATTTAGCAAGCAAACAACAGGCTAGGAAGTCGAGAACCGGACCTTGGATCCGAGAGGATAGTCACCCTGCACCGGCCAGGAACCACTCCGGACGTACCGCTCCGCCGCCGACACGCGGCGGAGCACGTCGATGAGCAAGCCTACGGCGTGGTCGGCGACGTCGGTGGAGTAGACCTCCCCGGAGTTGGCGACGGAGACGCCGCGGCGCGCGCACTCGGCGAGGTCGATGTGGTCGACGCCGGCACCCGTGCTGAAGATGCAGCGCAGGGAGGGGACGGTGTCGAGGAAGGAGGCGTCGGCGCGTATAGAGCCGCCGCCCACGACGATTGCGGCGCGCGGGGGCTCCGGCGCGGCCGCGGCCGCGGCGAGGAAAGCCGCGAGGGGTTCTCCGGACGCGTGGAAGTCGAGGACATGGAAGCGCTCGCGCAGCGCGGTGGCGAAGGACGAGTCCAACCGGCGAAGGAGGAGGATAGTCGGCTTGCCGCCGGCGGACGCCATAGTGGAGAACTGAAAAGTTTCCTCCTTCCCGGGCGCTCGGTGTGTTCAGTGTTTTCCAATACGCAAGTAGTGTCGTTTGTCTGTCCAATGTCGGACAGTAACAGAAAGAGGCTGACTAGTAAAACATCTCTACCGCGTAGTCTATACGAGTTGTCGCATACGTATTGGACGATGCGAGAGCAAAATAGTCCTCCAACAGTTTGTCACCATAGTCGTAGACTCGTACTCATTATCGACGATGTCTACACAAGACAGTCCAGCCATGAGGTCCACATTGTAGCTTTAGTTATCAAGACAGAAAAAGGAAAATGAAACTTATAATGAGCGAACGTTCCCTCTTTAGTTTCCCGGAGTGAACGATCGGCTGGCCTTCCGATTAAAAAGTTTGTGTATGAGATCGCACCATGTGTCTTCTGGATTGCAACTTTAATTCTGTGAGGTGACAACTTTAGTTCTGTAGGTGGCAACTTTTGTTTCTACGGATGTCTAACTTTATCACCTCATGCTAGAAGGTCATGGAGCTAGACAATGGTTCAGGTATAACTGGTTTTGTATAAGTGGGTTTTACTTTCGGACTTGTTTGGTTCAGGTTAAAATGGGTTAATTGTCGAACAGTTCGGTTTGGGTTAGGTTCACGCTAGAAACAGGTTGGGCTAGTTCAGTTCGGGCTGGAACAGTTTACTTCAAAACCAAAGAAGCCCATGGGTTAATAACCGGTCATGTTGTTGGCTGATGGAGGAGTCACGTTGAGGATGGAGAGCATGATGTGCTCGAGCTCGACCTTCACGGCGAGGAGCGGCTGCTGTGCCGCCTTGGGACAGCCCCGCCGCGGCTGCGCCTAGGCACGCTTGAGCGCCACCACGAGCGCGCTTGACACCAGAGGCGTGGCCGCTCCGCCCGCCGCCGCCGAGGCAGAGAGCTCGAGCGCGACGGCCGACGAAGAAGTAGAGCTCGAGCGCGCGGCAGTGGAGCGGGTGCGCGCCAGGACCCCCGGCGTTGGCCGTCGCGCACCAGCAGCCGCGGCCCGCTCGCAGGTCTGGCGGAGAATCAAGCCGAATCAGGGGATCGTATGGCCTCTCTCTGCCTCCTTCGGGATCTGATTGAACAAAGAGTCAAAAGCAATCTGAATTCACCTTTGGGTTGGAAACAGGTTGAACCGTGGTTTCAAAATGGTTCTAAATTGCACCTTTAGATTGAGTTTGGTTGAATTCACACGCAGTCTAGATCAGTTCGGGACTCAGAAGATAATCAGTGGGTCAGTTTGAGTTTGGGTGCGGGGAGAGAAGTCGCATGGTTTGGTTTAGTTATGGGTCAGTTCCTGAACAGCAAACGTTTAGTTCCGTGTGGTGTCAACTTTAGTTCTGCGGAGGTGACAATTTTAGTCCATGAAGATGTCAACTTTAATTCTATGAGCATGTCAACTTTGTCCCGTCATGCCGGAAGGTTAGAAAACGAATGTTCACTCTCCACGTTCCTCATTCTGAAAATCAAAGGAAAATAGACGTGCTACTAGAAAAACTGGAAGATTTTAAAAGAGATCTTTATAAATTGGTGGCGTATCTTGTGAAATCTTCATTCAGTGCAAACCGTGCAAACTTCATAAAACCATGTAGTATAAAAGTTTCAGAAAAATCCTAAAAAAATAATATATGTTGGAAGTGTGATGCTTTACAACAACAACAATAACAACTAAGCCTTTTGTCCCAAGCAAGTGTGATGCTTTACAAGCGTGAAATTTTGTAAATAGAAAATCAACTTTACACATATATAAAACATCACTTCTCTAACATATGTAAACAAAATTGAGAAATTTTTGAACTTTTTTGACCTGCACAATTGCACCGTAGATGTGGTTTTCACTAGATTTTATGGTGAACTTCACAATCTCTGCCTGGTCTCTCACAAAAGGAGAAACTTTCCCTGCTATCAAGTCAATGCCTCATGACATAATTACGCTGCCTTTGCTTGTTAACACAATTTTTAGACTGCTGTGATTATATTGATGTGTCAACATGTCTCTCAGGAAAAGAAAGAAAAACAACTGTTACTACTGCACTTTCATCAAGAGCCGTCAGAGCATAAAGCCAAATGAAGGCAAGTTCTGAAACTTTTGCAACAAGATCTTATTATTCAAAGAGGTTAGTCAGATATACAATGTGGCCCAGATGATATATTAGGAACCAAGATGAACAACCAACGAGCCTGAAAATTCTATTGCTGCTTGACTCCCTCTGCTCACTTGGAGATCTTGGCAGTGAGCTCCCGAACCAGCTTTGCGGCGACCATGGCTGTCATACCATCCACCGTGTCACGTTGTGGGTTGAACTCCACCACATCTGCGGCAACGACATCACCTTGCAGATTCTGGAGGATGTTGAGCACATCGCGGAACGAGAGGCCTCCAGGTTCAATGTGAGAGACGCCAGGAGCGAATGCTGGGTCGAGGCAGTCCACATCGACAGAGATATACACTCCCTTTACACCTTCCCCAAGTTTCTGACAGGATAAAAATAAAGAAACAAGGTTGGTTGCAAGTTCAGATCATTTTGGGCATAAAACAATCTGCAAACTGAAGAAATTCCAGGAAAAATGGTGTAATAATGTACCATTCCTTGTTCGGTCTATTCTATTAAGAAAAATTGCGACTAACATACTTCCTCCGTCCAACAAAGGATGTCTCAACTTTGACTAAATTTGAATGCATCTATACACTAAGTCATGTCTAGATACATCCAAATTTTGACAAACTTGAGACATCTTTTGTTGGACGGAGGGAGTAGATCATTTTGAGCCAAGCTAAGCAAAGAATCGTCTATGTAAGATCGAGTTACCAGATTCTCAAGCTTCTCCCGATCTCTGGAGAAGGTACGCATCTCATACTGTTCTACACCAAATCTTTTTCCTTGTTCGCGTCCCTCTTTGGTAATTGATCTAAGTCCAACCTGAAAATCCATCAAAATCAAGGTAAAGACACAGAAGCAGGATAGAAGCAAGCAGGTTTTTACACGAGGGACGGGTGACTGGTGAGCAACAAAATGTTTGTCCAGGGCATCTCAGTAATCCTTAACTCACTGATGGACACAGAAAAAAAGTGTGTTTAATATTCCCAATGTGGTAAAAGCTTCATGATATCCTGTAGCCACTACTATTCTTTAAAGAAAAATACATGTAGCCACTACTATTCTTTACAGAAAAATACATGTAGCCACTACTCGAACAGTTGAACATTAATATCACCAATAGACTCTTTCATCCTCGATAAAATGTTTTACATAGAATAGATTACACAAGATTATGTTTATATATAATACTTATTGTAAACTTGGGTAGAAAAATTAAAAGGATAGATAACTTCGGTCAGTAGTACCCCATGGTTCATCTGTTGTGCAGAAAACAGACATGATAATAATACAATTACCTGCAGAAGTCTCCTAGCATGACCTCCTTCCATTATTCTTGCAAATGAAGAAGCATGTGAGTAAGGGTTGTCTTCAAAACAATCATAGATATCTGGATGTGCGTCAAGATGAAGAATGTCAACAGGTCCACCAAGCATTTCAGACACGGCCCTAACAACTGGATAAGATATTGAGTGATCGCCTCCTAATACCAATGGCCGAAGAGGATCCTATACAATGGTGTTCCAAAGTTGTTAAATATGCGTAAATATTATTCTTTTTTTAATAGCTTCAACAGATTTTCAGCTTTGTTATAGCAAATCTGTGCCTGACTTACATAAATAAATTATCACAAACTTTACCATATTCTAAAAGAAAAGCCTAATGGTATTGACTACAGTACAGAAATTTGATAGATCCTGAACTAAGATTCTGAATCAATCATCGTGCGCAATATACTTACTTCCTCCATCACTGTTTTGACAGACTCGCTGATTACATGCATCAATCTGTCATCTCCAACACCACAGTCACGAATCTCTTGTATGGGGACATCACCAACATCAGTTAGCACTCTTGGATCATCTAATTCTTTGCCTGTGTAGCACGAAAAACATGAATATTTATAAATGTTTCATGAATACAAGGAAGTAGCTATTAACCATTTTCATAATGTTAAGCTCACCTTCTTCCGTGCTAGAGTTGGTGCTTCCGCACCAAATCGCTTCCCTTATGCGGGGCGGAGCAAATGCAGGACCCTGCAGGAACGAGGAGTTGTGCCCAAGGGGTACTCCTAAGAGGGACGCGGAAGCTTTCACATCACCCATAGAACGCAGCAACTCTCCCTGCACCCGAGCATAAGTAAAGCAGGAATTATGGAATTGTCATAGGTGTCACAAAATCAAAAGCAATGTCATATCATAAAAATAACATGTAGTCATCTAATCAGAAATTAATCATTGTTTCACTTAGATCAGCTAACAGAGCATGCTAAATTGTTACTATCAAATGAATTTTGGGTTATTGTCACTATCTAAGAGCCTTGGGTACTATAAATTTGAACAAATCAAGCATTCCGTAAACGAAGACGAAAGTTTCTCTCTGAATATAACCTTTTGCCTGCTCCCTTCCTTCAGGTGTAGCATGGTACACTGTATATAATATACTAGCTGCTTCAAAGAAGGAACACCATTATAAATTATCTACGGGTTAGATTCCAGCTGAAGAGAAAGCCCATGTGCATGTTCTCAGCTTTGACCGTATCTTACTCCCAGTCTCCATATAAAGGTTGTGTTTAGTCCTTGAAAGATTCGATTGTAACATACGGAGTAAGCACAAACAATTCTCGAGGAGGCGAGAACACTTTAACACAGTGTAGCATAAAGATCTTGTTCCTTGATGCTGAGATCAGGTGCTACCGTCCAATCCATAAGTATATTTTCAAACTTCACAGGAACTTCTTTATTTATTTAATGTTTTCTTTAAATGCATCCCGAGTGGTAAATTTCACTGGAACTTTAAGTGTAAGCATCTGTTGCTGACAATTTACTAATGGCAGGCAGTATAAAATTGCAGCGTATCAATCGCAAGGAGAAACTTTGAAGGATTTATTACTAAAAAATTAGGGTGGCTTTAACTCTTGAGTAAAGTATATTACAAATCACATGCTCTCAGAATATAAGGGCCGGTAATCCCATCAGGTAATGGGAAACGTAGTAAAATAATTCTAAGAGAATGAAACGCAGACGAATTGATTTGATCGGCTGACACTGACGTTGATTCTCCACCCCGAAAAAAGACACTTGTCTAGTTCGCATCTCGCCAGTCAGTGGGATGCATGGGATGAAATATACATCGAAAATCTATTCAACGGCATGGTGGAGGCGGCAGATAAAAGAAGGGAGGGGAGGGGAGGATGACCTTGAGCCTGGCGCGCTCGCGGATGAGGGTGAGGGAGGCGTCGATGACGCGGCTCTGCCCGCGCTCCAGTGCCTCCGTCGAGATCCCGGCCGCGCCCAGCCGCTGGATCCACTTGGCAGCGCCCGCCGCCGCCGCCGCCGCCGCCGCGCCCATCGGTGACGAATCGAGGATGAGTGTGATGAGAAGGGAAGCAAGCGAGCGGAATGGCCTCTGGCCTGTGGTGTGCGGGTTGGGGGGATGCCGGGATGGTCGGATGGAGGAAGAGACGTGACGTAACTCCGTTCCGTTCCCGGCCGTGCCGTCTCGTGCTATAAATTTTCTTTCCAAGCAAGAAGGATGGAGCAATCTTCCAAAAAAAAAAAGGATGGAGCATGAAATCTGCAAGAATTCAATACTCTCCGTTCCGTTCCGTTCCCGGCCCGTTTCGTGGTATTACAATGCTTTCAATTTATACCTCAATTATAATTGCGTGGAGATTTTTTTTTAATGTTTTGAAAGGCGTGGAGAATATATTGGCTGAGATTATTTGGAGTGGAAACTATTCCCAGATTCTTTTTCTAGTTCTTTTGGTTTTTTTAGTTAGTGCTTACTTGATTTGTGTGCCTGGTGGTCCAAGGACTATCGCACTACCCCTTGCTCTGAATTAGTGATTGGATAAATATCGTGGTCCTACGATTTTAAATATAAGATTTTTTTAACTTTATCGTAAACAGAACTTCTTAAAAGTTGATTGAGTTTATAAAATTTTTTTGTCAGCATTTGTAATTCTAAATTAGTTTTATTAAATCCGTCATGATATATATCTTTAGAGTATATCTCGTGGATAGTGAAACTTAAAGAAGTTTGACAATATGACAAAACTATAACATCTTATACTCCCTCCGTTTCATAATATGAGACGTCCACACATTTTGAGGTCCAATTCTGACCATCAACTAGACTAAAAATATGAATTATGTGTTAGAAAAATTATACCATTAGATTCATATCTGAATGAAGTTTCCAACGGTATAATTTCTGTAATACATAATTCACATTTTGTTGGTCTAATAGATAGTCACAGCAAAATCTTAAAATACATGCGTCTATTATATTGTGAAACATGTAGCATAGACAAGTTTCTCAAAATCATATACCATACATCAAAGCTTAAGTAATCATTGTATGTTTACCTTTATTTCAATGTTGGCATTCTATTGGGCGAGGTAAGTTGGAGAAGACACACATCCTGCCCTCCAAGGGACACAAGACGGGAAAATTTTAATTTCATGTCAAAACATAATATTATTCCCCTTGTTGTGTAGATGCTTAAAATGAGACGTCTGCCCTTATAAAGTCTACACACCTAGGAGATTTCATCTGAATAGAAACCTTAGATGATCTTTGAGCAAATTGGTTATGAAGGAATGAAAAGACAATTTCGGCCCTTGCTCTGAATTTCATACTTTAAGAAAGAGAGGTTTCCAAAGAACGGAAATTTCACGAAATGAAAACAAATGTCTACAAACGTGAAACGAATTACACTAGACTAATTTGTATTTGTGAAAGAATGGTTGCATTTGGGGCTTGAAAAGAAAAGAATAATCTGAAATACTGTTACTCTCGTCTTTTTTTTGTTTTGTTTCTATAGGGCTTTGTGCGACTGAATCTGGAGAGAAAAAAAAAATTCTCTTCGAGAGATTAGAGTAATGTAAATTATCTGTAGAATTTACAATAAAATAGTCCTGTAGGAATTACGTAGAAGCCCTAAAGTAGGAGTATATGGATTGCATAAGTGGAACCAACGCCAGCTTTAGGGTGTTTGATCTGTAGCAGAAACGAGTAAACAATTTTTTTAAGGCAGACACCTGCAAATCTGCCAACTCCAAAGTGACATCTACGCCCCTGGATTAACACGGCCGGTCACTCGCCACTCGACGACGGCCAGAAGCAAATTTCCTCTTTTGCCCATCGATCTGATTGGACAGGCGACTCTCCATCACTCTGACCAGGCCACGTCACCCTTTCCATCTTCCCGTTTCCTTTTCTTCCCAACGCCAAACCCGCACGCCAACAAAGGAAACAAACAGTCGAAGCCTGGAAAGATGAGGAGAAGCCACCACCTTCTCGTGCTCTGCCTCCTGATAGCCGCCGCCGCCGCCGCCGCCTCAGCGTCTCAGCTGGCGTCCAAGCCCCGGGCGCCCGCGGTGAGCCCCGCGGCGGCGGCGGACTTCGTGCGCCGGTCGTGCCGCTCGCTGGCGGGCACGGGGTACCCGCGGGACTGCGAGCGGAGCCTGATGCCGCGGGCGCCCGCCGTGGGCCGCAGCCCGCGCCGCCTGGCCCAGGCGGCCCTCGCCGTGGCCGCCGACCGCGCCCGCGCCTGCTCCGCCTACATCGGCGTCTCCCCGAAGGGGAAGGGTTCAAAGGGCGGCGGCGCCATGGGGGACTGCGCGGAGACGGTGCGCGACGCGGCGGGCCTGCTGCGGCAGTCGGCGGCGGAGGTGGGCGCGGGCCGGATGGGCCGGGCCTCGTCCCCGCGGTTCGCGTGGCGGCTCAGCAACGCCCAGACATGGGCCAGCGCCGCCCTCACCGACGCCGACACCTGCCTCGACTCCCTCGCCGCCTCCGGCGCCGGCGGAGCCCCCCGCGACGACGTCAGGCGGAGGGTCGTCGCCGTCGCGCAGGCCACCAGCAACGCGCTCGCGCTCGTCAACCGCCTCCAGCCAGCCGCCCCCCACCCACCACCAGCAGTAGCCACCTAAACTCCATGATCCATCCTCCTCACGACATTGCTGCGGCGGCTGCTAGATACTACTACTACAGTATGTACCCATCGATTCGAGCCTGTCAGATCAATTCCTCGCGACGTACTGCTAGTGAAAGCAATTCCATCGAATTCATCCTGTTTTTGCCCCTTGTTTCATTGTTCGTGACTGCGTTCTATGCAGTAACAACATTTGCTGATTTTGACGGTGTATGGCGGGTGGATCGATGAGGAACGTACCAGTACAGATCGTCTTTATTGTTAGCCAATTTGTAGCTCGTCCAGGACCAGAAAGGAAGGAGCCAGCAATCTTTCGCGAGCGTGTCCAGGATGTGGGCCGCCATGGCCGTTGATTGGTGGTGGTTGGCTCTTTGTCATTACGTCCAGATCGTTCTGGAGACGACGGATTGGGTATAATTTCGTCGGCATGACGCGTGTGACTGTGTCCATCAGTCTTTATCTATAGGAGTATGATGCTGGTGTACTCATTCATGGGCTTGCGCACGGCCATCGATTGATCCAGCAGCACGCGTTGATTGGCATGGCCATGGCCGCCCATCATGCATGAACCAACAGAATGGCTGCAGTCATTCTTCTCATCTCAAGTGACTAGGGGATTGGGTGCAGTCTCCTGACATCTAGATCGCCCTGGCAGCGGAGAAGCGGCTTAATATTTGTACTCCGACACAAGGAGAGAGTGCCGGCCCTCAGTTTTGGGGAGTACCGTGTGCTTTCGAGCATGGATCATTCAAAATTTCAAATGCAAGGAAAACAAATCTTTTTTCCCCGATCCATATTAGTTGTCACTCGTCTAAAATGGATCACGATCGATGACTAATAAGGATCAGAGGGAGTAGTAATTCAATAAATATGCTAGAATACTTTTCATGATGCCTCTCCCGGTGAAAGTCCGTTGGCATGCAGTTTTAGGCATTTTGTTGACATGACATGCTGATTAAACCCAAACTACCTTTTCTTAGGCGTCATTGGACGGCCCTCGAAAAACTGAAACAAGATCTCCTATAAAACTAAAATCAAGATTCTTTGAAGGTCAAAATTGCTAAATCCGTTATCCCTATCTTGATATTTCATCATGTCTCTTGCGACGAGACTAAAGGTCTAGGGATCTCACAGGAAGAAGCCTCCGCTGCTCTGACGTGAAAACAGGAGGAGCCTAGGGGCCTTCTACACGACAATGCTGATCTTGGTCGAGAACTCAACTAATTTGATTGCATATGAGCTTAAGAACCTGGATGAGAAGTGGTCTTGGCAAGTTCAACAACTCTTTATTCACAAATCATGGATGGTTTACCCCTCCAAGTAAAGCCTCATCATGGAGCTCAAGTCATCCGCAGAGTGTGGGGGAGGATAGCCTCGTGATATATATACCCTTCCGCTCAATCAGGTCAACTGTGGTGGTGCGCGAAGTGAGCTCGGATCCTCATGCAACTATGCTTCACAATGTATCTTCATGCAACTATGCTTCAGAATGTATCTTCATGCAACAATGTGGGAGAAGGTTTTGCTAAAATAGCCTCTTCTTAAACACAATTGACAAAAATACACATTCCAAAATTGGTTATAACAAAGATAGCCTAACAAAAACTCCACAAAAAATGTCACGTGGACCCTTCCGCCATCTCAATTTACGATAGCCACTTCCGACCAATCGAGATGACATAAAGAGCCTTGCACCAATTGAGACGGAGGAAGACAACTTGGTGCCACATTCCTCGATCTCAGCAGGCAAAAGATACAGATATGAACGAAGGCCCCTAGGTTTCTTAGGGTAGTCCAAGTCCATGAATGTCCCGTTGTTGGGTCCAAGCAAGCAAACCCAGCCCAGCCCAGCCCAATCCAGTATATTCCTCTGCTCATTTCTAACTACCGTCTCTTTCAACAGCGCCAGAGATTCTAAAAAATAAAATAAAAAATTCAACAGCGCCAGAACAGTCACTCGCTTCTTCTGTCGTTGTCCGGGAACAATTCTGAGCTTTAGCAGCCGGTGTCGCAAAAATAAAGAGAAGAAGAAGAAGCGAGTTTTCGCAGCCGGCGGATCGGGACTTTGACTCCCCGTTGTCCAGGCCAAGCCGCCCCGCCCCGATCTGATCTCTGAGAGTGGGTCCATTCATCTCCGTGCCACTACGCATCTTTCCTTCTTAAACTTCCAACCCCCCTGTCCGATCTCTGCTTAAGCCCCCAACCCCGGAGCCTAACCCCCGCCCCCCCTGCGCCTCGTGCACTCCGCCGCCGCGCCAGATCCAGCTCCAGGCATGCTCCCTCCCTCTTTCTCTCTCCCTTTCTTGTTATTTGCAGAATCGAAATCCTGTTTCTTGATGCCTGCCGCGGTAGCGCCGCTTGTTGTTCTTCTTTGGATTGCGTGTGACGGCGATGGCTGTTTGCTTGATGCCGCGGTGCGCTTGTTTTGCCAAGCAGGTGGAATTGAAGCGCGGGTTGTTCGTCTAATCTGTCGCAGTTCCGAGTCGGACCGTTGGAGCTGCCATCATGGGTTCAGATAATGTCGGCCCGAGAGGTACGTTCTAGTATTTTCTTTCTGCTCTTGTCTCATGTCGCAAGTTTGTGTTTTCTGAACCGCGGGTAAGTTTTGATACAAGCTTTTGTCTACGATAACGTTAATAATGAGCTCATTATTAGCAGTTCAGACTTCATAATCATCAGTTTTTTTTTGGCGCAATTATCGATCTCCGTCGAGAGGCACGACTCTGACTTTAAAAGCAATTTTTTTGATCTAATACATTCCTAGGTGCCGATTGGTTGTTTGCGGTTTGAGTCTAAAACCTCTGCCTGTGATCTTGGATTTTCTGAATCATTGTGTCACCCTTGAATTATGTTCTCAAGTGTCTTGCAATAATCATTGCAAAAGGTGAAATTAAGGGGAGGATCAGTTACAGAGTAATCTGGCATCTACTGGGTTACCTTGGCCATCACCACTCTTCTAGCTAGGAGAGCTAGTCTAGATGCTGTGCAATATGCTGCAATGTGTAACCTTTTCTTCCTGAATGACAGATGTATGTGTTGTTGGAGTCGCACGCACCCCTATGGGTGGTTTCCTTGGCGCCCTGTCTTCCTTGCCTGCTACTAAACTTGGATCCATAGCCATTGAAGGTGAGATCACTACTTTCTCTATATACCCCTGAACGTATAATTTGTTGAGTTTGTTTAACACAATATTAATAATTAATAACTTGATGACTGGGTTGACCAGCTGCTCTTAAAAGGGCACATGTTGATCCATCCCTTGTGCAGGAGGTCTACTTTGGTAATGTCTTGAGTGCTAACTTGGGGCAAGCTCCTGCGAGACAGGCTGCTTTAGGTGCGAGAATACCAAACACGGTTGTTTGCACCACAGTTAACAAAGTCTGTGCATCTGGCATGAAAGGTTTGAGTTTGTATGGCCATGATCTTGTGTTCACAGTTCCTATAAGCGAGAAGTTTTCTCTGACCATGATCTTCTTTATTTTTTCCTTTCTGCAGCAACCATGTTTGCTGCACAGTCAATTCTACTGGGCAGCAATGATATTGTAGTGGCAGGTGGTATGGAAAGCATGTCGAATGCTCCGAAATACATTGGTGAAGCTAGGTCAGTAAAGTGTTCTTCAGGTTGTATCGTGATGAAATATATATAACTGAAGACCAATCTTCCTTTGCTTGGTGAATGAACTAAGCACATAACGAGGAATAACAGGATGTCAAAATATCCATTTGAAACTCTGGTGTCACCTGTCTTTAGATTGCTTTTGTTGTACTTTGTATTGCTTCATTCATTCACCTTTTTTAAGGTAGCCAGTTAAAAGTTTAAACTATATTATGTTCTTTGTCAGAATGGGTTTGAAATACAATGTTAGTTTATGCCTATTTTATGTCATGGTGGTGGCAACTTAGTGATTTGTGCAATCAAATGCAGAAAAGGTTCTCGCTTCGGACATGACAGCCTCATTGATGGTATGCTTAAGGATGGCCTTTGGGATGTATACGGTGATTGTGCTATGGGAGTGTGTGCTGAGCTTTGTGCTGACAATCATGCCCTGACAAGGGAAGACCAGGTAACTTATGACAACTTTTAGTAACCACCTTCTGGTGTTGTTATTATTCTTGCATTGTCTAGCACAGAAGGGCGCATTTTCTCAATTACTTCTAGAGATCCTGTAGAGGTGAATTAAATATTGAAACACTTGAACAATTGGTCTTTTGGGTGCACTGAGCTATTCAGTACAGAACAATATGTTTTGGCACCTTATCACTTCCTGATATATATTTTTCTCACTGTTTTGTGGAGGAATATAACATAGCAGAGTTAAACTTGTTATATATCTTGAAAATCTTGTAGGTTTTGATCTGACGTTCTTCTACATTATATTTATTAGCTGCGACATATCTGAATTTATACATTTTATGTAGGACGCTTATGCAATTCAAAGTAATGAGCGTGGAATTGCTGCTCGTGACAGTGGTGCTTTTGCATGGGAGATTGCTCCGGTGATTTTATCTCTCTTTGCCAAAGTTAGTAATAGACAATCGTTCCTTTATTAGTTTTCCTAATGCTCTGCGTCCTATCAACCAGATTGAAGTTCCTGGTGGAAGAGGGAAGCCACCAGTAATTGTTGACAAAGACGAGAGTCTAGACAAGGTAATTTTTTTATATATAGTAATGGGTATAAATAAACTATATGGCCATTCCTCATGTTGTTTAGTTAGCAGTAGCTGTATATTTCCTTTTAGATCAACCAAATTTGTTTGAAGCAAGTTGTGTTTTTCTCCATTCTTTAATTGGTGCTTTCATCATTCATGCATTGTGTAGTGAAATATAATATATACTAGGCTAAAAAGTATTAATAGGAAATACAAATTACATTATTGGCAAAGTTTTGTCTTGTAGTTAATTGAAACAAGGAAAATATGTCATTTTTATAATTTTGTTATGTGATACTACTACCGTGTAATATGAGCCTTGTGTCTCTTAGTTTGACCCAGCGAAACTGAGGAAGCTCCGGCCAAGTTTCAAGGAGAATGCCGGTACTGTTACTGCTGGGAATGCTTCTAGTATAAGGTGCTTGCTTGCCATTTGTTTTATTTCTGAGCCTTGTGGAGGAGTACTTTGGTGGTATTGGCCTTCGGGCCACCGATGTTGGCAGAACATACTAGTGATTAGCACAAGTATGGTGCTAAAAGATGTGTTTTGTTTCTTGTTAACACTTAATAATTTGTTCTATACTATGTGTTGAACTTGATTAGTTTTCTTGCTTTCCTCTGTACTGCCTTATTTAACTGCTGTTTGTTCTTGCAAATTTCTAGTCCTGTTTAATATTTATGTTTTGGCTGCTTGCCTGCTTGGTATGTAATTACAATCCAATTAGTGGTGAATGTTAGGGTGTGTTTGGTTCATACCAGCACCTTTTCTTCTAAACTGTGGCAAGCCACAAGTGTGGTGAAGAAATTGGTTGCCACAACTTAGAGAAAGTTTGCCAAAAGTAAGAGTCTATGACAGGTGGGACAGAGTGCTAAGAAAGTATGTCATGCCACAGTTGTGGCAGTTTAACAAACAGTAGCCTAACAGCGTTGCCCACTTGTGGCAAATATTGGCAAGGTTGGGCTATGAATAAAAAATTGCCTTAGTATGTTGTTTCGCATTCGAATAGGAATTTTGTAAATGTCCATCCAATAAAAAATGTTGAGATTCTTTTGTATACAGCTCATTGTTGGTAAAGAGGAATTTTGATCCTTTGATCCTTGCTAGTGCAAATAGGAATTTTGTAACCTGAGTCTTGGACCCTCTTTTCATCCTACTTTCTTACTGGTTTCCTTTTCCATTGACTGGCATTATCTAATGTACTGCCCACAATTTCCTAGTGTGTTTGGTTATGCACTGAATATGCGATACTTATCGGTTGTTTTACATGGTGCAGTGATGGTGCTGCCGCATTAGTACTGGTGAGTGGGCAGAAGGCTCAAGAACTTGGACTACAAGTACTAGCAAGGATCAAAGGATTTGCCGATGCAGCTCAGGTAAGTCACGGTACCAGTTCTTATCTTAGTTAGGAGTAGATTAACCTCTTGTAGGCAAGTGGGTACATAATGATCTTTATTCTGGACGGATATAGTGATGTCTAGGTTCTGGATGGATATAGGTGTCCATCTTATGTGGAATATTTTTATGTGATTACAGTTTCTGAATGTTATTCTCATCAACATTTGTAATCTGGAATGATATTTCTAACTACCAGTTCGTTACACAGGCCCCTGAACTATTTACCACTACACCAGCACTAGCCATACCGAAGGCTCTATCAAATGCTGGCTTAGAATCCTCTTCTGTTGATTTTTACGAAATTAATGAAGCCTTTTCGGTATGGTCTTGATCATTTGTTCCACTAATTACCAAAGGCATTTTTTATAATCATATTGTTTCCACTTTTCAATACAGGCTGTTGCACTTGCAAATCAAAAGCTTCTCGGGATTCCTTCGGTAAGTGCTGCCTTGGTTCAACTATTCTTTTTCCAGGCCTTAAACTAAGCTAACTTTCCTGTCAGGAAATGCATCTTAATTATTTAGTGTTTCCTATTCACCAGCGATATTTAGTGTATACTACAGATGATAGTTACTACTTCAGTGCTCATAACAGTCTTTTGCTGCTTTCAGGAAAAGATTAATGTACATGGAGGCGCTGTGTCTTTAGGACACCCCCTTGGATGCAGTGGCGCTCGCATTTTGGTCACTCTTATTGGTGTAAGTTCTCTCTCTGGTGGCGTTATTTTGTGTTCCGATCATGTGTGAGAATTTTGTTCGAGGACGTATCTTGTTTCTAGTAGAAGGTAAATACTGAAATCGAGTGATACTTAAAAGTAGCATTAGACATCTTGTCGGTGGCTACAAAGGTAAGCCATCTTTAGTACTGCAATCCAGTATATTTTTTTAATCTTTGTGCAAAATATCTGCTAAAACGGTCTTAGCTAAATCTTTAGCCTGTGCCAGATATTTTTTTCTCCGAACTGTTACTTGAGTCACAGATGGAAATTTTATATCCCGTGATTCCATTTACCATCTCTTCCCCCTCTCAAGTCCCCTTGAAGTACGTTGCAATGATTTTTTCAATTGCCACCATTTACGACGTCACATCTGCAATGCCTGTTTCTCATAGTTGCTGATGCAAACTAAGTACAATCATGTTTCTTCTCAATAGGTTCTCAGGGAGAAGGGTGGCAAAATCGGGGTTGCTGGTGTCTGCAACGGTGGAGGCGGAGCATCCGCACTTGTTCTCGAGTTAGCTTAGAACTCCAGTGACATATCCAAAGAACTTGGGATGCGTCCATTGAGTACAAGATGAAGTTGGGAGTGGCCCTATTTCAGCTGCTACCGTGACAGGATGTAAAATCATTTCGTAATAGCTGTATCCGGCAAGTGACCATGTTTAACTTCTGGGCCAGTTTTCTGGGATAACCTTCTATCAGCAGTTGTAATAAAGCAGGTTTGTGCTACGAAATTTCATTGTCTTTCTACAGCTTGTGAATATTTTCTTCCAGCTGGTGAAGTGCAGAAGCACTGTTCTGATGATTCATTTACAATAGTGCAAGTTACACTGCGTCACTATGAAGTATGAACGTTCCCTTAGTTTGCACGTAGATGACTAACATATCGCTGTTCATTTAACTTGTGTTATCAAGAAAAAAAAGAAAAAAAACTATAGGGACATTTGTCAGACGGTCAAACCGTTCTATTTTTGAGTACATGCAACGTCAATGTGGTGTTCCATTGAGTCGTAATAGAGTAATTCAACTGCCCCCTGATCGGTTTTGTAAACAATACCACCCCTTAGAAAACATCCCTAAAAAAAAGATAACATCCCAAAAACCCTGGTAAAACTCCTAAAAACCTTGCCATGGGAAAAATGGAGAAAATGTACTTGGCATACAATGTCTATGTGTGCATGGATTGCATAGTTAAAAACCTGCTATGTGAGGACACTTCGAGGAAACTTCTCCAAGTCTTCTCATGCCAATGCTCTTTGCACATCTTTGAAAGGTAGATGATGGCAATAACTTCTTTGAATAAATTTGCAAATTTGGTACACAGTACCTTTATTTTGTCATTTTGTGCATTTTTTGCAGCTCATGTGCATAGAAACAATGAAAAACTTGGGGTTTATGTCGGTGATCGCAGAACATCCAACCCACATGCATTCTGAATGCGGTGTGTCATTCTTCTGAGCCAGACGCATTCTTGAGAGACCTTCTTGAGATGCTTCATAGTGTAATTATTTATGAGTGATTTATAGACGTGGATAGTAAAGTCTGTTTCAACGACTTCTAGGAAATTGTAGTTTCTCCACATAGAAGCACACATCCAGTCAGTGATTTGGAAGTATACAGGTCGGAGAAATAACCTACATCAACATAACCCATCAAAGTTTTTTTTTTGCGGGTGCATAACCCATCAAAGTTAAGTCCTGGTTTTCTCCCATCGAATAACGCAATATCCTTGCTTCCCTAGATATAATGAAGAATTTCCTTTATGCCTTTCCAATGCCTTTAGGCGTTGGGGGTTCTGCACTATAACTTGCCAGTAGGTTGTGAAAACAATGTCAAGTCATAGTTTCCTGAATACATGAGTGCTCAAATTGCGCTCAAATATGGAGTTTCTGACCCCAGTGCATCCTCCCTCATATCCAGGTCTACGTGGATCCTTTTGTTGCTATAAGTATCTCACAAACATAGGTGTCATTGATGCGCATGCCTTGTCATGTTCAATCATTTCTAACACCTTCTAACTGTAAGCACATAGGTGCACCAATATTTCTTCCCGGAGATTGCTCTTGGACCGTTTCCGACTTCAAATTCGGTGCCGAATGTCCTCCACGGGCATGTAACGGGGTGTCTCAGGACGTTCTCATGATATCTATTTTCGCCCCTCAACGTGCCAACACATCAATTTTCCCTTTTTCTCGTTTGCAAATAAATGCTTATGGGAAGGGCCGGAAGATCTTCATACGACCTTTGCAGGAGCGGCACTTGGCACTTGATTCTTGGCGTGTCTTGGTTTCGTCCCCGCTTCAATCGGGATGTCTTGCACACCAGACATTTGTGTAGATCTTTGTAATCATTGCGCCAAACAACGCAGTCATTCAGAGAGGGCAGACAACCTTGTTTGCTTTCACAAGTGCTCATAGGCACAGGCTGTCCTTGGGAAAGAAAAATTCCAAGCAAAGCCGGTGTCTCATTGAAGCCTGTCTCCGATTGTCGTGGGATCGCCGATGGCCACGGGTATTACATTTGGTATCAGATTCAAGACGATTTGGTGAGATTAATTCAATGGCGTTGGTAAGAGTACTGAGCTCATTTCTCTCGATCCAAGCGGTGAAATCCCTAGATGAACGCATTTTTGTTCGTCTTCTCTGGGCTATATATCCTCGCAGAACTCTGGTCATTGAATCAAATTAACCTTAATGAATAACTAATGATTTCAAAAAATAAATGATCAAAAGGAAAAGAAGAAAAAAGCAAGCAGGGTGCATACAAATCAATGTTCTTTGCTTCCACCGATCGAAATGAAAAGAATAAAAACAGCAGAGTACAGACAGGACGGAACAGCAGAAAGAAGAAAAGAAAAAGCTGCATGCAGATATATGCGAGACCTTACTTACATTGGGGTTAATTAGCAGAAATAAGTAACAAATGAGAAGGAAGAAAGCATCATGCACAAATCAATGTTCTTTGCCTCCACAGTAAAAGAGCTCAGCAGCAAAGGACACAAGGTGCACAGGCAGACAGTAGTAGAAAGAGGAAAAGGAAATATGCTGCATGCATCTATACGGTGATCTCTCTTTGGGGTTAACGTCCCTAGCGCTATGTAATCAAGCTTCCCTCTCCTTAACACCCCCACACGGCCACACCCCAGTTCAGTTCAGGCTTACATTGCAGTCGATCTGAATCAAACACACTTACACTTACGTCCATGGATCCTGGAGAGCCGCACCTGCGAGACACGATGAACATGACAAGGGCGCTGGAGGCCCTGTCCCCCTACCTCAAAACTCCGCGCCGGACAGTCATCCAGATCGAAGCCTTGGTGGTTTCGGCAGTGGCATTGCTGTTCCTGCAGCTCATTCTGGGCCCCTGGCGCCGGAGGTCCAACCACTGGTTCCTGCAAGGTACCCTGTGGCTTGTTTACACGGTCACCTTCCCTTTGATCACCTACACCCTCGTCCAGATGGTTTCTTCCCCAGTGAAGAACGTCCTCTATCCTTTCTGGGCCATTCTCCTCTTTTGGGCTGCCGGATGCTCCAACGCCATGACCGTCTATAGCCTCGAAGACAGCAAGCAGTGGAAGCGGTATAGCTTTGAGCTCCTTCAGTATTTCATCTATCTAAGCTATATAGCGTCTCTGCTTGTACCTGGTTCAAATCGCTTGACGATTCACAAGCCGCGGCGTCCAGAGGTGCTTTTGCCACAGCCTGTTTTCTTCCCTCTGATTTTCCTGGTGTCCGCGGTGTTTACTACAAATTTGTTCAGAATAATTTCTGTTTGGATGATCACCAATTCTAATCCCAGCAAATTAGTGGCTGACCACATGCGGGTCCAGGTGGACCAAAGAGATGCTGATCATCAGGGCCAAGGCCAGGATGAGCCATTCGATTTCGATCCTGTCACGATGAAGGGCTACAGATATCTTATTTGGCCCACACCCAGATGTCATCTGATCCTTACCATAGAAGCTATCAAACTTGTGGATGGACCCATAACCATCAAGGAAATATGGGACATGACATTTGATGACAGCTTGCTCAACACAACTCAAGTTGGCCCTTCACAACTGAAAAATGTATGCCTCTCAATTGCTCTGTCTAACTTGCTGCGGCGCCGCTTCTTTGGGATGGATTGTGCCGAAGCCGGACTTCCAGAGACCCGCAAGTTTGCACTTGAGGGTTTATTTGCGGAAGAAGATCAAGCCAACAATTACTCCAGAGGATTTCATGTCATCGAGGTAGAACTGGGTTTCCTCTACGACTTGTTCTTCACCAAGTATGCAACTCTCTTTCAGACAGAGTTTCATTTCCTGTTTTATCTTCTTCTCAAATTAATCATCACATGTTGCTGTGGACTATTACTGCTTCGATACTCCCCCACCATCAAAATATTTGACCCAATAATCGAGGTTGGCACAAGAAGGGTCGATGTTACCATCACAGTCCTGATTATGGCAGCCATCCTTCTATTTGAAGCACTTCAAGTTATACTATATTTGACATCAGACTGGGCCACCGTTTCACTAGCTTGGAGATATACCAAAGGACTTCAGTCCAATCTCATTGTTTCCATCTTGAATTTTCTTATCCTTAGCTCCAAGAAAATGTTTGCCAAGATAAACTCGTTTGGATATTGGCAAAATAAGATGGGCCAGTCATCTCTTATTGAATGCTGTTTCCGTGCCAAACCGTTCTATATGAACCCCATGTTTGGCATATTTACGCTTCCAGTTTTCTACATGACGATGCCATCTTTTCATTCTTTGGTATTTTCAAAGAAGACGTTCCAAGAGGTTCCTTCTTTGGTCAGGAAAGAGATAGTTTCCTGCTTGCGGAAGTACAGCAACGGTGGTCCTCTAACTAATGGAGAAACAGCATTGCATCTCCATGGAGAATTCTCCTGGACTGTCAATCTAGGGAATCATAGCCAGACAGTGGTCATGCTTCTTTGGCACATTGCAACTGAGTACTGCAGCATGGCAGCTTCCCATGATCAAGAGGCAGATATTGAGAGTGGTCCACAGCCAGATGTGAAAATGAAGATAGAGAACTACAAGCAAGTTGCCATCACCTTATCCAGATATTGTGCCTACTTGATATCCTTTGTTCCAGAACTCCTTCCTGGGAACTCTACAGATATATTGTATGTCTTCAACGACGTGCTATTGGAAGGGCGTTGTGCGCTGCGTCAAGGCAAGCCGAGTAGGAATGAATTGCTCAAGGTCATCACCGATTCTGAGAGCGGCGGCGGCGACGGCGGCGGCGGCGACGACGACGACCACAACAACAACAACACCACCACCACCACCACCAACAACAACACCAACACCAACACCACCACCAACAACAACAACATCAGTGAAGATAGCATCTTCGTCAAAGGCTTGAAGCTAGGGAGGGCTCTGGAGGAGAAAGATGCTCTCTATCGCTGGGAGCTGATGGCAGAATTCTGGGTTGAGACCATCGTCTACATCGCGCCATCGGACAATGCTGCGGCACACATGGGACGCCTTGCGCAAGGAGGTGAATTCCTTACTCATGTCTGGGCTATCCTCACACACGCAGGCATCCTCAAACGTGACTAGCAGCAAGCCCCTGTAATACGTGCTTTGTGTGCTTGGCTTCTTCTGCACTTATATGTTCTCTTTGTTGTCCTATCACTATGCCGACAAGTGTGTTCATTTTGATCCTGGTTTTACCTGTCGTATGTTTGTATCAATCAGGTGTGATATGTCAGTCCATCTGTAATGAATGTGTGCTTATCTGAAAGACTTCATTGTTCAGTGAAGTTGGTTATTAGAAATTCAGCCTGTTTTTAACACTTGTTCACCATGTTTCAACTCTCGTTTTTTGTTATTGAGTTTTCTTTTCATTTTTTGTGGAAAAGGCAGCCGCCTTACAATTCAACTAGATACAAAAGGAAAGTGAAAATTATGGCAAAACAGAATGAAAAATAAATCAGGCAACAAAGTTGGAAGTGCCACTGGAAGGGCCCGGAGGCATTTCAAATTGTTGTAACTGATCCCACCAAATATTTGCCATCCTTGATTGCCACCATTCTGTTTTTTTTTTCCACAGGAGATCACTTTTAGCACCCGGAGGAGACCACATCCGAGTTATCATGCAACTCAAACGGAGTGCTGCAGCTTAGAAATGCAAAGATGCACGAAATAATCAGAACAGACCTAGCTTGTATCGATCCACAACAAGTGAAAAGAAGAGACATGTCTTGCTGCTTTGCTGGTAAATTGGTAGAAATTGGGAATTCTCTCGCTGGATTAGAAGAGGCATGCCCGGTGCGGAGCTTTCCGGCAAGGTCGACGAGTGCTCCGGCCGTCGGCGCTGGGCTTGCCCGCAAAGTCAACGAGGGCTCGGGCCGATTTGGCTTGCCAGCGGCCGCGATGACTTGGGCCGGTGGCAAGGGTTACGAGCCAGGGTGACGAGCGGCTTGCCAGCGACTGTAGACGTCAAATGGGATGCCCCTCACGATGCAATTTAGATTTTACTGTTAATTCTTTTTAATGAGAAATGTCTATTATTCTTTCCAGAAATGAATGGTGAAGATTTATATACTTTTTTTTTTAGGGAAATTAGTATCATGGCCCTCGCAAATGCGAGGGCATCGACTAACAGTGTTAGATAAATAGTCCGAAAATGACGGGTAAACACATTGTGGTTTCGTAGGTATAAATTTAAAGCTTTATAGTTATTGATATTTTGTTATATATTACAAATCATTATGTATTCTCCCATTTAACTTTGTATGCAAAAAAGATGGAACACTTAATTTATATGCTACATTGCCTTTTTATCTGAGAGTTTTATTGAATTCTTGTCTAGAATACACCTAAATCGCAATTGTACTAAACCAAGGCAATACCAACCTGATACTAAGTACTCAAACCAAGCATGTCAAACCTTAAACCAATCATGTTTGGTAAAATTGGTGGCATACATGTATAGCAACAAAATGACATGTAAATTCAAGGGCATTGTTAGTACGAGCTAGCTATTTAAAATTCTATTTGGAGGAAGTGCATTAATTTTATTTCCTACTGGATGATTCACACATTTTTATGGCGTGCGATTATTTCCTAGAATGATCGGGAAATGTCTTTGTTGTAATTTTTTAGTTACTTTAATTTTCACATGTAGATGAGAGCACTACACTATTTGAAACAATACACTTGAATCTGTATGCATTTTTTTAATGGGCTTTAAGAATGTTTGTTTTCCCATTTTATTACCCATGATTGCTTTTATTCCTAAAATTATGAGTACGCAATTGGCAACCAATTTTTTAATACATGTAGTAAAGTTTTATTTATGTTTGTCTGGTGGAGTAGTCTTGTAAGTTAAGCCGATCCTTGGAAGGGTGTATTCATGATTTTGTTTTGGGGGTATTTCCCTTTCATTTGGAGTTCTACTGATCTTGATCTCCCTTCCAACTCCTGGGGACACATGATTTGTGTCAGATTTGTTTCCAACATTGTTCAAGCATTTATTCACGCCGTTCCTAGCACTCATATATAGGTTTGAAATGCCGATTTATTTTACTTAAAAAATTGGTTCATATGCGACCAATACACTTAGAATTGTTTTCTTCTAGGTGATCGTACACATACCTATCAATGCTGGGTCAATGTGAACGTATTTGCCCAATCAGTTAACATGTTTGAAAGAATTGATGTTGGACTTACTTGATCCTTAGTATTCACGGGAGATTAGGTCACTTATGAGATCCATAGAGATTTGTATATCCGAGAAGAGAAAAAAAGTGTTTACCTATGTCCAAATAGAAGGACAGTTTTGTCGACCACCAAAGAGAATGCTTTTTGTCCAAGTACAATTAAAAGAGCAGGTTTAAACATATCCTTACTAATTTAGATATATGTATGTTGATGTCCAATATTTTTCTATCTGTGGTTATGTTGATGTTCTCTCACTTGTTTTTATTGAGCACCATGATGTGTATCGAACCATAATGACTGATTTTTGGTTTGAAGTTTCACTTCACATCAACATGACTGAAACATTGCTTATGAAATTTTTTTTGATGCTCTTCCATCTTTTTTCTTGGGGGTCTATCTTTTTCTGATTGCTCCGTCATGTATTTCTAATTAGTTGAATATACCTTGATATCATGCATATTTTGTTCTTTCCGCACGTCACGCTCCCTCCCGGCTCAGAGCATGATGCAGTCCTTGCTACGGATGCAAATAAAGATCCAGTAAAAATAATATACATTTTACATAACCTTTCAAGAATGTGCAACCTCCAAAATCTGAGAAAAATTTATTGTATGACCTATAATCACCTTGTGATAAATATATAGGTGCCATGCAAATGCTAAGGCGAACCATGTATTCTCGAAATGGTTCCACTCCATCTATAAAAGGTGCACATCAATAACTTTAGATGATATTATTAGCTTCGCTAACATGAAGGCGTTTAACTCTTAGTACTAATAAGTAATTAAAAATTGTGCTAATGTTTTTTGATGAAGGAAAGCAATGATAAAAGCATTAAACTCTTAGCACTACCAAACACTCCTTCCGTTTTGTACTAAATCCATGCCAATTAATATGTAACGGAGGGAGTAATTAAAAACTGTGCTAATGTTAGTTTAGCTGATTATATGGTATTGATAAAAAATATGAGCAAACTGTTTAATAAGCGTACTTCAATAGGTTGTTTAATAGCGCACAGCTAAATAAAAAAAATCCCTGTTGGCTCTCAAGTGCCAGGTAGCCCTTTTTGGACATTTTTCCAGAATCACATTTTTGTGTTTCAAAAAATCATGAAAAGAATATACATGCACAGGTGAACGTATGTTGCATGTATATAAATTTTTAATTATGAAATATTTGTGATTTTTAGCTAAAAACAAATACACAGGTGTCAAATAGATTTACAGGTTACAATTTTTACATCCTCAGATTTATGTTTTTGCAGAAATCATAAATCAATATATTTCTTGATGAAAATTTACATGTGTGTAGTCTATATCTATACTTATACTTGATTTTTTTTCTGAAACTTCTAAATGTGATTTTTTGAACCCATAGTTCTGAAGAATTTCTAAAAGATAATCACATCGCACTGAATCGAAAGCCTTAGCAATGTCCAATTTCAGGAACACCAGGGAGGAACGGTGCCCGTGTGCCTGCTTGACCATGTTTTGCACATACAAAAAATTGTACTGGATAGTTCTGCCTTTTATGAACGCACTTTGGCTCATTGAGATCAATTTTGGCAGCTCAAGGCGCAGGTCTGATAGCTAATAACTTGCAAAGTTTTTTGGAGACACTATGCATTAAACTAACCGGCCTCAGATCCTTTGCCATCTGAGCATTTTCCTTCTTTGGCAACAGGACAATGTTGGCAGTAATCAGAAATTTCCAGTGGTGCCCTCTCAATTGATGAAACTGGCTGATAGCATTAAGCAAATCGCTCTTTATTATGTTCCAGCAGCTCTTAAAAAATCCACCAATAAATCCATCAGGCCCGGGAGCTTTTTCGGTATTCATATCTTCAACTGCAAAGTGCAGTTGCTCCATGGTGAATCCCTCATCAAGGTGCTGGAGCTCCAGGCATGGCATTCTCAGAAAATTCCAATTTAGTCTTCTTTCCCTTGAGGAGCTTGTTCCCACCTGGTTCTTGAAATGCTCAAATAGGGTCGACGCCTTGCTTTCATGATCAGTGAACACCCCGTTAGGACCTTGCAACAGGGGAATATGATTTTTCTTTCGGCGCCCATTAGCTCTAAGGTGAATTTTTTTTATCCAAGTTAATCTTGATCGTTGTCGCCATTTGGTTCTGTCAATTGCAGAGAGCCCTAGCAGAATACTAGCTTTTAATTTTCTTCTGAATGCTCGTTCTTGGCTCGAGAGCTCCCTGTCCTCTTGTGCTAAATCCGATTGGAAAATAACCTCATTGGCGATTTTCGCTTTCCATTTCATCTTTGACATCTGCTCTTTGTTCCAGCTCTTAAAGGCACCTGCCGATCTACATAGCTTGGTGCGCAGAATTTTAATAGCATCTGCAGATCTTACGTTCTTTTTCCAAGCCGTGGAGACAATTCCCTGAATTTCATTATTTTTCAACCAGAAACTCTCAAATCTAAACCCCTTGAACCTCTTGAGTTGCATTTTTGACAGGAGCAAGGGGCAGTGGTCTGACACTGCAGTCGATATTGGGGAGAGTTGATACTGAGGAAATTAATATTGGGTAGATTTATATACTGTCCCTTTCAATCCTCAACAACTATCAGGACTATGAATAAACAAGCAATATGACAAAAATCTAATATGACCAAAACAACTATAAATAAACAAGCAATATATGCTACTTTAAAGATCTACATACATAGCAATGCATGTGAGAAAAATCTGCAAACTTCACAGACATAGCATACGCATGTATAATTTTTTTTTAGAGAAAAGTATTTTTTTCGTCCTCAATTTGTCGGAAAGTTCATTTCTCGTCCCTCAAAAACAATTAGTACTGTTTTTATCTCTCAACTTTCAAAACCGGACACTTTTAGTCCTTAAGGCTATCCGAAGCGGTTTGTCCCACATGCCCGGTTTGCACTTAATCCCGTGACCGCCGAGGCTGTTGAAATTGGCCATCGTCGTGCTCTGGATCTCGTCCAGGCACTGGTTGTACTTCTCCTCCATCTGCATCATCCATATCTTGATTGGAAAAAAAATAAGTGAAAAAAAACTATGCGAAAACTAGACAGGTGGCTAGGAAAACCACATCGGATGGACCGAGTGACTAAAAGTGTCCGGTTTTGAAAATTGAGGGACGAAAAAATACGAATTTTTTTTTGAAGGACGAAAAGCGAACTTTCCGACAAGTTGAGGGACGAAAAAAATACTTTTCTCTTTTTTTTTAACTATTTGAATGTGACCTGAATTTGCATAAGTTAAAATGTAGTTTAAGTTCTGGCTATCGGATTTTAAAATCTGATTCCACCATAGGGTTATTAAGAACAAACGGAAACTTTTCTATGTTCAAATCAAAGTCATTCGATGGCTAGAGCGGCAGAGCCAGGTCGGAAGGTTTATGCCGGTGGCAGCTCCGATTGGCTTATGCGCGGCCAACGACATCAATCAAAGGAAAGGGAATGGAGGTATGCTGGTTCGTTCGAGGGGAGTCTACAGGCGAGAGCAATTGAACGGAGACTCACCCGAGGCGAAGAAATCACGAATCACGATGGACGGCCAAATTCGTCGAGCGTGGTCGTCCGCTCGGGCCGCAAGAGTGGGCGCAGCATTCTTGACGTCGTCATGGTGCATCCTTGCGCGAGGGTACGGCCAGCGGCGTCCCGGCCGGTTCGCTGGAATCGGCCGGCGGCGATACGGCTGCTGTGGCATAGCTTCGGGGCACGGCATCGGTTGCTCGCACCATCTTGTTCACGAGGCATGTGATGGTTACGAGATTCATTGGATGGGAGGAATTGTCCGGAGGTGCCCATATGCGGCAGCTTGGCGAGGTTTTGGCAATGGCGGATAGCGGGGAGAACGGCAACGGTACGGGATTTGGAGTAGGTTTCCAGTCGAATTAGGAGATGCGTGTAATAGAGGTTGTCAAGGGACTCAAGATGACGCGTTCGGAATCGGGTTTTGCAGCGGCGGCGGCGGTTCCCGGAAACGGGTTGGAGTTTCTGGCGCTGGAGGAAGAAGATGATCGATCGGGTGCTGGGCTGGGAGTACGTAGATGGGCCAGGAAGAGGGTGGCCGAGAGGGAGAGATGGGCTTCAGCCTAGTGATGGGAAGCCATATGGGCTGGTAGGAGGAGGCCCCCAGGCGGAAAGGAAGAAAGAGAGAAGGTAGTTGGGCTGAACCCAAACAGATCAACTGAAAAAGAAGAAAGGCCTTTTCTTTTCACGGAGAGCTACAAAATCAAATAAAATTTAATTAAACACTAAATCAATTTCTGAAGATACCAGTAAAATTAAGACATGCATATTTGAATATGAATGGCTCAAATAAAACATGAAAAATCCAGTATGTAAAACTCAAATTTAAATTTTAGTTGGTTACACAGTAGAAATTTTTCAATTAAGCTCACATTTCCTCGTGATTCATTGCCCGAGTTCCATTAACTTATCAGTGTGAGTAGAGCTGCATACCCTTTGACCCTTCTTAGTTCAAACAAATGAGCTAGTTTTTCAAAAAGTTGTGTCACTTTAAATTTTTAGTTCATTTGTTTGAACTAAGAAGGGTCAAAGGGTACGTGAGGATCAAAAATTTGCAGCTCTAGATGTGAGTAGAAAACAAAAGATATCCATTCTTTGGTTAAAGTTGCGGGTCCTATGGGAGACGCACTTGTGCTTGTTAAAGCGTCGGCAACCGCTATGCTTGAAGATGAACATCCAGATTTTGGATCGCTGCCTTGTACTGATCGACTCCAAGGCGAAGGAGGTTTCCCCAACTATGTCGGTTAAGAAAAATCGAACATCTGTTTTGACAGGCCCGGCAACCTTGCAGGCTTCGGAGCTGATGACTAAACGGAGTTTGCATGTAGTTCTCTTTTGTGCTGTTTCAGGGTTTGTAAGCTTGTCGAGAAGTTTCATTTCCATTAGCTGTTTCTCCGATCCTAAATTATTGCCGTCGTGTTAGTTTAAATTTGTACTAAAGCAACGACAACAATTTAGGATCGGACGGAGTATGTTCTAGTATCGTCTTTCTTCGGTCTGATAAACCATTTGGATCAGGTCTGTAGTAAATGTTTGAGCAACTCACGCTGACAGAGTAAGTTTTGTTTCGGGTGGAACAGAGCTGGGCAAGATGCCTGTTGATCTTAAAAAAGCTTCTAATAATTGGTAAAAAGAACTGCAGCCAATGCCCATGCCATGCCCACTACTAACATGGACTTCGAAGGGTGTGAAAAATGTACCATGAACCCCATAATTAATTCTGATTAGTGGAAATCAACACCAATTGCACCATAGAGTTAGCTCTAGTGCGAAATTTTGAAGAAGTGCTGCCAAATCCAGCGGGCAGCCAAGTCGAGGAGCAAGCGGTACTAGTTGACTTGACTCCAGATCTAAGGTATACTCTCCTTAACAGCTACACCCCCAGTTTAGTCCAGGCTTACACTCGCGTTCATAATCAAACACACTTACGTTCTTCCGTCCATGGATCCTGGAGTGCCGCACCAGCAAGATGCCATGAACATGACGAAGGCACTGGAGGCCTTGTCCCCCTACCTAGACACTCCGCGGCGGACAGTCGTCCAGATCGAATCCTTGGTGGTTTCGGTAGTCGGATTGCTGTTCCTTCAACTCATGCTCGGCCCCTGGCGCCGGCGGTCGGGCCACTGGTCCTTGCAAGGTATCCTGTGGCTGGCTTTCACGGCCTCCTTCCCTTTGATCTCTTACATGCTAATCATGGATACGACCATTAGAATCTTAATTGTTGGTGTATCTAATAACAATTATAATCAGGTGAATTCAATTACAAAATGTTTTCAATATGTTACTTGCAAAGAGGCGGAGCTACTATCTTGTGTAATCTTATTATGTAGGTATCTTATTAAACTTTACAAGTTCAAAGTGAAGATGAAGTGTGATAGCCTGCAAAGGAAGATTCAAAGTGAAGCCTATCAAGTCTACTTTCTAACAAATCAAACGGCACATGATTTGGAACTTGCTAGAGAAAGATATCATGAATTAAAGTTGAATCCGATTCGGGTCCGAAATGTTAGGAGACCCGAATTTGTTTTAATCACCCAGGCCGCATACGGAGTCCAAATCAAGCAAACAAGCACTTATTGGAAAGGTAATTACAAGACCTTTCCAACGGATCTGGCCCCATCAAGAGAATTGACTCGTGCTGACCGTGGCGGACAAAACAAGCGGACGGATCTGTTTTTCTGTTTCCTAAAGAGTTGTAGTTTGTTAGGAAAGTTAGAGATAGAGTTGGATTTTGGCCTCCTTACTCAAGGTGGACGAAAATATCTCTCCCTCCTCCTTTATATACCCCATGAGCCCCCCTAAGGAGCCTGTGGTTTTGATTAGATAAAGTTTAGCCATCTTTGCTACTTTCGTGTAATCGCATGTGTCGGTTAGACCACCTGTTTTACCGTCGTCAAGACTCTAACTTATCATCTCGTTGAGACATTGGTTTGATATAGTATATTCGCAATTTTAGATTGTATCCGCTATTTATCTTGTTCTTACTTGTTCTTCGATTGCTTGCAGGAACAAAGACCTTCGTGGTCAGGTTGATCGTGCCCCCGCGTGATCAGTAACTCTCTGGAGTTGGTGTATCGATTGCTAAGGCGCTGTCTCCTAGGCTGTAGTCGGATCGTCAACGTCATCTCCTATCCAAATCGAGAGTTGTCAATCTCATCGAAAGATCGGGTCACCCCGCACCCGCATCACAGATGGTGTCCTCTCCCGTGAAGAACGTCCTCTATCCTTTATGGGCCATTAGCCTCTTTTGGGCTGTCGGATGCACCAACACCATGACGGCCTATAGCCTTGAAGACAGCAAGCAGTGGAAGCGGTACAGCTTTGAGCTCCTTCAGTATTCCATCTATGTAGGCTTTATACTGGTTCTGCTTACACCTGGTTCAATGACTGACTTCCGCGTGCGTCGAGAGAGGACTTTTGCACAGCTTCATGTCCTCCCTCTTATGTGTTTTCTTATTTTCCTAGTAATTGTGGTGTTCGTGACAAATGTGGTCAGAATGGATGGTCACCAATTCTAACCCCAGCAAATTAGTGGCCGACTACATGCGGGTCCAGATGGAGGAAAGAGGTGCTGATCAGGGCCACAATGAGCCATTCGATTTCGATCCCATCACGATGAAGGGCTACAGATACCTCTTCTGGCCTAGACCCAGACATGATCTGCTCCTTACAGGAGAAAATGTCAAACTTGAGGATGGGGCCATAACCATCAAGGAAATATGGGACATGACATTCGATGACAGCTTGCTCAAAACAACTCAAGGTGCCTCCTCAAAACTTAAAAATGTATGCCTCTCGTTTGCTCTGTCTTATTTGCTGCGAAGGCGCTTCTTCGGGATGGATTGTGCTGAAGCCGGATTTCCAGAGACCCGCAAGTTTGTACTTATGGGTTTGCTTGCCGAAGAAGATCAAGCCAACCATTACTCCAAAGGATTTCAAATTATCGAGGTAGAACTGGGTTTCCTCTACGACTTCTTCTTCACAAAGTATGCAACTCTCTCTGAGAGCGAGTTTTCCTTCCTGATTATGGCTCTTCTCAAATTAATCCTCACATGTTCCTATGGACTAGTAATGCTCCGATATTTCCCCACTATAAAGATACTTGACCCTATAATCGAGGTTGGCACAAGAAGGGTTGATGTTATCATCACAGTCCTGATTATGGCAGCCCTCCTTCTATTTGAAGCACTTCAACTTATACTATATTTGACATCAGACTGGGCCACCGTTTCACTAGTTTGGAAATATACCAAAGGAGATAAGTACAGTCGCATCCTTTCCATCTTCCAACTTATACTATATTTGACATCTGCCAAGATCAACTGGTCTGGATATTGGCAAAATAAGATGGGCCAGTCATCTCTGATTGAATGTTGCTTCCGTGCCCAACCGTTTTATATGAAAGCTTTGAAATTTACCACAGTTGTTCTTCCAGATTTCTACATGACAATGCCATCTCTTCAATCTTGGGTATTTTCAAAGAAGAAATTCCAAGAGGTTCCTGCTTTGGTCTGGAACGAGATAGTTTCCTGCTTGCGGAAGCAGAGCAGCGGTGGTCCTCTAACTAATGGAGAAGCAGCATTGCATCTCAATGATGATGTCCATGGAGAATTCTCCCAGACTCTAAGGAATAGCCAGACAGTGGTCATGCTCCTTTGGCACATCGCAACAGAGTACTGCAGCATGGCATCTTCCCATGATCAGGAGGCAGATATCGAGAGTGGTCCACTGCCAGACCTGAAAATGCAGATAGAGAACTACAAGCAAGTTGCCGTCACCTTATCCCGATATTGTGCCTACTTGATATCCTTTGTTCCAGAACTGCTTCCTGGGAACTCTGCAGATATATTTTATGTCTTCAACGACATGCTATTGGAAGGGCGTCGTGTGCTGCCTCAAGGCAAGCCGAGCAGGGATGAATTGCTCAAGGTCATCACCGACTCTGAGAGCAGCAGCAGCAGCGGTGGCAGCAACGGCAACGGCGACGACAACACCACCACCAACAACAACAACAATGAAGATAGCATCTTCATCAAGGGCTTGAAGCTAGGGAGGGATCTGGAGAAGAAAGATGTTCTCGGTCGCTGGAAGCTGATGGCAGAATTCTGGGCCGAGACCATCGTCTACATTGCGCCATCGGACAATGTTGCGGCGCACATGGAACGCCTTGCGCAAGGAGGTGAATTCCTTACTCATATCTGGGCTCTCCTCACACACGCGGGGATCCTCAAACGTGACTAGTAGCAAACCCCAGAAGATCTTGTGTACGTGCTCTGTGTGCTTAGTTTCTGCACTTGTATGTTCTCCTTGTTGTCGTATCACTGTGCCAACAAGTGTGTTCATTTTGATCCGGTTTTACCTGTCGTATGTTTGTATCAATCAGTTGTGATATGTCTGTCCATCTGTAATGAATGTGTGCTTATCTGAAAGACTTTATTGTTCAGTGAAGTTGGTTATTAGAAATTCAGCCTGTTTTTAACACTTGTTCACCATGTTTCAACTCTCGTTTTTTGTTATTGAGTTTTCTTTTCATTTTTCGTGGAAAAGGCAGCCGCCTTACAATTCAACTAGATACAAAAGGAAAGTGAAAATTATGGCAAAACAGAATGAAAAATAAATCAGGCAACAAAGTTGGAAGTGCCACTGGGAGGGCCCTCAACTGAACTGAAGACAAAAGGAGAACAGAGGAAAAATCACATGAGAACAGAGGAAAAATCACATGGGTAATTAAGCACAACACAAGATTGCACTTTGAGTACTTGTTCATTCACCACCGACCTAAACCAATGACCAATGTACCTGCCTGATAAGTTTCTAGATACCGCGCTGAAGACGAACACACGGAATGACTGTAATGACCTCTATTTACCCTCAATGGAAGCTTGTTGGCGCAGCCATTTTGGTATCTTTCTCTTTGCCATCCTCCACGTTGGAGACCGAGTTGTCGTCGTCCTTCACAGCCAAGAACACCAAAAGCGCGAGCAATGGGTAGCTGATGGTGGTGAGCCCCCAGTTCACGATCAGCTGCGACAGCAGGGATCTCTTGTGGGTATCGACTTGCCATGCCACAGCTGCTCCTGCGCTCTGCACTCCTTTGTAGAAACCAACATATCTGCAGAAAATTGGGAAATCTATTCAGAGAAGGGTTTTGTTTCACGCCAAATGCATGCCAAGGAGATGGAACCCCCCTTCCATTTTGCAGGAAATTAAATTATGTGTTTTAGTGTGTTGGTCCGCCTCCGGCATCTTTTTAAGCAAATTATGGCTGTGTGTATCGTGTGATGATGCAGAGGCAAGAGACTGACCGTCTCCGTTACGTGGAAAAATACAATACAAAGTGTCTTGGGTTTTCTCCCTTCCCCACCCATCTTTGGTCATCTTTTCTGCATGTGCATATGCCAAGCAGGGCAGGCACCATGCCTTGTATTTCAAAGAATTAACAAATGCAGGATACAACAAATTAAGAATGATGGAGTATAAGACTGTTGAGAAAATGTTACAGTACAGACCAAGGCTTCAACCATTCGTTTTTTAAGACTAGCATTTAGAGAGCAATATTGTGTGGTTATTTTAAAGGAAAAGGTAGCTGGATAAGAATCTTTATCCAACACAACCTATCCAGTATCGAATTTATTGTTGTAAGCATATTTCTATCAACAGCATCAGCTTTTCTCATGCATTAACTTGGAAAAGAATTCCGGATAAACATCAGGTTTCAGGCAGCAAACATTACTCTGACACCTAAGTTCTAATAGGGGAAAGAGTGAGCCTGAAGTGGTGTTTCCTTCTTGCAATTAACGTCTGAAAGGGGGCAGCATCCAAACTCTAGGCATATGGAGCATGGGTATCCATGGAGCATATATTGAACAGGCCATCGCAATCATCTTTTTTCATATCTTAAATAGTATCTGCCGTGTGGGTGATGAGCCAAAGATTTTCAACTCCCTATACGTACTCCATACTATGAAAAGATCACCCCCTTTCGACGTTGACGATTCAGATGACATGTTACGTCCGTGGACCCTCCCAAATTTATCTTGTATTTTATCAGTTGTTAGACTTTCCAGGGCACAATCTGCTGCTACCACAGAACATGGAACTTGAGCAGAGTGAGAACCCATCAGAAAAGCTTAAATATGTTCTTTCATCAAAAACAGTGGCTTAATTATTGCTTCTAATCAGCTTTAGAATGATATATGTTGATATGGGAAAAAGAGAGTAATAACTGAATTGGTGCCAAACCAAAATCAGTGAGTATTTAATACCACAACAGCAACAAAAGTCTGTGAGTAATTCTAATTCAGGAGTAGTACCTGCTGAGGATCTGTGAGTCGTTGGCGAGCGCGCCGATGATCCAGTAGATGAGGCTCTGGAACATGGCGTCGAGCAATCCGTAGCTGAAGTAGAGCAGGAAAGGCCCTGCATATCGGCTGCCCTCCTTGAAATCGATCTTATTCGGAAACGTGCCATCCAGGTACCTGAGCTGGTTGGCCAGGCCGCCCGCCCAAATCGCCGTGCCCAGCACGGCCACGGCGGCGACCCCGATGAGCCCCCTCTTCCTCCGGCTGGAGAAGCCGAAGTCGAGGAAGTATCCAATTCCGGCGGAGCCGACCATCTGCGCGCCCCAGTAGAAGACATTGTTGAGCCCCTTGGTCCTGAGGGTGAAGAGGAGGCCGTTGACGTTGTTGAACTGGTAGGTGTAGAAGAAATTGCTGGCCCAGGCGGCGGGGAGCACGAGCAGCATCCTCCAGTTGGTGAAGAGCTTGAGGATCTCCCAGCCCTCGGTGGAGACGGAGGAGTATGTCACACTGGTGGCCCGGGTGCCGTCGTCGCGGACGATTTTGGACGGGGGCAGCACGAGGAAGGTGAGCCCGGCGCCCACGAGCATGAAGGCCATGAAGGCGATGTAGGTGGCGTCGTTGACGTTGGCGGCGTCGGCGCGCCGGTTGTAGTTGAAGGAGAAGGGGAGGAGGCCGCCGAGGACGCCGCCGAGGTTGAAGAGGCACCAGAAGAGGGAGATGTAGCTGCCCCGGCGGTTGGGCGGCGGGTAGGAGGTCATGATCGCGCCCTGCGCCGCCCAGAGTAGGCCGGCGCCGGCGCCGAGGAAAGCGCCGGCGGTGACGGGGAAGACCTGGGAATTGCGGCGGTGGTTGTAGTAGAGGAAGGAGGCGGCGTAGAGCGGGTAGGTGAGGGAGCCGAGGAGGAGCGTGGTGCGCGGGCCGAGCAGGTTGTGGGCGCCGCCGCCGAGGATGCCGAAGACGGAGAAGCAGGCGTAGAGCGCCGTGTTGGCGTTGTCGGCGGTGGTGTGGTCGAACTGCCCGCCGCCGCCCAGGCCGGAGAGTGCGTTGAACATGCCGGGGCAGCAGAAGCACACCAGGCCCATCAGGGACACCTGGACCAGCGGCGAGTTGTACCGCAGCCCGCGGCGAGGCGGCGGCACCGGCGGCGGCGACTCCGACCCCGCCGGCAGCTCCCGCATGGCCATCTCCTTCCTTCCTTCCTCCATGGGGATGGGGGCGCACCGCGCGGAGTGGGCACGGCAGTTGGTGGTTGGAGTGGCGGAGACGAAGGCGAGGAGGAAGACGGTCAGAGGTGGTGGTATTTATAGATGGGATCTTGCTGGTTTCTTGGTGGGTTTTTGTTTGTTTGGTTTGGGAGCGGAGAAGGAGACATTGGGAAGAAGGAGAAGGCGACATTTGGAGCATCATCAATAAGTGATGATTGATGGCACATCTAAAAATATTACTCTAAATTAATTTAATCAAGTTGCACAATTAATCGAGATTTGGAATTTAATGAGGTAGTACTCTGAACAAAAGTATTTCATCTATTGGTAGTTTAGTAGGTTGAACTAAAAGTTGGACTATGCTGTGTGACCCAAAAATTAGGCGTCGCTCAGAAATTTAGTTTATTTGGTTATTACCCATAACTGAATGGTTATACCCAAAAGACAAACCATATTTATCAAAGTATAATAAAAAAAAGTTTACCAAAAACTGCATAAACCAAACTGAATCAAACTCCGGTTCGGAACAAAACTTGAATCAAACTGAAAAACCGAACACAGCCTGTAGGATGCACTCCCAGATGAACAATAAATTCATTAAAAAAAACTAAAATGTACTCCCTCCGTCTCATATTAAGTGATTTTTTATTACATGTATCTACACGCATTGTACTGTCATAGAGATAAGTTCATATTTAAACAAATTTGAGTCATTTAATACGAGACGGAGGGAGTAAAAGGTTTGAAGGAAATTACATAGTAATATACAATGTTCATGTTTCCTGTATACATGTAAATTTCCATTCAGTTTATCAAGATTGTTACCGTTTCTTCTTTCGATCAGCTATATCGTTGTTACGAGAACACATTGTTCTCGTTGGCTCCGCAGCCAAGCCAGAGTACAGTGAACCTTTTGTAACAGGGCTACGAAAGATGAGCAATATCAAACATACTTAAATGGTAATATTTCTTGATAAACTGAACATTACACCAAATATCTTCAGAGTCAACATCTCGAAGGATGTTCCAATATTCCTTGGTTGGTTACCACAAGGACACAAGGCTCAGATTCTTCAGCTTGGAATTTTGGATTTGCTCGATCGCATGCAGCGCATCACTGTCCTTCCTACTGAATCTCCTTCGTCCGTTGTTTGGAGTAAAAGACACAGGCCAGCTAATCATAAGGGATTCTACCTTTATTGATACACTGTCAGCTAGCTAATTTGTCGTGCAGGCTAGCATTAGGGACTCCTTGACTCGAGATAAACCTTAATTTGCTCCGTTCTACTGGCTCCATTTGACAGGACTTGAGACTTGACATATTCTTTATCGATGCTGTCAGCTAGCTATTTCATCGTGCAGGCTAACATTAGGAGCTCCCCTTTAGTCGAGATAAAACATAATCCGTTCTTTTTTTTCTTTTTGCACATAGCACCATACATCTTCTGCGTTCATGAGAATTTTGGCTTGTGATATCCAACAACACGTGTCGTGCAGGCTACAAGTTTTGCCGCCCAAGTGCCCAGATCGACGTCACCTTAACACTTAATTCTGGGTTGTGAATCTGTGATAGCTGACGTTCCTGGTGACGAATTCCGTTCCACAACGGAGCAATTGTTCAATTTGTGAATTTGTGATAGCTGAGGCTGTCCATCGTTTGGTTTGCTAGGCAAGGATAGAAGCAAGGAAGGACAGGACACACAGGTTTCCTTGATAGATCGAGACCGCTGATGGATGAGGCACATCCCATCATTTTTTGGCCCTTTCTAGCTCCTGCAACAACGAGATGATTTTTGAGGCAGAATTTTGAGATTAGACTTGCGTGCGCGTGCCGGCCGGCCTTGCAGAGTTGCAGTTCCGTGGGGGAGCGTTGAAGCTTCAGATTACATTAAAGGGCCGCCGGTCCAAGAACTGACAAAAACACGCCGGCCGCGGCACGGCTTCATTAAAGCTAATACTCCGGATCAATACTTTATCAGACGCCTGCAGTTCCCATCTCTGAATTCACATAAACATACCCAGCAAACGTCACCAGCCAAGCACGGCAGCATACATCTTCATTATCATACAGTTATATTCTGGTGACAGCAGACATATGTTGTATGGCGTTGGTAAGGCCGGATTTATCATAAGGGTTTTGCCAGAAGAACATAGTGCCGCCCGTCTGCGACAAGAGCCCAAGGTTATAATTTATCATAACAGGTTGAACAATTCCCAAAGTCTTCTGTTTCAAAGGGGGATTGCATATATCGCATATGTACAATTATTATGCTAAATATGTTGAAAGAAAATGTAGAACTTCCGCGAGGCGCAGTTCTCTTGTATGCATGGAAGCTAACAACAGCCTCTTCATAGCCTGCAGATAGGATAAAATTTCAGTTGTTCATTGTTTTGGCCCAAGGTAAGATAAAGTTCACATTTATAGCGATTCAAAATTTTGTGTGGCTGTAGATTAACATCTGCAGCAATTAAATATTGGTCAAATGATTACAACTCTTCATTGCATAATAATAACAAAACATATCTTTATTAAGAATTGGGGCCTAGCGAGTGTTTTTTTTCAACTAAAAGAGTCAACAAACTAGCTACAAGCAAGAGTTCAATGAGCCGACAACGAGCCAAACTAGCGTACTCTCGGACCTCTCTTTCCTTATCCATCAAAGACAAATGCTATTTTGTTCATTTTGCTTGCAACTTCGTCTTTCTTTATTGTAGAGAATAAAAACGGAAGGGATATTAATCAGAAAGTCAAGCTCTTGCTACCTACAAGAAGTACCCTTTTGCTTAGCAAAAGGCCACCCTAGCTAGAAAGCTGAGCTTATAAATTACTAGAAAACAACTCAACATCATATCTCAATTTATGGAAAGTGTGGACACTGCAAATCAGGTAGCATTCAATTCGTAGGATTTAGATATGCTAAACATGTGACTACTGAAAATTATATTCTGAACCAATTTGGTACAAGAGACAATCTGCACGCGATCAGATGATGCAAGACTCTGGCCCCTTTAGGACAGCTGTATGCACATTACAAACTCAATCAACTCATAAAACTAGACCTCCAAATACGTGGCCCTATTATTGGTGAAGAAACACAGCACTATATTCTCTGTTCATCTATTAGAGAAATTCCACATGTCAAACATCAGGATTTACCTTAAGGACGAAAACAGCTTGCGAACTGCTTCAAAGATTTCATCTTCAGTTCCAGTTGCATTTATCTGCATGCAGTTGAACATTAGACATTCTAAAGACCATCGATGTGATATACAGAACATTTTCCAATGATATATCCATGGTTTATATCCCTTTAAAGAGAATAGCAATGTCCCCCAAAGGAACCAAACAAGCATAGTACAATCACACATCTAGAATCAAATCAATCAGTAGGTTCTTACAATTATAGGAATTCAAAACAGGAGGGAATCCTATGATTTTTTTTAACAATCCATCCATCTATACTCTATTAACACTATGTTCTGCAATACATACTGAGATTTACAAAAAGTCAAGAGAATGAAGGGGCATAGTGAAGCTTCAGGTCAATTTCTACAGCAAAAGGAAAGGGCAAGGTAATGGAAATTGAAAGTAAAAAAGACTCTGTTTCTACTACCTGGTATGGAAATAGGGCAAAAACCTCATGCCATAAAGAAAAAGGTAAAAGAAGTGAACCTATGTGGGAGTGGGAGGCTCTGTGCAAAACAAACAGATTACCTTGTGAGCTTTCCCCCTTGAAGAGTAGTACTCAACAACAGGAATATTCAAACTCTCAAACACTTTTAGACGCTTCTTGATTGTCTCAATGTTATCATCAACTCGTCCCTAAAACGCATTGATGAGAAGCAAAAAATGACATAAGTACAGTAATAGAAACCAATACACTTTAGGGTAAACCCCACTAGAGTAATGCATGTATTGGAAAATTTACATTCGTCAACCTGCCATTTTTGCTCTATACAATTTATGGAATTTGGCTTACTAAACTAATGAAGTTGGTGTTTCTTCTCTTCGATTTAAATGATATATAAAGACAAAAACTATTTGTGGCAACTAGAAAGGTTTTATACTGTCCTTTCGGAATGCTATGTTTCATGTCCTTAAAGAGAGAGGGAGTTAGCAGATGACTGTCAAAGCTGAAGTAATGGGAGTGAAATTGAAATCTTAAAAAAATCACATATCGACTAAATTTCGATTAATCACATATGGATTACAATTTTGATATAGTGCATATATGTATCTTGTGCTCTTTACCCCAGAAGCTAGTATAATCACCAACCTGGTTACGGCCTAGGAGACGTTTAACCATCTCATCCTCAGGACAGTCGAAGAATATCACAAGGTCTGGTTCAGTTCCTGTCTGAAATTAATAGAAAAGTGATTCATCAAAATATCAGGACAGGAATCATGCAATCTGCATTTTTATTTTTTTTGAGAAAACGCAAAAGCTTTGCGTCTCAATGCATGGATAGATAAGAGTACTCGATAGATAAGAAAAAGTTATGTACAAGGTCGCGAAGGACCACACCCAATTACAACATGACGCGCCTAACTAGGATCCGAAGGCAACAGCGTTCCCAGACCCACAGCTCCCGCCCTAGACCACTGCCGAGCCTCCACCTTGATGTTGAGGGGAGCGTTGTCGAAGACTGCAGCGTTGCGGTGTTTCCAGATCGACCAAGCCGTGAGCTTGACCAGCGATGTAGTGCCTTTCCGAGCAGATGAAGGGGAGGATTGGATTGCCCCCTGCCACCAAGCTGCAAATGGGACGCTGACGGTCGGGAGGGGGGGGGGGGGCGCAGGTGGATCGAATCCACAAGAGAACCTCATGCCAGAGGGAGCGGGAGAATGGGCAGTCGACCATGAGGTGGTTCATGGTCTCCAAGGACTGGTCGCACAGCAAACATTTAGGGGCATGCGGCAGCCCGTGGCATGCCCTTCGGTCAGGCATCCAGCAGCGGTCTTGGCGAGCCAACCACAAAAAGAACTTGACACGAGGAGGGGCCCAAGACTTCCAGTTCAGCTTCCATGTGTCAGAGGTTATCCCTCCCAGAAAGAGGGTCTGTTACACGACCTGGAAGACTACTGTCATGCTAGTGTGTTTACGCGGGATTGCATGTCGTCTGGTAACACGACATGCAATCTGCATTTATATGGTTAGCAATTAGTGACTGGACAACAATTAAAATATCTCAATTGTCATGCCAGTGTGTTTACGCAACCACAGCACACATTGTCTTCCATATAAATAATACTAATACAAGTTGATGTTATGCAACCTTACCCCAAGAAGCAACACAAACATTAACTGGATTACTGCATAAAACCTAAAAACATGCATCACTCTCGAGCAGGAGAGTTATCCCTTCATCTGTTATTACAAGCACAAGGCCCGTGCCTTGCTACGGATTTTCAGAAATTATACACTACATATTTACAAATGTATTCCATCATTTATGGATCAAATTAGGTCATATATAATTGCTCTTAATTCAATTCTAATTATTCATGCAAAATCAAACAACAGGTAGGAGTTAGAGGGTGGACGGACTGCCGCCACCAATTGACATCTTTATAATCGTAAAGATAGTTGCTCTTAATACAATTCTAATTGTTCATGCAAAATCAAGAAAAGGGTAGGAGTCAGAGGGTGCAGTATTCTTAATTGTTGGATATACACATACAGTTCCCATCGAAAGCTCTACAAAAAATGAAAAGCCTACCTATTGGTGGCCTTTCAAAAAAATGAACCTAAACTGATGAGCAGCATGGACCTATCATCACACTCTGTACCATCTCAATCTACTATATAATAGAAGCACAATACAGGGTTCCTTCGAGGCAAAGCACCATGTTGACCCACATCACCTAAATTATTTTTACATTTGGATCTGTAATTTATGGCTAGGATTTAATGAGATTGGAAGGTGTATAATCATGTAAACCTAGATCTTTATTGATGGAGTACACTAAATCTAATCCTTGATCATGCGGGCTCTTTGTAAAAGAAACATGACTTATGGAAGTGCCTCACGTCGCCTGCACTAGCCCCCACTGCAAATATCATAATTGAATCTAAGGATAACTAGTTCCGCGCACAGCATGCATGAGATCCAATCCGTCTTACACAACATGGCCGGAAGGGGTAGGCATTGGTATTTCTTCTGATTGATCTATCTATCACTATAACCCCCAGATTTTGCGCTTAATGCTTTAATTCATATTTTCTTTCTTAGTACTGTGCGGATGAGACCTCCAATCAACACCAACACCGTGGTGGAGCAATATAGGTGTGTGTTGATCAATGCTATGTTGACAATATGCATGAAATCTGTATATGCCATGTGCAATTTTGGTATTAATTAACTCAAGGCCAAGTTGTTTAATTGATCGTTTCCATGGTGCTCTATATGTCACATTCTATATCTCCATAATAATTACTCCCATCATCTTCAAAGAACTCACTGTTTGACTTATGTGAAGCCGGGCTTTCGTTATTTTGAGAAATCAATTATGTGTTTTGAATGTTTATATGTGATATACAAAAATTATGTGTAGATTTATCTCAAGCAGTACGCTAGTTAATAGAAAAACATAGACCAGTAATGCAATAGTCAAGCAGAAAACTTACTATCTTTTCAAAGGCAATTCTGTTTTCCTCACACCTTGGGAAACCATCAATAAGAACCCTTTTAGCAGTGGTTGATTCGATTGCTTTTCTGATCAGTTCAACAGTTATCTCTGATGGAACAATCCTCCCTTCCTTTATTATCTCTAGGATTAACTCCCTGACAAGTGCCATGCAAACTGACGGATCAATTCATCGAACACCATCATAGGGCTACCAGAGGATAGGATTTGAAAAATAAATTACCCTTTATCAGTACCAGAAGAAATTTCATTCCGCAGAAGATCGCCAGCACTCACATGAGCAAATCCAAAATCTGAAGCAATCCTAGTACATTGTGTTCCTTTCCCACTCCCAGGTCCCCCTATATGCAGGATCTTGATTAGTCATGTGTGAAGTTGGAGCACTACAACACAATCCGACTTCAGATAACACCGATTATCATTGGGAAAAGGGACCCTCAATTAACTCTACACAAGATTTGTATGTAAAAATAGGTTAAAGTACCTAAGATGAAAGCAATGAACGGCCTGCCACCATCACTTCCCTAGAGCATGAAGAGAGGGTACAATGCTAGTTAATCACAAGCAGTCTGCAGAGATGCAATGGTGACAAATACAAATGCAGGTTTGGGAACAAACATACAGCTTGGGACGCGAATAGCCTGAGCAGGCTCAGAGCAAGTGGTTTCTGCAAGCACAATATTCAAGTCGGTAAGCATCAAGAGAACACAGGATTGTGAATCGCACTGGAGCAAGGTAGCACACATGGCAGACGGCATCAGATAAAATGAACGCGCCATTTCGATCCCCCACAGATAAAAGAATTGCAGGGATCACCAAGGGGCGCGGATTCGGTTATGCCAGGGGGTGCTGACTGTGCGCCCGACGAAATGCGCGGGAGCAAAGATAAAGGGGAATATGGAATTACCTCATTGGGGGTGGGGATGAGGTGGTGGTGGTGCTGCTGGTAGGAGGAAGAGGAGGAAGGGGTGGAGGAGGAAGGAGATCGGAGAAGAAGAGCGCCCAGCCGACGCCTCCACATCTCGGATGCGCGCGTGCTCCCCTGCTCCCTTCCCCTGCTTCTCGTCTTTGTCTGTTTGTGCAGTTCGGGGGCAGCCTCGGCAATTGATTGATTAACTCGGAGAAAAAAAAACTCGGATCGGCAAGGTTTCGTTGCACCCTAAATTACTCGCTCACGTCCGTGTCAGATTCTGTATAACTTGGTAACTAAATCTTAGACATTTATTATGGATCTGATGGATATTCGTAAAACACCTTTTTGACCATTTGTATTTTGTCAAATGCTGCCTCAGTTCGAAAGGTCCGCGTGTGTTCCTAGGTCATCAATTTGACCAAGTAATATCTACTCCCTCTATTTCATAATTCTTGTCGAAATATTACATGTATCTAGACACTTTTTAGAAATAGATACATCCATTTTTGGACAAATTTGAGACAAAAATTATGAAACGGAGGGAGTATTATATTGCAAAGAAAATATCTTCTAGTTTGGTCACCCTATGAATTTTTTGGCGATACTTTCGCCGTCCCGAAATAAGCAAGTCAATTATTTTGGGACGGAGGGAGTATATCATTTGGTCATATAAAGTGTGTATCGTCAATTAAGTTGGTTACTTAAGGACACGCACATGACTTTTAAGTCCGAACGGAGGGAGTAACGGTATTCCAAAACAGGATATTTTGAAGAAAGCTTCGGCCCGCATCTTAACGAGGGGCGACATGGATGGCGAACCCTAGCTCTCTCACTTCCTTCACTCCCCCTACCACCGCTGGGGAAAGTTTGTGCCGCGGACTACAGCAACAGGGTTCCTTCCTTGAAATAGCTGCCTAGGGGTGACGACGGATGTCTCCAAAGAGATCCAGTGGGGTGTCACAACCACGGCGACGCTTCTGGCGCATGTTGCCTCTCTTGCAATGGCCGTGGTTCTATCAGGTCGAGCAACACCTAGACAATGTGCGGTCCCCTGGTGGTGACGCGGGTGGTTGTTGTTCAACCTCGACTTGGTGGAGTGTGGAGTTTAGATGCTGGGGCGGCACGAGAGTGAGAGCTGCTTAGTTATGCGGGTGGGGCCCGTAGTTCACGTGTTGGCTGGCTTCCAAGGTCGTGAGGACAGTGTGGTGCCTAGCGAGGGACATACGGTGATGGCAGTATGGCGGTCGTTTTCATCAGCTGGCTATGCTCTCATTGGGACTTGATCTGGAAACCACCCATGCCAAGTCTGAGACTTGAACCGGGTAGGTTGGTTTCACCGTAAGAAATCAACCACCTGAGCTATGCCACTACTATATATTTTTTTGTTTTGAAGAACCCTTTCTCTTTTTATTTGAGAGGAAACATCGACTATTGGGCTAGAGTCGCTAGACTATATATATACTAGGTGATTCCCCACGCGTTGCTGCGGAAAATTCTATTCGCATATTTGCACATGATGTTACGAACATATGATAATAAAATGATCAAATGCAAAAAATATATGAATATTGTAGAACCAACGACTTTATCATCCAAAAAACGTATGCAACAAAAATAATTTTTGATATACATGAATATTAACTATTTCGCAAAAATAATAATAATAAAGCTTCAGGAACCTGAATATTCACAATTCTTAGAAATATGGACATAAATATCAAGAAAATATGCGTACTCGGTGAAATATTTAAGTGAAATTAAGTCTTAGGTGCTAAAAAATTGAATTGTAGAAGATGCCACTAAAATGAATTGTTTATGGGTTGCATGATGTATGATGTGGAAGGTGACGTGGACATCTTGCATGTTTAGCTTGCAAACGTTAAATGCACCTTAGCGAGGATTAACTTTATAGATTATTATATAGATATATATCAATTTTTTTTGAGAAATCATGCAGCTTTATTAACTCAAAATAACATTAGGGATGCAGGTGATATCAAGAGTTGAGGAAAGATAAACATATCGTCCTGTACTGAAAGAGCTGATGCTGCCCTTTGCCAAGTTATGAGCATCAGTATTGGACTCTCGCTTCTCATGGGCAAACACCACCGGATTGAGAGCCCTGCTCTTCACCTCAATTTCCTTGATAATTGGGCCATAAGCACAAAGCAAGTTTTTGGACTGAATATCACGCACAACACCCAGACAATCGGAGGCAACCTGAATATTCTGAACATGCAGATCGTGCGCAAGCGAGAGAGCTTCATGACACGCAGAAGCTTCCAGAGCTGCCGGTTCAATCAGCCCCTCCATCACCACAGCTGAAGCGCAACACAATTGGTTTCTCGTCTCCCTCCAAGCGAAACTGGTCCGTTAAGGCCCATTTGCAACTTAGTTTCTTATTTTTCCAAACTTTCATAGGCCCCAACTCTCTCTTGGAATGTGCCTATACAAATTCATTTCACGGCTTTCACCCAACAATTGAGGCCCAAGTTTGGTAGGCATTTTCTTTTTGCCTTTTCTTTCCCTACAAGGCTGCATATCCATTTGCGACCATAGGACCCTAGTCGTTGAAAACAGAAGTTTTGGGGAGTTATAATCTTAGCTGGTTCCTCTCGTCTCCGATTATCAATTCAGTATTAGGAGACATAAACAGCCAACATCTGACATGTAGTTTGTGTACCTCCTTGGCTCCTTCATGAATTTTTGTTGTTGGAAAACGCAGTGCAGAATTAATTTTTCATCACCTTTTTCCGTTTCACAATATTACTATGCTTTAGGGTGTTACAAAGGAAAATGTCGGTGTTTCAGAAAGAACAATATATTTCCCATAAATAGATGCTGATGCCGGAGCATGATTTATTCAATAAGCAATGCTGATCACATCCAAGTAGGAGTACAGACGTATTACATCACACAGTCACGTGGGGAAGGGGAGATACTCCTTGAACACAGATACGTTTAAAAAAGGATTACGGCGTGGAATCTGATAAAAATACAAGGCTCCTTCATGAGTATACTGTAGTAGTACTACCCAGCGAGAGGCCTTGAAGGCAGGCTGCAACACTGCAAAGCATATTGGAGGATTTATTATTGAATTGCGTCGCAACTAATATCTTCTTCTCATGGACGTGCTGCAGTGGCACTGCCAGCCTTGGTAACGCCGTGGCAAAGTATGGGCGGGCAGCGAGGAAAATGAGAAATAATTGGACTAATTGAAGGTTTCTGATCTCCCACTCTGGGTTGGTCCACATCAATAATACCTGTGGTCACAACAAGGAATGAACATGACATGACTTTTAGAGAGATTTTTTTCACTATGTAAAATACCCTGAGAAAACCAGCCTGACCCAGAGCAAAGTGTAATGTGTGCAATTGCACAGTCGATATGCTCATGTTTTTTTTTAAAAAAAGTGCCTAATCCCTAAAAATACACTTCCTCTGTCCTGAAATAAGTGATTTGGATTTTTATTTATTTCCGGACGGAAGGAGCACCGGGACTTTAGCCGAAAAGTCATGCAGAACCTTAATTTCATGCATTTGGACATATTTATGTGATATAGGAGTATGTACTGACATCACAATAAACCTAAAGTTTGCAAAGGCTGGCTGTTTATGTAGAAGAAATTAAGTAGCTTACTTATGGTGGGAGGAGCCAATCATCGCTTTGATGGCTATGTTGATGGTTGTATCTCCAACCTATCAAGGATCAAACTCCAGGTTTGACGTCATGTGTATCTTATTCCATACGCATTACCTTTTCAGTGGCGAGGGTGCATATATGTGTCGGCACTCGACAGTGAGCAACAATATTGACGCAGTAATCTCAAGACGCTCTGTTACTCTGATCTTTTTCTGGACATTGTTTGGACATAGGTATGTGATGGTGTACGTGGATGTACATGGTTCTACGATGTAATCATATTTCTAAATAAATGATACTTACCGCGGCCACCGGCATCGTCCTTGGAAGGCGCGTGAACAAATGGAACGAATGTCATCGTTTCTGATCTCGAGACGGAAATGTCTCGAGCTAACACCCGAGGGAAGAGCGTGCGCTGGCCTGAAAGCACTAGCAGGGAGCAAAGGCCGAACAACAAGTATTTGGAACCCATTGGGTGTTCCAGCCTTCTAGGTAGGAACCTAGGCAGAGAAGCGTCGGCTGGCCTGAAAGTACTAGCAAGGGAGCTAATCAGGTCGTTTCGTTCGTTGCTTGGGAATGGGATGCACAGACTCAGGTCGAGCGAGCAAATTTATAGGCGCGCGTGGGGCTGACGCTGGTCGGGAGTAAACTACACAGTATTACATAATTCTAGTCGAATGCCGAAATATTACATGTATCTAGACATTTTTTAGAAATAGATACATCCATTTTTGTTCAAATTTGAGACAAGAATTATGAAACGGAAGGATTAACATATATACTATGTTATTAGTCTAAATTAACCTTTATTTACCATAAAAAAAGTTACTACCTTCACAGTGTCATTTATTATTTTGTAGATTCATCTTGTCTTGATTTCTATGATGTTATGATGATAACATATCTAGTTACCATTTTTTTTCTTTTTCATTTGTTATCATGTCATGTCACCAAAATGCCTAGTTGGCATGCATGTTACTACCTAAATTACTTGTAATATGAGTAGTCTGACCACGGTAGTGCCTTGTGGAGATCCAATGCACGACTACCCAAGCATCTACCTAGGCACATTCCAAACTTTGACTATATGATAACTCCACACAGTTAAAAAACGAATACAAATTTAGTACTCTCTTCGACACATAATAAATGTCGGAGATTTAGTACAAAATTATAGTAACTTTGTACTAAATTCCCGACACTTCTTATGGATCAGAGGGAGTATAATTTTTGTGGCATGAAAACTTTTTCAAACATGTTTACTCCTCTTTGAATTCTACTCACAACGGAAATAACAAATTCTGAACAAACCTTGTTATATACTAGTGGAGTAGTGAATACCCCACGTGTTACCGCAGGCATCAAAGGGCACAACATTTCTCCATATGTGAAATAAAAAATGAATTGCAATGAAGCAAAATAAACACCATAGGAGTATTGGAACTCATGATATGATTGATGAAAGGGAGAATGAAAATATTCTTGTGTGGTATACAAATTAATTTATATTTGTAACTAATTCCTCACGTGTGACTGAAAACATTATTTAGGCTGAACTACATGTTGCTTCTTCCATAAGAATAATTTGGAGATATGGCGTCCCATTTTTCATGTAATCAATGTTGATAAAATGGATAATCACACGGTAGCTGGTTTGGGATGTGAGCATGAAAAGACATACTTTTGAAAGTTAGCCACACCGGTGGTGGTTTAGTATCACTCGGCTTTTGAATTATATCAGTAAATTTCTTAGGCTTCTTTTGCTGGAATGGTGAAAGGAAAGAGAACAAGGTTTGGTGTATTGGGTGATAGCCTAGAGGTAAAGAGTTATAATGAGAGTGCCTTGAGATGAAAATTATACGATTTTAAGCCACATAGAGAACGATAGAGAATTTTCTTTGGGCCGTGCAAATGCTAAGAGTTGGTTGAGTTGATGACGACGTGGACATCGTGCATGTGGAGTTTACAAACATTAAATAAATCGAGATAAATAGTGATGTGGACACTTTGCATGTCACTACAAGAAATATGCTGATTTTTTGCCCCCATTTTCGTCACTAAGTCGTCATTATTTTCAATTTATGACCATTTTGTCTGATGAGATTATGACCTTTTTGACTGAAATGGTCATAAATATTTAGTATTCGGATCTTTCTGAACACTTTATGACCATTTCTTCCATGGTCACTAAAGAAGTCATAAATGAACACATTTCTTGTAGTGTGTTGAACTTACAAAGGTTAAAGGAATCTTATTGGAGGTCAATGGTGATGACGTGGACACTTTGCATGTTGAACTTACAAAGGTTATAGGAATCTTATTGGAGGTCAATGGTCATGATGTGGACACTTTGCATGTTTAACTTGCAAACATTAAATGAGTTTTCGTGGGGATCAACTTTATAGATATTATAGATATGTCCTCGTTGGTAAATGCCTTTAAATTTCTAACAGTCCAATTTCTTCACAGAATTATCGGGAGGTATGAGGACCATAGAGTGGAAGGCATCTGCATCGGGGGCTAGGTTGATATTCAAAGTATGTATATTAGTTAATTATGAGCATGTACTATTTTATTAATATATGGCGCACATCTCACTCCCACGAAGTTTTAGGAGTTTATGGTTCAACTGGCTATTAGATTACATCTAGATCTTCTTTCTAGATGTAATCAGTGACGGGCAGCCTGCCCATTACTAATGCATAACCCATCAGTGGCGGGCACCAAACAAGACCGACACTGATGTAGTTTTCGGAGAAATAAAAAAAAATTAGAAATGGCCCTTCCGGCCCTCACGTTCCACGTTCCCTAATCCCAAATCACATATCGAATCCCTAATCCCTAATCCACGGCGGGGAGACTCCATAGCCACTCCATGGCGGCGAGACTCCACCCGTACAGCAGGCGGATGTGCGAGGATCCATGGCCGCCGCATGGAAGTCGATGACAGCACCGGCCTTGTCTCCACGGCGACGACGATCTGCTGCTCTGCACGAGAGAGAGAGAGAGAGAGAGAGAGAGGAGAGAAACATACCGGCTGTGGAGGGGCTGGGGCGGCCGGATACGGAGGCGTCGGGAGGCCTCACCTCCACGGCGCCGCCTGCTGCTGCTCTGCAAGACAGAGAGAGAACCAACAGAGAGAGAGAGAGAGAGAGCCAACAGAGATTACCTTGGAGATTACTAGCGACGGCGGCCGGATTCAATCTCGTGGCGGCCGGATCCGGCGTCGGGGCCGACGGCTGCTCCTCCAGGCGCCACGGGCCGCCAGTGCTCCTCCACGCGTTGGTCGAGGAGGCCGCGGGTCTGGCGGCGGTCTACATCTTGGCAGCGGCGGCCGCTGCTCCTCCTCCATGCGCAGGAGAGGAAAGAAGAGGGACGAGATTGGGGGAGATGGAAAGGAGACGAGGAGAGGAAAAAAAAGGGAGGAGATCGAGGGAAGAAGTGGATGGGGAGGTGCTGCCTGCTGCGTGCGTGAGAGATAGCGAGATAGGAAGAAGTGGATGGGGAGGTGCCACGTCACTGATCCGTGCCTCCGTTGCCTCAGCCAATCAGAACGCAACACGCTGATTGTGTTTTGTTTCCATCAGTGGCGGGCTGGATAGAAAAAACCGCTAGTGACGGATATAAAATTTTGTATTTTTTTCATTTTCACATAAAACCATTAGTGATGGACCACCTGCGCCCGTTACTGATGAGTGGTCATCATTGACGGACCTGTGTGCCCGTTAGTGATGAGGCGTCATCAGTGGCGGGCGTGATACGCCCGTCATTGATAAGAGGTCATAAGTGACGGCCGACCACGCCCGCCACTGATAAGGAGTCATAAGTGACGAGCGAGTACGCGGCCGTCACTGATGACCATCATCAGAGCATGTTGGACAATTAAGATATACGGTACAATCTATTAGAGCATGCATGTATAGCCCGGCCGTTAGTAACATAAATATTTTAATTAACAAGCCAACATACAAACTACCGAAGATACCCTTATGAATGGATGCAGTACTTTGTTGGCCATTTATCTACTGTTTTCCGTTGTTCCTGACGGAAACCGTGAGGAATAATAGCCATTCCTGACGGTTTTCCATTGTTTCTGACAGTTCGGCGCCGTCAGGAATTTGTCAGTTTGGGGTAGTGTATGGATGGATGCAGTACTTTGTTGGCCATTTATCCGTGCATCTAATGCAGTACGCCAGTACGTGTCTGCTACTGCTTGTAGTCTTGGCGATCATGAAGATTTTTTGTTTTCTTCTTTTGCAAGGGGGTACTATCTACTGTGGTACGTACTGCTGGTTAGCAGTAATATCTACTGTAGTTCATCCTGGAAAGGGTCGCCCAATAATGCATGTAGGACGATGAACAGATATAGAGAGATAGGATGCTGGATGCATGCATCTGTACCAAGGATTCTTAGCCCGAGGTAGGTAGGATGTCCATGCATTTTGGGTTTTTTACCCACTAGCTAAACTGTGCAGATTATATACCAACCAAGGGGATCTCCGTGAGGCCGAGGTGTAAACTAAAAGAACGAAATAGCTACGCTAAAAATCAATACAGCATCACAAACATATCGCACTTTCATCTTGCCGTTGATTTTTGGAGCCCGAGGTAAGTCACTACTAATTAGTGTTGTTACTCTTGGGCTCGTGAGCTGATCGATCGACGAACTCCGGAGACCGGAAGCTGCTAGCGCGCGCTCCAATGTCGGAGAACGGAATTGAGCTTGCAGCAGCAGTACCACCACCCTCGGGTTCTTCCTCCAATGGTGAGTCAAGCTTGGCCTTATTGCAATTATTCCACATGGATATATATGATCTCCTTATCTTTCCGTGGCGATTATGAAATTGATAGAATAGAAGAAGGGAAAGACTAGGATTTCTCCTTGCAGTTTTTTCAACCCCAATTTATTGATATATAAACTGCATGCAGGAGACACGGATGTCAGCGTCGACGGCCGCATCGTCCAACTCTCCGACATCATCGTCCATGAAATGAGTGCTAGCCGGGTACCACGGCCACCAAGACCGGAGATCTACCGTGTTCCAGCGATGTTCCTGGCCGCCGACAAGGGCGCGTACCAGCCGAGGTTCCTGTCCCTGGGACCCTACCACCGTGGTGACTCCGCCACGGAGGATATGCGGCGCGCCGACGAGCGCAAGCCAGGTAACCTGGACTTCGCCCTCTCAGACAAGGACGGCGAGCGCGGCGGGCCGCCGGTGGAAGAATACATGAAGGCCGTCGCGTCCATGGAGGCCGCCGCCAGGAGGTTCTACGATAGGGACGTCACCATGGAATGGGGCGCCTTCTGCAGGATGCTGTTGCTCGACGGGTTCCAGCTGATCACACTGCTTGAATCCTACGGTTCTGCAGATGAGCCGCCGCCTGCAGCAGGAGCAGGAGGCAACAACAAGGATGGGTGCAGACCCAGAACTTGTGTTTTGAGCAGCATCGGACATGACTTGATGATGCTCGAGAACCAGATACCGTTCTTCGTTGTCGAGAAGTTGTACGGCCTGCGTTACGGCCAGCTGCAGGATGTCGTTGCCGCTAGTGGAAGAACTGGGAGGACGGTTGCCGAGCTAGCCTGGACAACCATCAGGAGGATGATCATGAACGACGACGTCCCGGCGGCGTCCAGTGGTCCGCCGGATAAGTGCTTGCATTTGGTCCATCTCTGCCATGTTTACCTCAAGCCAAGCAACCTCAAGGAGTCGCTGCCGTACGTCTCTTCTCGCGCGCCCGGCCGCCATGAATTTATATATGTTGGAGCTAATTAAACAGTACTATATATATTTGCAGAGACAAATGCCCCCGTGACCGTGAGTATGGAAGATTCCGGCGAGCCACCGAGTACCACGAGGCCGGCGTCAAATTCAGGCAGATGTACAGCTGCAAAGACGGGGGTAGCCCGCAGTGCCCCTTGCTGGACGTGAGCTTCTCCAATGGCGTGCTGAGGATGGCGCGCCACAGGGTGGACGAGAAGACCAACTACATCCTGCGCAACGTGCTCGCCTACGAGCAGAGGTACATCGGCACGGCCACGGACGGCGCCACGGGGTACGTGGCGGCGTACGTGGTGTTCATGTCGCAGCTGCTGGGGAGCCCCGAGGACGTGGCGCTGCTGTCGCGGCGTGGGGTGATCGAGCACCACCTGGGGAACGACGGCGAGCTGTGCGCGCTGTTCCGGGGCCTGGCGGAGGGTCTCGCCTTCGACCCCTCCAGCGGGCATTACCTCAACGCCGTCGGGGTGAAGCTGCGCGCGCACTACCGGTCCCGCATCCACCGCTGGCGCGCATGGGTCGTCCGGCGCTACTTCGGGAACCCATGTCTTGCCGCCGCCTGGGTCTTCGGCGCCATGGCCGTGCTGGGCACCATCCTTCAGACGGCCATTGCGATTCTTGTCTACGTGAATCAAGGGCGAGGACCCACGCGCAACATCGCCTAGCTGGCCTCAATTATTGCTACGTTTAATAGCAAGCAGCTGAACGCGAGCTAGCTTATTTCTCCCCTCTTTCCCTTCCGCGAAGGTTTTTTTTATTAAATTACATTGCCATTTATGACAGTAAAACCGAACCCTCTTCCAGCCCTCTCATGCTATCAGCATTTGCAATGAAAAAAAGTGTTACTGGGGTTCCTAATAACACAATTTCTTATGTGTTCCTTTAAGCTGTGTTGCAAGAGCTCGGATGGTGTAACACATGATATCTGTTCCTATATGTAATAAATTATGTTACAATTTTGTTACAGTAACATCTATTATATGTGTTACTACAATCACCAGGAACACATTTTTTCAACTCTAGTAACATGAGTAGCAACATTTTTTTCTAGTTACAGTAACATAATTAGTAACATATTTTTTTTACTTGTAGTAACACATTCTTCTAGTTGTAATAACAGAATCAGTAACACTTTTTTCTAGTAGCAGTAACATGGTTTTTTGGGTCCACTGTGACCAAAAGTCAGCCCACTCCACAATAGTCATCTATATGGGCCAGTCCAACACCACAACTGATGATTCACAAGCATCTTAGTAACACTTTTGTCTGACTACAGTAACACAAGTAGCAACAGGATTATGTTAATGTTGCAACTTAATCAGTGTCATTGTTTTGTAACTCTTGTAACACATAATGTGTAAGTCAACTTATACAAGATTTATTTATTTGAATGTATTAATGCTTGACACGATAATAAATTAAAGCAAATAAATGAAGCACGGCAAACACTTTCATAAATTCAGAAGACCAAGCTCATATGCATTCCAATAAGGAACAAATACCGATAGTTTTACGGTACACCATATCATTCATAGCAGTTTCATAATAGAAAAACATCCGAGTATTACATTTTTCAATCCATCGATGTAAACTACATTTACTGAATAAAATCCTGAATAAATTATGCGCTTCTTGATGCAGCCTCTATGGAGCATCAAACTGCAACACCACCATCCTTTTCAATCTATGAAAGAACATGCGAAATGAGAGTTATGATTGAGTCCTCAAAATATGATTATATAATATTAATATTGAATAAAAGAATCTTAACTTACAAAAACTGAAGGCCAGGCAATAAACGATCCTGTAGCAAAAACACCACCTATTGTTTTGCAATCACGTACTCCCCTTACTAACTCCTCATCTTCCTGGATAGGTTTATCTATCCTTACAAGTGTAAATTCACCACCTAGCTGAACACCTTGAACCCTAGTTGCAGGATTGGAACTCAAAAAAGTAGCATATGCCACTTGCCGCTTGTTTGGATATTTCCAAGTCTTTAGAATTACTTTGGTACCCTCCTATATTGGCATCAATATTAGTACTCAGCGGCAAACATGACTTAGTTTGCATGAACAATATTCTAATAGGTATACATGGTGACATTTACCTGCATTGAAGGAATAGAAGGAGGGCGCATTCTCTTTGCGGAAGCTGAGTGTGGTTGCTTATTTCTAGTTACCTGCTGCTGTAGGCTTCCAGAATTCTCATTCATCCTATCCCTGGTATTTCTCATCTGCACAGAGATGATGATGCTAGTTACATCATTCGATACTACTGCCTAATATATGTAAACCACTGTTTATTGAAAAATTAAACTAGGCAAAAGGTTGCCAGTGAAAGTGCCACAACACCCAGAATTGCAGGGGAGTATATATATTTAGAGAAAAAAATGTAAAGCAAATGATCTTACCTCTGAAGGAGAATCGAGAACCCAATGTTGTGATGATGATGATTTTTCTTGACCTGGTAATCCATTGACATAATCATGCTTGATATCCTGGTTTTACGAAACAAGAATGTAAATAAAAGTGTATTTTTGTAAACAATCTTTGTAACATGAGTAGCAGCAGAGTCGTTACCTTTTCACTTGAAAATATACCATGATCATCCTCATATGTGTCATCTTCCATCAACGAGCGTACTTCATCACGTCCATTGCATTGGACTCTCTAAAAATTGACATATTAATAAACAGAATTGATGAGGACTAAGCTATTTCCAAGTGTTTGCATTACCTTCCTTTTAGCATGTACTATTTGTGATTGAATATTACCATGATCTGTTGCTTCGTGATTTTCCTACAAAACCAAGTTTGAGTGACATATTGATACAATGAAAAATTGAACGGTCTAGCATCGGGTATAATTTAGAGGAATCATACAATTTTTATGTGAATTAGAGATGGCAAATATTCTTAGCTCAGAGGAACTAATTAACATATTAGCATGTAGTCCTGATTACAAGCATGGAATGACAAGGTAATCAGGCAATAAATATTTGTTTCAAGGAAATTTATTTACGGCTGCCATTTCATTTTTCCTATGGCCTTCATTGTTCTTCATATCTTCAATAATCTGGTCTTGCCATTTTATACGCTCCTCGAGCTTAGGCATTACCTCCCAAACATCAGTTTCACCTTCAGATGCTGAACCATCAGCCGTAGTCATATTGATGTTCTTGAGATACCGCGGTGTCCGACCATAGACTTGCTTAGGAGTTGGAAGCAAACCCATGCCATGCACTTGTCCAGCCTTTTCTTTCCCCAACACTTGCTGCAGAGCATCACCTTCCAGATGGGTATTCGGGGAACATCTCAAGATGTGTAAATGTTGCTGAAGGGAGAATTTCATGATATAAAAGTCCCAGATGGGTATTCAGGGAAGATCTCAAGATGTGTAAATGTTTCTGAAGGGAGAATTTCAGGCCTTAAAAGTCATGATTGTCATGTTCTAATGCAACAACTTCTGCCTGTTGCTTTGCGAGGTTTACTTCCAGATAACGTCACATCTGTCTTGTTTGATCTAAGTGCATATTTTAGAGAAGTTAGTGCAAAAGTCCTCTATGTGAGCGAGCTTGAGAAGTTAGAGCAACGAATAAAGATAACTTTATGCCATATGGAGATGATATTCCCACCAGGATTTTTTACTATTATGGTGCATTTAGTTATTCATCTAGCAACCGAGGCAAAAATAGGTGGTCCCGTGGCCTACCGTTCAATGTGGTTTTGTGGAAAGGTATGTTTTCAGTACATATGAGCTATATTTTCTGAATATTGTGGTACAATGGTACCTCGATAATTCTGTTAATTCTTTCTCCGTTTTATTTTTGTAGGTATCTCGGTGTGTTGAAGTCATATGTTCATAATAAAGCTCATCCAGCAGGATCTATTGCAGAAGCATGTTTGGCAGACGAGTGAATGACATTCTGCTCTCTATATATTGAAGGTTTTGAAACCAAGCATAATCGGCCTTCAAGGAATGATGAGGACGAGGTGGCTGATGTGGAACAAGGACCAACTCTCTTTCCTCATGTTGGCAAACCACTTGGAAAGCCCGGTAATTATGTTATAAGGGGTATAGCTAGACTGCAGACACATAGATATGTGTTCAATTGTGCGGACGTCAACCCATACCTTCGGTAATATCTCATTATTTTAAACAATTTCATTTTGTGTTTCCTGACTTTGAAATTTCTTATGAAACCACTTATTTGCAGAGCTCATGTTGATGAGGTCACTAGCCAGCGTAACGTCTCCGCAGATACCCTTGAGTCAATGCAACATGAAAACTTCCACAACTGGTTCAAAGCTCATGTAAGTGTGTACTTCACATCCTTTGTCTACTGATACCATTTACTAAACTAGTTAATATACAGATAAAGAAATTGGAGAGGAAAAATGGCATTGATAGTATTGATGACAATATTAGATGGCTAGCACGTGGCCCGGTTGATGTCGCCAAAAGATACCGTTCTTTCATCTCTAGAGGCTACCGGTTCAGACCTAAACGCTTGGATAGAGTGACTCAAAATAGTGGAGTAGTGGTAACTGCAAAAACCTCTACATATGCTGCACCAGGTGATGCAACCCCTGTTTTAGGTGAAGTGACTTACTATGGAGGATAATTGATATTATTGAGCTGAACTACTCTGGAAATTTTCAGTGGTCCTTTTTAAATGTGAATGGGTTGATATTTCTTCTAAAAAAGGAATAACAAAGGACAAATATGGGTACACACTTGTGATCTTCTCGCATTTGATGCACAAAGGAGACAAGATTGACCACGAGCCTTTTATTTTTCCAAACCAAGCTGATCAAGTATTTTACGTGGAGGACGAACTGAAACCAGGTTGGTCGTTGGTAATGAAGAATAAGCTACCTAGAGATAGATGTGACACAGGCAACGATGAATATACAGAAGACATAGAATCAAAGCCGTTCCATGTTTCTCACCTTGCGGAGATGTTTAAAAAGAAAAGGAGAGATCGGCATTGGGTCAGAACCGACATTGAGGGCACGGTGGTGGATGCTAATAATAATGCTTTGAGCAATGAAGAATAGTGGAGGAGAAATCCTATCAAGGTATCTGTATTTTTCAACTACATTTTCTTGAATATATATACACTCTGTTGTGTTACCTCAAGTAGTTGATCCTTGCCGTCCTACTTACTCTGATCGGTGGGCTGAAATTTTTAATCAGTAGTTCTTTGCTTTAGATGAACTTTCTTCTATAATGTGCTATTTAATTTGTTGAGAACATTTGCAAATGTTTAGACACGCCTGAAATTATTACCATTTGAATTATTATGCATCTGTTTTTAAGTGTTGAAGCAATAGCTATGTTCTTGGCATCGTGTCTTTTGCTTCTTTTCTGAAGCTCGATAAGATGTTTTATTACTCTTAATAAAGATATGTGTGCTGAATCGTCAATGATGAGTATAACTAACCCATGTGGAGTGAATGCAAACTAGATAAATTCAAATTGTGAGTTGATGATCTAATATCTAGTATGAGTTAGCCATTAATTCTGACAAAGTAACAGTCTGTAATCCGCATAGGTTTAGAATTTAACTTGGCTCTTTTGATTAGTAGGGAACGGCTGCTCAAACGCTTCATTTTAATCTTAATTTTCAGGAAATTTTGTAAGTGGAGATTGAAAGGATCATTTCAGAACTGTTGCATGAAGTTGTCAAAGATTCCTTTCTTTCATTTGTGTACTCAGGATGTTTAGCTATCAGTTCTGCCATTATGGTTAGGGTGCAGACTTTGGTTCACCTGCCGGGAAGCTCTGAAAATTTTATAAAACTTTGGTTCACATTGTCGTTGGGAATATCTGGACTATTTGTCAAAGATTTATTATGTCAGACTTACCATTTTGTGAACTTAATTTATGCCACTTTCAAATGTATGTTTGAATTATGTAATGTTTGTATTTTGATGTCAAACACCTGGACTTGTGATTCATTTTTTTTGGTCAACCCGCTTCGATTTAATTATAAGAGTATTTGTTTATCTCAATGGTTCATAGCTTTATAATTTTGTCTGGTCGGGTGATATATTAGACAAAATATCTTGCAAATCAAATTTTTTCCAGAGGTATTAGATTTTGGTAATATATATTCACTTACATCTACTTGTGGATTGGGGCTCCATTAAGACGAGTAATACGATTGCCTTAATTGTAGATCTTAAAGCTGTTGCCACAAACTCTGTTTTGCATGTGAACATTCTAAAAGAAACTATGCCAAGCTATGCAACTAGGAGTTATCACGAATGCAAGACTTGTATACGATGACTTAGCCCATCAATGAAAATGCACCTAAATTGCCTAATTGAAGGATGAAAATCCGATCAGCAAAACTGGATTTTTTATGCATGGAATCTCAATCATTTCTAGTCGTTTAGCACGTCCTCTCTTGGCTTTCAACTTTATTGTGCTAAGTTAGTACGGTTTTCTGGGCCAAACCAAAACTCAGCTGGGCCGTTAAAAATGTATAATATTGTATCTATAGTTAACAATATTATTTTTCATACTTAGCGTGCAAAAGGTTTAGGCGTCTAGCGGTTAGCAGATGGCCGTGAAGAATTCATGTGGATGTGCGGAATACATCAAAATTAAAATTGTAGCATTGTGTTTAAGATTTTTTTTTCATGGAGTTATACAAACTAGTAACACTATGTACTAATAGATAATTATGTGTTACTGTATCTACAATTTGTAACACATGTGCAGTAAAAAAAAATTATATGTTACTATGATACCATGGTAGGTATAATTTGTAACACATACGGACTAACACAAACTTATATGTTACTATTTCAATGTCCTTGTAACACATTTTCAGATCTTATCTAGTATGTGTTATTGACTATTCATTCAACACATATGATGTGTTACTGTAAATTACTTTGTAACAGATATTTTTACGTGTTACATGATTGTGTTACTTAAACTGTATTTTGTTATAGTACCGTCGGATCGTCTCCTTCGTCCTAAGGGTAAGCTGCTCCCGAAGAAAAATCGCAAACATCTGGTTAACTGGGCCGAGTGGGCCTCCTCTTTCCGGCCCTCCTCCCCTATCCCCTCACCTTCTCCGACGGAAAGAGGAGTTTTCCGTCATCTATCTATCTCTCTCCCTCGCTCTGGCGCACCTCGAGGAACCCAGCCGTGCGGCGGTGTACAAGAGGCGACAGCGAAAAGGGCATCCACTACTCATAGAGCGACGACGTCTCTCGCGTCGCGCGGCATATGGTAGCAGACGGCCGATTCAGAGCCACCGGCAAAGCAACGGGGAGGGGCTCTGCATCGTTGCTGCAAGAGGTTCCAGCCTCAGCCCTCAGGTCCGGCGGCGGCGACCCTCCACCAAAACCCTAAGGTCTGCTACACAAGCCCAGCCCGATGGAGCAGCCGGTCTGAACCACACCACTCTTGGCGTCCTCTTCGTCTCCCTCACTGGCTTCCTCCTGTACCGCGCTCTTCTCAGTGAAATCCCAAGTTTGCATCCTCCGCCTCCCCAATGGATAGCACGCTGTGTTTACGGTGCATGTATATGCACATATAAAGATGGATATGAATATTTATGGAAAAAACTCCTAATTTGATTTGTGTTGGAAATTGATTGCAGCAACTTGTCAAGTACTCCTTTCGTCCCATATTAAGTGACTCAAATTTGCCCAAATATTAATGTATCTATACCTACAAAACGTCTAGATACATGTAATAAAAAGTCACTTGATATGAGACGGAGGGAGTAATAGTCCAGGCCAAGAGGAAATCTAATCTTGCACATTGGTTGTTAGATTCCAACTTGTCTCGCTTTCGTATATATTCCAAAAGATATGTATAGTCCGAACAGGACAAGCACGCATACAGTTCAAAATGATACTCTCCAAGGACAGCTAATATAGGCACTGAAGGATGGACAAACAGGTTGCTCTATTATCATGTACCCATTCAACTAATCTAATTATACATATGGCTAAATTTTTTTATGAGCAATGGTTTCAAAGTAAAATTCCGCTTGACTGCTAGGTCACGTTGTTGTGTATTAGATACATTAAGAGTGAATCTCCTCAACACTAACGGTCTGATATTTAAGGTAAAATTTCCATATTTCAGTTTTATTAAAATATCCATAAATAATGCCCAAACAAATCATGTGTTTGTGTCCGTTAAGATAGAGAACGGTCACAGCTACTATTTTCGTAAGCGTTGATAGTTGTATGACAAAAACATGCATGGGAAAAATTCTGCTTTTCTATTGAATAAGATACAAATTTTGTAGGTTTAGGTATCTTCCACTCTTTAGCTGCCATTCCATATGTATTGACCGAAGTTGATACGATCTGTTTGCTTATCTTGCTTGCTTAATTTTGCTTTATACTTTCGTTGTCAATAATTTCACTTAATAAAGTTTCCAAGGATGATATGCTGTTCACTCATTTTTCTACTCCCTCCGATTCATAAAAAGTGTCGTTCACTTAGTACAAAATTTGTACTAACTTAGTTAAAATGGGCGACATTTTTTATGGATCAGAGGGAGTAATATATATTCAGCTTGTACCTTCTTATTTATTGCTTGATTCATTGCATACTTCTCAATGTAGATGACACCGCAGAGCCATACCATCTCCTTCTGACCCCCACATTCTCTAGGCGACGGAATTAATGCTCGTCCAGGATCATGGTTGATTATCGAGTAGTTTTTTTGACCTACAAATGTCTCTGTTGTTTCAACGGTGTTCGGTCTCCTCATCTTTGGTACGTAATGAACAACAAATTATTCATTAGCTGGTCATTCTGTTGTAGAAATCGTATGCAATGTCGTGTATAAACCAGGGTGCATCTTTTCTTGAGCTCCCAGCTGCTTCACCTCAGTGCAGATCATGTTCTTCTTGAATACCTAGCACAGTGCATTTGTCCTGATTTATCACGATTCATTAATATTCAGTTGTCATGACTCTGCTCAAAGTCGTATTGGAAGTTTATTCATATACCAATGCATGATGTATGATATGTACAGAGTATATCTTCATACAGGCGGCGACAACATATGAAGTGTCAAAAACAACTCTATTGTTCTCCCTGCTGCATTGAACTATTGGAAGTTACCCCATTTCGTGGCCCTCGTGTACCTATGCCGCAATGATTACCTTTTTGGAGGGTAACTCACTTATCTCTGTATTTACTGCATTTGATTTAGGATAGGCTTGTTTGTTATCTCAAGTCTATCAAAGTTCAAAACCGGCCAAGACGTCATCATATTATCATTAACTCTTACTAAGTGTCAATCTGAGAATGTTTTCCCAACCTTTTCCCAACCTAAGACTTTTGTTATTTGGTAAGAAAGTTCTAGCTCTGAGAGAAGCCAGAGCTTTGCTAATGACTCTGAAAGGGAAGAAATCTCAGCTAATCTGTAATACACAAGAATGGCTTTATGAAGGTCATGCTGAGAGTGAGACTAAATAGTTTAGAGTGGTAAACATGAAGAGCTCAGAAAGGTAAAAGTTCACTTTTTGTTGGTTGTTCTCTCTGCATGCATGGCTCCTTATAAATCTTTCCTGGTATAGGTTTGTAAGATATACTATTTCTTATTCATGCTACTACAGTTCAATTTTCACGTTTGCGAGAGCGCCAGCCAAATGAGCCACCTCTTGAGTGGCCAAAGAGGACCCGGATTGCACTGGGATCTGCCAGAGGACTCTCCTACTTGCACGACCATTGTGATCCCAAGATCATTCATCGTGATGTCAAAGCGGCAATTTTCATTGTTTTCTCCTCATTTTTGGGCTTGATTTAACTTCCAGTTGTATATCTCTTTTAGTCTGTTCTTTTTTTTTTATTTTATCAATTGTATCGTGTGGTCTGTCATTAATATTCCATCCTAATGCACATTGTCTTGAATCCGTTTCCATCCAGTGTACTCTCATGTAAGAACAAGATGAGTGTTCTACGTATTCTTATATTTTATCAAGAAGACTTGCTGTTCTTTACATGTTAGAGATACATTTTCCTTCTATTAGTAAATTACGACATTTTCATCAATACATTTCAGGTGATCGCCGATCTATGTTTAATGAAATCAGGTGTTACCTTGTGATTTCTGGTAGACCACGCAGATGCATCTTATTGCCTGTGATTAAAAGCTTGAAACTTTGAACAAATAGTGTCTCAACTGCATTGACGCGCTGTAATCCGAAACGTGTGCATTCATTTTCATGTTCTTAGACAAGCAATTCATTGAGGAAGCATTTGTGTCTTCCTAATGAAGGGGAGGATACAAATAGAAAAGTCTTATAGGAACCTAAATGGCACTGAGATGTACCCCTTCAATGCACCTTCTCTAGCAAATGGAGTAGTTGGCGGTCTGCGTCAGCACTGCCTATGATGTGACTTACTAACTTAGGATTTCCTCACAAGGTAAGTAATATACTCTCGTAGGTTTCTAAATAAACTGGTACAAATACTAAGTGAAGTGACTACAGATTTGTCTAATCTACTGACATTGTATCAAACATGGGACATCATAGTCTGTTGAAAGCGCCTTATATGGATCATGTTATGCAATAATGCCAATTCAACAAGTAATCAATTACAATCTTTAACTTGCATGTTTGAGGCCTCCATATATTTACCTTCCAATCAGTTTATGTGATTCAAAAGGTGCTTGAAATCTCTTCCTCTATTCGTCACGGAGTATGATTTGAGTTGCAGAAATCCAAAGAAGGCCATGTGATTCAAATTATTCACACCTTCATAGAGATTTGCATCGGCTAAGGTTACCTCAAATATTTGTACTATTCTTTCGGTGGTTACCACATGTTCACCTTTTCAGGTTTATTGTTGAAACTGACGGGCGCAGCAACGCGCGCCATCATGATCTAGTAATTGGTTATGATCCATCACTACTAACGAATCCACGTGAGGCCACGGGGCAAAATAGTTGCAAAATGTCAATTTTCGTTGCAATATTTAGATATGCAGCAAAACGCAAGTGTTGGCAGGCGATGGTAAAGGTGGCGTAGCTAGAGATTTTAGATACAATTTGTTTTAAACGTTGCCACAACCTTAAGCTTTTGCAATCAATGTGACGAGGCAATAGGGCGTACAAGCAACTATTATGGGCGTTGCATATGAGTATTTGGCGTGGCTATAGTCATTATTGCATCAATGCAGCTAGTTGCGAGAATACATTCTTTCAACTCAAAGTGTTGTAGCAAGTGTGTTATATCGCTTCAATATATCTTGGTGGCCAAAATAACGATGGTGTTGCAGGGTAAGGTTTTAGCAACCAATTAAATGTCCTCGCGATAGGATAAGGCAACCAGTTTGGAGGCGTAGCTACAGCGAAGGGAGCTCGCAACAAATGTATTTCGTCGCGAGAGGATATGGCAACCAGTGTGGAGACATAGCTATAGCAAGGTGATCTTGCAACCAAATATGTTTCAAGGCAACTAGTGAGGAGACGTAGCTATAGTGAGGGGATCTCGCAACCAAATGTACTTCATCGCGAGAGGATATGGCAACCAAAGTTGGAGACGTAGGTATAGGCGAGGTGTTTAGCAACCCAATATATTTCAACGCGAGAGGATATGGCAACCAAAGTTGGAGACGTAGCTATAGGCGAGGGGTTTAGCAACCCAATATATTTCATCGCGAGAGGATATGGCAACCAAACATTTGGGATGTAGCTAAAATGTAGGGGTTATCGCAACCCAAAATATTTCATCGCGACTTGTTATTGCAACCAAAGTTTGGAGACGTAGCTATAGGTATTGTGTTTAGCAACCCAATATATTTCATCGCGAGAGGCTATGGCAACCAAATGTGGAGACGTAGCTATAGGCGAGGGGTTTAGCAACCCAATATATTTCATCGCGAGAGGATATGGCAACAAAAGTCGAGACGTAGGTATAGGAGAGGTGTTTAGCAACCCAATATGTTTCATCGCGAGAGGCTATGACAACCAAATTTGGAGACGTGGTTATAGGTGAGGGGTTTAGCAACCCAATATATTTCATCGCGATAGGATATGGCAACCAAATTGGAGACGTAGGTATAGGCGAGGTGTTTAGCAACCAAATATGTTTCATCACGAGAGGCAATGGCAACCAAAGTTGGCGACGTAGCTATAGGCGAGGGGTTTAGCAACCCAATATATTTCATCGCGAGAGGATATGGCAACCAAACATTTGAGAGGTAGCTAAAGGGTAGAGGTTATCGCAACCCAATATATTTCATCGCGACTTGTTATCGCAGCCAAAGTTCGGAGACGTAGGTAAATGGTAGGGGTTATCCCAACCAGATATATTTCATCGTGTGGTAGATTGTATAGTATTTGTATTGGTTAATGCAACAGATTTATAGATCATCAGAAAATGATCTAAAACCATATATATTATTAATCAAATAAATCATTCGTTCACTATTACACATTCCCATTCAAATAACAATCACGGTCATATACTAAAAAACATTGTATATATCCTCGATTCTACTTCAGATAACCTAACAGAAACTATGAAACTAAGAATTATGTGGCAGCTCCTCAAGAAAAAAAAACATGGCATCCTTCAGGGGCTTGAGCAATTTTCAGTCTTATAGCCCCAGTCCAGCTTGGTTGTCCTGCCGAAGAGAGAAATTTTTGAGATATAATTTGTCTTGCCATTAATCAACTACAAAATAAAATTAGAATGGCACTGCGAAGTTCGATTGGCATTATGAAAGCACTGTTCCACTTCTTACCTGATCTTTCAACTTGCTTGCTGCTCATGTTTTAGCACCATTTACCAGCTCATGGGAAGTAATGTATGACAGTGCCACATTACCGTCATCATTATTGGGCTGCTGACGTTTTTTACCTTTGGGAACTTTACCATTGCGCAATGGTGGCCTATTTTTTTTTTGTAGCTTGGGAGTACTTGTTTTCTGCACTTGGCATTATAAAGTTTTTGGAACAGTGTTAGCTATACTGAAATGCTAAATCAACGATGCTTCAAAGCATTCATCAATTTCAGTACCTGTGGCAATGTATCTTTAATCTGCGTTGTTGGTGCAACATTGCTTGCAGGTTTTGCTGCTGGTTGGGCTTCGGGTTTTGCTGCTGGTTGGGCTTCGGGTTCTGCTGCAGGTTTTGCTGCAGGTTCTTCTGGAAGTTTTGCTGCAGGATCTACTGAAAGTTCTGCTGCAGGTTAGGCTGTAGGTGCTGCAGGTGCTGCAATGTTGGTTGCCGTGGCAGTCTATGAATTAAAAAAAAGGGGGGCACGTATTACTGCTCCTTGGCTGATATGGCATTCTAAAGTAGTTGGAACGATGTTAGCTATATTTAAATGGTTAAATCCAAGATGATTGCAAACATTGTTCAATTTCATTACCCGTCCCAATGTTTCTTCTGTGTGGCGCTGCGGTGCTGCTTCATTATTCACATCCTCAGTGGCCCTAGCTGTAGCTGCTGTGGCATCATGTGTATCCTCATTGGCCGTAGGTGCACATTCTGTTTCATTGTTGGTTGTAGGGGAGTCTACATGCATGTTTGTAAAAAGGCAGGTAAGTGAGCAGAAGTCATATAATCAGAACGAACTGTACATGCTCACTATCGTAATCTCCCAATTAGTTTTTTCTTATGAACATAACAGAAATAGCGCGCCTTGCACAAATTATCTTCTGTTCAAATGACATGAAGAATGAAAAATTATTCAAAGTTGATTACCTTCTGAACAAATGAAAATACTCTGTCTTCTTTGAACATATCATGAAACGCTTTCATCAGTTCTTCTCTAAGGGATTTTTTTAGTTCTTCCTTCGCTGCTTCCCTATCAGCAGCTTGCTTTGCAAGCTGTTCTTTTAATCTATCAACCTCGCGTGCTTGTCATTCCAGTTTTTCTTGAAGCTGTTGGCTTTTCGTTGGATTCTTCGATAGGTATCCACCTCCAACTAACTTGTTTTGTTTGAGCCCTGTTGTTTCCCTGTATGCAGCCTGCAAAGCAAGTTCTTCCTCAGCAATTGTAACTTTGGAAAATTCTGTTTGTCCCTCCAACAGTTCCGGCGATTCTTCCCTCCCCAACCTCTTCAATGCATCAATCTTGGGGAAAGAAGAGTGTGTGAGATCATGCAGGTCATGTTGAGACAGGAGACAAAACTTGTGCAGTCAAAGAAATAACATCAAATTAATACTCACGTAAACTGCTTCAGCCACTTCATCTGACCATTTTTCATGCTTGTAGTGAGTAGCCTTCCAAAGTTCCAAAGGACCTGGCTCAACACCATTTTCATTTCTCTAACATGGCAATATTAAATGTCACTAATATATCATTGTGGAGTGGAATATATTAGAAGTTGAGACAATTGGAACGGATGTTTACTTGTTCCCAGCTGCATTGAGAGAAAGGTTTCGAACCCGACACATGTTTGCACTTCCTTTGTTTTCGATTAGAGGAGTTCTGGCTGCTAACCTTCTGCAACAAGTGAACAAGCAATGAGAAATTGTACAATGTTTCTGTTGTTAAATTAATGAAGTAGTTCATGACCTTGAATTTTTTAGATCCAAAGTACTCGATCAAATAGTGCCACTCCACAATGTCCAAATCTTCTGGCTTATGACTCATTCTGGCATCGTAGTCTTCGTACGCCCTGTACGTGGCACTCAAAGAAGATCGCCATCCTTTATATCGCTCTTTTGCAATCTTCAATATCATGTCCTTTGTTTCATTATTGTTGGTAATATCCCATCCATCCTGTTGAAAGAAATACATATTAAGAGTGTGCAGAGATTGGGCAACTTCTACCTAACACTTAAATGGAAAAACATACCAGTATAGCTCTGACGATTGTTAGCCTCACCAATCTAGGCACATCCTTCCAGCGTTGAATTCCAATTAGTGGGGTGTGTAACCTGGTAAAGGTAACCACTTCATCCACAAATGTGCGTGCGTTTTCTCCACATGGACCACCCAGGTTTTTCAAGAATTCAACCTTAAGCTTGTGAGTGCGCTGCATCAATCTCTTGTGTGTTGCAACGAGGCCTTTCAAAGTGCCACGACCACGCTTCTTGAACACTTCATCGAATCAAAGAATGATACATTGCATTACAGATTATTTTGTTGAACAATAACAATAGCACTATATAATTTAAAGCAGCATAGAATGCATGAGGAAACTTTTAAAACCTTTTTTTGTCCTTGTTGTATCTAGCATGGCTTGGCCATTGGTTCGGTGGCGTTGTGCTGCTACCTCTGCTCTCAATGGTCTCTTGGCTGTCATCCTCTGCTGGTATATCGTTATTATTTACTAATAGAATTCTCATAAGCCACTGCAAAAAATAAAAATGTCTTGCATTTAATACATTTAAAAATTTAATCAGAAATAAGAAGTTCAGAGGGAAAATAATTACTAATTGCATCCAGTTCTCCTTGTTTCTTTAACCATTCAGTGTATGCTGCGATTGTTTCTTCCCTGTAGATATCGCGTAGATCTGTGAAGTACATGAAAATGTCAGTAAAGATAGATACAGTCATGGGTTCAGGCCGTTAGTGTAATACAAGTAACATATATGATCCAAGTTCTGATCTCATTAATTATTACGTGATAGTGACTCTTCCATATTCTCTTGTAGCCAATCTTTGTAGGCATCAAGTGCATCATATGATCCAACATCATCATCATCGTCCTCTTCGGGCTCCTTCTCCAACGGTCGCTTGACAAGTGTAATATTGACATTCTTCTGTTGTTGTTCTTCTTTTGACAGGACGAGCCTGACTTCCTTCTCCATAGCCAGGTCCTCAACTATTTGTAGTGCATGTTTGCGAAGATCAATCACTTGAAGACTTGCTACATCCAGACCTGATCTCTTCTTGTAATACACGTAATCCCGCCCAGTAAAACCAAGCTGCTCTTTAAAATTTATTATTGTTGACAAAGTTACGTCAGCCTTTTCAACTGTGGCTGTGACGAAGTCGTCTTCAGTTCTTCCTGGTATCTTGCACTAGAAGATTAGAGTCCACATCTCACCTGTCCTTTGGGGTCTGTACACATGTGCACAGATATTATCATAAAAACAGGTATGAATAGAGCCACATATTCGTATATAATTGTACTACACTAGTAGTTTATTCTTTCATTATCAAGATTCAGGATACCTCATAAAAAATAAAATATGATTGATGCCTCATGAAACAGACACAATGCCGCATGTTCTTCACTGTAATGATTTGGGTCTCCTAAATATTCGATCTATTGAAACAGGAGATGGTGGTGAACATGAATCTGGCATGGACGATCTACGTGATTATGTCATGCATGGATGGGAAAATCGAAAAGATAATTAACCAGATTTGACGAATAAATCCAATATATATGGAAAAACAGTCGAAGCGGGGGATGAACACCTGATGCATCCTGGTTTCGTCGGGTCGTAGTCCTCCTCGATCGAGGCGATACGATATGAACGCCGTCCGGAGCCGCCATCGGCGTTTCTGCTATCGGAGGAAGTCGTCATGGATAGAATCCTTGGCACCGGACGAAGCAACCAGGGGAGAGAGGACAGGAACCAATCGAGGCCTCGCCCTCTCTCGTGATTATCTCTTCTCCTTCAGCGCGTGTTATTCGGGGAAGGTGTTGGGTCAGACGAGTTGATTGAGGGTGGTTAGGGGTCATTTAAATGGAAACAACCTGGCGGCAAAACCTGGTGGGCGAAATTTAACATGGAAAAAAGTATGTGGCAGCAAAATCTTGTGGGCAAAAATTTACATGGTAAAACGTACGTGGCGGCAAAAACTGGTGCTCGAAAATTTACATTTAAATGTAGCAAACCGCCAGGCAAAGCGGGTGAGCAGAAATTTGAGAGAGAAATTTGAATTTTTGGGGGAAGAAATTTGAAATATGCATTCTAAGTAAGTAGTAGTGCATTTTTTCACAACTTGGTGAAGATGAAATTGATTTATGTGACTCGCTTTGAATGGAATAAACATACACATACCTTTGGGGACAACACAAATGTAAAAGCTAAATGCATGTGACATATGTTTCAAGGCTAGCTAGCTAGGTGCTACATTTGGGTCCAAGACGAGTAGGAGACCGTGTGCTACATTTGGGTTGAAGGTGTTCATAATGGTCAGTTGATGGTGTAAGAGGTGACCATGCATGCATGCTACAGCAGCATGTACATGCAGCCACAGAGACCGTAGATGCAACATGTGTGTGTACAAGGTGAAATCCAATATATTGAGGAGACCCAAATCATTACAGTTGCATGTTGAGAGAAATCCAATAGTTGTGATGATGATGTGGTATGCTTGGATGTTGAGAGAAATCCAATATATATAGTTGCGATGATGTGGCATGCTTGCATGCATGTTGAGGCTTCCTTTGATTCAAATGATTTTCTTAGGAATTTGGTAGGCTTGAAAGCCTTAGAAATTTTTCCTATGTTGCTCGTTTGATTCGTAAGATTAAATCATATCGGAAATTTTACAAAGGATGCATTTGTACAATATTCTATAGGGGAAAATTTACATCCACTCCAACCTCTTGGAAGAAATCCTATTTGGTCCAATCAAACAAACTTTGGTGCAAACAAAATCCTGTGACGAGGAGATGTGGGTCCATGGGGCCACACGACATTTGTCCATGGATGCTACATGTTGGTGAAACATGACAATGCGCGCTACATGTGGGGCCTTGGTGTCAATGGGTGCTTTATATCGGTCGCAGTTGGTTAAGTGAGAGAAGTGGTAGAGATGTGGGTCGACAATGTCGGAAATTGAGTTCTGTGTCGGGTACCTAGGGTGACCGGCCATATATGTACAATCGATCGGTTTCGACAAGTAGGTCCAAGGGTGCCGGATACAGTTTCATGAAATCAATAATAACAATATGTTCAAAAATTACTGACCTGAACTCAATTTACGGTGACTATTTCCATTAAAAATAAAAGTTGCCCACCCAGATTTCAATCAACGGGGACCAAGTTGGGGTCAACGGTTTTACACCGAGTCAAGCCACAGATCTATATCGAAACGGGTGACTGGGCTTCATCACCGCCTACTACCAAGTCGGCCCATGTTGAACGGGCCCACAGAGGGCGAAGGGAGGAGTCAGTTGCATGTGCGTTTAGAAGATATCGATATGTGCTGTGGAGGAAAGTATTTATACAGGTCAGGTAGTTTGTAAACTGCCGAGGTGGGACTAAACATCCCACCTCTGGTCGTTTCTTGTGCTATCCGGTCTTGTTGGGCCGCGACGATGGGCAATGGCACGGCCGGCCCATAAGCACGCGCGTTATTAAAAAAAAAATATGGACACGTCTGTTCGTGTTCGATCTGATCTGATTGCGTCGTGTTCGATCTGATCTGGTCTCATCGTGATCGACCTAGATCTGATCTCATCTTGTTAGATCGAGATCCGATCGACAGATGTATGGAGCTGTTATTTTGTGTTTATTGCTTCATATTTTACCAGCTCTCTCGATTAAATATACTCAGCCACGTCCATGTCTCAAATTTTGAGAAATTTGAATGTTGACGATGTTGGAAGGTGACTATGCAGTTTCAAGATTATCTTAGTAATTTTGGAGGCTTGAAATCCTTAGAATTTTTTCCTATGTTGCTCGTTTGTGTTGCACCAGCGGCACCCGGGATACCACCGCTGTGCGACGCGTGGGCCCCGTCCCCGAGTTCCCGGGAAGGTTCCATCCCGGGCGGCGGCTACGAGCAGCCCGGCAAGCTACCAGCCCGGAAGGGCTAGCGGGGCTTCGGGGAATATTCCCGCCTGGGCACCTCCCGGGAAGCCGCTTCCCGGGGGGAGGTCCCCGGGTGCGCTGGGCCTGGGTGCTTTCGGGGAGTGACTTGCCGGGACAGGGGGTTCCCTGGCGCTTACCCCTGCCCATGCGCGGGGCCCAGTAGCCAGATCAACAGCGCCACGAGGACGCGTGGCGGGCGTGGGATGCGCGGTCCCACCAGGGCAATGAGTAAGGCGCACGGCTCAGTAAATGAGCCGACCGACGGGTTGTTACCCGTCCGATCAAAGGAACAGCGGCTGTCCGATCCTACTCTAGGGGTTTTAGACCCCTAGCGGTGGAGGTGGTGTCCATGCACGCCACCAGCTCACTGGGGGGAGTTGTATGCCTTCCCGCCCGACACTTGTAGCTCATGCACCGTGACGCCTGTGGCATCCCCTTAAGTATAAAAGGAGGACCCATGCCAGCGGTCAATGGGTTCCGCGTGAGTTGAGTTCGGAGGAGGAGAAGGTGGTTCGGCATAAGATTAATTGGCTCCAGTAGACAGTGGGACTGAGTTCGACCAGCTCGTAGTTAGCTTCCTGCACTAGCGAAGAGTAGTGAGGAGTACCTATCCGGTGAGAGAAAGCCCGGGAACTTGCCCGGAAACTTGTAAACACCAAATTCTAAGCCAATACCAGCACAGACAAGTAAGACGTACGGTTTTACACCTCCGGGTGGCCCGAACCTGGGTAAAAAACGTGCGTGTGTCCGTTCCTTGGTTAGCGCGCACCCCTAGCACTTCATCGCGCTGGCCCTGTAGGGCCCCATCGGCCGTGCCGGCGATCGCCGGGGCTCTACCCCGACGCCCCTACCGAACCTAAAAGGGGGCCGTGGCCGCCCGCCCCCGGTGTCGGAGCACCGTGCAACGACATCTTGCGCGCCAGATAGGGGGCGCGGGAGTAGAACTCCTCGGTAATCGCCGCCAGCGGCGTTAGCATCGACGTCGGCCTCGCTTCCTTCGCCAACGGGACTAGTCGCCATGCCCCCCAAGCGGGCTGGTGATCCACGGATAGACTCGCGTGAAGCCCCAGCGGCACACACACGGTCGCACGACGTGCGGCCCGAGTCGGGGGCTCAGGAGAATCCCGAACCCTCAAGAGTGCAGCAAGCACAGCTACCTCCCCCGCCTCCTCGGCCGTCTGCGGACAATCGGCCGAGGGGACCGGCTGCCCCCAGTGCCAGGGCCAGTCGCGCGAGCGGGCATGGTGCCGCCCCCGCCGGCCAGCGAGTTGAGTCGCGGGTCGAGGATGCTCCGCGGCAGCGGCACCAGGAGCACACCACGTCGCGGGCAACTCCTGGGGGTTCGCGCCCTGCGCATCCGGAGGCGTCCGGGGCTAGGGCGGGAAGCCACCGTTCGGGAAACCGGCTGCCCCCGTGCGAACCCCGGCGGAAGCCATCGTCGCCGCGCGCGTCATGGTGCGGTACGAGCCGCAGCAGGGCACGCTGGCGCATGAGACGTGGGGCGAGTAGCTGGAAGCGCTTCTCGCCCTGGCCGCCCAGCAGCCGCAAGGCGAGGGCGCCCCGGTAGGCTCCGGCCACGGGCAGAACCCAGCGTGCGGAGACGCGCCACCCGCCTCACGACAGGGGGAGAACCCTCCCCCTCCTCAGAGAGGCCAAGGAGATGGGGGCCCGGAGGGGTCCTCAAAATCATCGCCCACCGTTCCGAGGGGCGATGCGCGTGGCATCTTGAATGCCCGCCAGCAGGAGGATTTGCGCCCGCGCTTGGAGCGCCGGCGCAGGCGCGAGGTAGAGCGCCAGCACCCACAAGAGCAGGAAGACGCTCCCCTGAGCCCCGAGGACGGCTGCACCGTGTTCGCACGCGAGCTGCGGCGGGTGACGTGGCCCCGCAAGTTCTGGGCGCCCGCGCTCGGTACGTATGACGGGACCGCCAACGCCAAGGATTTCATCCTAACCTACACGCTGGGCATGCATGCCATCGGCGCCGACGACAAGGTTCAGGCAAACTGGTTCCCGATGGTCCTGAAAGGATCAGTGCGAACCTGGTTGCTCAACCTGCCCGCCGGGTCCATCGCCACTTGGGCGGACCTGCGCGAGCAGTTCGTGAGCGCGTTCCAGGGCGGCTATAAGCGTCCGGGAACTATGGCGGAGCTACACACTATTGTGTAGAAGCAGGGAGAGACGTTGCGGGCCTTCGTCAACCGCTTCTCCAACCTCTCCTATTCCGTCCCAGAGGCAGAGGCGGCCGCCATCATCAATACCTTCGCCATCAACGTCCGCGATCCCAAGATGCGCGAGGAGCTCAGCACGCATTGGATCCAGACGAAGCAGGAAGGGCGCCATGGCCGAGGAAGGGCGCCTAGCGCCCGAGCTGGCAGCTAAGGCTGCCGCGAGCCTTGGCGAGGGCTCGCAGAAGAAGGGTTCCCGCAAGCGTAGCGGGAAGCAAGTCCTCGCTGCGGACTCGGGGGCTCCTGCCGCGAGGCCCGCGAAGAGGGTCTGGCGGGAAGCAGGGCGATGCGCCCCGCTACCCCATCCACAGCAACTCTCCCATGACGCGCAGAACTGCCGCGTTCTGTAAGGTATGAAGTAGTGGCGGGAGCAGCGCCATGAGGAGCGCCGTGCTGCCGGCGCCTGCTTCAATTGTGGCGACATCGGGCATCTCTCCCGAGACTGCCCGAACCACCCCAGAGCGGGGCCGAGGCCGGCCGGCGGTGGTGCCGGCTGGGATGAACCCCAAGGGGGGCGCGGTCAGCCTCGCGCTGGCCGGGAACACCCTCCCCGGGGACGCGACAGGGCACGCGCTGAGGAGCAGCGCGAGTCCGACTGTACTGGCGGCGACGAGCCGGGTTTCCAGGAGCCTCGCGGCGTCGCCTGCATCCATGGGGGAGCTTACGCTCTCCCATCCCATGCCGCGGTGAAGCGCCTCACCCGCGACGTGTGCGCGCTGTTGCCGGACACAGAGCCGCAACAGCCGCTAAGGTGGTCGCACGTGCCGATCACCTTCAGCGCCGACGATCACCCAGCACGACGGTTGGGTTCAGGGGTAATACCCTTCGTCGTCTCGCCGATCATTAGCAATATGACGGTGACCAAGGTGCTGGTGGACAACGGAGCGGGGCTCAACCTCCTGTCTGTCAGGCTGGTGGAGAAGCTCCAGCTGCCGGTGGAGCAGCTGAAGCCCATCGATCCGTTCCGGAGGGTGAACCCCGGGATCGTGCGCCTGCTGGGGCGCATCACGCTGCCGGTCACCTTCGGGTCCCGGGAAGCGTTTAGGACCGGGCACGTAGTGTTCGACGTGGCGCATACCCCGTTGCCCTACAACGGGATCCTTGGTCGGCCTGCGCTGATCAAGTTCATGGTGGCCACGCATTGCGCCTATGGCGTGATGAAGGTGCCGTCCATCTATGGAGTCCTCTCCATCCGGTGTGACCTCAAGGACGCGGCCTGGTGCGTTGGCGAGGTTGTCCGGGCCGCTGCCACAGCTGACGCCGGTGACGAGGATGCTGTCGGGGAGTACAGCTTGCCGGGCGATGTCCCGGCAGCCAAGAAGACCCGCACTACCCCGTGAGGGCTTGCCGGGGGAGGCGCAAGATCGAGCTCGCGCCCCGGCAAGGGGCAGGGGCTCCGGGAGGAGGACGCCAAGGTGAAGAAGCTGCCCCTCCAAGCCGGCGACAGGGAGCGCACCGTTACCGTCGGTGCGATCCTTGCTGCCGAATAGGAAAGCGCCCTCATCACCTTCCTCCGGGACAATGCCGACGTGTTCGCTTGGGAACCGTCGGATCTTCCCGGAGTCCCCAGGGAGGTGATTGAGCATCGGCTTGCGGTGTGCTCGGATGCGCACCCCGTCAAGCAGAAGATACGGCGGCAAGCACAAGAGCGTAAAGATTTCATCAAGCAAGAGGTGGACAAGCTCAAGGACGCCGAGGCAATCAGGAAAGTTCTGTACCCCACTTGGCTGGCTAACCCTGTAGTAGTGCCTAAAGCAGGGAATAAGCTCCGCATGTGTGTAGATTTTACTGATCTTAATCGCGCATGCCCCAAGGATCCCTTCCCTGTACCTCGTATCGATCAAATAGTTGATTCTACCACTGGTTGTGACTTGCTGAGTTTCCTGGATGCTTTTTCCGGCTACCATCAAATCAAGATGGCAGTCGAGGATGAGGAAAAGACAGCGTTTATCACCCCGGTTGGCTGTTATTGTTATACATGCATGCCTTTCGGGTTGAAGAACACGGGCTCCACATTTCAGCGTGCCCTGCGCGAATGTTTGGGGCCCCAGCTAGGCCGCAACGCGGAAGCCTACATGGACGACATCGTCATCAAATCGAAGCGTGGGGACTCGCTGACAACCTCCGCACGATCAAGCTCAAGCTCAACCCCGATAAGTGCACCTTCGGTGTTAACTCCGGTCAGCTTCTGGGCTTCTTGGTTTCGCACAGGGGTATACAGGCCAACCCGACCAAGATAGAAGCCATCAAGAATATGGAGGCCCCCTGCAAGGTGAAGGACGTCCAGCGCCTCAATGGCTGTGTCACTGCGCTGGGACGTTTCATCTCCAGGCTGGGCGAACATGCTTTGCCTTTCTTCAGGGTAATGAAGAAGAAGGGTCCAGTCGATTGGACTCCCGAGGCCGAGGCGGCGTTCCGGGAACTCAAACAGTACTTGAGGTCGCCGCCCGTCCTCATCGCGCCCAAGCCGGGCGAGCCGCTGCTACTCTACCTAGCGGCGATTGACCAGGTGGTCAGCTCGGTGCTGGTTGCCGAGAGGGAGGAGGACGTCCCGGGGACTGGTGCTGCGAGGCAGGGGGCTGAGCGACCCCCGGCAACCGCTTCGGACCCGGGGACCACCCCCAAGTCGGTGACCTTGGTGCCGCGGAAGCGGTTGGTGCAGCACCGGTGTACTTCGTCAGTACGGTGCTGCGCGACGCGCGGACAAGGTACCCGCAAGTACAGAAGCTCCTTCTGGGGATTCTCCTTGCGTCCCGCAAGCTGCGCCACTACTTTCAGGCGCACTGCATCACGGTGGTGTCAGGGTTTTGCCTCGAGCGAGCCCTCACCAACCGTGAAGCCATCGGGAGAGTGGCCGAATGGAAGATGGAGTTGTCGGAGTTCGACCTCCACTTCACCAACTCCAAAAGCATTAAGAGCATGGCCTTGGCGGACTTCATCGCGAAGTGGACGTCCACAGGCGTAGAAGAAAGTGAACCGAAGACCAGCCTGCCCGACAAGCTGGATGAGGACAACTGGGTCCTCTACTTCGAGGGTACGTTCAGTCTTCAAGGAGCAGGTGCTGGGGTCGTCATCGAGTCACCGACAAGGGACCAGCTGAGGTTCGCTGTCCAACTCGACTTCGCTAACTCCACCAACAACACGACGGAGTACGAGGACCTGTTGCCGGGTTGCGGGCGGCGGTCGCCCTCGACATTAAGCGCCTAGTTGTTCGCGGCGATTCCCAGCTCATGATCAACCAGGTGAACAAGGACTACGACTGCCCTCAAATGGCACCGTACGTGGAGGAGGTCCGCAAGCTAGAGCAAAAGTTCAAAGGTTTGCGCTACGAGCACGTCAAGCGGAAGGATAACTTCGCTGCTAACAAGCTGGCCAAGATGGCAGCGGAGCGCCGGAAGCCTCCGGCGGGGGTGTTCTGTCAGAAGCAAGCCGCTCCTTCAGTCGCCCCCCAGCCGGCTGCCGGGGACGCCCCTCCGGCAACTGAAGGAACCCCTGCGGCAGCAGGGGTCCATGCCACTGATATAGCAGCATGCGTTGGCAGGGAGATTCCCCCCTGGGCGGAGGAAATCGCCCGCTACTTGAAAGGGGAAGCTCTCCCGGAAGATGACGTCGCCGCGGAGCGGGTAGCGTGGCAAGCCAAGATGTACACAGTGGTGGATGGGAACCTCTACCGCAGGCGTGCAAACGGTGTCAAGCTTATCTGCGTGCCGCAGGATGAAGGGTGCGCACTTTTGGAGGACATACACCGAGGCGCATGTTCACACCATGTGGCCTCCCGGGCTTTAGCCTGCAAGGCGTTTCGGCATGGCTTCTACTGACCCACGGCCCTGGCCGACGCAGAACGACTGGTGAGGACATGCGAAGTGTGCCAGTTCCATTCGAAAAAGAGCAACCAGCCGGCGCAGGCCCTGCATGTCATCCCGTCCTCATGGCCGTTCGTGGTCTGGGGGTTCGACATCGTCGGCAAGCTACCGAGGGCGATCGGCGGTTACGAATATTTGTTCATGGCCATCGACAAGTTCTCCAAGTGGGTGGAGGTGGAACCAGTGCGGAAGGTGACCGCCCAGGCGGCCATCAAGTTCTTCAGAAGCATTGTGTGCCGGTTTGGTGTGCCTAACAGCATCATCACCTACAATGGCACGCAATTCACGAGCGCGGCGTTTCAAGCCTACTGCGAAGGCATGCGCACCCAGCTGTGCTTCGCGTCCGTTGCTCACCCGAGGAGTAACGGACAGGCGGAGCGAGCCAACGCAGAGGTGCTGCGGGGGCTCAAGACGAGAACCTTTGACAAGCTCAAAGGCCATGGGAAACACTGGGTCGAAGAACTCCAGCCCGTGCTGTGGTCCATCCGGACTACACCTAGTCGGGCAACGGGCGAAACTCCATTCGCCCTTGTCTACGGGGCAGAAGCAGTGCTGCCCCTCGAGCTCAAGCACGGATCTCCCCGAGTACGCGCGTACGGCGACACCAGCTAACACGAGCAAAGGGTCGACGATCTAAACTTCATCGAAGAGCTTCGATGCCGGGCTGCTGTGCGAGCCGCGCGCTACCAGCAGGGACTCCGTCGTTATCACTACAGGCGAGTCCGCCCCCGGGGGCTCGAGAACGGAGACCTTGTCCTGTGCCGGATACAAGGAACGAAGGCCGGGAACAAGTTCACTCCAAAATGGGAGGGGCCCTTCCGGGTAGCGCAGGTAACCAGGCCGGGGGCTGTCCGGCTGGAAACCGAAAACGGCTTGCCGGTGCCCAATAGTTGGAATATTGAGCACTTGCGCAAGTTCTACCCGTGAAGCGGTGGAGCCCGACCCTCAGGAGATGCCGCCGATGCATACCTCTCGAACTAGTGTAGCCGGGTAGCCCCGCGTGTAAACCACAAGTGATTGTGAATAAAGATAAGTGTTTCACCCCTGAGCTTTGAATTTGCCTTGTTTATTCGCATATTCCTCCCTCTTCTGCCTCCTGCTTTAAGTGCACAAAGGTGTCTTTCCATACTTGGTTGTGAGCAGGGGGCTGTTGGAGCCTCGAAAGCAATAACCCGTTGCCGGACCGTTCCGGCACGGGGCATGCAGTTGCCGGGCTTCCCGCAACGTGCATCACTGGACATGCAACTGCCGGGCTTCCTGCAACGTGCATCACTGGACGCACAGTTGTCGGGCTCCCCGCAACGTGCACCGCGCAGTCGCTGCGCCTAGGAAAGGAAATGCTCACATCCAAGTCTGGTATCGACCCCTTTGTGCCCGGGGGCTGGGAGGCAGGAGGAGTTTCTTTGTATTGCTTTGTGTATTTTCGTAAATGTCGAAAATTTTTGCAGCACCTCGGGCTTGGTAAGAATCTAACTTGCAGGGAAGGGTGGAATTTTGTGCACTGTGATGCTCGTGGGCCGCCCACGGGTCGCACTATGCACCGGTGCCTTGTGGTGCGGAGTGACCGCAACGCAAGGAGCTCACCGCACTCCGAGGCTTTTGACTCGGGAAGGCGCCGCCACGTGTGCCACGGTTGCCTGGTAAACATGACGCCGGAAACTGTGCCGCGTTTCGAGGAAGGGGTGCCAAGGGTGCCGCGTTCCGTCGCGCGCGCTGGCAAACCCCCCTCCCGCGCCTATAAAAGGCGCGCCCCAGCTACAGAACGGCTCAGAGCGAAGCCGGGTCGGGGGCTATTAAGGCGGGTGGTGCCACGGAGGCGTGATGGTGGTGCATCCCATCAACGCTTAGCGCCGACAGGTGCGCTGCCATCGCGCCCCTGCCGCATCACCCCATCGAGCCCGCCCCGAGGGGTGTCGCAGAGGCACGGCGGTAGTCCATGCCATCAGCGTCCTGCGCTGACGGGTGCACTGCCGCCGTGCTCCTGCCGCGCCCCCTGAAGCAAGTGGCTCCTGGGCGAGGGTCGCCGCGGAGGCACTGTGGTGGTGCATCCCATCAGCGTCCGGCGTTGACGGGGTGCATTGCCGCAGTGCCCTTGCCGCGCCCCTCCATAAGACACCTCCGCAAGGAGCAGGGGCTGCCGCGGAGACTCTATGGTAGTGCATGCCATCCGTGCCTTGTGCCGACGGGTGCACTATCATAGAGAGAGCCTTTTCCGGCGCGGGTCGTTGCGAGGACGCTGTGATGGCGCCGGTGCCGGCGCCCGCCGCCCGTACCGGCCCATCACCGCGTCCCTGCCACGGCCCTCGATCAGTTTTGCTCCCGGGCAACAAGGGCTGTCACATCCCTTGGGACGAGCTCCCCAGAAAAAACCAGGTCTCCCCAGTTGTGGGGGTTGTCGCCGGGAGGCTATAACTTCCTTGCCACCCATGCCCGCCGTTCGGGGTGGGGCGTAGCTGGCGGCGAGGACGTTATAGCCGTCTTGCGGTAGCTCCCGTGGAGGAGTCCTCCTAAGCCAGGGTTCGTCCCTGAAGGCAAGGGTTGCCGCGTGAGCGTGGTGGTAGCATCGTCGGCGGCGGTTGTCGCTGGTGGCGATCCTGCCTCCGCGCTCCTGCCGCATCCCTCAGAAACCGTTTCCCTTCAACAGGTACCCAAGGTGGGTTCCTACCAAGACAGTGGCCCAGCTGCGCTTTACCGTCGAGCGTCACGAGGCATTGGACTGAACGGAAAAGCTAAGTGTCTGAACATGAACGCTGAACTCGCTAAGAACTGAACGAAATTGAGCTCTGTCCCGTTGGGTGTGGCCCCAGATCCTGTGCGTAGTCGGGGTGTTAGGAGGACGCTTGCGGGGGGAGTGCGCTCCCCGTGTGGCTTTGCGGGTCCGTCCCGGAAGGGCACGGCTTGGAGTAGTTACCCCGCAAGTGGAGTGGCTCCCAGCTACCGCTTCGCCCCAGGTCGGCACCGCGGGTCCGTCCCGGATCCCTGGTCTGGTCAAGGGTGAGGCGTGCGAGTCCCCGCAACACAAGGCGAAACACGCAAAGGCTAAAAGGGCCACCCCGCTAGACAGCACCGGGAACAATGAACATGTCGAAAAACTTAATTGATTAAGAGTTGAACGGTTCCATGGGCTAATCCAAAATATGATTGTTCGAACGGCGCTAAGCGCCATACTTGCAGGAAAAACAAACTAGAGAGGCTACAATGGGAGCAACGAGCGCGGCTGGGGGCTGCGGCAATTACTTGGCGCCTTCTTCGGCCAGGGGGTCGACGGGGAGATCAGGATCTGGCTTCATCTGCATCCGCTCGACGACCTCGTCGACGAACTCGCGCACTGCTTGGGTGTGTGTGGGCTCGTCCTCGCTGTTGGACCAAGCGTCTAGCAAGGACTCGAAGGGAAACTCCGGGTCCCAGAGATGAATCCGCGGGAGGATTGTCCCGGCAACCTCACAGGCGCAGTTGGCGACCTTGTTGGCGCCGTACCGGGCGATCCAGACGTCGAGCGCCCCAAGCTTCCCCACCAGATCGGAGAAGAAGGGGATCAGCGTCGTGACGTCTGTCCTGTCCACTTCCGCTGCCTGCAGCTCGAACCTAGGCAGCAGATCGCGCAGCGACTGGGCGATCTTCGTCAGCTTCTCTGTCTCGATCTGCCGCTGCCCGATCAACGTACCGTGATGGAGTCGAGCATCATGCGCGGCCTTCTTGGCCTTGCGGACGTTGCCCTCCATCGCCGCGAGCTCTGCGGTCTTCGCCGCAATCTAGTTGCCGGCCTTGGCAAGCTCCTCCCGAACGGCGGCCAGCTCAGTCTCGAGCCTGGCCGCTCTGTCCTTGGTTGAGTTGAGCTCGGTCTCGTGCCGGGCCGCCGCTCCCACCGCGTCCTCGGTGGCCTTTGAAGGGGCGCGTAGAGATAAACAAAAACTTTTCCTACGCGAACTCCCAAGATCTAGCCGAGGTAGAAGGCCATGAGGATTACCACTAGACGCGCAGTTGCGGATTATCGATGCGGCGCCTTAATGCAGTGCAGTCCCTCGATCCGATCCAGCCGATCCAATCCCGCGATCGTCGAAGTGCTGAACGTACAGCACCTCTGCCGGTATCCACACGTGCGAGGAGGAGCTCCGGCGGCGGACTGCTAGGTCCGGTGCGACGGTTGAACTGAATCGGGCTAGGGTTCTCAACGCATGAGAGTGGAAAAACCGTGCCCCTTAGGCATCCCACGCCCCTGCTTATATATCGAGTGGAAGTGGGCTCCAAGCCTTGTGGCCCATCCACCCTGCGAGTCCAACTCGCATTGTCAGCCCAATTCCAGTTCGGGTCCAACCCGACCAAATACTTGCTCCCGCTCTTAAGTGTGTGACCCCACAGGCTCATGGCAGAACGTGCCGACTCCCAAGTAACATCGAGTCATGACGACGTAGCTTCCAATGTGACATACGTCTTAGTCCCTTTTGCCTCACGATATACCTTGTCGAACTATAGGCGATTAATCGTCATCCCTTTAATAGTTCAACTCTCTTCTCGATCTGTGATATACGATTCATCCGACTAACTCTTAGTCGATCGACCCGGTTAACAGTTAACCAAGTCGCGCATGGCCATGCTTCCCGAATCATATCACTCGAGAGGGCCTAGAGAATATCTCTCCAGTCGGAGGGGCAAAATCCCATCTTGGTTATCCACATCACACAGCTTGATTCTCAATCAACCCGAACTCTGCCTTTATAACTGCCCTGTTACGGAACAACGTTTGACAGAACCTAAGTTGGTGATCCACAACTCAGATTGTGCGATAACCTCAGGTCTAAGGATTACATTGATTGAGACATGCAAATGACGACCTACTCGTTGCATCTCAATATGGGTCAGTCCGACTTGCTAAACTCTTTAGCCGAGTCCGTGTAAGCTGGAATGACATCACCATGCCCATGACAAGTGGAACCGAGTCATCAGCCAACTTTCACATTAGTCTAGGTTATGTGTCCAGCACAACCTCAATGACTAAGGACAATTTAGTATGAACAACATGAATACATAGTTCCACAATCAAATCACATATTCCATGATACATATCAGATGTTCAAACAAGGACAACTTAATAATATTTATGAATACATTGGGAATTACATCATACATGATTGCCTCTAGGGCATATTCCCAACAGCCTTGACCTTCACCTCCAGCATGACGCGGAGGCCTTGGATTTCGCCGCGGTAGTTGGCGATCAGGACGCTTTTTTCGTCCAGCCGGGCTTGGGCCGCCGCGATCACCTCGGCGTGTTCCTTCCTGATCGGCTCAAGGGTGGCCGACATCGAGTCGAGCTTCCCTTGGAGCTCCACGCGCGGGGCCACCAGTTGCCGCTGGAGCACGGCCTCCGGGACCACCGGCTCCCGGGCGTCCTCTAGGGCTTGCCGCGCCAGCCGCGCCTCCTCTTCATCGAGGCGCGTCTCCTCGCGCAGCCAGGATAGCTCACACCGTTCTCTCTCCACGGCCTCCCGCACCTCGCCGTGCTGGTTCTCGGCGGCGGTGTGGTGCTCCCTCATCTCGTTGAAGGAGGTGAAAGAGGCCAATTGCTGGTCCCTGACGGCATCCAGGAACCGGTGCCCCTGCTCGAAGATGCTCGGATCCCAAGTAAGGGGGTTCCAAGCGACCCCGGCGAGGGTGCCGAGGTCGGTACCGAGGGGAGCCGCCGAGGACGATGAAGCCCCTGCTGCCGAAGTGGGGCTGGGCGCAAGGTCACCAACTTGCTCCCGGGGGTCTTGCTGTCCTCCCCTGGCAACTTCCCCTGCGCCTGCGCCCGGGGACCCCGGGGCTGGGGAAGTCTCCCTGCTTCCAGCGGGGGCTGCCTCCGGCCGCGGCAGCTATGGGCGCGTCGCCAGGCGCAGTCACGGCGGCGGCGATGTCCACTGGTGCCGCTGCGTCCGCCGCAGTGGGCCTGGACGTGAGAGCCGGTTCCGGCTCCACCTCCGCCCCCACAGCCTCGACGACCAAGTCAAGGCCGACCACGGGTACGCCCATTCCTGGCGGGGGCGCACTTGTGTCTGCAACGACGAAAAGCATGAGGATCAGCGAAGGATGGCGCTAGTGAAGACGCGCAAGGGTGACCAGCATGGTGACCTTGTGCGGCCGCCGGGTTTGCCGGAGAAGCCCCCCCTGCCTCGCCTGTGCCGGCGGAAGCGACCAAGAAGCTTGCCGTGGGCGAGCTGCCGCTCACTGCGAAAGAAAAAGGAAAGGTACGCTCATGAGTTTAGCTAACAGAAATTGCAATTGCAGAGGAGTGACGAAGGCATACCGGCTGCCGGCCTGCCTCCGTTGGGGCTGGGTCGCCACGGGGCACGCCCGTGCCACTGCCGACCCCCGCGGCGGTGGTTCGGCGGCGCCGCTGGCATTGGCGCGCACCTTCTTGCTTGGTGTGCCAGGTAGGGAATCGCTCCTCGCCCTCTTGCTGGCACCCGCCAGCGAGGAGGACTTTGGGTGGTTACGCCGGAGCGCGAAGCCCCGGAAGATCCCCCGAGCGGGTGGCGCAGTGGGCGCCCGCGGAGTCGTCGTGACCCGGAGAGCTCTGGGTGTCGACGGCGAGGCCGCTGCGGCGCCGGAAGCCGAACTCGCAGAGGCCCCCGCTACCGGGGCGAAGGCCGTTGCCGGGGCACCGGCGGCCCCTGCAAGCGCTGGCGCTGCCGGGGTACTGGCGGGCGCCCCGGGACCGATTGCCGCCACGGTGCTGGCGGCTATTGCCGAGGCGGAGGCCGCCGCCGCCGAGACACCCACGGCCTCTGTTGCCGCGGATACCGTCGAGGCGCCGACGAGCACCCCGGCGGCAGCCACCGTCGTGAGGTTGGTAGACGTTACTGTTGAGGAGATGGCTGCGGCCGTTGCAAACGCCCTCGATCTCCTCAAGATCTCGTTCACGGCGACGACCTCCGGGGACGCAGCCGTCTGGTCCGCCTCATCGTCCAGCGACTGGAGGGAGGGCCAGCTGGGCTCGGATCCACCCCCGCTCTCCTCGAGCACCTGCTTCTCGCGGGGTGCTTGCAGGGGAGCGCGCGGGACCCGGGTGGGGGTGTCGTCCATCAACCCCTACTCATTGCAGGGCGGGAAGGCGCCGACGATGTCGCTGAGCGCCTTGACGCCGGCGTGAAGAGAGGAAACCCCCGACGGGGACTCCGTTGATTGGAAGATCTCGCCGGAGATCCCCCTCACCCATGTCCTGAGGGTCTCCAAGTCCACACCGTCCTCCTGAAGGCGTGTCCTGTCCCCGGGACCCGTGTACATCCACGCAGCCCGGGAGCGTAGCTGCAGCGGGGCTATGCGCCGATGGACGACGGTGCGTGCCACGTCCACATCGGTGAGCCCGCTAGCCGCAACGTCTTGATCTTCTCCACGATGGGGAAAAGGTCGGCGTCGTGGTGGTATCTGTCCTCCCAACCGTTCTAGGGTAGCGGCAACTCCGTCGGCGACTGGACGAACTCCTGGGGGTCCTCCACTCGGACCCAGTACCAGTCGCTTCGCCACTCTTTCTCAATCTTCTTCCCCGACCGGACGATGAACTCGGACTTCATCTGGTCGCGGGCGCGGAATACCACCCCCGACGACATCGCCTTCGCGTTGTCAATGCGGGGGTAGAAGTAGTGGCGGAAGAGTCCCACCGATGGCATCACCCCCACGAACGCCTCGCAGAGGAACTGGAAGGTGGCGAGGAGGAACAGCGACGTGGGGTGGAGCTGTGCCACCCGCAACTTGTAGGACTCCATCAATGTGTGGAGGAATAGGGAGAAAGGCGGCACCATGCCGCAGAGGAGGAAGCGTGCGAACACCAGGAAGTCGTTGTCCTGGTGCTCGATGCCCGCCGGGAAGATCCGCGTCTCCCCGTGTTCGTTGAAACTGGAAGCGACGGCGTGCCGGAGCTTCCCCAGCGCCTCGCCGTTATAGCCGGGGCGGAAGAAGGCGACTGTGGCACGCATCTCCCACCTCTTCTGGTCCTTGGCAGCGGCCGCCTTGATTGCCGCCTCGGTCTTGCTTGTCGTAGCCTTCTTCGAGATTTGGACCTCCTTCCCCTTTATGGTGGTGGGAGGCACCATGGACAGCGAGGGCGGAAGCTAGCAGGAACGCAGGGATGCGAGATGCGGAGGGGGATGGAAATAAAGGCAATGGGGTCAGAGTATTGTTCCCCTTTTGGCAACAGTGATGGCTTTATAACGCCCGGCCGTTTGGCAACGGCCGGTTCCGTACCCTACGGGTGCCCGAGGATAACTCCTAATCATTAGGAGAAATGCGCGGAGTGGCCTTAACTTCCCTATTTAGGGGGGGAGTTAGGGCGGAAATCACGCGTCCACTACTCCGTTTGTAACGGTGCGGTACAACGCGACGACACAAAGAGACGCGGGTCCGCGGCGAATCGGGGCCCACGCGTCGGTTGAGGGCGTAGCCCGGCAACCGACCAGGGGGAAGACTCTTCCGGGAACAGGTGATGCCGGCCCACGCCCGAGGGCTACTGTCGCACCAGCGGCACCCGGGGTACCACCGCTGCGCGACGCGTGGGCCCTGTCCCCGAGTTCCTAGGAAGGTTCCATCCCGGGCGGCGGCTACGAGCAGCCCGGCAAGCTACCCGCCCGGAAGGGCTAGCGGGGCTTCGGGGAATATTCCCGCCTGGGCACCTTCCGGGAAGCCGCTTCCCGAGGGGAGGTACCCGGGTGCGCTAGGCCCGGGCGCTTCCGGGGAGCGACTTGCCGGGACAGGGGGTTCCCGGGCGCTTACCCCCGCCCCAGGCGCGGGGTCCAGTAGCCAGATCAACAGCGCCACGAGGACGCGTGGGGGGCGTGGGATGCGCGGTCCCACCAGGGCAAAGAGTAAGGCGCATGGCTGAGTAAATGAGCTGACCGACGGGTTGTTACCCGTCCGATCAAAGGAATAGTGGCTATCCGATCCTACTCTAGGGGTTTTAGACCCCTAGCGGCAGAGGTGGCGTCCATGCACGCCACCAGCTCACCGGGGGGAGTTGTATGCCTCCCCGCCAGACACTTGTAGCTCATGCACCGTGACGCCTGTGGCATCCCCTTGAGGATAAAAGGAGGACCCATGCCAGCGGTCAATGGGTTCCGCGTGAGTTGAGTTCGGAGGAGGAGAAGGTGGTTCGGCATAAGATTAGTTGGCTCCAGTAGACAGTGGGACTGAGTTCGACCAGCTCGTAGTTAGCTCCTGCACTAGCGAAGAGTAGTGACGAGTACCTATCCGGTGAGAGAAAGCCCGGGAACTTGCCCGACAACTTGTAAACACCAGATTCTAAGCTAATACCAGCGCAGACAAGCAGGACGTAGGGTTTTACACCTCCGGGTGGCCCGAACCTGGGTAAAAAACGTGCATGTGTCCGTTCCTTGGTTAGCGCGCACCCCTAGCACTTCATCGCGTTGGCCCTGTAGGGCCCCATCGGCCGTGCCGGCGATCGCCGGGGCTCTACCCCGACGCCCCTACCGAACCTAAAAGGGGGCCGTGGCCGCACGCCCCCGGTGTCGGAGCACGGTGCGACGACAGTTTGATTTGAAAGATTAAATCATATCGGAAAATTTACAAAGGATTCATTTGTACAATATTCTATAGGAAAATTTACATCCACTCCAACCTCTTGGAATAAATCATATTTGGTCCAATTAATCAGACAAACTTTGGTGCAAACAAAATCCTATGAATCAAATAGTTGTTGCATGCTCCAAGAATAAAGTTTGCTCCTATGAATCAAATTTGCTCGCTTGATAATGTGGCATGCTTGCATGTTGAGAGAAATCCAATAGTTGTGATGATGATGTGGCATGCTTGCATGTCGAGAGAAATCTAATAGATATAGTTCTGATGATGTTGCATGCTTGCTGAGTCTTTTCTTAGGAATTTGGGAGGTTTGAAATCCTTAGAATTTTTTCCTATGTTGCTCGTTTGATTCGTAAGATTAAATCATATCAAAAATTTAATCCAATAGTTGTGATGATGTGGCAGATATGCATGCTGGCATGTGTTGTGAGAAATCACATGTATATGAGTCATCCAAATTAGAGCTTAAACCCACATCACATATATAGTCATCCAAAATAAGACTAAATTCGTACGGGTCAAAGAAAACAATCGAACAATTGATCCTGGTCTCCTCAGATTCTCATTCTGGATCATTTTTTACTTGTGCCTTGCGACTATGTTTCACTAGTGCGTGGACCCTCCAGACGTGGGCCCCACAAGGCAGTGACCAACAAGGCACGCAGTGAGGTAATATTCTACAGATTCTTGGGTTTCCTTCCCTATGAAGACCCAAATCGGCACCTCTTTCTCGTCGCCTCCCCACCTTCCGCACGGATTCCCCGGCCCGTTTCCAAATCCATCCCTCCCACGTCCCATCTCCAATCCCCATCCTCTTCCCCGGCGACAGGCGTGCGATGGCCAGTGGGAAGGACCACATCTCCCGGCGGAAGGCGCGTGATGCATGAGGGAGGTTCTCCCGTAGCCCGGCGACGAAGATGCAGAAGTGGCGCATCACTCGGAGCAAGAGAGCGACACCCGTTGCTGTGAGCTGGTTGGCGTCGCCCCTCATTGCGGCCTCCATGCCTTTGTCCCGCCATCCAACCCGTGGCCCTGGCCCATCCTCCTCCGCTGGCCCAAGCCGACTGCTGTCCCCTGGGACTGCAAGGCAGACGCGGGCCGGGGCCCTTGCCGGCATGGCGGATGGCGACGAGGACGAAAATGTCACCGACAGCTCCTCCTCGCTTCCCGACCAGGTTGGTCAGATGCTGAACTAGGGTTTTGTTTTTCAGTTCAAGTACTATTGTTATTCTACTGTGCTTCCGATTTGTTTTTTTTTCTATTATACTAGTAGTACTTATGTTGTTTAGGCAGATGTTAATCTACCTAGATTTAATTTATAGTGCAAGCTAGTTGTAATATCTAAGCAATTAATTTGCAACTATACAGTGTATTAATCCAGTTGTAATATCTCTGCAATTGATTGATTCTCAAATAGTGCGTGTGAATTAGCTAGATGTATTTTGTATGCAATTAATTTCTAAGGAACTGATTTATTGATGATTGTATATAATGTAGTTAGATTCTTGTTCTTAATTAGTTTTCTTATTTTCCCTGCATAATATATTGGCAGAATATAGAGGTCAATATGTATATACTGTAGTTTACACTTTATAGTATATACTATGCAATTGATTTATTGATGAATGTATATATGCAATTGCTTTATTGATGAATGTCTCATGTTTACTTAACGTAGAGTGATTAAACATATTTTGTGTACTTGTAAAAATTAGTTGGCGAAGAACTTGTAATATTTATGACAATATTTGGTTAAGAAATACTTGTGTTATATATTTCAAATCTAGAAGGAGCAAGAGTTCACTTTCGAGAAAATGCGCATTCTGCTACAATGGACCGAGGAGAGCGACGAGGAACCAGAATCGGTCACTCTGCCAGGCTACAAGGTGATTAATAAATATGCTACTAGTGCCATTTTCTGAATGAGTGTTTAACAGTTCATTGAAACAAAAGGATGAACTATGTGCTCAGTTTTGCCATTCGGAAATGACAGATTCATCGAATGGCGAAAGAACTTCGGTTGGTTCTGAGGCGCAGGCTGCAGAAGAAACGCAAGGAGGCAGCTAATAAGGGGCCTGATAATAACTAGTTGTTTAATTAGAAGTTCCAGATATTTGTGAACTGATGTTTTCTAAGGGTTATTTTGCTGTCCGGTGATGTATGCATATTGGTTCATACTATGTATGGATCAGTATGCTTCCTATGATGATGCACTATGTGAACATGTTTAAGTGTGTGTGGATGGGTATGCGTCCTGGTGCACTGTGAACGGTCCTGGTGCACTGTGAACCTTTTTAAGTTTGAATGCATGCATGCTTAGAACTGAATGTTGCATGTTTAGTTAGTAATATTTTGTTAATTATTGTTGTTGTCAGTCGTTTATTATCTGTATGGGAAGTATGGATCAGTGATGCTTTTGAGCATGGTTCCTGTGGTTGCACTATAATCTATATTGCACTAGCTAGCTAGATGGCATGAATCTATATTTGTTCTTGCTTTTACATCATCATGCATATTGTATTTGCTCTACCTCTTGGTCCCACATGTAGCACAAATGTTGTCATAAACATAATGAATGTAAGTGAGAGAGGAAGCAAACAAAATTTCTCTCCCTTTCTCCCCTTCATTTCCTCACTACCAAGTTCATCGCCCAAATCCTCTGCCACGTCCATCGCCCAAATCATCTGCCACGCTCATCGCACCCACCCTCTCCCTCCAATCCCCACACCCTCTCCCTCCAATCTCGAACGAAATCAATGGCGGGTGCAAAATTTGTCCAAACTACTCGGATTATGTATAATTACAACATGTTCAAAATTACTCAGATCTGAAATCAATTTATGGGTTATTTTCATACAAAAAAAATTAAAAAGATGCCCACCCGGGTTTTCTAATTAAGGTGTATGTTTGTTTGCCCAGCGATTTCTCCACCGATTTCGTTGGGTTTCTCCATTTATATCCAAACCTCTCCCACGTCCCATCCAAAACCCCTCTCCCCTCCAACGAACCCAATGGCGGGAAAGAAGGAGCATATCTCCCGCCGGCAGCCTCGGGATGCGCTCGGGAGGTTCTCCCGTAGCCCTGTGACGAAGACAGCGTCACGCCGTGGTGCCACATCGTGGGTGTCAGCCGTTCCTACGACCAAGAAGATGGTGTCGCCCAGCCCTGCGAGCCACCGGGTCTCTCCGCGCACTAGAGCTGTGACTCGTCACGTCGATGAAGCCGACTTGGCGGAGGAGGACGTCCAGCCAAGCGAGAAGGTTAGCTCTTCGATCAATGAAATCCCTTTTTCTCGCAAAAAAAAGTTTCAGTAGTAGTTGTACTACTTCTGTTGTTTCACCTGTAGATGTACTTTTTATTATCGGACTTGGTTTATTTTCATCAACATGCATTTACTAATATTAACAAGTTGAATGAATAGATTTATCTTTTCAAAAGTTGCATGAATGTAAGTGAAACAAATTTGTATCTATAGTAAGTACTTAAATTGCATTTGATCAAATGCAGTATATTAACGAGGTGGGGTTCCTATGCTACCCAAAGATAACCATTTCGGTGACATACACAGATGATACCAGTGACGATGACGACGTCGAGCCTCCGCGCGCCAGCGAGGTAATTCATATGCTTTGCAAGTGTGTGTGTGCGCGTGCGCGCGCTAACTTATGACCTTCAGATTGAATGCACCATGTTATAATAATTAGTTGAAATGTCTGATCTGTTTGACTATGTCAAGTTTGTTTGAATGATATCTTGTGCCATGTGTAATGGTACTGTGCAAGTCGCTTACCTAAGTTGAATGATATCTTGTCCATCATCAAGACTGATTGTTTTTTAATTGGGATTTTTATTTGAATTTGAACTGTGAACAAAGATGTTTGGATCTAGCTGAATTTAACTTGTAATGTTAAGTATATTGCACTCCATTCCCTTGGGGTCCCTAGTTGTAATGTCAATGATTCCCATCCCCTAAACTTTTTGGCAGTGAAATTAGTAGTCAGGCTGGTACTTTTTGGCAGTGAAAAGTGAACACATGGATGCACAAAAGTGAACAAGACAAAAGTGAACACATTGAGATAGAAAGGAAATAGTACTAGTACTTGGCTACATCGAACATAAAGACAGGCAGGTAGGTAGTTCAAGGAAGGGAATCCCAACATAGTACTTCCAGGATTACATCCCAACATACAATAGACAATACTACTAGTACTTCCAGGCTACATCCCAACTCAAGGACATCTCAGAATGGTAGTGGGGTCGGTGGATGGGCGCTCAAGTACCACATGAGCCCCATGTGCCTTGCCCTCTTTGCCCCAGCATGTGGATCCCCCGGCTGGCAAAACTTGCAGTGGTTGAAGACACTGACGTAAGTAGTGTTGATGGCTCTGTTACAAAATGTGCAGCTGTAGATGCCATCCACAATCGGCACCCAGATTCCCAGGGTGAGTAGGTCGAAGATTTCCTCAGCTATCTGATGGATTCTAGATCATTGTAATCAACATCCCACATATGGGCAGGCTCGTCATCCTGTCACAACCATCAACACCATATGTACAAGGGATCAAGTACAAGCAGGGGCGGAGCTGTTATAGAACCATTGGGTTCAAATGAACCCAGTGAAATAAGTAATTCTTTCATTAATCTAGTGTTAGTTCTGCTTATTAGTGAAAAAAATACACTATAATCAAAGGGATTGAACCCAACGGTGGCGGATCTGGTATACAACCATTGGGTTCATTAACTATAACCAAAGGGATTGAACCCAACAGTGGCGGATCTGGTATATATACAACCATTGGGTTCAAATGAACCCAATGGAATTGTTAAATCCTTCACTAATTTAGTCATTGTTTTCTTATTAGTAAAAAAAATACACCATAAATAAGGGGATTGAACCCAATGACTTTTGTTTCTACCTTCGCCACTGGAACCCAATGATCAAATTCTCTAGCTTCGCCACTGAGTACAAGGGATCAAAATGGTACAGTAGATACAAAATGCACGAAAAAAGAAAATGCAAATGGACTAGTTGGTACCGTCGGTTCATGTTGAAGCTTCGTGACCTGATCAACTTCATCAAGGGTGATCATCTTCCAGCTGCCCTCGATATCGAACCTGCCCTGGCGCCTGGCTAGGCGGCTAGTGAAAAGCTTCCAGACCATCGCTTGCGCCTCCGGTCCAAGCTGGACGAAGAAGAATGGGCTCACGAAGCTCCAAAGCTTGTGCTGGCCAGGATGGATCTGCGAACAATGATGAATGAAACAGGTATTCATGCTTCATTCACATTCCCTTAACAATTAAAACGAAACTCGAGCAAAATAGGGAAACTATTACCTGCTGGCGCCTGATGGCCTCGATCCACACCTTGGATTTGGCACGCTCGGTCAAGGATGTGTACTCCAGTGGGTTACAAACCGTCCAGATGGCCAGCCAGCCTTTCTCATCCTAAGTGCGACAAAAATCAAAATTAGGGATCCCTTAGATCTACTCTAAATTGATTAAGTGCTCGAGCTTTAAATCGACTGCATAAGAACTAGATCGGGCATTGCTTTCTAAAAGTGGAACTAAAAGCGGAGGGATCCCCAAAGCGGATGGACACGAGGTGGGATTCACGTGGTCAGGCATCGTAGAAGGGAAGCATGTGAGACACAAAGGAAAGGGAAGCACGTGGATTCGTACCTCTCGGATGTTTGCCCGGACAGGACCACCGATCTGAACGAGGTTTCGGTCGTGCACCTAGATTTGGACCACGAATCCGTTAAAAAAGGGGATAGATTAGAATGAATGGATCGATTAAAAAAGGCAAAGGGGGGAAGAAGGCCATGAGCGTACCTCTCTTTCGACGAGCTCTGCCTCCCGCTTGTTCCCTTCCATGGCGACCAGCGCGGCAAGGTGAGATGAACGGGCGGCGTCATCGCAGGGCAGCTAGGTCAGAAGAAGAGGAGGCGGAGGGATGCGTGGTCAGGTGGGGAATGGGATGGGGATATGCTCAATAAAAAGGGAAGGGAGATGGGAAGTACAGCCCGGGCCCACCTGTCAACCTAAGAAGGGCCCACCTGTCAACCCCACTTATTGTGTGAAAACTGCTCTTTGTACTAGTTAACTTGGCCGCGTGTGCGTCAACTTGCTTTATTAATGAATAAGAATATTCATTCATCTCTACCTGCATGCATGCATGCAAATGATGTGTACACACGTTAATTAAGGGATCCCTAGATGTGTACATACACCAATTAAGGGTTGAATCTTGCCAAGATTGGTCATCATATCTTCAAAATTGATCAAATTTGAGTGAATTTGGAATGCTCAATGTATAGTGTTTGAAGTCAAGAAAATCTGAAATTTGGTGACAACATCTAAAATGTACCCACAAGTACTATATATAAATCTTGGGATGAATCTTGCAAAGATTGGTCCTAATTTAGCCAAAATTAATCAAAATTGAGTGGATTTGAAATTCCAAAAATAGCAAATAATTTGAAAACAGGAAACAGTTTGAGATAGTTGTATCAAGACACAAATGGGGGGCTCAGGGATTATTCGGCTGCACAGATACAGTTAACGGGCCGGTGAAGGAAAATCTGTTAAAAAAAATCAGGTTAGCGCAGTTAACGGGCCGGCCCCGGGCTTCCTGCTATCGCGGCCCATTTACGCGCACAGCAACACGCCGGCACAGGGTGGGACTTTAGTCCCCACCTCGCTACTTTACATCATCTCCACCTAGCATAAAAGGCTTCCTCCCTCTGCCAAATCGATTTCCGAATAAAGACACGCCTATACTGCTCTCTCTTCGCAGCCTGGCCCGAGTGCCCGGCATCTTGTACTTCTCGCTGCCCTGTGGGTCCGGTTTGACTGGGGTTTGCCGTAGGTAGTAAGGGCTAGTAAACATGGCACTGTGTGCCTGTCGAAAGCTTCTGAATCCGATCCGCCCAGTCAATTCGGGGGGCATATTTTTTTTCGGCCCCTCGATAAATTCTGAAATTGTAAAGTAAACACTATATGTTCTTAAAGGCAACTTCTGTCCAATTTGGTCTGATTTAGTATTTTAGTATATATTTCAGCAAAATATGAAATGAAATGCAAAGCAATATAATGTTCAGTACCTATATATTAACCATATGGAAATATCCAAAAGTGACTTGCAAAGTAATCCAATGTTCAGTACAAATGAACTGAAATGCAAAGTAACCTATATTCAATAAAAATATCGAAAAGGACATGCAAGAAGTTTTCAGCTAAAGATGAAATGAGATGCAAAGTAATCTAAAGTTCAGACAAAAAAATATGTGTTGTCTTCTCCTACGATATTGACAGCTGGAGCAACTACTCCATCATCAATGTACGTGTCATCAGCATCAAGGTCTTCCTCTGGTATGTCGGCATCATGTGGTTCAGGCATGGCTCAAGCACGCCCCCTGTCAATAACAGAAACATCACCACTAACCCCTTCCACGTCAGTCGCATGCCACTTTGTCAGATTTTGACTGTTTTGAGCAGTCATATGTTCCACTCCTACTTCAAGCGAGTCCACATCTCTATCACCAAGACTACCAGTGACTTCACCTTCAGGCATTGCAAAGAGGTTCCTAGGTTTCAGTCTAAGGATGCTGCACCAGTTTGCTCTCTTTGCACTTCTCAGATAACGAACCTGCTCTGCCTGTGTGGCCAGGATGTATGGCTCATCTGAATATCGAGTCAAAGTGGTATCAATATCGATAATCCCATATTCATCTCTAACGAATCCTCTTGATCTGTTCCTATCTGCACCTGGAACATCAAACCAGGTGCACTCGAAGAGTATGACTTAGTGCTTCCTTTAAAATTCAGGGTAATGATTTTTTCAATCACTCCGTAGTACTCCCTGTCATTGCCCTGGACAACAACACTGTTCTGAGTGGTTAAGCTTTTCTCTACAGACGCAGTCCGGAAGAGAAAGCCATTGATATGGCACCTGTTGGAAACACGAACTCGTTGATCTGGACCACGAGACAGAGTATGTAACATATCGTCTGCTTCTCATGTAGCATGCAATTTGCTGATCTGCAATTAGAATTATGAAGTCAGGATATCAGGAACATATACATACAAAAGTGACCAACTTCAATTCTAATGAAATATCGCTCACCTCACGCTCAAACCATGAAACAAATTGTTCCTTATGCCTTGCTGCTACTCTCCTCGGGCTGATTTTCTTTAATTCATCTATATGCTGACTGCAACAGTATTGATAATATAGCTTATCAGCTGAAAGTAGCGAACACATGCTAAAAAATAATAATTAGCACACATGCTAAAGAAAATTAGATTTTAAATGTAGCTTACTTTACGAATGAACTGGCCTCCTCACAGTTCGTTAGTATGTAGTGCCTCATTCTATGCAAGACAGAAGCACTTACAGACTCCAGCCGGTGCGCACGTTCGTAGTCCATGTTCCCAAATACACTCAGGCCACTGGGTGGTTCACTAACAGCGATCCTTGCGTGGCGATCTGGCCTATTCTCCTTAGTACTAATATTGTCAAAGAACCGAGAACAGAATGTAAGGCACTCCTCCGATATATATCCCTCCGCTATTGAACCTTCTGGGGCCGCTTTGTTCCTCACATAGCCTTTCAGGGTACATAGGTACCTCTCAACTGGATACATCCATCTATAGCAAACAGGGCCTCCAAGTCAAGCCTCTTCAGCAATATGAACTAGTAAATGCAACATAATGTCAAATAATGCTGGTGGGAATATCATCTCAAGGCTACAAAGTGTCTCTGCTATCGAATTGTTAAGTTCTTCGAGTTTGGTAACCTCCAGCTCCTTTGAACATATTGAGTTAAAGAACTTGCTCAGCTGGATCAATGGGATCGCTGCAGCTTTAGGCAATAGATGGCGGATCACCAATGGAAAAAGTTTTGCAATATAACATGGTAGTCATGGCTTTTAACTCCAGTGAGCTTGCAACCATCGACGTCAACACATCTCCTAATATTTGAGGCATAACCATCTGGCATCTTCACCTGTTGTAGAAATCTGCACATCGTTTGCTTCTTATCTTTATCTAAATAGTACACCGCTGCTGGCAAATTGTATTTACCATCCTTAACCTCTGGATGCAGATCTGTCCTTATACCCAAATGTTGCAGATCTAGTCTAGCCTTCTCACCGTCCTTAGATTTACCATCTAAATCAAGCAAAGTGCCAATCAAGCTCTCACATACGTTCTTTTCAACATGCATGACATCTAAATTATGGCGTATAAGCAATGATTTCCAATAAGGAAGCTGAAAAAAAAATACTCTTCTTCCTTCAGTTGTGCCATCTGTTTTCTTCATCACGCTGCTTTCTCTTCTTAGAATCCTTTCCAAAAGTGACTTGCTCAAAACTGGCATACTGGAGCAATACCTGCTCACCACTGAGTGACATTGGACGCTCCCTGGTTTCATACTCGTTGTTGAAGCCGGACTTGTTCCTTCACCACCTGTGGTCCAAAGGCAAAAAAGGGCGATGCCCCATGTAGCAATGCTTTGAACCGTATTTTAACCACAAGTGATCAGTTTCAATGTGACAATATGGGCAAGCAAATTTGCTTTTGTGCTCCAACCAGATAATATCGCGTATGCAGGGAAATCGTTTATTGTCCAAAGCAGGAGTGCACGTAGATAAAATTCTTCTTCTCTTTCGCATCCCATGATTCAACTCCTTTTTCCCACAGCTCTTTAAGTTCATCGATCAGAGGCTGCAGATACACATCAATGTTATTTCCTGGAGATTTAGGGCCAGGTACCAGCATCGACATCATCTAATAAGATTGTTTCAAGCACAACCAAGGAGGCAGGTTGTAAGGAATTAGGATCACCGGCCATGTAGTGTAAGTCACATTCAGCATCCCGAATGGATTGAAGCCATCTGATGCAAGTCCCAGCCTAACATTATGTGGATCCAATGCAAATTCCTTATACTGCTCATCGACATGCTTCCATGCCTGTGAGTCGGCTAGGTGCCGCATTTTCCCATCACACACCAATCCGTCCTTGTGCCAACGCATATTCGACGATGTGATCTCATTCATATATAATCTTTGCAGCCGAGGAATGAGTGGAAAATACCTAAGTATTTTATGAGGAAACAGTTTCTTCGGTACATCATCGCCAATAGACTCGCCAACCCCATCAGGATCTTTAGTTTTCCACCTACTCTCTCCACATGTTGGACAGGTGTCCATGTGTTCGTACAATCCACGAAATAACACACGGTCATTCACACAAGCATGAATCTTGTGGTAGTCCAGGCCAAGGTCTCGAACAACCTTTCGAATTTTGTCCAAGCTATCTGGAATACAATGCCCTTCAGGTAGCAAAAGACAGAATAAGTGTAGAATTTGCTCCATCACTTGGTTGCTAATACCAAACATGCACTTAATCTGAAATAGTCTGACAATGAAAGATACTTTGGTTGCCTCCTTGCAACCTGGGTACAACTCTTTCCGCGCTTCTTGCATTAAGTTGAAGAATTTCTTTGCAGTCTCATTTGGCTCGTGATTAACTGTACCTATAATTTTCCCGTCTATAGCACCCGTGATTAGTGATTTAACCAGATCATTGGTAGAGTCCACATCGGCACGTGCTCCGCCATCACCAATATCCCCATCATCATCCAAAACCCTAGGTTCAGTAGCTCGAAGACGTTTCTCTTTCATAATCACATCCTTATGAAACCCTCTACTAAGCAAGTCCTGTTGAACCTGCGTCTTCGTTTTGAATGTCAGGCCTCGACACCTACGACATGGACATGGTGCAGTCTGTCGATTGCCTTCAAATGCACCATCGATGTATTTTGCGAATCCGGTTTGCCACGCATCTTCTTTTTGAGACAACATCATCCAACTCTGATCATCTTCTGCCATTTTTTCCAAAAATAAACCAAAAAACTAGAGATGCTCGAACACCAAATCTGCCCAAAATTACCGTTCCCGCGGCATTCGAAAAGAGAAATTACATATTATTACATGATGCATACATACTCCATCCATCCCATATCATTGTACAATATACCTTGGGGTTGGGTGGCCGGGGCGTCTTTTATGTACGTATTGCACGCCTGCAATCGTCCCTTTTGTCCTTCTCGATTTGCTGGTGCAATCGTCCCTTCTCTCCTCGATTTCCTGGGTTGGAGTTTACAAGCGACGTGTGTACACATATATATATATAGTCTGATTTTAATTCTAATCGGACAGGAATTCTAATTGTGCACGTACACAACATACCTAGCTTATACATACGTAATTTAGGCAATCATGTTGTGCAGCTGGGCCTGCTTACGCTGCGTGCGCATTTGGGCCTGCTTACGCGTGCGCGTGCATCTGGCCCTTCTTACCCTGCGTGAATCTGGGCCTTCCGTGGGCTGCCCCTCGTCTCGGCCCAACAATGCCTGTCAGCACCGCCATCACAGGGGATGGGATATTTAGTCCCACCTCGGCAATTTACCAGCGACGCGACCAACATAAATAGCTTCCTCCGCCTCTAATTTCGAACTCTAATGAACAAGCATGCTGTCGACACACTGTTGTGCTCTGTATTCTCATGAATTCTATGGATGGGCTCCATCGCCCTTTATGGGCCTAACCAGGCCGGCCCTATTCGCTTGAATCCGATGCTTGATTCCGAATGTGTAAATCATATACCCCTACCGTCTGGCAGGCGGCCCATGTTGAGACCTAGGGGCCAAAAATTTTCGAGGTTATTTTCAACTTCAAACCAACCACTCCTAATTGTTGCAATACTTTTGACAATACCAACGCGTCAGACAAGGCGTAGCTATACCAAACCTGGTTAGCCACCATTCAGTTGTCGTCACCATATTGACCTGTACCAACCACACGTAATTGTTACAATTGTTTTGGCAATAGCAAAGCGTCTGACCGGTGTAGCTATATCCAGGTTGGTTAGCCACGTCAGACCAGGCGTTGCTATAGCCAGGTTGGTTAGCCACCATTCAGTTGTCATCGCCATATCGACCTGTACCAACCACTCGTAATTGTTACAATACTTTCGGCAATAGCAACGCGTCTGACCCAGCGTAGCTATACCCAGGTTGGTTAGCCACGTCAGACTAGGCGTTGCTAAAGCTAGGTTGGTTAGCCACGATTCAGTTGTCGTTGCCATCTCAAATATTTACCAACCATTCGTAATGGTTACAATACCTTTGGCAATAGCAACATGACAGACCCAGCGTAGCTATACCCAGGTTGGTTACCCACGTCAAACCAGGCGTAGCTATATCCAGGTTGGTTAGCCACGATTCAGTTGTCGTTGCCATCTAACCTATACCAACCACTCATAATGGTTACAATACGTTTGGCAATAGCAACGTGTGTCAGACCTGGCGTAGCTATACCCAGGTTGGTTAGCCATGATTCAGTTGCTGTTGCCATATCAGACCTATCGTAGCAATACTCAGGTTACTTAGCCACAATTTGCGTTGTTATATGTTAACACTCTTGCAACCCAGAAAATGACCAGTTACAATGTCCTATTTGTGTTGCATGTAGACAAACTATTAGCAACCATGATATTACATAGTGGCAATAAACTCGACCTATTGCAATGCACAACTGAATAGTGGCTATATAGCATATGTCTTGCAACCACAATCATCTAGATTAGAACTCGACAAATTCGATGCAACATGGCCCCCTTTCACAACTACAGGAACCCTATCCCAACAAATTTAGATTTTAGTAGCCACAAACACTATCAATTGCAACTGAAATCACGTTGTGGGGAAAAAAATGGTGGCATAAGGTCTCGTGATTAGTAGTGCATGGCCCCCTTGTTGGCGTGTACCGGGTTAACAAGCCACGTACGTGGGTCAAACCCGCCAGAAACAGTTTGCATGAGCCACTTAAATAAAATTAGGATTTAAATGTGCAATTTCATAATTTTAGAACTAAAATGACACCAACTCAATAATGGTCGGTGCATTATCTCATTATTTAATATTGTGAGCCTTGTAATACGATTGGGGGTACCATGCCATCGAGAATATATGTACTCTGGTTCTTCCTCTAGTGCGGCGGTGCCTTCTTGGGCAATACCACGGGGCTAGAGTGTTTTAGTCACCGTAGATTCGATGCATCCGATCATCCAGATTTTGAGTGTGTGTCATGGTGCTTTTGTTGATATGATCTTTTGTGCCTTTGTCCTCTGGCGTAATTGTGAAGATCATGTGGTTTGACGACCTGCACCTTTAGGAGATCAGCTCCGGCCCAAGAACGTTCAACGCTCATGACTTCCCACCTTTTTAGATGGACGACTCAAGGCTTTTCGTAACCTTTGAAGGTACGTAGTGAAGTTCGTGCAGGAGTACGAGCGGCGATGTTACCGTTCCAGTACTCTAATTGAAGTCTTTTTGCTGAAATCTGGACATCATTTCGTGTCGTAAAGATTGATGCAATGGAGAAAAAGTTTTCGAGAGACTTCACTGTAACTCTTAGCTATAAAGGTTATTTTTTAGGTTTTTTGTATCTATGATCCGTAGCACAATACCTGTAATAGTTTCGAGTTTGAATAAAGTTAGAAATTGGCTCCATGGATTTATTTTTTTAGAAACATTGGCTCCATGGATGTGGCCTCAAATTTTCAACTCCCCCCGTCTCATATTACGTAACTCAAATTTACACAAATATGAATGTATCTATACCCAAAAGAAGTCTAGATACATGTAATATTTCGTCACTTTTTTGGAGACAAATATTTCGTCACTTAATATGAGACGGAGGGAGTAGTATCCAGGCCTGCAGCTCATTAGGTAACAAGGACTCAACCTCTCAAGCAGGAGGACAGCGGCCCGACCGTCTGTTCCTATGGATTCCCTCGCGCAGGCATGCTTTCACGTGAACCGTGACTCCTCATCAACCACATTAGGCGGCACGGGCTGCAGCAATGTGCTGCCGAACTTGGGGAATAAATCGTGGCGCGGGCGGGTGAGTGCGTGGCGGCATCAAGGATTTGTGGGAGAGAGGGTGGGGCTACACGGAGGTGCTCAGGACCGCAATGCTTGGGCGAGGGAGGAGGCGGCTCGAGCTTGGTGTCCTCGTCGGAGAAGGAGCACGGCCGGCTTGGTGGGGAGCAAGAAGAGAGAACAGAGGGGGAGCCCAGGAAGAGAAAGAGATCAGAGGTGAGAGGGAGGGGGCTGCAGGCGAGGACCAGTGCTGGGTGCTCGGCATAGGAGCTGTGAGACCAGGTGCGAGAGGAGGCGTCGGACCTCGCGGGCAGCGATGGAGTCGTCGGGGGTGACCGTGACCATGACCACACTGGTAGGCCGCGCTGGCAAGACATGTTGGCCCGACAATGGGCTATACCGGTCAGAAACGGGTTTAGACGCTAGCGAGCAAGGGGTTAAGTAAATCTAAATATTTTTAGCAACTAGAACGTAAATAGTTACTTATGTGAAACCCTATCCCTAAATATGGTGGTTTCTAGTAATTTACTCTTTCACGGCCCCCAAATTCCCCCTTAGAACGTGCCTAGGATTTAGGGTTTAGGATTTAGAGAGGGAGGGAGTACAAGACTTGGTTCAACAAACTCGCTAAGGACAAAGAGCATGCAGAAATACAGACATAACAAGAAAAAATCAGGAAAAACAGAGAGCCATATGAACCTGCTGCAGCTAGAAGGCCAACACACGAACAAAACCAACGGCGCATGAAGCTCGCCCAAGGACATCATCCTCTATTGGCCTCGCCACGTGGACAAGAATTGGAAGAACAAAAACAACAGGAATCATAGACATAGCTAAAAACCCGTTTAATAAAGGAGGGTGGAGTTAGTTGGGTGGGGTCAGGCGGATTAGCTTGCGTCCGGGTGCAGCGTCACCGTCGTAGTCTTCCTTCGACTTAGATCATTTCCAGTTGCATCCCCCGTTTGGCGTCTCGAGCGGCTGATATTTAGGCCCTTTGTGCGGGCGCCGGTGCAAAAAGAAAAATTAGAGACCCGCCCCTTCCTAGTCGCGCCACCAATACTAAATTACAAATAATTTTAAATTTGGCACTTTTCATCAAACTCGGTGACATTTCATTAAATTTGATGACATTTTATTAAAATTTGCGACATTTATACAAAATTAAAAAGACACTAAAATCTAGTCGTCGAGACTGTTGACCCAGACGTCGAAGTCAAAGTCAAAGTCCTCGTCGTTGTCGTTGTTGTTGTCGAGGACGATGACACCGGGGCTCCTACTTCACCGGCTTCTTCTTCTTCGTCGCCACTACCGCCTTTGCCGCCGAGGGAGAGCACCCAGCCACCAGGCAGCTGGCAGTCCGGCGGCGCCGGGTAGTCATGCTCGTGCAGAGCCAGCGCCTCATCGACGTTGATGGTCCGGTGGGGCCAGTTGTTCTCTCCGCCAGCGGCCATCTTTTTTGTTGTGTGGGCGAGAGAGGAGAGGGCGAGACAGGAGACCGGCGAGAGAATGGCGAGCACCGCTAGGGAGGGGCTGGCTTTTACAGTCGGGAAATGGATCGGTCGCAGGCAGTGTGAACACAGCGAGATGGCGTCGGGAATGCGTGGGGATGTGGCCGCGTGGCAACCAGCGGGCTTTGACAAACCCGGTGGGAAACCAGTAAGAGGATGATTAATGGTCGCTGACAGGCCAGGCCCGCCGCAATAACATGTGCCGATGCTCCCCCCCCCCCCCCCCGGCCCCGCTGGGTTCGGACTGCGGAGCGCTAGCAATTTTATTGGCTGCGACGGCGCAAAATTTTATTTGGGGAGGCCGGTTGGGTAGATTGTATGGCACCGGCGCCCCCGCTCGCGCGCCTCCCCATGGGTTGGGTTCTGCCTGAGGGGGCTCGCTATTTTATTGGGCAGGGTGGGTTTTATGGTGTCGGGCCCTTTAGGACCGCTGAGTGGAGAGGCTCTTGGGTGCGTTCTTTTCGGCTTCTAAAACCGGATTCTGCTAGAAGCTGCTCTCACCTAGTTTCATGAAGAAGCCATATCTCAGATTTAGTTAGGCATCCAAAGTAGTTTAGACCAAACTAGTTCGGTAGCCTAATCAAATTTAGGTGACGGTTTCTCCAGAAAACTGGGGGAGGGCAGCTTCTCGGAGAAACCGGTCTAGGAAGCCGAAAAGAACTGGCCCCTTATATCAATTAATCTTTACAAGAAAACAAAACAATATCACCACCATGGCCTCAACCACAGAAATCATCCTCTATGCAACCAACTAAATTTCAGCAGCGTGTTTGGGAAGGCATTTACGGTTTCATCTCATACATTTTGTACTTATATCAATAGACAAAGGCAGTTTGGCGGGATCTGCGGGGCGGTGTTACCTTACCCCCGACGCGAATAGTGCCATCAACATGGCCTACCCAAACGTGTTAAACTCTCGCGAGATAATTTGGTCCACCTGTAACGATGCGAAAGCCACCGATATAGAGAGGCCCAACTTAGATTCACCAACATTGAGGAAACCTTTGTTACACGGATACGGATACGGTGATACGGGAAAACGACATTTTCTAAAAGTTCACTTACGGGGATACGGCGAGTATATATATGAAAAGTTAAAAAATACATAGGCCCGGCCCTGAGGGGGGGGCGGGGGGGCGGCCGCCCCAGGCCCATGAAACTAGAGGGCCCCCAAGGTTTACCTGTATACTAGGCCTATGTATATACTGGGAGGCTGGAACATGCGTGGGCTTGCTGTCTGGCCCATAATTGGATTGGAATTCGGCTCAGGAGTTGTACGTACCGGTACGGGAATCAGAACGGGAGCAGGGATATCGTCCATACGGAGATCTGGCGATGGTTTCCAGCGGTTGGGCGAACGTCGGAAGAAAGAAAATAAATCGCCGACGCACTGCGTAGCCAGCCAGCACGCAGATTGGCAATTCCGACACTGCGGCAGACGCCGGATTCTAGAGTCCGGTCTCCAGACGCCAAACGGGGGCCGGAGAGGGGCAGACGGCTTGCCGGAGTCGCCTTAACTTCAAAGAAGCAGCTGGATGCGCCCGACGAGACAACCAAATAATCGGTAAAATTTTATTTAGTTGATCTAGTACAGTACTTTGTAGCTTTGTGTTAGTTTTAAATTAGATCTAATTCTTGACTGTGACGTCAAAATTAAACTTACGGATTCGGCAGCAAGTAAAAGAAGAAGAAAAATGAGTAGATGAGTTGAACTATATAGATGATCAATTAATTAATAAAAATTTGAAGAGTAACACGTACACACATCGAGAACATTGAGAGATCAAAGTTGTTCAAGAGGAATAAATTAATATTGTTAAGCTAGAATATGATGGACCTACGGAAGATAATGCTATCAACGAAAATGATAACAATGTGAGTGATCATAACCCCCATATCTAATTCATCTGGTCTCATTTACGGAAAAATTCATCTGGTGTAAAATCTGTTAGTCTTATAGCTTAATGAGGAATCATGTTTTACTATGGTTCTGAACTAAAAGACCGTTGCACTCCCTGCGCCAGAATGTAGCTTCGCGCGCGACCTTCAGTGGCTGTTCGAGCGGGACAAATAAATCAGAGCCACTGGTGCTCCACCAATGGCGGTGGTTCTGGACAGCCACCGGTGGTCTAGCACCCGTGGCGGTGGAGATGGCGACAACAGAATCACCGCCACTGGTGCTCCCCCACCGGTGGCCGTGTGCACCCACAGCCACTGGTGAACCCCCAACAGTGGTCGTCCCTATGAACAGCCACTGGTGACCACAATAGTGGCCGTCCCTGGGAACAGCTACTAGTGACTTCCCAACAGTGGCTGGTTTTGTTAGCTAAGGCCGCCACTGTTGTAACCCCCCGAAACCGCTGAAACTTGTAAAAGTCATAACTAATTCATAGAAAATCGGAATGATGTGATTCTTTTTTCTGAAGTCTACGTTCCTATTCCTTAACGTGTTGGAACAATAATATGACATGGTGTTTCTCGGAAAAAATGATTTACCATTTTTTTAATGCAAAAAATGAAGTAATTTGTGAAACAAGTACAATTTTATGGTTCAAAATGGCACCTATACAGTTTTCACATAAAGTAGAACTTATTTAGTTGGTTGTGTCCAAAGATTTTAAATTTTCTATCTTTATTGATACTTTTCTCTATTTAAATGAATTTCTAGCGATTTCCCAAAAGTAATTCAAATTTGAACTACAAGTGTGTGATAGTTTGTTCCTGAAAAATTCAAAAAATCATTTTAAGGTACCCAAGTAATAATTAGGTAAGTTTCGAGAGGGTGTTCAAATATTCAACATCTTGCTATGGAAAGATGTGCCGATAATGTTCACCTCATCTTGCGAAAAATCAACAAATATGAAGAAAATATCAAAAAAGTCAATTCTTTGGCATGGAGTCCTCTTATGTGTACTAGTTGCCATGAAAAATGGTAAACTTTAATTTTGGCAAATGTTCCAAAAGATCCTTCACAAAATGGACTATCAGGTATGAATTTTCATGGCTTTCAAGCCAAATGACCAAAGTCACGATCATTTCTATGCATAATCCATGATATTGTATCCATCTTTTGCACGGAGGTGCATCTTGCCATACCAAATAATATTGCTAAAGAGGTTTACAACTTTTTTATTATAAAAATATTTTTCCCTTTTATAAACGCAAAAAAGGAGTATTTTGTGAAGCATGTACTTTTAATATAGTTCAAAATGGCACTCCATTTTTACACAAAGTGGACCATACTTATATACTTATGAATCAAATTAGTACACTCCAAAACAAGAAATATATTGTACTAATAAATAATTTTTTTACAAATTTTATACACGTCCGGTGGTTGTTTTTCCATAAAACCCGCCACTGCGGATAAAAAGATAAAAAAAACATGATCCGGATGAAACCAGATACTGATCGGTGATTGGCTGTGAGGAGGGGCGCAGTGGATCCATGACCTGGCATCCTTCCTTCTCTGCCCCACCGAGCCAACTCCTTCTCTCCCTCCCCACCTCCTCTCTCCCTCTGCAGCCGCCCCTTCCTTCTCTCTGCCCCGATCTCTCTTCTCTCACTCCTCCCCCGTCTCTCCTCCCCCATCCTCCTCGTCTCTCCTCCCCATCCTCCCCGTCTCTCCTCCCCCAACCAGCCACCAACGGCCTATCCCTTCCCTCCCCGGAGCCCCTCCTCTCCTTCGAGCACCGGCCGCCAACGAAGGCCGCTGGCCCCAGATCCGGCAGCCCCAGCCCCGGATCCGGCGGATCCGGCCGCCTCCGGCCCCTGCCATCACCGCTAAGTATCTCCCCCTCTCTCGGTTCTCTCTTGGTTCTCACCCTGCTCTTTCTTTCTCTCCCTTTCCTGCAGACGGGGAGGGCGCCGCTGTGGACAGCTCGCGACGCCATGGAGGATCCGGCCCCGGTCGTGCCCTGCGCTGCCTCTTCCGGTATGTTCTCTTTCCGTCGTTCCTCTCTTGATCTGCTGCTAGATGAATCTCTTTTCCGTACGAGGTGCAGGTCTTACATGGGGTCGTCGCCGGACCAGATGAATTTCTACGTGCTGGGCGGATGTGTTGATTTACATGTTGATATTTGTTTCTGTGATTTGTTTGTGTACAAGATAAACAGATCGTGATTTACATGTTGATACTTGTTTCATATATGTCGATCTATGTCTGGATTTTTTTCTTATGTGTCGATCTATTGTATCCAAATTTGTTTCTGTGATTTGCTCCCAATTCGATCTATTGTATGTTATTTCGTTCATGGGCGCTGTTATTTTTTCTGTTAATCCGACGAAATCGTGTGCAGGCCTGTGGCATGCCTTTTTTTTTTAATCACCAAGTTGAGTACTAGTGGCGGTGGACAACTGGTTCCTAGCACTGGTGACGCAGGCTTAGTGGCGGGCCAGTCCACCGCCACTGGTATTGAATTTGGCCAGCCACTGGTGACCAATTCCATAGCAGCGTAAATTTTCAAAAACATTCATTTCCGAACATCTTTTCATCTTTATACTATTTTGTTGAGTGGAATTTTCATCTTTATACTGAAGGCCCAGTTTTCTAAGCCCGCTCCGGGCCTCCGAAATCCCAGGACCGGCCCTTAAATACACAACAAGTATGCTATATTATACAGGGTGACAAAATTGAGATGGGCACTGGACTTGATCGCTTGCAGAATGCAGATGGGAAGGCAAGCTTGCCGGAGAGGAGAACTCCGTGATGCGCTCGATCGCGATCTGCAACTTTTTTTTTTGAGAATTATTCGCGATCTGCAACTGGGAGGTGGAGGAGACTCGTGCAATCGTGCGCAGTCGTGCGTGAGAAGCGGATAGGCTTCCTAAATGGGTTGTCAAGCCAGTAATAACAGGCCTGTTGATGTCCCGCGTGTAGCCCAGCCGTTTTTCATTATTTTTATTCGTAAAAGTGGGCTAATCTGTTCTCAAAAAAAAACTGGGCTAATCGGGAAACATGAAGTATCCCATGCTTATCTCCGCGTGTCCCGTTCTATGCCGTATTCTGCACGGATACGGCAGGTCTAGGATGTACGTATCCACGCAACATAGGAGGAAAACCTCGTAGGGCTCCTACTCCTACGGGGACTTATATCATATAGGGCATCCATCTTACGTACTTGGGGACTTGTACATGCGAGGAGGGCATCCATCTTACCCAGACCTGGACGAGTCAGCCTTTCCTTGCATTGAGTGACTGTGACGAGGCCATTTCTCTTATTGAAGCTACTGATCAAAATATTTCAAGATACAACAATCAGGTGTCGAGCAAGATCACACAGGATCAAAATAATGTATCTCATCTTTTGGTTAACTCTGGTAGAATTGATAATTGCACTTTTTCCAGGCTTGGGGAATTCCCCTCTTTTACCCGCAAAACAAAAAGAGCCGTGACTATAAACTCAATGGTTTCAATATATAATTAGCAATTATTTTTGTATTCTAATGCAACGATTTTCTCACTATTACTAAGCATAGTAAATTGCAAATCGGCCGGTTGGTTTGCTTCTCTCCAAGTATGGGATATTTTTGCCAATTAGTACAAGGCATTCAGCTAGGTGGAATATCATGGCATTTTTTATATTTTGCTTGCTGAGCTACTATGTTGCACCGTAGATCTATTATCTACTCTGTCCAGTTTATGATTTTCATCGTACTTTTTAAATAATTTTCATATATTTCCGCCGCAACGCGCGGGGTATCATCTAGTATATATATAAACGTGTTCCATGGAGTTGACAATTAGTATCTCAGAGTAGCAGAAGATCAATATCATGGATAATATATTATCTCAACCACGATAGCAAAAGATATATCATTAAACACTTCGAACAAAGTTCAAATACATATATAGGAGAAACCTGCACAACTCTTGGAGAAATAAAATGATACAAATATTACAAGTAAAAAAAATTGCTTCTCGACCGAAGGGGATGAAAATAAAATTATGTAATGCCTTTGGGTAAAACCATCTTCGTAACACACACAGTGTAGCATATCAGTTCTTCTTGAGGATCCTGACATTCATCCAGCGAGCCTCCATGCGCGCCGTGGGGTTCCTCTGTTCGTACACGCCGAACTTGAAGAAGTGATTGTCGCCTCCCTTGCCATTGACGGTGAGCTTCAACTGGCCATTGATGAACACGGTGAGCTTCGAGGCGTCAACGTCATGGATCACATTCACCCGGATCCAACGGTTGCTAATGTTGGCCTCGACGAACTTCTGGTCGTAGTACCACAAATTGCCGTCGTAGACATGCAACATCAGCGTCGTTGCTGTAGGGTTGCCACCAAAGATCTGCATGACGGACATCCCCGACGAGCCGAAGGGGACGAAGAGCGAGCCCTCGAACTGCCACACGCCTGAGTTGTAGTCGTGTCCCTTCATAATGTGTCAAGGCAGTTTATGTACAAGTCAGTTATTTTAATAATTCATGTGAGTTATGAAATTTGATATACTTCCTCTGCCCAACAAAAGATGTCTCAACTTTGACTAAATTTAAATGCATCTATATACTAAGTCATGTCTAGATATATTCAAATTTTGACAAACTTGAGACATCTTCTGTTGGACGGAGGGAGTACTATTTTTGTACTATTCAAAATCACATTTGGTGATTTTATTTTATAGGTATCTATAAAATGTTTTACATTAAATCTACAACCAAACATCGTATAAAACAATTTCATGCGAGAGTGATGAAATTTGATATACCATTTGTGTACTATTCAAAGGTTTCATGATCTAATATGTCACCTCCATTTAGCTTGAAATGTAAGGTTGGATTGGACTTTACTTGGCTCTAATACACTTTTTTTTAATGCGAACTAGGCCGAGCTCAGGTTGTTGGATTCCATATGGTGGAACCAGTTCACACAGGTTCAAGTCTAAGACTTGACGTGGGTGGTCGCGTGCATTTAGCGGGAGGAGAACGACTAGATCTGTGCAACGCCTACTAAACACGGACTACAAAGTTCAAATAAAACAAGCACGATGCATGGACGGAGGGAGTACTGAAGGACGTTGGAAGAAACATGATATGGTCGGGATACTTACCGTGATCTGAATCTCAGTCCTGGGCTTGGTGCTGCCTCCTTGGTTGTAGGGCTTGTCAGAGGGAAAGATCCACATCCGGTGCACCGTGCCGTCAAACCTGTATCGGGCGTTCGCCGGCAGGTTCCACGGCTTCTGCAGCATGAAGTTCCCCGCGTTCAGGCTCACCTCTAAGAACCCGTTCGTCTGTGCCCTCACCGGCACAAGCCCCGACGAAGCTAGGAGGATAGCCAAAAGGCACACCAGAATCATCCAAGACAAAGTGTGAGAAGCCATGTCTATCTATGTGTATGTTTGTGTGTGGCTACTGGCTAGCTTGTGTGCTCTGCCTTTTGTGATGAGTGTGGTTTATATAGAGTGGTCTCTAGATGGCACTGCACCGGGAGAAACTGGCAGCTCAGCTACAATATACACGCAAGATGCTTACAGTTTAGATGCATGATTGATCATTCTAATGGTTTGATTTTGTCTAAAGGGAATTGACTAATTCTATGATCATTGAAAGGGAGTATATGTTTTGCGCAAAAAGAAAATGAAAGGGAGTATATGTATAGTGATCGGTTAGGGCAATGTTACGTTTGAAAGGAACAATGATCATGAATGCATTATCATTCATTTCACTGTATATAAGTGGAGTTTCTCTATGGTTACATAACGATTTTACATTCCGAGCCCTCAAATTTACCTTTCGTCATTTGAATCGGCTTGGCATGCATATGCCATCAAAAAGATATTGGAAAAGCCAATACGGGAACGTTTGCCCGCTAGGCTTACCGAGCGCGCGACTGTACAATGCGAGGAAGGAGGATGGGCAACTCGCCGGTGCATTTTTGTAAGACCAGCAGGGCTACCTGTCATTCGCTACTTATGATCCTATCTTAGTACAGATGATTTATATTTGATCGATAACTGATATAGATAAAACTGTCCATCTTGTTAAGGCTGCAGATGGCTCGATTTATTCATCCATTATGTTGCAGCATCAATCCATGTCCATCTGGATCTTCGCATGATTCATAAGCTACTATGTGTGTGCAAGCTGGGGTTGACTTCATCCATCTTGCCAAACGCGGCAACGAATCATAAGCTCCAATCATCAGACGGCTGCATCAACAAACCTATTAGAGTCAAATAGAAATTAAAGAAGAACTTAGGACAAGATTGGTGGGGAAGCATCCACTAATTGCGGACCATTGACTTGCAAGGTGGGAGGGCGGGGAGGGATGTAATGCCAGCACATTTATGAAGAAATGATTTATTTTTCTTTTTTTGCTGGGGATATAAACTACAGAGCTGCATGAACAATTCAATGTTCTCTTTCCAAAAGAGAGACAAATCCCAAGAGAACTTAATTACTCACATAGACTTGGGGCGTTAGCGTATTACTATGGTAAGGGAGTAGTATTAAGTGTATAACCAAAATGTTGTCAAAAGTCATACGGAGTAACTTCTAATACAAATGAAAAGAGTACGGAGTACGAACTATAGATGCTTACAACGAGGAGTCTGGTCATGTAGCGATTTTACACTTTTCAGCAGGATGTTTTGTGGCATGCTCATTTGACATTTCGGGCCTTTCAGAATCCCGTTCCTCTGCTTGACATATGCAAGTAGGAACATCACACCGCATACTGGTTTTGGATTTGGACGGTTGTATTTTTACTAGTAGGACTGGTATTTAGTTCAAGTTTGGGAGGAGTTCAGCTAAATACCAGCCCAAAAATACAAGATTTCAAGCAGTGCCTTAGTCTTACCAAGCGACTGCAACCTGGTGAAGGAGGAGCAACTCTCCTGTCATTCCCAGGACCTTTCGTCCGTTGATGCACACATCTGTGGAGTGTTGAAGAAGGAATGTTACAAAGTAGCAGCTCCACATGGGAACAAAGCAGCAAACTAAACAGATTACCAAGCATCACAAAGCCGATAAATTTCCAGTTAGCAAGCCAACTGAGGTAAATATGGCTGCTACACCCACAGTATCCAGGTCGACCCATAGCTTCTCCTACCGCTACATCAAGGACCAATAACGGAGAAAGCCAGAATCATGTGAATAACCTGGAAAATATTAGGAGCTTAGGTAGCTCTACTTTGTTAAGTAAAAAAAGGGACCACTTTGCTCTCATTTTCGCTAAAAAAAGGACCACTTTCAATTTGTTAAGTAAAACTATTTCAAAACATCATATTTTGAAGAAAGCTTTGGCCCACGACGTCAGCCAGAGGTGATGGGTGACGGACCCTGGCCGTCTCACTTCCTTTCCTCTTCCTTGCTTGCCCAGCGGCCTAGCACGTCTATGCGGTCGACATTAATGGCACGATCTCCTTCCTTGCCTGGCGGCCTAGGACAACGATGATGTCCCGGTCGAGATTCGGTTAGGCGTCACAGCCGTGGCGACGCTTTTGGCACATCGTGCAGCTTTTGTGATGGCCGCGGTTCCTTCTAGGTCGAGCGACTCCTTGATGATGTGCGATCTCGCCGTGGTGGCGTGGATGGCTGTTGTTCAGCCTCGATCTACTTGGTGGCGAATGTATCCTGGATTCCGAGGCGGTGGCCCTGGAGGTCGGGAGCTACAATGTCACACGGGCGGGCCACATAGATCACTTATTGGCTCCGTTCCATGGTCGTGAGGGCGGTGTACGTGGTGCTTAGTGGGAGACATACGGTGACGATGGTGCGGCGGTCATTTTCATCGGCTGGCTATGCTCTCTCCGAGACTTGAAGAGTTGTGTTCACATGATTTTTTTCCTCGAATTTGGTTTTTGAAAACCAAAATACGGGATGAAAATTTCATGATATTTACTCTTTTTTCCTGTGTTCTGAAGAACCCTTTCTTTCTCTTTTTTTTTTCAGCTTGAGAGGAGACATTGAATTGGGTTAAGGCCCAAATTGTGGTCTTTTCATCGCAACAAATTTTGGTCTCTCGTCTCCTTCCAGGCCAAACTGGCCCTTTAAGGCCCATCTGAAGCTTAAAGGGCTGCCTTGACGTGCTCCGCGTCTCCCTCGACAAGAAGCCACGAAAGCAGGCGCCGCCAGGAGCACGAAGCCGGATCGGTTCGACGGGAGTTAGCCGCCGCGCCGCCACACCCTCGGAAAGCAGGATCAGATCTCAACAGAGCATATGAAGAAGCGACGTGGAGGCGATCACCATTCTTGGCGAATGGTCAGTTCAAAAATTCCTCCTTGCTGTGTATCCCAATTTCTCCTTCCCTTGCATATCCCAATTTCTAAGCGATGATGCTATACGGGCGGCAGGAGAGATTGGGCCAGCTTGCCGTCGTTACCACTGGACGACATCGCCGACCGGTTGCTCCGCTACGACGTGGCCGAGTACCTCCGCCTCCGCGCCGCCTGCAAGGACTGGAGAACCTGCACCGCTGACCCACGCGAGGGCGGTGACCTCGACAGCCGCTTCCGCCCTCGCCGCTGGATCATGCTCTCCAACAACGCCGACGGCGCCCGCCGCCGCTTCCTCAACCTCGTCACGGGCGCGCTCGCCCACGTCGACCTCCCAGAGCTCTCGATCAGCCACCACATGGAAACCACCACCGAGGGCCTCCTGCTCCTGCGCCACAGGGACAGCCATGCCGTTGGTCCTCAACCCGCTCACCAAGACCCTGACTCATCTCCCGCCGATCACCGTGGAACTGGAGAGCGTGTACCCTTCCGCATGTCCACAGCGCCTCGTCTACGCCGGCATCTCCGACGAGACATCACCGCCGACAATTGTGCTTTTTGTGAGAGGCAAGGTGTGTGCCATCCTTTATGCCAAGCTCGGCGACCAGCGGTGGGCGGACATGGAAGACGATGCCGTCAGATCCCTCCCCTTCTTTCGTTTCCCATCCTATGAGACGCTGCTCGATTACATAACTCACTTATCGGTGTCGACGATACTGGGGAGCATCTATTTGGCATCGTTTGAGGGGAACATATTGAAGTTTGTTCTTCATCCCAAGCCTATGTTGGTTCCTGTGGCCATTAGCCAGCCTTTCAACAAGTCGCCTTCTCGGTCGACCTTCTACCTTGTCCCGGTGTACGACCACACTGGCATGATCATGGTGCGCTACTACCCAAACCTTGACCACCTTACGGTTCGCGAGAGGGCATCCATGAAGAGCAGAAAAAACAGAGATGTCATCAAGATGGATGGCCATTTGAGGAAGTGTACCTGGCGGCCAATCCAGGTGTTCAAGGTTGACCTGACTGGAAACAGGCTTGTCCAGGTTGAGGACATCGGCCACCGCACGCTGTTCGTCGGTAGCCTGGCGTCCCTCTCCCTCTGCAGCAAGAGGTGTCCATCCGTGCCTGGGAATGCGGTCTACTTTGGGGTCATCCGGACCAAATTGTCTAACATTGGTGTGCGCTATCTGGGGGACAAGAGTATTGATCCACCGATTGAATTTGTCTTGGTGGATGCAAATCCAAATTCATGCTGCTTCAAGCAGCCATTACCCCTTGCACGCCCCTGTACGCTCCAAGAGTACCTCGTCTGCTACACTGCAGCCTACTGTGGTCTCAAAGACTGAATCTTCGGTTGCTGTTCATGTACCCACGAAGACCTTGTCTGCTCTCCACCGCATCAAAGCATCAGTGGCTGTTCTGTGCCCTTTGGATGGACTGTCCTAAACTTGTTACTTTTTCTTCCGTGCCAATTTCAGTGAGTAGTTAATCTATCTTTGTTTTATGTCTCGGATTTGGTTTGTTCTTAGAAACCATATGTTGTCAATCAAATTATTATTAGTATCCGTGGTTTCTCCGTAAGATTTTGCTTTCAGCTCACATAAATTTCTAGAAGTTTTGTTGTCTGCGGAGGTCGTAATAGCTCGTCTCACTCTCCCCGGCCTAAGCGTTTCAACACCTGATATTTCTGCTCCTTGGGGCCTATCCAGTTTGTAGGATGTCCAAATCATAGGAACGTGTTTATGATGCCTAGGGGGGCATAGGCTTGATTTGGATTAAATCCACTTGCCTTCTTCCAGTTGCATAAATAAAAACTATTGTACCATGCAGAGTTTATCAGGAAGCATGCACACCATGCCCTAGATACCCTAAATGGACATATATTGTTTGTTTGTTTTTTGACGGAAATGGCAACACCGATTCATTAATTAAGAGTTGAAAAATTACATGAAGGGGACAAAGCTATAGGGAGAAACTGTTAGCTCTAATCATGTACTTGTATTAGTATTTCAGACTTTGGTTAGTTCAGTTGTAATAGGGAGTTAGGTGCGTCGGCCATTATGTGTAGGCCATGCCCTGAACACTGTTCTCTCCTTGACTTGCTCGGCACTTACGTCAGAAGACAAGGATGGGAGAGGGAGTGAGTGAACAGGACGGCAGCGGCGATGCGCACGTCCTGGTGTACGCTGCTACGGCAGCTTGTGTATACCTCCCCAGCTGCGGCTGCTGGAGGAGTTGCTTCTCAGTGAATGCAAAGGAAGGCAACCCCAATTGAATAGGGGGGTTGGAAACCATCTCTGTGCGTGCTGCTCTGTTCTCGGTGCGTGCGTGTGTGCTTGCCCTCTAGGTGTTCGACCAAGTGCCTCTCATCGATCCTGTGTGAAATCGAGCTCGCCGTGGTGTCCACCGTGAAAGTGAGACTGAGTGAGACTCGTTGCCCCTACAGAAACGATTTAGAAAGGAAAATAGACAACAACAAACATCCATCACCACAACAACAGTCAGAAGCACGATCAGAGGAGCGCTCCTAACACCACCGAAGGGCATCCCAACATCGAGGCCTTGCGAAAGCAAAACAACGAGTGACAACAGTGGCCACGTGCTGCCCACAGTGATTCCCTAGCCGATTCCTACTGCCCGTCCGACTCGGACCCGCGCATCTTTCCGCTTCATTTATTCAGCTTGCTAGCTTCGTTGGGGACATATTAAATCTAGTATGTTCGTTGATAGAGGACATATTAGCAACAAAAAGGTGTGCGAAGGAAAAAAAATCTGGACTCTTTTGGACGGTTTTACCTTTTCTGCAATTAATTTCTTAAGCACTACTCGCTCCGATCCATAAAAAGTGTCGTCCTCTTAGTACGAAATTTATACTAACTTAGTACAAAATAGACGACATTTTTTTATGAATCAGAAGGAGTACTTTAATATTTCGGAATAGAGTTATCAATGCTTCATCACATGCACAGGGTGGTGTTGTTTTGGTTGCCGCTCCTGCGCTTATACTGTTTGAGTGTTTGGTGGCCTCTGTATGTTTGATACATGCCACCTCGTTGGAATTTGTAAAATCTTTCCATAAAATTGTGCATAGTTATATGTATGACAATCCAAAAGAGCATTTTGGGATGATCCTCAGGTTGGGGACGCTCCTCCTACTCTAGCCGCCGCCGCCACCTAATCTCTCCCTCGACGCCGACACCGGCCTGCCGTGGTGGCGGCGGGGCGCTAGACCAGCCCGCCTCCCAAAGCCCTCGCCCTCACCTCGCCGCCGTTTCTAGCCACCACCACCACCCGTAGCCGCCGCCAACAAATCCTCTCGGTAGCATGATGCCTCTCGACAAAGCCGCAAACACTCCTCTCTTGTTTTGTTGGAGATTATTTCTATACCGAAGGTCCTTTAATTCTTTCGACCGACTGCATTAGTTCTTTCTTGCTTTTGTTCTAGCTTTCTTGTTTGTGCACAGGCCCGTCGACCGGCAGGAGCAAGGTGCACGACCGCTCAGGGCCACCAAAAATGTTAGGCCCCCATATCGCTAGTTAGTTAGGAAAGATAACGTGAAAAAATGGAAATTAATCGCTAACTGTGCGGGCTGACGGGCGCACGGCATTGATCACGGCCGCTCAGGCCCCCAAAAACTGCGGGATATGTGCACGTACGACTCCTCGATTTCCTGTTCGACGCCTCACGAGCACTCCACCCAAACCCAATCGCCTGCCGCCCGTCGACGATCGATTGCTTCGTGCCTTCGTTCTTCAGTTTAATCGGCTACTCAGCCTCGGACTGAATTATCTTCCCCCCCTTCCTGTTGTTCTCTCATCTAGAGCTACTCTGGACGACGCCCTCCAGCCTCCGCTCCGTCCGTTCGCGTCCAGGACTGCACGCCTCCGGCTCTGTGCGCCCTGGTGCTGCTGGCCGCTACTCCTAATCAATCATGATTGATCACTGCTCTTCATTGACATTAATATTGTAACATATTCTTCATTGAGTAAAAACTTTTAGGATTATAAGTGCATCCCAAGTTCTTGGATCAAATAGCTGCTAGTCAAGCTATTGAGGTATACTTTTGGCATTAGTTTTTGCATAAATAAAACTACTCTATCAGTCCTATAATTCTTGTCGTTGTTTTAGTACAAATTTGAACTAAAACAACAACAAGAATTATGGGACTGAAGGAGTATGCTTTAGTTGTATGAAGCTGTCAAAATTTTAGAAAAAAGCTGTGGCGCGCGCGACCACCTCTACGGACTTTAAGATTGTGACGTTTTGCAAAAAAAAATAGCGGCCGGTTTGTACCGTGATTATCTTCCTCTTCTTTCTAAATCATAAATCTGAAGTAATATATTCAGGTGGGGATGCTCTTCTCACGTTGATTACCTAAAAAAAAAGAGCATTTTGAGATTTCAAAAGTCTGGAGTAAATTAAACGGAAAACACGGCGCATTTCACTCTCTGAAAAACAATCAAACATACTAGGATCTACACTGTCCAGTCAACCACACAAGAAGTTCGAGTCCGTCCAGCTGTACCGCCGGCAAGACGGTTCATCGGTCCAGTCAATCAACTGCTAGTTCTGGGCGCGTCTGCAAGGAGTTCAGGCCGGTCGGAGCGAGGGAGCTTGGCGCGTTCCGGCTGGGCGGAGAGCCTCACTCCGGGTCGAGCCGACGAGGATGTGCCACGCCTCGGCACCCGGAAAAGAAAAAGGTAGATAATGATAATTGGTGTTAATGCTGTTTTCCTGCAGGCTGCAGTGAGATATCCCCGAGACAAGTTGCAACGGAGTTCTAGCTGCAGACCAGCGCGGCGAACGTCGGCGGGCCATCTTTCTGAGTCAATTCGGGTTCTTGGCGGTGCAGTGCAGGAGAGCTGTTCGACGGAATGCTCGGGTGAATTCCCACCGAGCGGCGGGCACTTGGCGGGTACCATGGTGCTGCTGCGGGCTGGCGACACGTTGAGGTAATTATTTCTCTTTTTCTTTTTGTTTTTTTACATCCGGTCATGGAGATCCCGGATTCGCCAATGTTCTTCACGTCACACTGTGGTTTCACCAAAGTCGGCCAAACAAATTTTAAACAAGCGCATGTTTAGAACGCAACGACTTGGGACGGTACATCCCTGCAGCAAGCGCGCTTGCGAGACATCTAGACCATGCACTGCACCGTGTGGCGGTGATGCGTGGGCCGCCATGGAGAACATTAGGGAGCAGTTGAACAGAACGTTTGTGCAGAGGCTGTTGGAAATATGAGCAATTTGCCACAAGATTTAATAGATAAAAACAGTAAATAAAACATGTGGAATATGCAACCACGAATGATTCGCGACAAGAATTAATCAACATGAATATTAGAAAAAACATGACTAGATCAAATACATTAGCCATGCAAGCATATGAAAAAAACACATCTAATGCAAGAACTAAGCATACGAATTGCAGCATGGTCTCAAGTATTGTAAACAGTGATACGTACGGTGCAGAGGTTGAACCGCTTGTGTTTCCGTTGCCAGTCATGTTGATGCCGAGGATGTCGTCGACCTTCGGGAAGAAGTCGTCGTCGGGGAAGGAGTCGTCGGATTCCAGTGCGTTCGCGGCGAAGAGGAAGAAGCCAGTAGTCGCACGTAGCGCTCCCCAAAAACCTTATCGCCCTTCTCCCGTACAGGACTCGAAGAGGCGGGGTTCCGGAGGCCTACTGTCCCGACCTGCGGTGCACGCCGCGAGACGGGATGGGGAAGAACGGAGCGGTAGCGCAATGCTCTGGGACGAGAGGAGGCACAATTCGTTTCAGCTTCTGTGCAACCGTTTATTTTCCATAGACGCGTGGCAAAAAGATAAAGAAGCTCTCGGCTCGAGGCATTCCCGCAACGAGACGAGACAAGGCGAGGCGCCTCGCGAGGCGTGGCGGGCGGCGGAGGAGGAGGAGCGCGTAGAAGCTCTCTTCTTCTCATGCTCATACAACAAGTGGAGGAGCCCCCCTTATAAGGTGGTGCAAACTCTCTTCAACTAGCAATGAGGGACTAAACTTTTGTCCCACCTTTTGCCACACATGAATGGGTCAACATGGGCCTTTGGGATTTTTTTTCAGGAATTTATTGGACTATAAATTAAATAGTGGGCTGGGACACATAAATTCCAACAATCCCCCACCAGATCCCAAAGGCACATAAGATTTGCCTATGGTTTCAAAACATTGTTTAATATACCAGTGCTGCAATGGAGACTGTTAAGTTGAACTTCCACTTAGGACTTTATGTTACACTAGTTGCAACTTGAACAGTGGACGGTGCCTTGAACTGCAAGTTTTCTACAAACCTAGTTTCACACAAAGCCTGGACCGATACTAGGCTACCGCAGGACTTCCCCACGGGTGGAGCTTATGCGTCATACTCCGGGGCCTTTCATGAGTTTGTTAGAGAGCAACCTAACTCTCATAGACTGCGACGTTTAACAGTCAAGCTCATATAGGTGTGTTCTTCAAAAGATGTTCTGCAGGACAACATCTTTGCTTGTAAAAGCCTCTTAGAACACATTAAGATAAATATCAACCCGCCATGCAGAGTAGGAGTGTATTGCATCTTCACGGAGAGGTAAAATTTTAAGGATACTCTCCTCTCGGTTGACCAACAGCTTGTCTCCCACTTCTAATTCACGGGTCTCCGATCACATAGAGTGATTTACTACTGTGGACAACTCAACATGTGGGTCTCATACCCATCTCCTTCGATCCATTATCTATCACATTGCGTGATAGACCCTTTGTGAAGGGATCTGCCAAATTTTTAGACGTATGGATATAATCCAACGTAATAACTCCGGAGTTTCTCATTTTTCTGACAGATTTTAATCTCCTCTTCACATGCCTTGAGGACTTCGTATTATCCTTAGAACTGCTCACTTTGATGATAACAGTTTGATTATCACAGTTCATAAGGATAGCGGGTATTGGTTTTTCAACCACAGGTAAGTCCATCAAGAGCTGACGAAGCCACTCTGCTTCAACAGTGGTTGTGTCTAATGCTGTGAGTTCCGCTTTCATAGTTGACCTCGTTAAGATGGCCTGCTTGCAAGACTTCCAAGAAACAGCGCCACCGCCAAGTGTAAACACATATCCACTCGTGGCCTTAATCTCATCAGCATCAGATATCCAGTTTGAATCGCTATAACCCTCAAGTACCTTTGGATACCCATTATAGTGAATGCCATAGCTCACAGTGCCTTTTAGATAGCGTAAAACTCTTTCAAGAGCATGCCAATGATCATCACCCGAATTAGAGACAAATCGACTAAGTTTGCTCACAGAGAAAGCGATGTCAGGCCTCGTAGTGCTAACTAAGTACATAAGCGAGCCAATAACTTGAGAGTATCATAGTTGATCTCTAGCAATTCTTTGATTTTTCCGAAGCATTGCAGTCGCTATACCCAAAATGACTCAAAATCTTCTCCACATAGTGAGACTGAAGCAAATTAATCCCACCATGGTCATCTCTCAACAGCTTGATGTTCAAAATAACATCAGCTACTCCAAGATCCTTCATCTCAAAACATCGAGATAAGAAATCCTTGACCTCCTTGATCACAATGAGGTTGGTTCCAAATATTAGTATGCCATCAACATACAAACAAAGAATAACTCCCTCGCCCCCACCATGGCGATAGTACACACACTTATCGGCTTTATTCACAACAAAGCCTGCAGCAGTTAAGGTTGTTTCAAACTTCTCGTGCCACTGCTTAGGGGCTTTCTTAAAACCATATAAAGATTTCACCAACTTGCACACCTTTCCTTCTTGACCATCTACTACAAAACCATCTGGCTGCTCCATATTAATTTCTTCATCTAACTCTCCATTTAGGAAAGCTGTCTTAACATCCATTTGATGAACGAGAAGACCATGTGAGGCAGCCAATGATAGTAGTACTTGAATGGTGGTCAATCTGGCCACTAGTGAGTAAGTATCAAAGAAATCTTCACCTTCCTTTTGGGTGTAACCCTTGGCCACAAGCCGTGCCTTATATTTCTCAATTGTACCATCAGGTCTAAGCTTCTTCTTGAACACCCATTTACATCCTACAGATTTGCACCCATAAGGACGATCAGTTATCTCCCAAGTTTCATTAGCCAAGATAGAGTTCATCTCACTACGGACAGCTTCCTTCCGGTAGTCGGCATCTGGAGAAGCATAGGCTTCCGAAATGGAACTAGGAGTATCATCCACGAGGTACACAATGAAATCATTACCAAAAGACTTTGCAGTCCTCTGTATCTTACTCCTCTTAGGAGCTTCAATGTCATCCTCCTCAATATTTCCAGAGTGTTCGATCGGAATGGTAGGTTCGGGAATTGAAACAAATTCCGGACTAGACGAACTCGACATCTCTTGAATTGATTAGCTAGGCTTATCCTTCATAGGAAAGATATTCTCAAAGAAAGTCGCATCATTTGTATTCATGTCAGGTACCTCACATTTTACAATGAGGAATCTATAACCGATGCTATGAAAAGCATATCCCAGAAAAACACAATCAATGGTTTTGGGTCCAAGTTTGCACTTCTTGGGGATTGGCACATTGACTTTCGCCAAACAACCCCAAGTTCATAAGTAAGAGAGTTTTAACTTTTTATTCTCCCATTCTTCAAATGGATTTATCTCTTTGTTCTTTGTGGGAACTCGGTTTAGGACATGACACGCGGTAAATATCGCTTCCCCCCACCATGCCTGAGAGAGACCCGATGTGTCTAACATGGAGTTAACCAAATCAGTTAGAGTACGGTTCTTTCTTTCGGCCACCCCGTTTGACTGGGGTGAATAGGAAAGTGTCCACTCATGGATTATACCATGTTCCGCACAAAAAGAATCAAATTCAATAGAAAAATATTCTCCACCACGATCGGACCTGAGCCTCTTGATCTTTCAATCAAATTGGTTTTCTACTTCAGCCTTATAGATTTTAAATAAATGCAAGGCCTCATCTTTTGACTTCAGAAGATACACAAAGCAGTATCTCGTAGAGTCATCTATCAACTTCATGAAATATCTCTTTCCACCTTTTGTCAACACACCATTCATCTCACAAAGATCTGAATGTATGAGTTCTAATGGTGCCAAATTTCTCACCTCCGTAGTCGTATGAGACTTGCGAGATTGCTTTGCTTGCACACAAACTTGGCACTTAGATCCCTTTACAGAAGTGAAGCTAGGGATTAAACTCATTTTAGCTAGTCACGTCATGCAACCAAAATTAATATGACAAAGGCGTGAATGCCAAACATCTGATTCATTATTGTTGCAAACATGATTCACAACTTTATTGCAAATGTCTGACAAAGACAGGCGGAACAAGCCTCCGCACTCATAGCCTTTACCAACAAAGGTTCCAAATTTAGAAATTACAAATTTATTGGACTCAAAGACAATCTTGTAGCCATCTCGACACAGAAGAGATCCGCTAACAAGATTTTTATTGATGGAGGGCACATGATGAACGTTCTTCAGGCGCACGGTCTTTCCCGAAGTGAACTTCAGGTCGACCGTACCAACACCTCGAACAGAAGCATGTGAGCCGTTGCCCATCAGCATGGAGAAAGTCCCTGCGACCCAGCTTCCTTCATTTCAGTATCAGCGATGACAACATTGGCGGTCTTGCCGCCCTTCCCATGTTGACGCTTGTCAAAGCGCTTTGGGCAACTTGGAGCCCAATGTTCAGGATCACCACATACATGGCAAACCCCTTTCTTCTTGTCAGACTTCCTCTTGAAGTTGGTAGGCTGTGAGGGCTTGTACTTCCCATCAAACTTCGGTTTGCCATCAAACCTGTTCTTGTTCTTGGGTTTGTGGGATTGGGAGTTATTCTTCTGTACGAAGTTGGCACTAGAACCTCCTTCAGTACCTCGAGCACGTGTGTCTTTTGCTCTCGCCTTTTCTTCCACATCAAGAGTCCCAATGAGATCCGTCACGGAAAACTCCTGTCTCTTGTGTTTCAGAGAAGTAGCAAAATGCCTCCATGAAGGAGGAAGCTTGGCAATGATGCCTCCAGCAACAAACTTGTTTGGTAACACACAAGTGAAGTGCTCAAGCTCCTTGGCAAGTGACTGTATTTCGTGAGCCTGCTCCACAATGGGGCGGTCCTCAACCATCTTATAATCATAGAATTGCTCCATGACATACAGTTCAGTGCCAGCGTCGGAGACTCCAAATTTTCTCTCGAGCGCATCCCACATGTCCTTGCCATTGTTAAGTGACAGGTACGAATCAACAATATTGTCGCCAAGAATGCTGATCAAAGCAGCCTTGAAAGTGGTATCAAGCTTTTGAAAAGCCTCCTCCTCAGCAGGAGTATGATTTCAAGCTTTTGAAAAGCCTCCTCCTCAGCAGGAATATGATTTCAAGCTTTTGAAAAGCCTCCTCCTCAGCAGGAGTATGATTTCAAGCTTTTGAAAAGCCTCCTCCTCAGCAGGAATATGATTTCAAGCTTTTGAAAAGCCTCCTCCTCAGCAGGAGTATGATTTCCCTCAGGAAGGACATAGATGGTGTTATAGCAGCTCATGGTCTGGAACCAGAGCACTACCCTCGCACGCCACCTCTTATAATTGACACCTTCAAACACAGGTGGCTTCATGGAAGCAGCAAAACCACTTGGGGTAAATTGCCTAAAATAAGGTTTTTTGGATTGTTGGAAATATGAACAATTTACCACAAGATTTAATAGATAAAAACAGTAAATAAAACATGTGGAATATTGCAACCATGAATGATTCGTGACAAGAATTAATCAACATGAATAGTGGAAAAAACATGACTAGATCAAATGCAGTAGCCATGCAAGCATATGAAGAAAACACATCTAAGACAAGAACTAAGCATACGAGCCGAAGCCATGCAAGCATATGAAGACTCGAGACGAGGCGTGGCGGGCGGCGAAGGAGGAGGAGCGCGTAGAAACTCTCTTCTTCTCATGCTCATACAACAAGTGGAGGAGCCCCCCTTATAAGATGGTGCAAACTCTCTTCAACTAACAATGTGGGACTAAACTTTTGTCCCACCTCTTGCCACACACGAATGGGTCAACATGGGCCTTTGGGATTTTTTTTTCAGGAATTTATTGGACTATAAATTAAATAGTGGGCTGGGCCACATAAATTCCAACAGAGCCTGTCTATCTTCACGGCCTCTTGGATCACCTTGGCCAAGGTATCCATCTGGTGGAGAGCCCTGGGAGGCCTCGCTGGCTCGTTCCATGAGATAGGTCAAATGGAGCGGCATGACGCTCTGAAGCAATGTCAATGCCGAAAATGGTGCAAGAAAATGGAGGTACACGCACATAGTATGTTTTCTTATGAAGTACTATATGTGATCCAATATGTTTAAAGTTGAACACACGTCCCTTTGCTTAAACGGAACAGAAAAGGCAGATTCTGCATGCTAAAAAGAAGAGAAGAACAAAAGTAGAAAAGAAAATAAGATCATGGAGTGGGTCAGCAAGCGACATTGCCTCCAAGTGCAAGTAAGGAACCATGCTTTGGCAAAAGGAAAGGAACGTGGTGCCAAAAACTCACACCATTACCTTGACACCCATCTGCCCAAACACATACGCCTGCTCTATCTTGCAGTGCATTCTTTTCCCGGTGCTCTACCACATGACAGAGTGAACATTCTGTTGTCTGAAGCAAGATGGTCGATTAATATATCTTCGACTGGAACTGGATTTCGTGGAGATAACTTCCGTTTTTGCTGCGAGTGTTCTACCGCTCTTTCTCTCCTCCTGGACGCTCTTGAGGTACTTCTATTGCATCTTGCGCACACATATATAAGCTTGGTTTCTCATTGGTTTTCAAAGTCAGATCAGGAGGTTAAGTATGTCACCTTTGTAGGAATTGGATAAATCTGCAGTCGATGGGTTAGACATATTTTTCTATGGTTTTGGTTTGCTGCTGAGATTAGTTTACTCTCTGGAGAAGTGCAGCATGCCTGCCAAGTACACACTGGTTGGTACCTCTTCCTTGCTAATCTCATGAAGTCGCTGTGTTGTTGGTTTATATTTATTTGTTTGAAGCTTTTTTATTTAGCATCATGTGTATCATGACATCATCTATACCCATCTTAATCAAATCATATTGGCAGGTAGTAATAGTAAATTCACACAATTACAGGCAACTAGGATAGCAGCCCGCGCTTGCGGGCAATGTTTTGATGCCTTATAGAGTTAATATTTAAAATACAAAAGTTTGTAAAAAGCATTTAGTGATTTACTTTGTGATGTGTCGATCTATCCATTATTTGCCTTGTAGTATTCTTGAATCATGTGTAAAGCTACATAGCCGAGGAAGTTCACAAATTTAGCTGCTCCTTCTTGGGAAAATATATGCATTATCAATATGAATGTCTCATAAAAATAATCACCAAACTTGATAGAATGAAGTTCCTCTAGTTTTTAACACGTTGTGGCTATTATGAACGATGGAAAACTCTGTTTCAATATGTATGCCCATTAAAGAACTTGCAGTTACTGCAATTTCCAATTTGTGTCTCTAATCTCTATTCAATTCATACAGGAATCAATTGTTGACTTGTTGTACATTGTATTAGAGTATTATTTTTTAGATTTCATGCTTATTTGGCTGTTGCACGTGCTAGGATAAGGATAGATATAGTGCAACATGGATAATAATTATAAAAGATAAAGGCAGTAGTATGCTAGCTATAAAATTAAAACCTATTAAACATTTAGTAAACTAAAACAAAAGACTTCGTAAAAATAATCTCTAAGTAACGGTACGCCATATCCATTTGAAGCACTAATTACACGCCAAAATTCTTTGTTTGATGGTATATAAATTAATGTAAGTCAAGTCAAGAATATGTGAGCCGCTACAACTTAAAATGCACTATATATATTAGATATTGACTGTGGGTTGTTGCATCGTTTTGACGTTGTAATAAGACATTTCCACCCTTTTGAAGAGGTATAGTTTATGTGCTACTTTGTTCTATAGTTGGAGCACTGTGTTTGCATATTTCTCCCTGTTTTCTTCATTGGATTTAGCATTCAAAGATTTGTAGAAAAACCGCATCAGAAACAGAAAGAAACAATAGTAATAAATTAGAAAGAAGTAGTTACAGTTGTATGTACAAAATATAAGTGGAAAGAGGTGGTGAGGCAGGAATCTATGTGATACAAAGACATAATATAGTCACTTGTAGACAAACATGGCTGCTCCTGGCATCAGCTTCATCTCTGGACTGCGCGGCCGGACGAATTAATTAGCAACCTGGTCATCCGGATGAAGGTCCGCCGTGCGCCGGGAGTGGAGAAGTGCTGTTGGCGGCCGATTGTGGATGGACCAAAAGGAGGGCATGATCGGGAACGCGGAATTTTTCCTTTTTACCGGATTAAAGCAGACGTTGTACGGCCGTACAAATCTATCGGTTTGTGATCCCGGCCGTACAGTTCTATCGATTTGTGATCCGTTAATCTTGATACGGCCCACCTAATTAAGGGCCAGATATTTTGCTTTTTTGGGATTTTCTAGAGTTCTGTATTTTTTTTTGTCACTCCGTTATGTACTTTTAATATATAATAGATGGAAGGTAGTAAGAAACGGATTGTACAGGCTATCAAACGATTATAATCCAGATTTCATCCGGCAGTAATAGTAAATTCCACAAAAATTATGAATTGGCAGTGGGCTAATTCTGTTCCTGGATAGTGAGGCATTAATGCCAAGGGCTATGGCTTTGGTTCATATTGGCAGGATAGAAGTCAGGCGGGCCAAAAGAACCCACCTGGAATGACTCAATTCATTAATTAAGAAGAGTAGAATTGTCCACTTAATTAATGAGAAAACCGGATAAAAACCGTAGCAAACGTATAAAGCACCATCATGAAACATGACAGCACTAAGGACCTCGACCTGGCCACCCACATTCACTCGACGCACGCAACCGAAAGACCTATGGCATAGGTAGTAGCTGCATAAATTTGAATTTGATAGTGGGGCATTACAGATAGTTGGCGAGGTGAAACAAAGAGTGGCACAACCAGGGAGGATATTGAGATTTCAATTTCTTTTATAAACCCAGCTGGATTAATAAAAAATATGAAAATAATTTCAGTTTGTTTCTAATGATGATATAAACAAGATCTATGCATGGCACTATGTCTGTAAGGAAAGGTGTCCTTTACTGGCTTTTGTCTTCCAGCAACATCTTTTGCCGACAGACTTTTAGATGGGAGCCAGCAGTGTCTGCCGAATGCAGCTCAGGTGCCGTACGGTCGGTACCACACTGGCCACTGCAGGTGGGGCCTGGCCCACGCATCAGTGACCAGCACGACACCGGCCGTACATCACAGAAGCCCGATCCGCGTTGCCACAAACCCATACCCTTCTCATATTCGCGGTCTTCCTCTCAGACGTGCCTTGATTAAATACCAAACCAACTCCAAAAATTTCCGAAAAATTCAGAGATGCATATCTGAATATCTAGACTCCAACTCAAAATACAAGCCAACCAAAATAGCAAGGATAACTCAATTTAAAAGTTGTTGGCGTTAATTCAATTTAAACCAAAGATTTAAGGAAATATTTAATTAAGTTTTGATTACTTCAAAGAGTATCTATTTTAAACCTTGTGTTTGTAGAGGTGGAAGACATCAAATCCCCACGTCAGAATCCCTGAAATTGGCACCCTGTATTCTTAAATCCCGGTCAATACACTCTGAAAACGTGTTTTTCAAATAAGGATTGCTCGCTAGCCACACGTCAATGACACAAGCATAATCTTCCTCGAGTAAAATACACCCACGGTCCTACTATTATTGACGACGTGCCAAGTTAGTTCTAAAATTACTAAACTGCATATTTAGGACCCGATATTTTGTTAAGTGGGTCACGACTGGTCCTAAACTTGTCCCGGAGCGTTTGACCGGACTACGTGGCTTGTTGACTGAATACACGTCGTCTAAGGGGCCCGCTGGACATGATTGACGTGAAGAAAAATGCACCGGCGGTACTAATAGTTGACGATGTGCAAAGTTAGTCCTAAAATTATTAAACTGCATATTTAAGTCCTAATTTTTTGTTAATTGGGTCATGACAGGTCCTAACCTCATTCAGGAGCGTTAGTCTGTCCAACGTTGTCTCACCCAACGTTGCGGTTCTTATCGGAACACCACTCGAGTCGCTGGAGTTGCGATTAGGGGAGCAGAGAGTTAGGGTGGCTTGCTGAGTGTCAAGGAGATCTACTAAGTTGTTGGGGTGCTCGGCAGTGATCCAAGGAGGGCCGGCCATGAGATCACGCGGCGATGAAGGACGGCGCTAAGCGGTGTGCCCATGACGCGCAAGCCAAGGCGCAAATGCCGTCGCATTCCCGGCGATACAGGGCACTAGAGCAGGAGCGGGTTGCGGCTCTAGCTTCGGCGGAGCAAGATGGTCAAGGCGGCGTAGCTAGAGATCATGAGGGATCGTGGGGATGGTCGACGGTGTCGCAATGAACGAGATAAGGACATGTCACGACACCAGGGCCGGGCCGGCAAAATTCGAGGCCTTGTGCGACACAGTAAAATTGGGCTCCTGTTTCGCTAGAAAAACAGAAATTAATGAACTAGAAAATTGGCCTCCAACCCCACTCAGTTCTGGAAACACTAGATACAGAGACAAATAAAACGAATTAAAGGGATGGATCAACAATATCTCGAAGAATTAACAGGATCGTTGCTTTGATTGACGATTAGGAGGACTTTAAAGATCCGCTAAAAAAAGGGCGGGCGCTCGACCCAGTGGTCTGGCTTCCGCTTCGACTCGCTTCAGCGTTTCTTGAGTTCGTGCCTTGCCGCCGTGGAAACCGATCCCGCCAGACTACGTGAGGCGGTGAGGGCCTGCCGGCCTGCCAGCCTGCCAGGCACGAGGCAATGAGGGAATTCCTGCCAATGCCGACTTGTGGAGAAGACAGGCCGCTCGGGAGTCAGGCCGTCGGCCGCGTGGGCGTAGGCTGCTGCTGGGGTAAATATCTTGGGCTGGCAGGCTGAAGTGGCACTATGAAATCTGGGCCCCTTCAAATTTGGGGCCTGTTTCATCGCACCACTTGGACTCACGTCCGCCCGGCCCTGCGTGACACACCTAACAAAGGAAGTAGGACTTAAATATTCAGTTTAACAATTTTAAGACTAATAATTTTGCATCTCGTAAATAATATTAGGACTGTCTGTGCATTTTTTTTTCTCGCGCTAATCATGTCCAACGGGTCCTTAGCCAACGTGTATTCAGTCAACACGCCATGTAGGCCGGTCAAACGCTCCGAGACAAGCTTAGGACCTGTCGTGACCCAGTTAACAAAAAGTCGAGACCTAAATATATAGTTTAGTAATTTTAAAACTAACTTTGACACTCCGTCATTAATAGTTGGACCGTCAATAATATTTTCAATTGAACGTGGACTGTGCATTGATTCCGAAAAACTGCAGGGTTTTTTTTAATTCTAGTGAAACGTGAACTGCAGGTTGATTTCGGGAAACAGCAAGTGTCTTTTTGTGAAATTACGAGCGCCAGTTGATTAGTACAAAGTTGATAAATCAGCGACCAGAGAGACTAGTAACTATTGCATCATTTGTTGCTCCAATTTGAGTAAAATACACTCGCGGTCCTGATTCTTTCGTAAAGGTGTCAAGTTAGTCCTAAATCTACGAAAATGCACGTCTGAGTCCTAAAACTATTTTAAGTGGTTCATCGGAGGTCCTATGTGTGTTTGCCACTCTCTGACCGGTTGACGTGGCGGTTTGACCAATGCCACGTCAGCTTGGGCCCACCCATCGGGTAACCACGTCTAATGGTAAATTTGCAAATAAGATCCGGACTTGTCTCTTCTTCTCCGCCCGCAGTCCCTCAATCTATCCCCAAATCCAAAGCCTATCCTTGTGTCCCTGCAACCAGAACTCAGCCCCCTCCACTTGGTTGTCTTCATCCTCCTCCAGCACACCACCGTCTCCGGTCGCCGGCCGCCGCCTGCGCCAACCGCCCCCACCCCACAGCCCGAATGACGCACGGCCTCTGTACCAGTCGCCCGCGCCACCTCTGAGCCCATGCGGCTGCTGGGCATTGAGAGGAGGACCAAGAGGAGTGTGGTGGCTCCAATTGCAGCGGTGGCAGCACGCATCGCCGCGACGTCGGCTTCAATCGCGGCGATGGCGTTTGGTGACTGCCGAGATTCGGGCAGCGCCGCCGGCCTTGATTCCTGTGGGAAATTGGGTATAGGAATCTGCGGTGTGCCGAGTGTCCCAGGGAGGTCACGGGCTACCGGCGGTGGCCCGAGACAGGGGCGCGCCGTCGGGTACGGTTGGATCGGAAGTTCCAGGCCGAGGCAGTTTATTTGGAGGTACCATGTCGTTGTCGCCTGTCGGGCACTCACCGACAGATCGGTGCAGGAGGAGAGGGTGTCCCGTTGTTGGAGGATGACGCGTCGACGTGGGAGGAGCCAAGCGAGCCACACGACGCGGAGCCGGAGGCGGGTCGCGGCGTGTTGCTGCTGTGTGTGCATGGAAACGCATGCGCCCGCGAGCTATGCCAGTTCTACCCGCTCTGCAATCCCGCGAGCTCCTCGCCGGCCACGAGCTACGCCAGTTCAATCTGACCTGATAGCCTTCAGGGGTGCACGGGGGCTGCGGAGTGTCCGCGTGGCTGGCGGCCAGAAGGAGGACGAGGATTAGCTGGCTGGTTGGCAGGGCCATCTTCCCTCTCCCTCTGTTGTGTTCTAACGTCCGGTGAGGTGCAGAGAGAAAAAGGAAGGATGAGAGATCCAGGGAGGTTTCTGAAAGATTACATCAGACGTGGTTACCTGATGGGTGGACCCAGACTGAGGTGGTATTGGTCAAACCGCCACGTCAACTGGTCAGAGAGTGGCGGATCTCTGATGAACCACTTAAAATAGTTTTATGACTTAGACGTGCATTTTCATAAATTTGGGACTAAGTTGACATCTTCACGAAAGAATTAGGACCGCGAGTGTATTTTACTCCTCCAATTTATTCATACAAAAGAAAAATAAGAAAAATAGATACTAACATTTTCGTACTTATATGCAGCGGGTAGACGGTATTGATGGCGCTGTCAAACAATTGCTTGATCTTTTGCGTGATAACGATGGTACTGCAGAAGGCAAAATTCAAGCATTCTTCTTTAGTGGTTTGAACGGCAGTGGTCTGGGAGCATCTGTTGTTCTTGAAGCTACAGCCAAACTCCTCAAGTCCACAAGAAGTGATCCTGATACGAGAAACCATTTTGGCAAAATTGTTCATGTGGACTGCTCCCTGTGGAAGAATAGAAGGACGATGCAGAGGGCAATTGCTGAGGAGTTAAACCTTCAGCATTTAATGCCCATTTTTTATAAGCATGATGAAGACGATGATTTCAGAGGGGTGGATGGCAGCTCTAGAGAAGAGATAACAAGCATCGGAAGTGCGATCCATGAATCTCTGGTGAATGGAAAATTTCTGCTGATTTTTCATTATGGGGGAGATGCATATTTGGATCTGGCAGATTGTGGCATTCCTAAAGTAGGAGCCTTTGGTAAAGGTATATTGTTATGGACTAATTATGGAAGATTTCAGTTCTTTCGGGAAGAACAGAAGTTGATGGCCACAGCTAGCATTGACATGGAAATCCATGGCATCACTTACGAGTATATGCGTCAAACAATGCGTCCCTTCGTGCATAATGAAGTTGTTCAGGTGATTGGGTACACCGGCATGGATGGCATCAACCCAGCAACATTTCTGGATTGCTTCCTGTACTTAATGTTCCTGACAGAACAACTAAGGGAAAACTCTATCATCGGTGTTGACTATGGTTGGTCTGCTCATGCATGCAACTACTGGGTATGTGATGGAATAATTGGAGGGGACAGAGCTTGGGAGATTGGCAATGCATTGTATGAAGTGATTCCACTGTCGGGATATCCATCGTATATAACAAGGGAACACCTTTTCAATATACCAGAAAGCTTAAGAAAGGAACTAAAAGAATACCTTTTGGATGAACGAAGAAAACCCCATGAAGGTTGGTGTTCAGTCACCTCCAACAAACAAGCAGCAGAGGATATCTCTAATGTTCCTGATAGTGCATCATCATATTTCCTAACATTTCAGGGAGATGATCCAGGATATCTGCATGGTGATATGTTTCGGGTAGCCAGCAATCTCCGTGTGCTTAAACTCTGCAATTGCAGCTTTAATTTTTCATCGCCCCCTTTCCACTGCTGTCAGAATCTAAGATTTCTTTGGCTGGACCGTTGTACAAACACAGAGAAGAAGCAAGGCGGAGGATCATTTTTTCCAAACCTGCTAGTCTTTGACTTGCGTTTCACAGAATATGTTTTGTTGCCACAGATTATTGAATCGATGACCAGTCTTAGGGAATTGAATACAGTGGGAGTCTCATGGAAGTCAATATGTCATGCATGGGAAAAGCTACACAAACTTAACAAGCTCAGAGTGAGAGAGTCTTCAGATTTTATCACATTTGACAGTTGCTCTTCCAAACATGTGAATAATCTGGAGCTCCTTGACTTGTCCGGCAATACTCTCTTGGAATCATTGCCAACATTGTCATCAGAAAGAAGCCTGAAGATGCTTGTTCTTGATGGTTGTTCCAGCTTGGAGCAGGTTGCACTTGAAGGAGGTGCCCCACTGCTTGAGAGTTTCAGTTTCGATGGTTATGGCCCAGTTGAGGATTGGACACATTCCATACAGTTGCCACAAAAGGAACTGCGCCTGAAGACTCCTATAATAGCTCCACTTGAAAAAGCTAAGGTGACCAAGATCTCCCTACATGGCTGTGTCCTATTGCATGACATATTTTTGCGTGCATTGCCCTATCTGGAGGAACTGGACCTGTCTTGTACAGCCATTAAAACACTTGACCTCAATGCAATGGATGTCCCACAACTCAAGAAGCTGTTCCTACTGGGTTGTCATCAGCTCCGTAGCCTACTTTGGGATGGATGGAAGACTTCTTTGACAGTGTTACATATAGACACACAGGTAAAGGGAAGATCGACCACCTGTCCTGGAGAAAAAACAACATTTGACTTTGAGGCATGTATTGCTTTCACGGATGGAAGGTTCATTTGGTCGGCCATAGAGGGACTATATTTGAAAATATTCCATTCATACCTTCCCAAAGTGTACCTGCTCATCTCTTGTATGAGCTACGGCCAAGCCAGCATCACAAAAGGTATTCAGGAGATCAGCCCTAACGAAGAGGGTATGGTTCCAAAAGGGACGTTATTAACTTATAGTGATATCGCCCTTGCTAAAGACGTAACACACTCGTCCTTGGTGTGGGACCGTCAACAGCTTCAACCTTCGCGCACGCATATAGAGATTGGTGAAGGAAGCTACAACTTAGAGAGTATGCAGGACGATGTATTTTTCAGATATTTCATCGACTATTGTGTTGAATCATTGTATTTGCATGACAATTCCTCTATCACGGCTATCCCTCCAACGACACCAGCGAGCTGGACATACCTAAAATGGTGTCATGTTGAGAAGTGCCCCAAGCTGCACACTCTGTTTACTTGTTGGATCAGACATGACAGCTTTCAGCATATAACGATATTTTCAGCTTCTGATCTCGTGATGGCCTATTGCATCTGGGTAAGAAGCATTGATGGTAATTTTGGAAGAACTGGTTTCCAACAACTGCAGCACATATATTTACACAATTGCCCCAGGCTGGTATTCGTCCTCCCCATTTCATTCAGCTTGCCAAACTTGGAGAGCATCCAGATCGCATACTGCAGTAATATTCGACATGTTTTTCCATTGCACGATGAGGTCCCGCAAGAAATAGCATCTGGCGTCACATTCACGAATCTAAAGCACATCAAGCTACATCACCTTCACAAGCTGGAGCAGATATGTGAGGTCAGATTGACAGCGCCGGTGTTGGAGACAATTGGCCTTAGGGACTGCTGGGGCCTGAGGCGTCTACCGGCTGTAGCAAGTCATGGTCCTAAGCCGGTGGTGGACTGCGAGAAGGACTGGTGGGACAAGCTGGAGTGGGATGGCTTGGATGCCGGCCATGACCCGTCGCTCTTCCAAACGCGGCACTCGGCTTACTACAAGAAGACCATCCCGAGAGGCTCCGTCCTAAGGTCTGATGCACACTGATTTCTTACTACATAGATTGAGAAACTACCATATGTTTGCTATTTAAGTAATCAGTTTGATTTATGTTATTTATTCACAGGTAATCTGTATCATTGTTAACTGCGGTGTTTATGCAAGGGAAGTTGCTTACCTGAAGTGCTTCCATATGCCTGCGTGCTTGCAAGACTTGTTGGTGCTGCTACTTGCAAGACGAATAAATTGTGTGTTTTCACCAAGCTATGCCTGATCTTGGTATGCTTGGATTGGTGTACGTGTTAAAGCAAGCACAAGAGTGCTAGCTTTAAAAGCTTGGTGTGGCGTTCACAACCTAGCTGATTTGTGTTGGTTTGATGTCTGTTTTTGTAATAAGAGGATGATCACACCTGTACTGTGTGCATCAGCCGAGTGTGGTGTGTGATTGATGAACCTTAAATTCAGATTGTATTTGGTTGATGAAACGTCATTTATTACTGTGATGAATTTTTATGTGATTCGCAAGATTCTTGAGTGAATAAACTGTCAGATGCTAATATGTTTAGCTACCATCCTATCATTTCAATATGTTTTTTTTTCATGGAGTACTAGATAATCTCACTTGCGGAACTTTCTAATCCCTTAGAGAGGTACTGATGTCATTTGCACTCGTATGATTAACCTGTAGGTAGGACAAGCCCATGCCATGCCATGCCATGCATTGCACCCTGAAGATAGATAATTCTAATGGTAGCTTGTGTCTAGCTTCAGCGACATCAGAATAATGTGATGGTAGAAGAACTAGCAAAAATATGATGACCTCTGAAAAAGAGACCCAAGTAAAATCATATCCACAATTCGACACCATTAAAATTCATAAAGCAAAATCCATACAGGCTGCACCTTTGACAGACGCCAGCACATCAGTTAAATCTTAACCAGCCAGGCATGTGTACAGTCATCGAACTACGCTGGCAACAGAAGACATTCTGTGTAGTGTAGAACGTCGGCAAAATTTACCATAACAGTTTCAGAACACATTATGCTTCATATTGTCTTCCAGGAGAGAGCATGTGCAGATACCAAAGGAACCTTAGCATAGAGAATTTTGCCTTTTTTTTCAGAATATAGAGAATCTTGCCTAGCAGCAACCATTATACTAGTAGGACGTTTAGCGGGCCAGAGCCCCGGCTGTTTTCGATGATGTCAAAATGGGCCCAACGATGAGTTGAGTATTAGTCAGCAGTATGACTTATGGTCCAAGGCAAACTCGCTCAAATCTGAGGTTATATATGAAGCTCGATGACTTGAGCAGAAGACCCCTAACAAAAATCGCCAATGGAGGACACGATCGACTCCCTGAAGGCGCACGCCGTCCGCCGCTTCCCGAAGCTCTCCCGATGGATCTCCACGGAAGCCGCCGCCCGGAGCGGCCTGCAGTCTCTGGCCCTGGGCCTCAACAAGCGCCTCGCGGACGACGCCCGCAGGAGCGGCGGCAACCTCGTCTTCTCGCCGCTCTCCGTCTACGCCGCGCTCTCCCTCGTGGCCGCCGGCGCCCGCGACCGCACGCTCTCGGAGCTCCTAGGCGTCCTGGGCGCGCCGTCAAGGGAGGCCCTCGCCGGCCACGTCAGCGCCCTGACTGAGCGGGCCCTCGCCGACCAGGCCCAGACCGGCGGGCCCAAGATCAGCTTCGCCTGCGGCGTCTCACCGACCAGTCCCAGACTGGGCTGTGGCGGCTCACCGACAAGATGGATTGCCGCCCGGAGTTCTTGCTGGAGCACCTGCCGGGGGCCCCTGTCCCGGTCGGGGACTTCCGGCTGCCCAGGTTCAAGATCAGCTTCTCGGCGGAGTTGAACGACGTTCTCAAGGACATGGGGGTCCGGGAGGCTTTCGAGCAGGGGAAGGCTGACCTGTCGGACATGGCAGCAGATGAAAGCTCCGGCAGGAGGCTGGCGCTGCAGCAAGTGATCCACAAGGCTGTCATGGAGGTGAACGAGGAAGGACCGAGGCGGCCGCGGTCAGTTATTGTGGGCTGGAGGCGTGCTGTCGGAACTCCCCGCCGGAGCCGGTGCCAGTGGACTTCGTGGCTGACCATCCCTTCGCCTTCTTTGTGATCGAGGAGCTGTCCGGTGCGATCTTGTTCGCAGGCCATGTGCTTGACCCCTCCATCGGCTGAGTGAGGGCCAAGCTAGCTAGCTTGGGTTTTATATATGGGCTTTTTCATGAACTTTTAATTGAGGTTTATTACTGTTCGACGGAATTTGGTCATTTGAAGTATAAGCCATATGAACGTAGTACTGGTTGAGAAGCAGCATGCATGCATGCTCTCATTTTTTATGCATGCGTCCGTGCATGGAAATATCAGCTAGCTCAGGATCAATTGATTACTGTGTTCTTGCACGTATTGATTGATCTGTATCGCAGTATTAATCCTTCAAGCAAACTCAAGGAAAAAAAAAGCCAGAACTGCATGTGCATGCTGTACGTACGAACGTACGCGTAGCCAGCTATATATGGAAAAGTTGATGTATTCGTATACGGCCGGACGACTAGTACGTATGTATCCGTCGTATTTGTATACGTACATGCATTGATACGATGCGGGTTGTTGCTCATCTATCACAACGGCCGGCCAGCTATTCATCGATCCAGAATAGATGAGGCCGAGATTATTTAGCTAGCCGGTAGAAGAGATAAAGCCTCCCGCATGACTTCTGCCGAGGACTACGGAGGTCATCGCTATCCATTCCCGCACGCGTCTGTTAGTTGCTGCCTATAAAAGGCGCAGACGTCAACGCTCAGGAAGGGGACGCAGTCGCCTGGACGGAAGACACACTCGCCGACGCAGGTGAAACGCAATTCACACAGAAGCGAGACTGAAGAGAAAGCAGAAGAAGAAACATCAAGAAGGCCACGTCCAGGAGGGACGGAGGAACAAGCAAGAAGCTGTTCAGGAGGTTGACGTGAAGCAAGCATGGCCCTTTTCTCTAATGGTGAGGAAGCGCTTCATTTGCTTCTCTTCCATGGAAGTTTCATTTTCCCAGAATGTATCCTAATTTTTGGCCTTCTTCTGATGATGATCGATTCAACCTATGATAAAAAAATAGACCTTGGTTCTATTTCATATCTTCAACAAGTTCAGTAATAAGCATAACGGCCCTATTGTTCCGATGGAGAGAAGAACCTATAATTAGCTTTTCAGGAAATTTCCAAACGAACAATTTCAACGAAATTTTTCAATTTCTCATTTTATTATGTTCAACTTTATGTATTCCTCTATCCGTAGATCATAGCTGACTCTCTCTCCCTCTCGTCCTCTCTCTCTCCCAACATCTCTTCCCTGCACGACTGGAGTTGAGGCGGAGGCGACGGTCACATGGCCGGAGTTACCAGCAAGCAGCCCAAAGGTTTTTCCGTCGAGCACTGAAGATTAGCGTCACTGCCCTTCATCGAGCTCGTCAGCGTGTGGCTCGCGGCATCTCGGCGTCATGGAGGATGGATCTCGCCATCAGCTGCAGCCCGTCACCGTCAACAACAACACGACGTCAGCATCACGAAGGATGGGGCTCGCCAACAGCTGCAGCCCGTCGCCGTCAACAACAACACGACGTCGACACCATGGTGGATGGAGCTAGACGACTCCTGCAGCCTACCACGGCGCCGGCGGGGCCTATCATCAAGCCATCACCATCAAGTCATCAACGACAAGTTGTCATCAAGCCGGGCGGAGGAAGGGTTCATCGGCAAGCACGTCATCAAGGGCCGTGGCAGATGCAGCTCGTCATCATGCTCAGCGGACTTGCCGGCGTGCAGTCCCTAAGGCGTCGCGTGAAGACGACGAGGTGCTGCGCCCATTACTTTGCGGTTCGACCAAGACGAGAAGGCGCGCGACACCTACGATGACCGCCGTGTCAACTTGGCGTCTGACTGAAGGTGTCATCGCTGGCTGCGCCAACCACGCCAACAAGTGCGCTTGCCGGTTTTAAATCGGTGCCGGTCTCCACCAATCACATACTCCCACGGAACACCCGTCACCTACCCGATGAAGCTGCTGATCGTCAAAAAGTCCAAGCGAAGAGGACCCGTGGTAATACAACTACAACCCATCTATGCCGTTCAAGACCGACGAGGCATGACGGCGGGCGGGCATGGCCGGAACAAAGGCCATGCTACCCGCGACGCGTGTACCGACGAGGACACAGACTCTGCCGCCGCCACACACACATCACCTCTTCTTCATGCACGGGAACTTGAAGCGAAGACCGAAGACGACGACCACGTGGCTTAATCGGAGGTATCTCGCGGCGCAACCCGTGGGAGTAATTAACCGGGAGCCTTCCGAGGCCCCGGGGACCGCAATCGCCATAGTCAGTCTGGCCGCGCTAGTAGGCCACGGGGCGCAACACGTCCGGGAATTTCTATTTGTTTATCCTTGAGATTAATAAAATACTTTTCCTGCATTTTTATTTGTGTATCTCGATACACTGACACGCCCTCATACATATACACACGCTATATCTCTCCCTTTTCTTACCCTGGTGCATAGAGATACACTCCACTCCTCCTCCGGAGTGTTTTCTCGTGTCGAAGAATTACTTTCATAGTTTTGCTGCAGCTAGGATTAAAACAACTTCATGTACAATTGTACATGATACAAACATGTTTTTGTGCAATTACAGCTGACGCTATAGGAAAATTTGATGAAATGGCGAAATGCATGTCATCTTAGTTTTGGCCTTTGCCGTCGGATACTCTCTTGGGACATGCCGTCACAAACTTGCGTTAAGAGAGGAAAGATCAATACTTATTTTGAAAAAGATTCAGAGTATACACACGGCACCAGTGGTAAATCAGCTATCCAACCAGGAGAACGGATCATAGTCATGCTGTATTTGCTGGTAACACGGGTATATCAACTAAATACAATAAAACAAAATTACAGTCCCCAAGATGCCCTTGTAAACGATAGCTTCATGTGGTAATTTGAAGTTTTAACAGCTATGTGCCAAAGGTACAATATCGGAGATGAACGCTCACCAGCATATGTAGGCAAAAATTTATACTGTTATGTATTTCAACATAGATGAGCGCACACCCTCCATGAAAGCCACAGCTTCCTCCTGAATAGTAAGTAGATAATACAAGTTAGAAGCATAGCAAAGAAACACATGATCAAAGACCTGAAGCCTTGCTACTTCGCAAATTTATTCAATTCATCCAGGGAGACATCACATCACCTGATTGCTCGTCTTTGCGCTCGCTATGTTCTCATCAAGGAGTGTTAATATGGACATGTTGAGCTCATTCCGCTCGACCATTTCCAGCAGCTGGTAAAATGACAACACAAATTGAAAACTCAGCAGGTGCATACAAAAGAAGTCAGAGCATTTCAGCTCTATCATATCTGTTTCAGATCTTACTGTTGTTTTCCTATCCCTAGATTGCAGTATCTTGGTGAGCCGCTCTTTCGCCGTCACGAGGTCGTTTTGCAACTTGTCATATGCCTCTGCATCATCAGGAACGACACTAGTTAAAGATACACAGAAGTTATCCAGCTTCGATTATGCAGCAAATTCAGTGAAGATTTTGTTCACTGACCGACTCCCTCCCCGATAACCTTCTGCATTGCTTCTAACTCAATCAGTCTGTCTTCCATCTCCTGCCCGCACAAAAACGATTCTCTAAATCAAGCTGGAGTGGAAACACATTTTACCAGAGCAGAAAGGAATTGAAGAGCCAATTTATGCAGACGCATACCGCTGTTCTTGTGACTGCGAATTTTATAGTCGCGATTTCCCGCTGGATGTAGTCGAAGAAGCCCTTGTTCAGCCTGGGCCGCAGCCTGCCGATCTCAATCTCGATCTCCCGAGCGTCCGTGTCGAGGAAGAACTCCACGAGGCCGGCCTCGGTGTCAGGTATCACCCGCGCCTGCACGCGAGAGCGGCCATGTCGTGTCAGGGCAGGCACGCAGCAGCCAAGAACGGCATGTGTTCGACGGAATGCCGCGCCGTGCTAGTGAAAGAGAGGTTGTTGTCAATTTTGATTACCTCTCGCTCCTTGCGGCGGCGCTCCTGCTCCTCCTTGACCTGGCGGTCGAAGGCCTCGCGCGCGTCGGAGTCGCTCTCGAGGCGGCGGCGGAACTCGAGGCGCGCGATGTGGCCGGGCTGCGGCGCCGCCAGGATGCCCTCCGGGTCCTGCATATGCCAAACCGAGAGCCCATCATTCAGAACCGGCTAGCCATAGCCAGATCGAGTTGGTGTATGGTACGTACCCATCCGATGCAGGAGATCTTGTTGGCGACGGCGCGGCGGCTGGTCGGAGCGCGGCGGGCGGTGGGGCGAGGCGCTAGAAGGGGGAAGCGCTGGAGGATGGCGCCAAGGGAAGAAGAAGAAGAAGCCATCGTCCAGCAGCCGCGCGAGAGGATGGGATGGACGTTATCCCCTCGCTAATGGCGGACGGTACGAATGTACGGAGTGGAGTGGAGACTGGAGAGGCCGTGGAACAAATGATAAGAGGCTCGTTATTTGTATGATCGCACGAGTTTACGGCGGCCCATCAGGCCGGCCCATTTTGCTTCTTTTTCGAAAATTCTGTTTAATCGATAACGCAAAAAAAATTACTGTTCTTAACCTTCGTGTGGAGACATGTGTTTGTATTTCTATTGAAAATGTTATACAACTAATGGTGAATATTCCAGCACGTTGAAGATTGAGAAGAACACATGCACGGTGGTTTAAGCCACAGTTTAGAAATCCTTTTTAACTATACTTGCAGAGGATTTTTTCCCTAAAAATAATACTTGCAGAGGATTTTAAAGAAAAGGTTTAGGGGTTTGATAATTTATAGTACTAGATGGGTACATACAGCTAGTAAAGGACCATGAAATTGTCCGTCAATAAATCAGGTGTATCCCGCAAAAAATAAAAATCAGGTTTACGTTTATACCATGTCAAAAGTTGGGTTATGGATCTCCCCAATCCCAGATCATAGAGCCAATCATATCCCATCAATATCCATTTCCAAGACGAGGAATTACATAGGAATAATAATTTTTTTCGAGATTGGAACAATACAGGTTTCCCAAATTAACATAACAAGTTTTGCCAAACTAAAATCAATCTAACTGTACACGGAAAAACAATCGGGAAATTAGTACTCTTTTTTTTTAACAGCAGGGAAATTAGTACTCTATATTACTTACAAGGTGTTGAGGTGATGAGCAAGCAAAATCTCAAATCTATCTATCTATTTTTTTTTAACAGCAGGGTTTTAACAGTAGATTTTATTTGTGGCAAGCAAAATCTCAAATCTATCTATTGTATAATTAAAATTAAAAACATGGCTAAAGTATCAGATCCATTAGAACTACGGAGTAGATTTAACAGTCAAGATTTAATAGATGAACATAAACTTCAATGTTCTAAATTCTAATCAACTACAAATTGGTTGACTCCAACCCGTGGGGCCGACTGGCCGTGCGTCCAAAGGACTCCAAGGACTCAATGAGTCTTGATTTCACTCTGCTAATCAATGATATTAATCACCAATTTGCTAATCATGTTTCTAGTCTTCTTCTTTTTAGAAACAATGGGCGCCCCCATCGATTTCCCATAAAGAAACTCCCAACAGGTTCTTACAAATTGCAGTCTTAAAAGCAGCAAGAAAAAACAGTGATGTTACCCCTAGCAGCACAAACACTGAACAAAACAAGCTCAGGACAATTCAAAAGCTAGTCCCAATTACAGCGAGGCACAGTAAGATGAAGACAACTGAAAAGCTTATCAAACTTGCATATGCTTGGCCGAATTAATTAAGCTTAACTTCACCCTCAGAATCATCCATGCAGTGATCTTCTTATTTTTCTGTGATTCAACTTTCTTCTTTTTGATCTTTTCGGTACGCGATGATGCCTTGGTGCGGTAAAATTTCAGGCTTGTGCAGTTGTACTGATTAAGCTGCAAAAGGCCATGAAGTTAACTAACTTAGAATTACTGCATATCAGTGCATTTCAGAGGAGTAAAATGTATACGAGATATTGACACATAGAATTAAAGACCTATGGAAAATTATGAGACTATGGCTGTGTGCATCAGTCTATGCAGAGACCGGAGGTAATCCTCCTTTTCGAAAAAAATGCAAGTTAGGAGACTGGATCCAATCATTAGGGCTTTTCGTTAACGCTCTCGCTAGCCTTTTTTGTACATATCCTTTGTATCCTGTACATATTTTTAATATATTTGCAGCAGATCGATCTACTGTTTTCCCTATAAAAAAAAGATATTGACCTTCAGAAAGAAACAGTTCAGGTAAAAAATAGAGCCGATCTTTCTTTCCTTCAGAGTTCAGCCAGGAAGAACTCAGAAGAAAGTAGGCAAGAGATCGATCACTAGTTCAGAACAACGCGTGCATGTGACGACTATGTATTGTGTCCGGACAGCTCGTACAAGACTGAGATCAGAAGCATCAATCAGACTTTTTAAAACCCAAGCGTCTCTAGCTATTGATCTCACTGCTTCCTTTCTCTCTAATCCTTTCGGCAAAAGTGGAGCAGTCTACACTAGTTTACCCTGCCTGATGAACAACTAGCCGTTAATCAAATGTATATCGGGAGAGGTTCTTACGTTAATCAGCTGTTGGGAGGGGACCCTATCGAGCAACATCGCAGAAAGCAGCCATGTGTGATCAACACAAAGCGAACATTTGATCAAAGTGTACTCTCAAAAGCTTATGATGGTCCATGATGAATCTTCCTGAGATTGATCCACTGTCTGTCCTTGATGTGGCATTGATCATCAAATCATGTGCTCTGTTTGGGTCGCCTGATCTCAGCCAGGGTTTCACTATTGATAAATTTGACTGGAATTGAAACAATTACCCAATGTATATCATATGCTCCATCTGTCCATTACTTTTTGAAGGGGAAACAACGCAAATGGCGGCAAAGGGACAGACGGTAAATAACTGCCTTTCAAATTCTTGAGTCCTCAGAAAAGCCCGGGAAACCATTCAGAGCCTGTCCTAATTGGTTGGCTCTTTCTCCACCTCTCATTGCTCTCCACCAATTTTTCCTGCCCCTACAAATAGCCCCTTCCTCCCTCCTCGCCGGCCGCTGTCCCCTCCCCGGTCCACACCCACATTCGCTGCCGAGGCGAAAACAGGCCGGGCCGGCTGGTGGGGACACCTATCGACACCGGCGCAATCCCATAATCAACCATGGGATCCTGTGCTAGCCGTCCAAGGGGTTTTCCTAAAGGGGAGAAGCCTGAGGTGGTGGACACGCCGGTCAGCCCCAAGGCCAGTGCTCCAGTTGTCATGGACAAGTATGCGGTCATCGAAGCGCCATTGGTCAACCTCTCGACACCAAAGGCTGAAGATACCAAGGTGAATGAAGAGCTCATCCCAGGGATCAGCGAGCTGCCGATTCCAATGGTTGAGGACGACGACAAGAATGATAGAGAAGCCATTGTCATTATCAAGGAGGTGCCGGTGGCTGCAGAGAGTCAGAACTGATTTGGTGCATGTGTTGATTGCCAGCTAGCAGAGTGCTCTGTAACTTTTTTTTAACACTTGATGTAAAAGATCGTCTTATGTCAATATATTGGAAAGGGGGGATGGCCAAAACAAAACTGACCTGATTTGAGAATCCAGATTGAATTGGCAACTTCATGTCATAATTCTCAAAACAATCACCAGTTGTCAGTAGTGCTCCGAGTCTGAAACTCTGAACAATCCTGAATAAGTTTGTTATTTTCTGATGGAGATGATGAACAAGTTTGAGTTACACAGATTAATGCTGATACATTATTAATTTACACCTGAACAGGTGATCATGATACGTGCTACATTTCACACCGTTAATTACACATAAACTGATCAAACAACAAGATCACAACATGACAGGACGGAACAACATGGCAACGCAACCCGAAGAAGGAACACTGCCAACACAAATGGACGCCCAGAACCTATCTATGTCTCCTTCTGCTTTGGTTCAGGGACGGACTTCCTAAACCAGGGGATTAGAACAGAGGTCCTCCTCTGGTACAGCTTGTAGGCCTCTGCTCGGTGCTCCTGCTTCAGCATGCGACGCTCGACGAGCACAGTGACATAGCCAAGGCATAGGCTGTTGACTAGCGCGCCGATAAACATCCAACGTTGGCCCAGGTTCCAGGCGAAGAGGTACAGGCCCCACCACCAGAGCTGCTCACCAAAGTAGTTAGGGTGGCGCGAGAACTCCCAGAGGCCGTCCTCAAGGGTGGGTACCGTTGGTTCACCCAGCTGCTTCAGTTTATCATTCCTCGTCACGAAGTTGTGCAGCTGGGTATCAGCAAAGTAGGCGATGACAACTCCGACAATGCAGGCAATTGTTGCCACTAGGTCCCAAATGCCCAAAGGCTGGTCACTGGAGTGAACGGCATACATCGGCAGGCATATACCAATCAGAAATACCTACATTCAACAAATATCCAATTTCTGTCAATAAGGGCTAGAAAATATATTACCACCATGACTTTCAGCAAAGCTGATTATAGCAAAAAAAAAAAAAAAAAACGCCATATGGCATTTCATCAAATGAATTGCGTACATACAAAACTTCCCAAAACAAGCATTCAAGTTACTGGCCAAATGCCTGAATTACCTGCTGTGAGAGGTAGACAGCAAAGAAGGACATCCACCACCACGTCTTACCATACTGCCCACGCATCTCGGAGAACCTCCAGTCCTCCCTCTTCCCCCATTCCCACCCTTCCCTCCTGAAGTAGTTGTGTGTGAGCCTCGCGCTCCACACCCAAGTCAGCGCCACCACCGCCGCCGATCTCACAGCGTTCGCCACGGCTGCAGGGTGCGCGCGGAAGTAGTGCAGAAGCATCACCGGGATGACGGTCCAGTACAGGTCGATGAGCTGCAAGCGGCAGAAGAACAGGGGGGGATTGGCATTTCGTCAAACACATTGCAGGCAAGCTACGCCCAGCAACAAATGACCCCACATGGCCAATCATTGGAGGCACCGAGGGAGCAACCAAGTGGTGAGATGCGATTACTTTGCTTACCCAGTTGTTGGAGAGGAGGAGCCCGATGAGCCAGAAGAGGATGTCGACGTTGATGAGGAAGAGGATGTTGGCGAGGAGGAGCGGGTGCGCTGCGCACCAGGAAGACACCGGGTTGGCGCCGCCGCTATGGTCGTCTTGGGGGTGGACGAAGGTGAGGTAAAAGAGGATGGACGGGAGCGGGACGAGGAAGGCGATGACCATGTTCTTGAGGTTGCCGCCGCCACCGCCGCTGCCGGCCATGGTGTTCGCGCTGCGACTGCGAGAGTCTGGGTGTGCGAGTGTTCGGGCTTCGATCGGAGCGGAGAGGGTCCGAGGGGTGTGTGGGGGCTGTGTGCAGCGGGCGCCGGTTTTTATAGAGATGGATTCAGTTAAACTGTGTTCTTTATTTTATTTTATTTGAGAATCGCATAACATTACTAAACTCCGTACTATAATGTTTCGGATCATAGACCCCAAAAATTATAGAGCAACTACTCTCATTATTGTCCAAATATATAAGATGGCCGTAATTCATGGACATTTCTGCATTTGTACTGTGTTCTCAAAAAAAGTTTAAGCAGACTTCCAAGTTAAAAAAAATTAAGCTACTTTCAAAATAACAATCAAGCTGAATACATGCTCATTTTGTGTTGTCGATGTGCTTTTCTTTTTTAAACTTTGAAAAGGGGAGCTATTCATTTCACTATCTGGACAGCTTGGGGCCAGATCCATCTCGCAATGCGATGGTGGCCCTGACCGGCACAACTCACTTGGGGACGATGGCAGAAGCCAGGGCGGTGGACCCAAGTCGTGGATCCGATGGAGGCCCTAAATCTAACGTCGATGGTGGCGAAAGACGTTGAGTTTGTGAGTCGACAACCATTGTCTGAGTTCTGCCCCCTACACGCTCTTCTATAGGTGGCAGCCATTATTAGGAGCGTGGGTGGACGGCCGTCAGGCGTGGTGGTTTGCATTGAGCATATGAATTGCGACATAGCATTGGGTTAGGACTTTGCCTCCAGTTATTGGCCAGTGTTGACGACGGTAGCGCTCGTGGGCATCACATCCTTCTTCAAGGTGTTGGCGATGTGCCCGTGTCTCCACACCCAAGGCAACTTTGGGGAAATCTCTCGGCCAGCCAACGCTTCAAATGAAGAACTTATTTCCCCGGTCTATCTCGAGGCCAAATTAGAAGATGGTGGAATTTCCCGTCGTGATCTTCTTGGGGCATCATTAATTCTTTGAGTTGAAACCGGTTGGAGAAAACTACGGTCAATGGTTCTAGTGATATTATCTTCCTCGCTTCTTAGAAGGCACTTTGGCAATGCCTCCCAAAGGTGGTGCTTGGCCAATGTGAGCTTGGTTTGACCGAGTTGCGGAATGACATTCTGCTTTCATCTAAAGCCAGGTTAGCGACCACATGATCTTCTCTTGGATCACCTCGTTCACATATGCATGACACCCCCTCCCCTCTTTGAAGGGTGTTGTCGAGTGGCAATCACATATGCCCAGATCGATCTAGTCTTCACTGCAATCTTCTCATCATGCTTCTCTTTCTCTTGTTGTAGATTTAGATTTAGTTTTTTCTTCTTTCTTTTCTAGCGAGTCGGTTGTAATCGGCTTAACTCTATATTCTTTTTACTCCTCTTAATGAAATGAAAACATCACGTAATTTTTTACTAGCTTTTGATCATTTCATCGAGGACCAAAATATTTATATTGTTGAAATTTTAAACCCTAGGGAAGAAAGAGATCAGTTTTCTAAGACGTTCACCCAACCACTATGGGTTCAACGCCGACGACGAGCATGGCCTCTGCTCTTAAATTAAAGGAAAATTAGACCCGCCGCTCACAAAAGAACCGGAGTTAGGCGGGGTGCAGGCGCAGTACAGCGTCATGATTAAGGTAGCTAATTATATTTTTTAAACCTAATTAAGGTAGCTAATTAAGTTAAGCTATAAGTTGCAATGTGGGTGTAATGATGGGTTTTAGCACACCTGGCCTTTACTCTAGCTGTATATTGGGCCACACTGACAGGCTCATCTCTGCAGGTGTATATAGTATCTCTCTCTTACTACGTACAACAGGTGTACAATGGCCATTACCTAGTGCATGCGCACCACGGCTACACGTGTAAGCTTGCACGCTGCTTGCGGTCCCTATTCGAGTAAAGTTTGCTTTACAATCGATCTGTTCACTTAACTATGATAATATATATACAGCTGATGTATGTAGATGTAGGTTAATTACTCGCGCCGAAGGTATATATGAAAAGGGTGGCGCGCGCATGCATCAACAACTTTTAGTTATATAGGTTGATGCCACTTTTCTTCGATCATGGATGCCCCAAGTGACTTAGCCAGCTAAAATTTCCAGGATGGTCCAACAGTAAAAATATTCAAACAAATTTATTTATTTCGATATTTTGATTTTTTTTATCTATGTTATATAATCTCTCTGTTTCTAAATACTTGTCGTGGTTTTAGTTGCAGTATTTAGGAACGGAGGGAGTAGAAGATTGAAAAATCTTAGAGTGGTCCGTGGACCACCTGGCCACCCCTCTGGCTACACCACTTGATATATATGGCTCCGCTCGTTGCCATCGTCTTTTTTTTCTCTTCCGAAGAAAGTAATTTTTTCCTAGTAATTTTTTTCTCTGTATTGGTCGATGCACACCACAACCTTAATATTATTGCAATTGTCAAATAAAGAGAGAAATGTCAAATGTTCAGGATTACAAGCTTAAAACAAATCAAGTTGTGCTAATCCTATTATTAGCAGCAACCTAAACCAACTGAATAACTCCCGAATGATCGTCTTCAACCGGTGGCAAGTCTATGAAAGACCGTGTCTCCATGCTCTGAAGTAGGATCAGGTACGAATTCAGTCCACATTGTCATCCCTCTAATTTTACTAATTGAAAATAGAAGAATTTATATACTCCGTATTGAAGAACATATCACAAGTATTATCAACATTCAATAAGTCACTCATTTGTGACTGATCACAATGAGTTGCGTAGTGAAGCAAAGTTAATATGGATCGACCTGATCAAAAGAAGGACAACATGATGAACTGATGATTGCTGGACGGCATGGGGATCCCCACACTAGCCGAACTGAACTCTGGATGGTTTTATTATGTTGGAGGTTGCTTTTCTTGCCCCCTTTATTATTTTTTAGGGTAAACTGCTCCCTTTATTCGAGTGTGCTCATGGTTTCCCTAAACAAAGTGCTGATTCTTACTGATTTTTAGCATAAATTAAGCAGGAGGGGTCAGTTACCAGTGCAATCAGTCTACGTTGGCTGATGCAATTAATTAACTAAAGGACGCACGATCGTTCAGATTGATTTTGTTTCTTTTTCTCAAGAAAAAAACTTAATTTGCTGATAAAGCTGCACAAGCCTTCAAAGAGGGCATTTTAGTTTTTTCTTAAAACCAGGCTTGATTATCTTTGACTCTGTACACCAATAGTCCCAGATAAATAAAAACATATTCTATGATGGATTCATTGGTTCTGATTTGATAATGTACATGTTAATACATTTATTGATAAACGTGGCCATTTGTTCGATAAAGAATAAACGAGGTCATACATAAAGAAGTTGATTTAGCACATAACTAAAAAGATGCCCTTTAAAGAAAAGAGAGAGTATCAAAAGTAAAAGACACGGATTTTAGATGAAAGTATTAAAAAGGGAAAAGGTGAATTGAAGATGATATTTACGCATACTCACTCCACTCCTTAAATTGTACTCTCTTTATTTCTAAATATAAGATGTTCTAGGTTTTTCTAAGTCAAACTTTTAAATTTGATCGAGTTTATAGATTTTTTTTTACCAACATCTACAACTCTAAATTCATTTTATTAAAGCCATCCTCATGTATATTTTCAAAGGTTAATTATTTGATATTGCGGATGTTGCTACATTTTTATAAACTTGGTCAAACTTGAACGAGTTTGACTTAGGACAAAATTAGATCATATAAATAGGAATAGAGGGAGTAATGTAGATTTAGGTTTGTATAAGGTTGAGGAATAAACAGCCCGGATATTTACTCGTTTGGTGTTCGAAATGTGGTAGATTTTTCTGCAAACTTGGTTAAACTTGAAAGAGATTGACTTAGAACAAAGCTAAAATTTATTATATTTAGAAATAGAGATAGTATATATTTGTAGACGACATGCATCAATGCATAAACATCCATATATATGGTATTAAATCCTTATGAACAAACAAAATTTACGCGGATTTTTATTGAATTGTACATTTTTTTCCCAAACGACCTTATGGCCGGCTTCCATTATCAAAGATAACGGAACATAGGGTCACCCACACACGTAGTTTAACATGTACTTGCCGCAAAAGCTAACAACAACACACGCAAGTTCAAGCAAAAGAAAAGACAACAGACAAAGTTTTTGCCAGGCACCACCGTGCCCCAAACTTAACAAGGAGACTCCAACCCAACTATCTTGAGAAGTTGAAACTTCCAGCGTGCCCATCTTTTTGACCTTTGTTGCAGTAGCCTTCATACTTCGAGCTTATTTTGGAATCTCGCCAGTCCCATCAGCTGAGTCTCGTGCTCCGATTCTTGCCAGATCCACCCGTGCTTGACGTGGATGATGAGTCATCGCCTCCGCCTGTAATCTCTCAGCTCCCGGACGCATGGCATCAACATCACTCCCCTGCTGGAGCCCTGCCCAATATTTCAAAAAAGCACATGCCAGACAAATTATCTCAGCTGGTGATCAAATTAGTTTTTTCTCAAAACATGCTCTATTTCTTCGCTTCCACAAAGCCCAGCAGATCGCAGCGAAACGCACAACCTGAAGATTTCGATTTTTAGTAGTATATGACGCAAGCCATCAGAAATATTCGGAAAAACAGCCTTGTCTAGTATTAAGCCCCAAAGCCATGCCTACAACACCCCAGGTGTATTTTGCTGCAGCGCAAATTTTTTTTTTTTTTAAAGGGGAGGGTTCCCGGCCTCTCCATCAAGTGATGCACACAACCAATTTATTGCAAAATTGTAATGAGTTGTACAATTCAGCGATCGTAGATTGTAGATACAAAGATAAGCTAGCGAAAAAAATCAAACATGGCGAGTCTATGCATTAAGTCGTCTAGTAGGCCACCCAACCAGCCAGCCCGGTTGAAAATATCCCGTGAGATCCTCTTCAGTTGGGGGCATACAATAGCCAAAGGTTCCGCTCTCGTGTGCAAGGAGCAGGAACCCATAGCCGAATCCTGGTCGTGGCTTTATAGATAACCCTTCTGACTAACACCCTAGTTTTTTTTTTTCTCAAAACAATCCTCTACCGACTTTCATTCTTTGTTAAGCAAAGTGCGGTGATGAATAGGAATCCCTAGATAACGAAAAGGTAGGGATCCCGACTCACAACCGAAGAGACGCTTGTACTGGGGCTCATCATCTTTAGCTTGACCAAAAAAAAAAATTCTCGCTTTTATGAAAATTGATTCTAAGGCCAGACAGTTTCATGTTGACGGCTTTCAGCGTATTGAAGAATGGAGACTCCTCCGTTGACTATAAATAAGAAACTAGTCCACCAACTTGACTATCTTCTTTGGCACGAGCAATTAGGATGGCCAACATATTATGATGGCAGCACAATGAAAAAACAAATGATGTATCGATTCTTTATCAGGACAGAATCTACAAGTCTCATCCCCTTCCCAATTCCTCTTAACCATGTTATCCTCAGTGGCAATGGCATTATGCCAGATTAGCCACAGCCAAACCTTTATTGAATTGTACATGAAGCAAACTTGCATAATACAACGAAATATATGTTTGTAGTGCGTACATTGATCAATGCAATTTCACCATAATTAAACATGCATGTATATAATATCAAACGCTTACAGAGACATACAATCAGTGGATCATCGGAGCTAGCATCTCCAGGGCCGCGAGTAAGCTAGTGTGGACAAATCAAAGTAATCAACCAAATTGACTACCACAAGCAGAATTAAGAGAGCAGGACATTAATATATAGCGTGTTCCTGTAATATAACTCTCGATCGATGGGTGATCGATCATCCATGGCTCGATCAGCACTGATCACTCCATCTTGTTGGCAACAAATTCCCCTTCCTGGAAGAGTCCTTCGTCGCATTCGCGGATGTCGTCGACGTGCTCGACGACGACGACGTGCACGCCGGGGTCCCTGACGGCGCAGCTGCCGGCCACCAGCACCGAGTTGTTCACCGCCTGGTAGTTGCTGTTCGTGTAAGCGCTCACCTCCACCTCTTCCTCTTCCCCCTCGCCGTGCTCGCCGGCCTCCACCACCACCAGGTCCTCCGCCTCGGCCGCAGCCTCCATCGTGGCTCCGTTGTTCTCCCCAGCCAGCGTGATGATGGTGTTCTTGCCGCTGGCGTCGTCGCCGGCGAGGTGGGCGTTGAGGTTGGTGATGGCGGCGTTCACCTCGGTGGCCACGGTGTTGCAAGCCATGGCGCTGGGGATGAAAGCTAGATGCCTAGATAAGGTGATTAATTGAGCTCGGGAGGTAGAGTAGAGAGAGCAATGGCGATTGATGGATTGGAGAAGAACAGACGGTGGGAGTTTATATAGGAGCAGAGGAGACAGAGCCATGGCCGCCATGGATTGATTAATGGAAGGGCAGAGGCTGGATTGCGTGCGTGGGGAGTGGAAGAATGTTGTGCGTGGGGAAGAATGGCAAGTGATCCCAGGCTTCAGGGAGCAGGCAAAGGATCGGATCGCGCTAATTACTTAACTGTACTGTTTTCTTTTTTTTTATGGGATACTTAACTGTTTTCTCTTTGCTCTCCGTTGCTGAGTTCAGACTTCAGATCGACAGAATTCCACATGTCTGTCACTGAAGGACGCTGGGTCTATTTCATGACTTGGTCTGGAAGCAAAGGATTTGTTCTGCCCCGGTCGAAGCTAATTGGGATCTACTGAGTTGAGCCCTGGAGATTTAATAAAATCTGGAGGGCCCCTCTCTCTCTCTCTCTCTGTGCTTTCGAGAGGGGCTGGGTTGATTTATTTATTTATTCTCTTTTTTGGCGGATCGGTTTTATTTAGAGAGCGATCATTTTAAAGAGACCGTCATAGGAGTGTTTATGGGAGGATTGCTCTCTTTTTTTTTGAGAGGAGGGGAGGATTGCTCAATCCGGGGTGGCCCGGTAGGGGTGGGAATGGGCCAATGTGACCCATTGGATCTGTGGTCCGGCCCAGAAATTCAAAGCCATGCTAGTTGGGTCGGTCCATTCCCATTTGTAGGTCGGCCATGCTAGTTACACCATTATTTGCTGGGTTTATTGGGTACTAGTTTCATTACGACATTTTGGTCCAAACTTTTGAGCCGCACTCGAAACAAGTTTGGGATTGGGACTCGCCATGGCCATTCATGTCTACCCGTCGCCACTTTACCAGGGAATCAGAAATGTTCTCAAGTCTGAACATATCTGTCTACTGACCTTTCTCACGGTGTCAATGTCGTCAGTTACAGGAAGAACAAAAACGTAAGGCCTATGTTGGAGATAGAAGGTACTCCCTCCGATCCTAAATTGTTGTCGAAACATTACATGTTTCTAGACACTTTTTAAGAATAGATACATCCATATTTAAGCAAATTTGAGTCAAGAATTTAGGATCAGAGGGGAGTATCTTTGCTACCGCTGCTGGAGTGCCAAGGAAAGAGCTATTGGCCCAAATCTTGGACCATCTTCGATCCAAAAGGTTTTCAGAAGATAATGCAGGTTCTCAATCTTCCCGAAATTTTGGCTGCAACTCAAAGAGGCTCCTAGTTGTACAAGTTGTTTTCATATCTTACCTCGATTCTCAAGTAACAATAAGCAGCCAAAATTTTGGAAGACGTGCCAAGCAAAACATTCTATTTACTTGCTTGTCTTCAGATTTCCAATGGAATTTACTTTTCATGCTCTTGAGCAGAGCATAGCGGTTATGCCTGACATACTTTGCACACCATGACACATTCTACTGATCCTTTTGAAGGAGCTGCTATATATATAGTTCCTTCTAACATGCTGCAAAAAAACTAAAAAAATGACCCCTTATGCTCTACTATCTATACAGCAAGGTCTCAACTCCCAAATTCCCAAGTGACTACTAAAGACGGGACATAACTTCAAACTAACATATGGTCTATGCTCGAGAGACGGTGGGATTCTCGATGTCGCTGCCGGCATTATGCTGTCCCTCGACGGAAGCTGATGACTGGCCTGAAGGTTGACCGGATGCCGGAGCCTGCTGATGCTGCTGCTGTGCCACGCCTACGCGTGGCCTGCGAGCACGTCGTACTTGAATCGGAGGCATTGCCCTCCATCTTAGTATCTCGACGATGATGGAATTGCCAATCATCCCCACGCCGAAACCGGCGAAGGTGGCCAGGATGATGGATATCACAGCTTGCAAGTGGAGCTGCAAACAGTTTCCCAAGAACATCAGCATTTTGCATAACAAAGATGTTCAGAACATGATGTGGGTTGAGCGAAGTATATGGTGTCTTGTGCTTACATATCTATAGAAGAGATGAGTGAAGAACACGACGAAGAGGAACTGCGCCGCCGCATAGATCCAAACGTATTTTCTTGCCACTGCAGATCAAGTCACGCGCGCACAGTTCAGGTTAGAGTTGCCCATCACAGAAAGCATATCAAAAAGTTCATGTTGTGGTTTTAAGGTGTAAAGATGACTGATGACAACATACCCATGCTTGTTGTGGTCAATGATGAGAAGAGGCCTAGGATACATGAGAAGGGCAGTGATATCGCCAGGGCAGCAAGACCATTATGTGAAACCTATGAGTACCACACACCAGAAAAAGAAAGTTTAATATATAGAGTATATCGATTGAAAGAATGTGTAAGACAATGGTAACAACAATCAACAAAAGAAGAGATATAATTACCAGTAATTGCTCCAAGAAGCAGAAGTAGGCCAGAATGCTTATGATGACAAGGATTGGTGTTCCATGCCACAATCTGAGGAGCAACATGATGATGAGTCACATGTCCGGTTTTCATAAATGTATGACAGGAGTAGGTATTTAGTGTAGTACTAGCACACACATCATTCTAATTCTAGAAGAAATGCCATCTTTGATCTGTCACGATAAGGTAGGCATTCTCGACTGGTCATTCCCAAAGTACTAATCAACTATTTTCGTATAATACTACCAACCACACCACGTCCCTCTCAAACTATAGCACAGGTGTTAATCTGACTCCATAAGAGGAACACAAACGTTGCAAGTAACAGGATGAATTGTTTGCTAAACAATTTAACTTGCCTGTGCCGGACGTATCGCGGTCCGTTGGCGCCACCATTGCCGACACGTCTCGGATCGCCCTGGACGCTCTGGACGCGAAGGAGGGTTACTGGGAGGTTCTGGACCTCCTCCTTGCACACCTCACAGGTCCTGGTTCCCTTCATGCTGAACCACTTGAGGGCGCAGTCCTTGTGGGCAAGTGCAAGCTCACCTTTGCAGGAGCACTCCAGCTTCATCGTGCCGCTCCCTTCGGAGAGCTCCACCATACAAATCCGGCACACGGCTTCTTCCTCTGCAATGTCCTCCCCATCCTCCTCTCCATCCCCTGAATGAAGCACCAACACATACTGAATGCAGTTTCAGAGACTCTGTATGACTGATACAGTAATAAACAGAATCTTCAGACTGAAAACTGTTAACAGAGAGATGTTGGACAGTATGTATCCAACAGTCCACCCACCTGGTTCGGCAGGGGCGATATCCGGCACGGCATTGCTTGCCGTGGCGGGGGCGGCTCGCGGTGTCGAAGGGACCACACGGTACACGCCACCGAGCGAGTTCATCCTTTTAATGCTTTTGGCTGAGTTGAATTTCTTCATGTTCATGGGGAGGGACTGCGATCTGTACATATGGCCTGATTTGTCCTGCCACCAAATATAACCAAAATAAAATAAATTCAGCAATGAACATAGTTTCAGCTCCTGAATCCTGAACTTACATTACAAGTGATAATCAAAATTCTTACAGTGTCAGGCACGCTAGGAGTCTTCTCGGCTCGGTGTACCGAGAGAGCATGATCATCGTCGACAACCGGGAGCGATGACGTCCTGGTGATCCTTGAACCGAAAAGCTTGGAGAACGATGCCTCATACCCTCTGACCGATGACTTGAAGCTCCCTCCTCCCGGCAGGAGGCTCTTCACCGTCTGCCGCAGCATGAACGACGACGATCGCTGCGGCAAAGGCGCTGCCACCGCCTTCGGAGGAACATTGCTGCTGGAACAAGAACCAGGTGCATCTGTGTCTATTGGTGTGGGTGTGAGGGGATGATTATGATGATGATGCTGGGCCGTGGTGCTCCCTGTTGGGATGTCGATGGAGAGATGTGGCCGCTTTGGCTGCACAAGAGATGCTGGGTCTTGCATTGGATCTGTTGTTGTGGTAGTACTACTACTGTCCTGCATATCAAAGAGCAAGAGCAAGATTCAGAAATCGAGGCTCCAGTTGAACCGACAACAGCATATAAAATCCATAATTTGAGAACTAATTACTGGGCGGCCGGGCGCCTCTGTGCTCCGGCCTCCGGCCGACAACAGACGAAGAGGAAGAGGTTGGACTAGACGAAATCGTACAAGGCAGGAATGAAGGGGTTGATGAGTGTAAGGAACAACAAGTCACCTGCTTCTCCATGCGTGGAAAATCCATGAGCTTGCAGGCAGTTAGTAGTTCTTGAGTTGCCCAAGAACGCACTCCTCTTCTTCCTCTTCAGTCTGCCGCTTGGTTGGGGGTTGGAAATGGAAGGTGACCAACCAAGAAAGAAGCGGAGTGGAGTGGGAAATCAAGGAAGGGAAGGGAAGGGCGATTGGGTTGGCGCTAGTGGGGGCGATGATTAGAGGTGACGGGGCCATAAATAGAGGAGAGGTGCGGACGGTTGCGGTGGTGGAGGAGGAAGACGGACGGATCGGCAGGGAATCAGATCAGAGGATGGGGAAAAAAGAAGCTCTTTTTTTCTGCTCCCTGCCTGCCGCCTGCGTATCTCCTGCTCCTAGTGGCGCCGCGTTACTGGTGACCTCGGAAGAAGTGACCGTCTCTTTCACTTCTCCCGCCTTTTTTTTGGGTCGATACTAGTATTCTTGATATAGAGACCCTTTGATAGTACTCCGTAGGAACAAGGTTGAAGGAATCTGATGGATGGTCCATATGTATAGAACAAAAGGAATTTTGGAAGCAAAAAAAGCATATGACTGCGAATTCTGAGAAGAACTTTTTTTTATTCCTCCTACCCCTTTTGATCATATGGTTTCACCGCAGGAATCTTATATCATAGGATTGGAATTGTTCATATAAATCATGGACAAAACTTAACATGAACCCTAACCAAACCTTGAATAATAAATCATTTCGAAGTTTTAAATGCACCTTCGCTCTTTATCTCTCCGGTCACGTATACATTAAATCTAAGTGGAATTGGAATCTGGGAATAGAGTTGAACATCTAGCTCTGATTCCATAGGAACTAGTCGAATTAAAGACCAATTCCACTTCAATTGTGTGGACCTGTGGTGGAATCAGCCCACCCAGGTTCAAGTTCTAGACTTGCCATGGGTGTTACATTTTTCTAGATTATTTCAGGATTTAACCGACGCTGTTCTTTCAGTAGTAGGTGGCGTATCCGTCAACACCGAGTCATCAGCGGTGACTTTGTCAATCTCTCAAGAACTGCCGGCTCAGTCCTTTGAAGGTGCTCATAGGGGTAGTGTGTGTGTTCATAGGAGTGAGTGTATGGGCGTTTGTACTATGTTCTAAAAAAAATTGATATTGAGTGTCAATTCTGAATTCCGCTTGGTTGAACTCCTTATAAAACTACAATATATGCAATTGCATTTTACGTGTTACTATTGATTTTATCTTTTATCATGAAGTATATTAAATTCCTTACAAAGTATTTTTTACAAATGGATTATAGTACAGTACGCGGCGTAGATGCCGCTGATAACAACATCAAAAGGAGAACGCGTTCTATGTTTTCCCTTTTCCCATAAACAAAACGCGTTCATCTTGCTATACAGAATCTGCAACTTGAGACTTTTTAAAAGGGATTGCATGTTTGACAGGGATCTGATCTGATCTGAGGCATGCACGCTAGTTATGTACACTAGCTAGATTAGCTAGTTTCAACGCGGGAACTTGAATATATGCCAATTTTCTTGGATTATGCCATGCATGATTTACCTGGAACAAGGTTAAGCAAACAAATATATGGCCGCACGGTTAATTATCTGAAACACTAGGCTATTTTTGGCCTATCAAAACGTTTCATATTTTCAAACAGAAGTACTTCCCTCTCTGATTCAAATTAATTGCCGGAGGTTTGTCTAGATACACATTCATCTAGACATGTTTCAGTGTGCAAATACGCAATAATAATTTGAATCAAAATAAGTACACTAATTAAATGGGCTTGTGTCTAGCAAATCTTTATCATATAAGACCTCTCAGCCGATTTTGCAAAAATTAAAATAAAATGATCATCGTTACTTTGCGCACTAGTATCATGTAGGTTTACAAAACTGACCATCATAAGAGTGAATTGATGTGTACTAAACTAAAAGAAGGCCAGGAATAGTTTAACTTTGATACTGTTGATGAAACAAAAGATAGGATATGATCGATTGATTTGCACCATGTCACTTGTAAGCTACGTGGCGACATCACAGTGATCACTCTGATTTTCTATTGTAAGCTAGAGCACAAAAGCACTCCTAACATTAAACAAATTGCCGACTTTGTTTATCGAGATGCAAAGCAAATGCGAGATTTGTATGACCTAAGTGTTTATACTATATGGCGTCGAGCATTCTCCAGGACAGTCGTATACGTGTCAAGGGGACAGGTGTCCAACTCGACTGACATATGTGCAAAGCTTCTTCTCCTACTGTTGCTGACGTGTACGTAGGGATAACATAAAATAAAGCTAGCTTAACAAAAACAAAGGTCGCATACTAGCATTTGGTTACGACCTCTTTCTTCTTTTGTGGACCATTTAGGAGGACTTTGTGGTGAGCTCATTTCCGTTTGTGGCCCACAAGGACCATATACATGGGAGTGAGTGATCCCTGGAGATTGCATGACATAGCAAGCAGGTATTTCTAAACACTTTAAGACGGCTGCAAAGATCAGTGGGGAATTCGCTAATGACAGTTCTCTCCATCACAGCCACATGCTTGATGTAAATAAGAAAAGGGTATTCTGGTCAGCTATCTTCTCCAGCTAAAAAACATGATTTCATACATGTCAAAATGAAGCAATTGAAATAACCGTATCTTCTATATATTTAAAATATATTTACTCCGATTCATAATAAGTGTCGGTATTTAGTGCAAAGTCGACGTTTATTATGGATTGGACGGAGTATTACTTTTAAATCGTATAACAAATATATGATCTTGTCTGAATGATTTGTGTCAAATCAGAAACAATGATGAAATTCAAAAGACAAATGATGCAAATAAAATGAAGTGACACTGACACCAATTGAGATTTTTATAGCAATAAAAATACGTGGGTTTACCATGTGAAAATAATCTCCTTTTATCCAAAAATATATTGGAAATACGTGGTTCACTGCCAAAGTCTTTGCACCGAAGGCTCAGCCAACGACAATATTCGAGGCATTATTGCCCGGCAGACCAACAAGGGAGATGAGTTTGCACGTTCAGTGGTTTTCGTTAATTCCGGACAGAGTTCATAACTTCCACCGTAGTTAGTAGTTGCACGGTATAGCCATATGGGAGCAGACTTAGGGTACAAGGTTAGTGTGGTCCTATAATGTTGACCCATGAAATTCATTACAAATAAGAATTTTAACAATTCTCGGTTTTGTACCAGTCAACTACAGCTAGACATCGCTTGGGATAAAACTGTAGTACTGGAAGTGCAATTTTAGCAAAATATAACTGCATTTTTCAGAAAATCTGAGTGAAGATAACTGAGATTTAGAACAAACCAGACAATTGGCAAATTCAAAAAGAAACAGTTGATTGCCACCTAGATGCTTGCCTACCTGCCTTTGGCATCAATAAAGCCGGTTAGCTGATATGATGCTAGACCAACCACACCTCTGCTTTTATCATCTTTGGAGGATGAGATTGCTACTGCCACTGGAAACCGTTGCTTTCTTGTGGGCACCAGAAAAAGAAATCGATCCCCATGCATTAGATATTAATATAGTTATGTTGGCCAAGTTTTATGCCTGGTTTGGCCAATCAGTAGGCACTCAACCTTTTTTCTCAAGACAAGATTGCAATCAGAACCCAATCTGTTACTACTACTGTTCATCACAGCATGTAAAGACACTAGGACCAGTGACTTGCTAGGGTTTCCCTACCTAGAATCAAGATATGGCTGATGCAGATCTAGGTCATTGGTTGAGTTCTACATGTAAGAATAGCCCCCACACAAATCTCCATTCAACTGTCATAGCCTGGGTCAAGTACATTTAATACAACAAGATGAGCAATAAAATTTGGTCTGATTCTCAACAGAGGTCAAAATCTTAGCAAGAAAATCGATGAACATCCACAACTTCATTCACCTCTCGAAAAGCATAACCATCTCGCAATGCGAGGTGTGGGGAAACAAATCAACAGCCATGGCTCTCTTGGGAATGAAAGGCTCCGAGTTAGGCATCGACTTTGTCCGCTGCCTTGCAAGACCAGCGCTGCTCATGGTTCGCCATCCTCGGTGGCCCTTGTTCTTTTCCCTGTTCTCGGATGTTGGGGTGCAGAGTTCAATCGCGTTGGCGACTAGACTCTCTGGATTGCAAGAAATGTACCTGGTAAAACCAGAATAAAGACTGAATGTCTAAGCAGTAACACACAAACACATGATGATATTATCTACTTATAAATTCTGAAAACTCCAACTCATCATTTACAGAATAGGACCACTAGATGGTTGATGCCAGTAGAAGAACTCACAATGGAAAGTGCTTTTGGCTCTCGGGTGACGGGGCTCCCTATATTTTTCAAATTCGAAAACCAAAATATAGTAGTTCCAAAAAATTCTGATTTTTTTTCACATGTACCTATAGTCACTCTAGATGCTTACTACCCCCTGTAAAATCTCATGAAGAAATATATCTATGTGTGGACTACACAAAAAAGAAAATATATGGATATCCAATGAATGCATTATTCATGCACTATTTGCTCCTCAGTATTATTATAGATTCACATATTTGTTTATTTCGTGTAGCACACAAGTGAACATATTTACTAAAAAAATTTACAGGTATGTAGGAAACATATACATGTACATCTAAAAAAATTCAACCTTCAGAAATATGACTTCTTCATATTTTTTTTTTAAATATAGGAAGTCCTGGCAGGCTGGCACCCAGGAGCCAAATGTCCGGACTCTGCTAAATAAGTGCTTTGTGTTTCTACTTCTAATATTTTAGCTTCAAGACAAGCCATGGGAGCTAGGTTACTGTATATTCGAACGAGATTGAGATCCAAATAATGCATGGTATTGTTTCATGATGGCTTGAAAACTTGTGATGGAAAAACTTTACTTCTCCATTCACCAGTATAGTTGAGAGTAGTACTTACACTAGGCGTCGAATGCGTGGATGAGTCCTCAACGCCTTGATCACCTATAAAAAATGTTAGGATTTCAGCTTGATCCTCCACGAAGGTCGGTAATTCAATCACAAACAGAATGCCATACAGAAAAGATACAAGTATAATCATTAAATCGTGAAGTGGGCCAGCTTCAGTCAACTAATTGGTGCTATTTATTAACACATGAAGATTTATACAAATGAATCATACTTAGTGTTGGGATTATAACGCTGGAATAGCCTCAATTATGGTCATTTCCATATCAAAACCAAATATATTTCTTACTACTATTATGAAGGACAACACATAGACCAATGACCTACTGATGATGTGACAGTTTTACTGGGTCAAATCATTAGGTCAGTTAGCACTCAAATTCTAGGAACGATGCAAGTGAAAACAAACGATGGACAAAGTGTGTGCCTAATTTTGTGGGCACTTTTTGAACAAAGCATTTAAAAACAGAAAAGGAACTGACATTTACGATAAGAACAAACTAAAATATCAAATGTACTTACAGTAGGGTGAAGCCCAACACGTGGAGGGTCTACAATAGCAACGAAGTTCTTGAACTGAGATGCACCAGTTGGAAGCACACTAGTCTTAGAAATGGAAGAATCATCCTTGGATTTCTTGGTGTGCTCCAAACAGTCAGCTGCTTTTGTGTCGAGGGATTCTGCATTGATCAATGATGCTTCCTCAGAATTTTGTTTACGAATAGCCTCATTGTATTCATGTCCACCTTCCAAGTTTTCACTACCCCTATTATCCGAGCCCCCATTTGCCTCATCACTGACACGAGTGGGATGATCGGTCGATATGTCTTTCGGCTGTGGACTTTCACCATTGTCGTTTTTCTCTGTTAAACTGTCCAGGTTTTCCTCATTGCCACTAACTGTATCCTCTTTTTTTCCTGTAGGACCAACTTCTGAGTTACTTTCAGAATCTGCAATGTCCTGCTGTGGCGAACCAAGATACTCTGTGAGAAGAGACCCCATCACATCTTCGGCCTGTTTACTCCCATGATGGGAATTCAGATGAGATTACTGTTGTGAGTACAAAGAATTGGGAATAAAAGGAGCTGAACAAGATGATATCAGGGTAACAGTAACCTCCTTAGTAAACAAGTCTCACCTTCCCACAGACAAAGCAGCAATTTTTTACACCGTTAATAAGAGCATTTCTCCGAGCATCCAAAACTGCTGATTCATTCATTTCGATTCCAACAACCTGGGAGATTTAACAATGTAACTTTAACAAACATTATTCCAAAGCAAAAACTGAGTCATCTAACATGAAAATTATTCAAAATACTCCGTACTACGTACGTTAACAAAGGGCACAATTCTGGTTGTACATTATTATACTGGAAATAAGAATTATCATTTGCGATGAGATGAAATGTACAAAAGAATTCACCATTCCAACACGGTGTGCTAATGTCAAGCCAATTGTTCCGGTCCCACAGCATACGTCAAAAAGTAGTGTATCCGAATTCAGATTGGCCCAATCACCGGCAAGGGTGTACAGTCTTTCTGCAGCAAGAGTGTTAACCTGTGTAATTGTGAGTCATTACCAAAATTAACCACAAAAAAATAATTGGCAAAGTAATTTGGAGTCCAGCCATAAATATAATAGCCACAAACCTGAAAAAATGCTGTTGGTGATATGGAGAACCGCAGATTGCTGATGTAATCATGGATTCTTGTTTTATCCACTGCTTCCTCTTCTGATTGATCTACTTTTGGCACCAATAGTGGGATCAGCGGACAGTCAGCAGCTGCTACATTTGATATTCCTTTGTGGTCCTGCATGCGCAGTGAAAGATTTCATTGGCTGCAAAATTTCAAGAACAACAAAGAAGCCTACTCCTCGAAACAAACTGCAACTAACACGTCTAAAATCGAATGAAGACTGCAGGCATAACCAAAAAATCACCCACTATGTCCCCAAAATGATGTCTTTGCAGGCATCAGCATGGTATCACCACTCACCTTTGACAACTACTTTCACTAGTTATATGTCGATACGAATTACATTAAATAGAATACCACGAAGTACTTCTGATGACAAATCTATGAATATCATCTCCATGTTTTTTTAAGAAATGAAGTAACATCACCATGTGAGCATCATTACATATTTTTTGTATGTTAGTTAGCAAACTTAAGTTTGATCACACGGGTTCTTAAAGGACATCTATTTGGAAAGGAGGGAACAATATTGTGAAGTTCAATTCAAACAGTAACATCTGCTACCAGCTCAAAAGTATATCAAGTCATGAACTAAGTGGTAAGTGCAAGCAGGCCTCCTGAACTGTCAGAAACCATTAAGTTTGTAATATAGTGCTAAGTACTAACGGTTAGTTTTCACTGGGCAGCATGCGGGGTCAGAACAAACATTAGGTTAACAGACTAAGGCAGCTAAAATAACTTAAGAAGGGACATAGATAACCTCTAATTCCTGAAGGGAAACATGCACATAACATTAGTTCTGAAACAAGCTATCGTACTTACTTGGACTACTATAGTTGTTAGAGGCAACGGAGGCAAGCATGTTGCTGCCCCTCGTACAAGAGTCGTGGATAACTTGTCAAGCTCATCTTTCATTAGTACCTCATCAACACCTGTGGAGCACACCTGAAAGTAAAAAAAGTATAGCATGTCAGTAGTACTGCCAGCAGGAAGTTTGTACTGCATTGAAGTGACAGTACAGCTCGTTTTGGTCCAAACTACCTGCACAATAAGCATGACTTCTGCTATTTGTGTTTCTGCATCATGTGCAACAACAGCTTGAGGTGGACTTCTACCCTCTCGAACCTAATATGGCAACCATAGTGTAATATAAGTTATTGCCCTCAAATGGACAAAATTTATAAACAGTTCATAGAATTTCAACGTAAAACAGAACTAGAATAATCAATTTAAGGATTTAATGCTCAAGGGCAGCATACTGTGAATTGGCGCCAAAACCCAGAATTATCCATTCTGTTCCAAACAGGCAAGCTTGACAACTGCAGAAAATCTTGGAACATTGAAGCATATTTGCAGGCAAGTCCTGAAACATTTGGGCAGTCCACAGGTTCCTCAACTGCAGTCACACCTTCCCTGGAATTTTGTTGTACCAATCATTAACGCTGGAAGATCAACGAACAAAACAGAAAGAAAGAGAAAGTGAAAACCAACCTGAAATTCCCAAGCATAAACCCTACCGTCTTTTTGCCCTCCAAGGAATGTCCTGCAGAGAACTCGCACTTGTTACGATATCCATCAATCACAGGGGACTCCAGAATACCTTCAAGCTTGCAAGGAAGACCACCTGGAATTTTGAACAAACACTTATTACAAGCTAAAAGAGCAGAAGGTCCAACTCCAAGCAGTGGCGGAGCTAGGAAAAATGTGGAGCCTGGGCAAGCCACATGCTAAGCAGAAAATATTGAGAATTGCAATCAGATATTCGGATACACACCATGCTACTATAAACACGGAATTTTATAACTGCAAATCCGTAATAGTTTCGAAGTCAAACAACAGATATAATGCACCTATAAATGTTCATACACAAAAGATAAATGAGATACAAGTTATGACAAGTTGTAGTGCTCTAGAGAGTATGAGTCACCAACAAAAGTTTGCAGTTTGCACAACATTCTAGATCTCAATGCTTCCTTATTAACCAAATATCTCAGAATTTTCTGAAATTAAAAGATTAAAGACTACAAATCAACAACTTGTGCATGAATTAGATTGAAACTGGAAAGGGGATATAAAACATAAAGGTATTAAACCTTTGGTCCACAAATTTGTCAAGCAGCAGAGCCCAGGAGATGTATGAGGACTGCCGCATTGCACTGTGAGGGCGCGTTGCCAGCGGCAATCTTGCACCGAGTGGAGTCTCCAAGCGCCCTGGTTCTCTACATGGGGCCGTGGGGGATGGAGTGCCGCAGGAATAACAGATAGGAGAGAGCCAAGTGAGCCGTCACAGATCCACTGGCACTAGTTGCGCAGACGAGCGAGAGTGCATGACTAGCTGAGCGGCAGCATTGGGTTGGGCTGTCACTGGTTGCCTGTGGCTTGTGGGGGTCCTTTTTTTTCAAGAAAAGGCTTTGCTGGGCTGTACACAGTAGCTAGTTAGTTACTTAGTTAGGCACACTTGGGATAGTTAGTTGGGCACTTGGGCTCAACCCATGAGAGCCCAGGGAGCTGCCCAGGCTCACTGGGCCCTTAGCTCCGCCTCCAAGAACATAAGCGCAAAAAGGCATTGTGCAGACTGGAAACCACAGTAAGTGTGCCACGTTTATCTAACGTCAACAAAAACCTATAAAGAGCAGCTATGATAAATAATAAAGTGCTAGAAAACAGAGGAAAAATAATCTTTTGTAAGAGTACTTTAGAATAATGAAAATAATATGTGTAAGATACTCAAGATTACTAGTCAGGTGAGCCAAGCAAAGCTAATATACTAAAACAAAATGTACATATGTTACAAACACTCACAAAGGTGAAGTGAATATCAATAATATACAGTGGTTGCTGAGCTCACTTTCATCAGGAAGAGAGCCTGAAACACCACGTGTTACACTCAAGCAAGACAATTTCTGTATTTTCGTCAAGAGATTCTAAATAGTACTGGACATCATAATTTCTTGCCTTTTGCTTAGAGACGCTATTTTTTTGCTCTTTGCATAGTACCATCACAAAACTGTATAAATTTGCTGAAAGATACCGCGGCCAATTAACTGTCATTTCTTATTCCAGGAGAGAAAAGATGAGTGAAAGGTCATATATATCTTGCTTCCATAGCAGGTTCAGATTCAGCCTTCTATACTGAATTCAAACATGACAACATGATACTAACAGGTTGTCTAGTACAAAACTACAAACAGGCTATCCAAAATGAGGCACAATGTAAGGCGTCTCTTGCGTACAAGGTTAAACATAAACCTGTAAACCTGTCCATATATGTTTTTTTTTATGTTTTGTGTTGTTGGTGGACATGGGCGGAGCCAGGACTTTTGCGGAGCCTGGGCAAGTTTTAGACTAAGTGTCTAAAACCACAATCAAAACTGGTTATTTGAATAGACAACATATGAAATAGCACCAAATAACACCAAATTTTCGGACAACAAACCCACATCAATAATAAACTGAAATTTTAAAAATTATACTGACAAAAATATAATTTTAAATGCACTAATCAATACAATATATCAATACTTAGTTTAATAGACCAATGTAAAGACAGGACTTGACAACAAAATCCTGATCATGGCACCAAATCACCAATTTTTTCGGGCTTCCTAAAAGTCTAACTATCCAAATTACCGTCCAAACCTAGAAGACACTTAAAGATAAAATAAATTGGATTTTCAATTGACATAACTTGAGTGTTATGAACATATTCAAAATAGGTGGCACACCATGCACATTCTTAGCACTTGCTCCACTAACCAAAAACCTCCTCATCTCTAAAATTTAATTACTCCCTTCGGCTGGAATTACTTTTTCACTGATTTAGTACAACTTTGTACTAAATCTAGGACAATTAATATGGGTCGGAGGGAATATCTACATTTTGAAGTTAATATTTAACTATCTAGATGGAAACTTCTAACTTAGAAGTAGTAATAACTAAAATTCCCCACACCCTGGTCCGACCTCAATCACTCCCCCAAAGCCAAATCAGTCAGTAGTAACCTTGCCTGAACTGCACGGCCGCGCGCTCAAGCCAGCCTCCGTCATTGCGACTTGCCTGCAGTGCGTCCAGCCGCGTGCGAGCAGGCGAGGAGTCAGGACTCAGGAGATTGCGAGCAGGCGAGCAGGGGGTCGCTCCTCGTATTGGGCTGTGACTCAACGAGTTTCGATTTTGCTAGGCCAAGTTCACACGTCCTGAACTGTTAATAGAAGAAAGCCCAATACTGAATAGAGGGGAGTCCAAAATAATTTTGCCCGGGCTAATCATGGCTTGGAGGGGGATTTTTCCAAGCGGTCACATTGCGATGGTACGAGGCACCGAGATCGCGAGCCCGGGCAATTGCCCAGGGTTGCCGGGCGGTAGCTTCGCCCATATTGGTGGAGACGTGAAATGGTGACATGGACACATGGTTATGGCAAGATAGCAAAATTATTCTCCAGCTCCCCCGCACCCACCAACACATTTTTCAGCAAATTATCTTTTACATGGTACAGAAAGGCCTATGAGCAAAAGGCACACAATAAGGTGTTCCACGGCCAATGCTGCGTTACTGAGAATAGTAGAATACCATGTCTGCAATGCAATGTACTTACCAATTTGCTTTGATTTGAAAACCCAATCTGGATTGGGAACATCAGCTGGGCAAGCTTTCTTAGCATTGCGAGTCTGCAGCAGAAAACAACAGGAAAAGTGAATAAAATTTAGCAAATAGTTGTTTGCAAATTCAGAACAGTATATGGACATGAAATTGATCTTACTAGTTTCTTGAGTAACTGTGCAACTGAATTTTTTTTGTGTTCTAGCTGATCATTGTAAGTCATATGGGCAAGAGGAGTAACGGCGTCGCGAACAGTTTTTTTACTCGCTGCTTCTGCTTCAGGCATGGGTGTTCCCTCAGCAGTAGCAGGAGCAACACTGCTGTTTCCTGTTGCTGCTCCATTATCAGTTACTGGTCCTTCTGTGTGCGACTTTTGATGAGACCTACGATTGGCATCTGCTATCTTTATTTCCTTCCCACCAGATTGATTCTCCTTAAGGACCTACTCAAGTTGTGAGGCAAAATTCATTGTCAGTTGTCATATACCCAAACAGTTGCCAGTACAAATTAATGGACAAGTACCTCCACAGCATTTTTCAGTTCTTCAACAGTTCCAAATGTCACAAATCCAACAGTCATTCCTTTCTTCTTCTTTGCTGTTGCATATGATATTCCCTGCATGTCCATCGTTTAAGTTATATCACATAGGTTAGCATAAAACAACAGCTATCCAAGCTGTAAAAGCGTATCCGTGTTTCTAGAAAGAAAAATGGACAACATCATACAACATTATTGGAGTATATTCCACAAGATACACCTGCACTTCCAAGTCTTTTCAAAACTTTGAAGGCCAGAACATAAACATGTCATTTCATTTGAGGTTTTCAACTTATGAACTAAAACTTTCACCAAATCAAATCAGAAATGGTAATTCAGACATGGCATTTTTATAGAAAAGATGGTATTCCTTTGATTCACACAGGAAGAGTTCATGTCAAGGTATTTCAGAACAAAAGCAAAAAACTCTGAAGAGGTCATCGGCCATTGTAATTTTGATATTCTCAAAAAGATGTAACTTGTGATGTACAAACTGTGTATGTGTTCCCAGCATATAACCTCTTAATTGACCTCTTTATTAGACACTTTATGCTATTCAGCGCCAAAAGCTTATGGTTAGTGGACGCAAACTGTGCTTTACTTGCCCAACATACAGCATGTAAAAAGCCAGTTTTTTGTATTGAACTAAATGGAAAAACATGACAAGATGAGCAACATATCACCCTGTCCTACTTCATACCATATTTAATCAACATCCCATCATACAATGCAAATAACCCACAAGGATGAAAAAAAAATCTGTACTACTCTATATCATGAAGAACTATACAACCTAATCTCTGATTAGAACTACTCCCTCCGATCCTAAATTTGAACTAAAACAACAACAAGAATTTAGGATCGGAGGGAGTAATAAACAACCTAGTATAGCTGCCTATTTATATCCGAAAAATGACATGCTAGTCTACTCGCAATGCAGACCAATTAATTAGACCAACTGCTGGTATTCTGCTGTCGGTGTCAGCTTAGACCAATTAATTACAGAAGTATTGGTTAATGTTTGGTGATAGCCATGATATGCCAACTAAATAGATCAAAACCTGCCGATCTTAGTTCTTACAAACAAAATTTGCATAGCTAAGCCACTTCGTTTTATACCTTCAATAGCTAACGGGGAACTCGAGTCTAAGTCTAGACAATGAGCTATCATGGATTGTCACAACTAAAAAATCTTAGTTTGTTAAGTTTTGGAGATTATTGATTTAGAGTTTTTACAAAGAGAGTTAAAGATGTATGGAGTATTCCAACTAAAACTATCAGATATCAGCTTGAGTGACTTCAGTTCAATGTATTCAAACTTATTCAGCCTACATGACCACTCAAGAAGACTAGACCAGTATACAAGTAAAAAAAAAGCAGGTATCAGATGAGCAATGCTTGCCTGCTCCTGGAGGAAGGTTTTGAGCCTATCGGTCACCCAGGCCCTGGGAAGTCCGACGAGGCACTTATCCAACGACTTGTCGTCGAAGGTGACCATCTCCTCATCAGCCTCCTCCGCCTCAGCGGAGACCTTGCGGAGCTTCTTGGCGCGGTCGGAGGTGGGGTCCCACGTGCCGTCGGGGCGCGGCCGGAGCTCCTCGTCCGTGTGCGCGTACCGGCACGCTTCACCGTGTCTGCACCCGTCGGGGCCGGCGCCGTGGCGGCGGAAGTAGGAGCAGAGGCTCGTCTTCGACATCGGGTGCAGCTGGCTAGCGCCGCCGCCGCCGCCGCTGCCGCCCTCCTCTCCGGCGGAGGCGGCGGCGGAGGCTGCTGCCAGCTCATCTCCGGTGGCCGGCTCCGACGAATCCTCCTCCCTCTTGCGCTTATCCCCAGGGAGTTCAATCTCCTGCTGCTGCGGGGGCGGTTGTGCCTTGTCCTGGCCGGCAGCGGCAGCGGTTGAGGCTGCTTCCAGTTCATCTCCGGTGGCTGGCTCCGGCGAATCCTTCTTCCTCTTGCACTTATCCCCGGCGAGTTCAATCTCTTGCTGCTGCGGCGGCGGCGGCGGTTGTGCCTTGTCCTCCTCCATGGCTGCGCGGAGGAGGGTTGCGAAAAGAGGTTCGTGGGAAGAGCTGCTTCTGTTTTGATGGACGCGGGTTTCTTTTGGGCTTTTTCATTGGTATAAAAGCTTGGGCCAAACTTTATTTTGCGCTTCACCCAGCCGAATAAAAAGTAGAATCAACGGCAAATTCGGGCCCATTTTCTTTAAGGCAAAGGCCCATTTTGTTCGGAGAAAAAGAGAGAACATCTTGGGCCCTGCGTGATTCTTGTTCCGTACTTCGATGCAAAATGTGCAAACTGCATAAATGTCATATTTGGAAGTTTCAAAAATTCTTACAAAAGGCTGTGTTAAACAAACACATGCAGCATCAAGACTCCAAGAAACGCTTCCATAGTATTGCAAAATTCTCCACCTAGATTTCCAATCTCGGCGACTCGATGGTTTCTACATCAACAATAGCCACAACGTCCCTCGGTGCTACCGTCTCAGATAAGCTTACAAGGGAGAACTACTTGCTTTGGAAAGCACAAGTTCTCCCGGATATCCGTGGTGCTCGTCTATTCGGCTATCTTGACGAGTCTGTCAAGGCGTTAGTTGAGACGATCGTCGTAGAGAAAAGCGACAAGACAGAAAGAGAACTCGACAACCCTGCTTATGAAATATGGCTTGCACAGGACCAACAGATCGTGTCCTATCTGCTGAACTCTCTATCAAAAGAAGTTCTGACGCAGGTCATCAACCTGGAGACTGCCACAGAAATCTGGGTGGCCCTTGAGTCGATGTTCTCTTCACAGTCACGATCCCGGGTTAACAACCTGAGGATTCAACTTGCCAATGCCCAGAAGGGCACATGTCTGCAGCCGCCTACTTCTCGAAGATGAAGAATCTCGGAGATGAACTTGCTGCAGCCAGGAAGCCACTCTCTGAAGATGAGATGGTACGATGTCCTACATAGTAGTGGGTCTCGACGGCAGCTACAACCCGTTAGTATTAGCCATAGACGCCAAGATAGAAACAATCATTCTCAGTGATCTATATGCCCAGATGTCTAACTTTGACACGAGGCAAGAGCTCCTGCAAGGCAATGGCGGAGGATTCCAATCTTCTGCCAACAACGTCACGCGAGGACGTGGCGGATTCCAACAATGCGGTCGCGCGCGAGGACGGTGGAGGACGATCTAGCAACCAAGGAGGGCGCACCAATGCCAGGAGCAACGAGCCTCGACCCACCCGCCAGATCTGCTCCAAGCAAGGCCACACCGCCTTAGAGTGTTGGTGGAGATTTGATGAGGACTACGAAGGAGAGCCTCGAACAGCCATTGCAGCATACAGCAACACCAACAACTCCTATGGGGCTGATACCAATTGGTACATCGACACCGGCGCCACCGACCATATCACGGGGGAGTTGGACAAGATCACTGTATGTGACAAGTATCACGGACAGGACCAGATTCATGGTGCCAATGGTAAAGGTATGAAAATTGAGCATATTGGTAGTACTATTCTTCGCACCCCAAATTGCAATCTTGTTCTCAAAGATATCCTTCTTCTTTTTTTTGCGGGTAAAAGATATCCTTCATGTTCCCGATGCCACCAAAAATCTTATATCTGTTCATCGTCTTACTAAAGACAATCGAGCTTTCATGCAATATTATCCTAACTTCTTTCTCCTTAAGGACCAGGCAACGAGGAAACTTCTTCTTCACGGCAGATGTAAAAGAGGTCTCTACCCTAGATCATCCAGAGTGTCAAGTTTGCAGCAGAAAGAAGTCTATGTCGTCACCAAGCCTTCTACTGCTAGGTGGCATAGTCATCTAGGACATCCTTCTTCTTCTATAGTCCAATGTGTGCTAAAGAATAATGAGCTTTCGTGCTCAAGTGAGTCTATTTGTGATCCATGTCAAAGAGCTAAGAGTCATCAGTTGCCTTGCCCAAAATCTTTCAGTAGATCCACCTCTCCTATTGAACTTATATTCTCAGATGTTATTTGACATGCTCCTACTTCTGTAGGTTGATTCAGTTATTATGTAAGGTTTATTGATGACTATAGAAAATATACTTGGATATACCTCATTAAGCACAAGTCGGATGTCTTTCAAGTCTTCTTGAACTTTCAAAATCTTGGTGAGAGAAAACTTGGGCGAAAAATCGTTACTATCCAATCTGATTGGGGAGGCGAATATGAAAAGTTAAATTCCTTCTTTCAGAAAATTGGTGTAGCTCATCATGTGTCTTGTCCACACGCACACCAACAGAACGGCTCGGCAGAGCGCAAACATAGGCACATCGTAGATGTTGGTCTTGCTCTCCTTGCCACAGCTTCAATGCCCTTGAAGTATTGGGATGAGGCTTTCCTCACAGCTACAAAGCTGATAAACATGTTACCTAGTAAGGTAATCAATCTAGAGACTCCAATGGAGAAACTCCTTCAAGAAAAACCTGATTATAATTCCTTAAGAATTTTTGGGTGTGCTTGTTGGCTAAACTTGAGACCATACGATGCCAGAAAACTTGCCTTCCGTTCCAAGCAATGTACTTTTCTTGGCTATAGTGCACTTCACAAGGGATTTAAGTGTCTAGATATCTCCTCAGGACGAATCTATATCTCTAGAGATGTGGTCTTTGATGAAACTATTTTTCCCTTTGCCACTCTCCATCCCAATGCCGGTGCTCTCCTTCAAAAGGAAATGTTATTGTTACCGGAGAACTCCCACAATTTCCATCCAATTGGTCACGGGGGTGACGAGCATAGTACTAACCAATTGTCTAACAAAGATTGTGTTGTTTTACAGGAAAAAATCGGGAGTCCAAACGCTCAAGAAATCAGCCTCAGACGAGAATTTCCATCGCTAGCTGATACGGCGACAAATCCTAGGGCAGATTTGCGTACAGGAGAACATTCTCTGACAGCCAGTTCTACGCCGGGATCAACGGCGAGCAGATTTTCTGCGTCCGGCCATGTTCACCAGCCTGCACCCGTTCAGCCACAAGCTCCAGCCAGTGTCAGAACAAGGCTACAACAAGGGAATAAGACATCCTAGAAAGTGGATAGATGGTACAATACCATGTGGAACTGGTTCCTATGCATTGCGGAAGGTGAACCTAGAAATCTTCAAGAAGCTCTTGAGAACAAGAGTTGGAAAACATCCATGGATGAAGAATATGATGCCTTGATGAAAAATCAAACTTGGCATCTAGTTCCAGCTAAACAAGGTAGAAATCTCATAGATTGTAAGTGGGCCTATAAGATTAAGAAGAAAGCTGATGGCACCATTGATTGATACAAGGCAAGATTGGTAGCGAAGGGCTTTAAACAAAGGTATGGGATTGACTATGAGGATACCTTTCGTCCAGTGGTAAAGATTGCTACTATTAGACTTGTTCTTTCAATAGCAGTATCAAAACGATGGTGCCTGAGACAACTAGATGTAAAGAACGCGTTTTTGCATGGTGTTCTGGAAGGTGTTCATGAAACAACCACCTAGGTATGAAAATCCTAATGCACCGGGTCAGATCTGCAAGCTTGATAAAGCACTATATGGGTTGAAACAAGCTCCAAGAGCATGGTATTCAAGATTAAGCACGAAGCTCCAGAAACTTGGTTTTTTCCCCTCAAAATCAGATACTTCCTTGTTCATATTCAGAAGAGGAGGTATCAACATGTTTTTCCTCATTTATGTGGATGATATAATTGTGACAAGTTCATCAGACAAAGCCATCACAACCCTTCTACAAGATCTAAGAGCTGATTTCGCGTTAAAAGATCTTGGTGATCTCCATTATTTCCTAGGTATTGAGGTGAAAAGGAATAATGAGGGACTAGTTCTGTCACAAGAAAAGTATGCCTTGGATCTGCTATCTAGAGTAAATATGCAGAATTGCAAGCCATCTCCCACTCCTTTATCTGTTTCGGAAAAACTGTCAGCACATGCAGGAGATCCTCTTGGCTCAGAAGATAGTACACGCTGCAGAAGTATAGTCGGTGCGCTTCAATATCTCACTTTAACTCGTCCTGATCTTGCATTTCCAGAAGTATATGTGAAAGGAAGTACTGACGTTGGGCTTGAATTTAAGAAGTCATCATCTGTTATGATCAATTCCTTCACTGATGCTGATTGGGCTGGCAGTATTGATGATCAAAGATCGATGAGTGGAACTGCAATCTTTGTAGGACCAAATCTGGTTTCATGGAGTGCAAGAAAGCAAGCTACTGTCTCTCGATCGAGCACAGAAGCAGAGTACAAGGCGCTAGCAAATGCCACGGCAGAGATTATTTGGCTGGAATCGTTAATGGCAGAACTAGGAATAAACAAGGACAGAACTTCATGTTTATGGTGTGATAATCTAGGTGCTACTTATCTCTCGGCGAATCCAATGTTTCATGCAAGAGCAAAACACATGCATAGAGATCGATTTTCATTTTGTGAGAGAAAGAGTTGCATCAAAGTTGTTAGAAATTCGGTTTGTTCCATCCAAGGATCAGCTTGCAGATGGATTGACAAAGGCCCTTCCAGTTCGAAGTCTTGAATCATTCAAGCACAATCTGAACTTAACAAAGTTTAGATTGAGGGAGGGCGTTAAACAAACGCATGCAACATCAAGACTCCAAGAAACGCTTCCATAGTTTTTCAGGCTGTACATTGGAGGTGTGATGTTTTCAGGCGAAATTGGGGATTGCTGTCGATTTGGTTGTAGTTGGTCATTTAGAGTACCGGAAAGAGAGGAATTGATGCTTCCATCACTTAGTAATTAGGAATTTGGCAAAGTGCTGATGTATGTGGAAGATTTGGAGTACTGTGGTTGAGTGGAGGAGTCTATTTTGAGGTGCTGAGACTCAGTTCGAAGGATGGCATTTGCAGGCCATCACACTGCAAGGAGGTGCTATGGGGTGAATTGGCAGAGAACCGGACCAAACCGCCTAAACCTAAGCTAGTTCTTGCTTCTTTGGCCGACAGGTGAGACCCGCGGTCAATTTCGCTGTTAGCAGAGCATATGGCAGATTAGGGGTTTTCTAATACACTTTCGTCCAGAAGTCATGGTAGATGTAGTTTTGTCTAAGTTTGTAAATATATCCGTGATATTTACTCTAACAGAGTCATATCCACATATGCCTGAATCACCTCTCATGGTCACTTTAGCTCGAGAATCATTCCTTCCTTAATATGCCAGCAATTGACAGCGACGATAAACAATTAAACAGCTATTAGCACATGGCAGTTCTTTTTCGTTGGGACTTACGTTGTGGTCGTTGGAGACGTCGCCACAAGACCAGGCACGTCGGGCGCCGGTCGGCTGGGTAAAGAGGACTTTACCTAGAGGCATGTGAACTTCCACAAATCATGCACGTATAGACCCACGTTGTGGCCGTTGTAGACAGCTGGTACGTGACTTAATCGGTGCAGATCGGCATGTGAAAATCAAAGCTAGCTATCAGCAAGAACCATGGATTTACTTTTGGGAGTACTTTACAAATGCAGCCAACGTTACGTTAAGCTTGTATTGCACTGTCAAATTAATGGGCTTAATGACTCTGGACTAGTCTTGACACCTACAGCCGAGAGCTTGCATGTATACACTACCACTACCACGGACAAAAATGCTGTTCCTGACAGGAATAGAACTCCCGTGTGTTGGCCGACAGGAAAAATGCTGTTTCCTGACAGGAATAGAACTCCCGTGTGTTGGCCGACAGGAAAAATGCTGTTTCCTGACAGGAATAGAACTCCTGTGTGTTGGCCGACAGGAATAGCCGACAGGGATAGTCGAAAATGTCTGTGTGACGGCCGAGAGCCCGTGTGTCAGCGACAGGAATATAATCCGACGCCATGACGTGTCTCGTCAGCTCAAGGAATTTTCCTGTCAGGTAACTTCTATCGGCTCACCCACAGGGAAATAAATTAATAGAAAAAATTGAATTTTTCCGTCGTCGGGTGCACAAATTTGCCTCTGCAGTTGTGCGGACAGGAAAATGCTGACAGGAATATACCTAGGGCGGCATCAGCTGCGACAGGTATTGGTGCAAAAACTGACAGGAATATGAACATTAGCCGACAGAAGAATGGACATGGACCGACATGGAAAAATAGAAAAACTGACAGAAAATATGTAGATGATTAACATTAAATGCAATTCATATTTGCACAGCACAATAACAAATGAATATAAGCTCAACAGTAAATATGACCCACAATGAAGTCACAAACAAGTTCATATTGTCCAGAATGTGCAAACAAGTTCCAAGCATCACAATACATATTGTCTACAAGTCCTACATGAATTGGAGCATGACAAACCACATGTCAGGACTCAACCATGAATATAGCCATTACACATACCACAAAACACACAAGTCCAGCAAACCACCTTCACTTGTCAAAAGTTAGAACCATCCAACCACCTTTCACATGGCAGGACTCACAAACCACATGTCAGGACTCAACCATGAATATCCCTATTGGCCATGTAAGATATTATTTCATATATGTGACTAAATCAAACCAATTCTAGTTGGTATATTGATTCATAATTTTTGGGATGATATTTTGGTAATTCTTTTATACACTACTTTCATTAAATAGCTTCAAAAAATCAAAAACACATTATTTTGTCCAAATGGTATCAAATAAAAATTACATTTAGTACATTTAGAACCTTTTATGCGATACTTATGTTACAATATAAAGCAAAATCTTATTATATCCAACGATGAAAAATATGCGGAGAGTTATTGCACAGAAGGAATAAACTCCACGTTTGAGTTACCTTGAACCATTCAAGGCAATGTATGATCATGTCGCACATTTAATGTGATATTTTGATTCCAAGCTTGTTAGGGTGCAACATCCTTGCTCAGCCTCGCCTAATTTGGAGCTCATTTGGTATGTCAAAAGTTTCAAAAAGATTTTCAATTCCTATTCTTGTCGGTCTCCAACCCACGGGAAATATATATTCCCGTCGGCCAGATAAAAATCCCGACAGGAATTGAAGTTTTCCCTGTCAGCCCAACGAAAAAACCGACAGGAGGAGCTTTATATTCCTGTCTGTGTAAACTTGCCCGACAGGAATATATGTTCATTCCCGTGTGTGAGCTTCTAAACCGACACGAATTGACATTTCCCTGTGTGGTATGAGCCGACCGACAGGAAAATACTTCTATTCATATGTGGTTCTAGCCAACCGACAGGAATATACTGTTATTCTTGTCGGCCGGCTGCGGGCCCGACAGGAATAGAAGGCCCCCGACAGGGATATATCGGTTTGCGGTAGTGATAGTATACGCGATTCGTATTAAGTCTAAGTGAAAAATCCGTTTTGTGTGTTTAAATAATGAGGATCGAGAGGCACATGCATGATTGGTTAATTAACAAGGCAAAAATGACCCGAATCTCCGAGATTAGTGGCACAACCCGTTCGGTGGCCGTGGCATGATCAACAACGTGGTCTGGTCAGGGCACATGCATGTCGCCGGTAGACCCTAGCCACTAGCCAGCAAGGCAGCTTAGCTTCTCCTCTCTTTTTTTGATGACTTAATTAAAGTTGGGAATCTGAGTTCGCTGGCTTAGCTGGTCGCCCGCGACTGATCAGAATCCAAGTCAACCGTCTTTGACAGCCTAATTATTCTGATACATGCGTGCAACGTTGCGCCAGTTGCCAACCATATTTTGTGGCACATATTTTTATTTTGAGGAAACACACTATAGATGCAAGCGCTCTCACACATGCATACTCATCTCTATAAACGCACGCGCGCCATGTCTTTATGAGCACCTCCTAAAGACTGGACCGCCGACAGATTAATTATCTTGAGATTGGCGATTGGCGAAGTCATATTACATGTTCATACAGTGTTAATTAATCGTTGTTAAGATGGTTACGCGTATACTCCCTCGGAGCATGTGCTCTTTATAAATAATACTAACATAGTAGGTACATCGATTTCTAAGCATTGCTGGCTGTACTTAGGCAGGCTATAAAGCCAGGAGTTCCCGACTAGATCTGAAATCTCAAGGGACTTCTACTTGCAAGATGGCTAGGTTGCACGGAGCGCCAACGGCTTGGGGGCTCGGAGTAGCGATCTTCTAATTCTTCATATCTTCGACTGCCTTCCTCAAAAGCTGTAAGTTTGCTCAGCGTCTTCTAGAAAGTACTATCGTTTCTCAACTCCATTTGAAAACAGTCTAATTTGGTCGTTTAGGCTGTGTTTGGCATTGAGGTGGATTATGATAATTCAGATTTTTCAACCGGCTTTTAGCTATTTTCGTGTTTGGCATATTAATTTTTTCCTGCATTTGTGTGTATTTTTCAACAGTAAATTATAAAATAAGTTCAGTGCAACATAGTTCGGCAATGCCAAATTAAACCTTAATCTTGCAACATCTATGAATGACTGGGCCGGCTGCTGAGGTTGTTGTCCCGGTGTGTTCTAGATCCAAGGTTTTGGTTATCATGTGGTATTTCCAGACACCGCTCGGTAATCGCTTTTCTTTGAGTCCCCACAGAATGGGATGTTTAGGGGCGGGGTCTGTTTTTTAAAGAATATAAACCATTGGAGAATTACATGTGCAGTACATAATCATTTAAAAAGAAAAAATGAATTCAAAATTTGATTAAGAAATTACGTCTAGTAAAAGGCCAGTATTTTCCTATCACCGTGGTTATCCCTTCTGAGAAAAAGAAAGAAAGAGTGAATTCAATTTTTGATCCTCCAAGTTCCAGTTTTTTGACAATTTTGATCCCATTTAGTGAGATTTCCGTTTTTTACCCCATTTAGCAAACGTTTTGCCACAAATGACCCCATTTAATTTTTTTAGTTGGAAAATTCACTATTGTTTTTTTGAAAATCTCATCTAAACTAAACGCGTGCAAGGGGGAATGCATGCATGAATGCATGGAATATTCCTTTGACCGAGCTTTTGACCAATGATTAGTCAATTTATATATACTTTTCATGAAATAAGATTGATATTATTAAACTAGTATTCAAAATTAATTGTTTATGGTTATGATTTGTATCACATGAGTCACATGTCCATAGAATAATCGTTGGTCAAAGGCTTAGTCAAAAAAAACAATATACAGTACATCCTAATTTAAGGAACGGGGAGAGTACTTACTAAATCACAAACCCAAAATTGCATGCCATAGTTGACCTCATGCAGGGCCGCAAAGCGCTTGTCTATCACGTTGTTTCGCATCCCCATCGGCCCACATGCCTGATACCTTCTGAAACACCCACAAATTGGCCACACCACAACTGCAGGGATCTAACGCCTGCAGGAAAGAACAACGTTGATGATGCCACTGTCATCCTATCCGATGTGCTGGATCTGAATTTCTGACCCGGAGCGGAAGAGATGCTCAATCTCTAGGATGATACCTCCAGCAACAAGCAGGGAAACGTTCGTCTGGGTCTTGAACCATTTTGATGGGCAACAAAGATACTACCTACTTCATTAAAAAAATTAGAAAAACAGGGAGCCTCTCCCCAGCCCCATCTTTTACTAGACGAAGCCACCACCCCCAGGTTCTCAGCATGTCACAGGCAAAAGTAAAAACATACTCCAGCCGTACTGTAATTATTGTCGTTGTTTTAGTACAAATTTGAGCTAAAAAGCAATTTCGCACCTATTACATGGCAAAGATGCCCAGGCTCTTCACCCACCAAAACTCACGACAGAGACCAACTATCAAAGCAGACTTCAGGGGATGGCTCAGCTTCACAGGTTGATCACCGGGCCAATCTCCATTTCCTTCATCTGGACCTCGCCTTCGTGCCCAATCTCCGCAATCTTGATCGAGGCAGAACCAGATGCCAACACCAGCCAAAGCTAGTCTCCTTCTAGTGCAGCAGCAAAGGCCGCCAAAGAAGTAGTAGAATTTGTTCCAGCCCCTGGAATAGTCGCTCCCGCGAGCATGTTCTGGCAGCAACACTTTCCAGCTTTTGATGTTTCTTAGCACTTTGCCCCAGACCTGTTTGATATTGATCCACAAAACATTGTTAAACACAATGTCATTGCGGCACTCCCACTCCCACAGTCCCCACAGGACTGCTGCCGACAGTAGATTAAACACAGACATCGTCTTATGATTAATCCAATGTCTAGCTAATGATTCAAAATCTAGCACAGTCACATTGAACATTATAGCAATATCAGACCAGATACACCTAGCAACTACACATTCAAAGAACAGATGACTCACAGATTCCAGTTCTTTACACAAGACACAGTCCAAATGTTTCATCATTTTCCTTTTCTCCATAATCCATATTATCTGTAATCATTATCTTATTATTAGCCAGCAGCCTAAGGAAGATATGAATTTTAGGAGGAACTACAATTTTCCACATGAAAGGCAAAAACACCGGCATCACCCCTCTATTAGTTACAACTTTATACAAAGAACTGGAAGAGAAAACCCCATTGCTTTCATATTTCCAGATCACAAAATCAACCTCATTACTAAAACATATACTACCATCAGTCATCTCCAATTCCCTCCACTGTTCTAACATCAGAGCAGTGAAGGTTCTCCTAAAAGTACGTTTGAGTTGTGCACCATCCCAAGCATCAACTACAGTAATATTAAATTTTGATCGTTAAATATAACATCTGATGATTAAATAATTAAGACGATGTGGATTAATGTGGTGCTTCCCCTCGATCGGATGTCTGGCTTAGTTCCGTAACTAAATACATTCTTTTTTGTTACCAGATGTTGTGTCAAATAGTTCATATCCGTGAAGATGGATAACAATCAACGCCAGCCAGAAAGTTACACGATCACTGTCAGGGAAGGCGACACGCCTGGGCCATCAGAAGTAATAATCTCAATTTTCGAGGGGCAAATAAGCTTCCACCATGCCGGACGTGGTAATATTATTCCTCCAAACGACATGGTCAGAGAAACAGATGATCCCCCCCAACGGCAGGAGATGCAAGTCGCCTTGCTCAAAGCGGCAGTAGAAGGTGATCGAAAGGAACTTGAGCGAATTCTGCAGGAGGAATTAGACCAACAAGTGGAGGCGGAAAAGCGAGCTCCTGAACCTAGGCAAGAGGAGGAAATCCGGACTCCTCCAAGGACATCCATGCTTCTGCAAGGAGTGACATCTGACTTGGATGGGGTTCTCCATATTGCTGCAAGGTTAGGGCATGTGGAGCTAGTGAAGAAAATCGCCATGTGGCCAGGTTTGGTGATTGATGTAGAAGCCAAGAACAGGAGGGGAGAGACTCCCTTGCACTGTGCAGCTGCCACAGGGAATGTCGCGATGATCGGCCTTGTCATGTCGATAGCTTGCCGAGAGCAACGTGCCAAGCAACTCTTGAGAGAGAAGAAGTGTGATGGGGAGACATGCTTGCACGAGGCAGTGCGGTCTGGAAATAAGCTTGCCGTGGAGACGCTGGTCGAGGAGGATGTTAACGTCTTCGAACGTGGCGACCCCTGTGTGCTGGTGGGAATGGAGGATAATGAGGGTGTTTCTCCTCTCTACTTGGCTACAACTCTACGCCAACTTGACATCGTTCAGTTTCTCACCCAGAAACAACGACGCCTCAGCTATCCAGATGCATCCTACAAAGGGCCTGGAGAAAAGACAGCTCTGCACGCTGCTGTCCTCCTGGGCAAAGGTATGTACAGTGTAGTGTGGCAAATCAAAAGACAGGTCATTAATTCTTCGTCATTTATTTGACCAATATCATCTTAATTAGTTTGGCTCTCACATTACATTACATTACATTAACTTTCTCTCTCAAATGTAGATCTCAGCAAATGTCTTGTGCAGTGGAAGAAGGGGCGCCTCGTATCGATGGCAGATGAATCTTGGAACACGCCGCTTCACCTCTTGGCATCAACAGAAGACACATCTATCGCAAAGCTTCTTCTCAAAGCGGACGAATGTGCTGGATACCACGCCGACAAAGAGGGATCACTGCCCATACATGTTGCTGCTGCCAATGGAAGCCTTACGATCGTCGAGCTCTTGGCTAAGAAGCGTCCCGGCTGCGCTTTGGCATGCAATAACTTAGGCCAGACGATCCTCCACATTGCTGTCCAAAAGAGAAGATACGATGTGGTAAACTATGTGTGCTCCAAGCACAAGTTAGCAGGAATCTTAAACGTCAGGGATTCAAGTGGGAATACGGCTCTTCATTTGGCTGTAGAGCAAGGAAATCAGTTCATTTTTTGCCGGTTAATGCGGTGTCCGGAAGTATGTTTGAGCTTCACAAACAAGGAGGCGCGTACACCTCTTGATATTGCACAGTTGAAGCTCCCACTTGGCCTGTCATTATCGCCGGTAAGTATATATCGTAATTTCCCTCCAAAATACTAATTTATTATGGTTCCTATTTCATATTAATTGTACTTTCTTGCCCTTTAAGGTTCTGTTTGGCATTGCGGTGGATTATCATAATCCCGTTTTTTCCAACTTTTCCCTATTTTTGTATGTATTTTTCCACATCAGATTATAAAATAAGTTCAGCGGCTCAACGCGGCACAGTTCAGCAATGCCAAATGAGCCTAAGAGTACCTTTGAGATGGACACTATCTTATCTTATATTACAAACTAATCCCTCCGTTCACTGTAAAAAAAACTACCAAAATAAACACTACTCAAATAAACACTACCAAGACATTGACAAGGGGTTGTATGTACTAAAGTTTCTAAATAAACACTACTAAAATAAACACTGCCAAGACTAAATCATGCTCGAATGGTCTGTCAGCCAATTAACCTTGGTTCAGTCCTGGTCCCTTTTTTTTTTCCCATATGGCTCTGACCAGTGGGCCCAACTGGTCAGATTTGCTTTCAAATGCCCTTGACCTCAAATTTTAGTCTGCATTACCAATTAACCAAATAGTTGTGGTTATGTGACAAGAAGTTCTGAGAGCTGTGGTTTTCTGATACTAGATACATAATTGGTTTTTGATCCATCCTGGTAAAATGGTACAATTAATTTTTATTCTCTACATTGTTTTGCATGAATAAATGGAAACCGAATTGCTAGTGTTATCTTAATATTTGTGCACATTTTAGTTTTGCGGTTGATTGAAGTCCCATATTTTATATATTTTTCGTTCTGAAATACAGCTCATTATGAACTTCATATGAAACTTATTTAAATTTTATTTTATTTTATTTTGGATTTAATATAGAAGAGTATAATCGTGTTGCAGTGGTTATCCACGTGAATAGAGGTCATACCTACTATATATATAGTTTTAAAATATAGACAGTTGATGATCTATCATGGTGGAATGGTATATTAATTAATTTTTGTTTTCTACATTGCTTTGCATGATTATTGGGTACTAATCCAGTTCATCCCTTAATTACTCCAGGCTCCCCGGCAATGGATTATGTACCACCTTGTACTTGCTGGCGGTGATTACGGCACCTGTCGAAGGGACCAGTTCGCTACTGTCTTGGCAAAACCTGACAGGGAGAAGGAGTCCAAATCAACCGGCAAATCCGCTGGGCTGGTGGCTGTCTGTGCAGTGCTCATCCTGACCATAGCATTCGCAGCGCCTTTCACCGTGACAAGAATGTACAGCCGCTCAGAGGACTCGGCTGAGTATGAGAGCTTAGCATGGGCAATTGCTTACAGGATCTTCATGGCGTCCGACGCCTTCGCGTTCGCCTTCTCCGCAGTGGCCACCTCTTGCTGCACCTACGCCGGGTTCTCCTTCATGGACAGGAGGACACGGTTATTCTACCTCACCACGGGAGGGGTATCCCTCCGGCTAGCGGCGGTGTCGATCATCGTCGTGTTCTCGTCGGGGGTGTATGTGGCCGTTGCTCCGGTTGATTACCTAATCCCCATCGCCGTCTGCCCGTTTGCTGCTCTGGTCATCATACCGCAGCTCACGCCTGTCTTCGTGATGCTCCTTCACGCGTGGTCTTTGCTCATGAGGATTGGCTTCCTAGCATGGTGCCGCACCATGTTCTGCTGGCTCCCTCGACCCAGCCGATACCGGGTCCCTGGAAGGTACCGCGGCCTTCGTGGGAGTAGCTTGGCGGTGCTGTTTTGCGTTTTCCTGGTCTGTTACCTTATCTTTGTGTGTGCATTCCTGTCCGCCAGGAACATTATCAAAGGATTCTAGCAATGACACACCGGCTTAATTGCATGTGATTGATGACAATTGGAGATTAATTAGTTTGTGGCATTATTTTCTTACTTCATGCACGGTGTTTCCACCATGATCTTCTACTGTATGTTCTGCGATGCTCCATTTTTCTTCTGTTTCGAATTTGTGCCATTTGTAAAGTAGATTTGGTCATTAGTTGTATCCCATTAGATTTTTTTTTAATATGACAATTAATGTATCATCCTGTGAAGACGTTGGATATTTGCTCCCGGCCCAAATATAATTTCTGAAAAATCCCAAAGACCCATTTGCTGGAGTGGAAAAGGTACAAAGACTATACTGGTTAAGTATGGTGTAACAGAGGTAATACAACTCATCTGAACCGATGTCCATAAATTCGAGTTTGTTTCATCGACATACCTTGGAGAACCTGAAGGTATATATACCGAACCGATCTTCCACCAGTCTGTATATATCAACAAGCTGCGGGGGAGAAACGAGCTGCAGTAGGCTATGGAGAAATCGGGTTTATTCCCTTGAATCAACATTGAATAATCTAACCCTGAAAAACAGTGAACCGATGTAGTCAGTAGTACCTCTTCTACATGCAACTTGGAGAGTCCTTGGTGAAAGCCATTATAAGATGTCTCCTGATCCCATAATCAATCAGGAACAACGGTGTGCTCCATCTTGTATGGTGTCAGTGAGATCCAATTTCTTCTTCATGTTGACTTGTCACCATTTGCCTGCAGTATAAAATAAAAATTGCATACCCAGGTGTTGGATACATGAACCTGAATGGAAATAATCATATTACTGTGGCAAAATTGGTTGTTGGACATCACAATTTCTTGCATTTTGCTTAGAGACACTATTTTTTTGCTCTTTGCTCAGTACCATCACAAAAATGTATAAATTTGCTGAAAGATACCGCGGACGATTAAATGCCATTTCTTATTCCAGGAGAGAGAAGATGAATAACAGGTCATATATATATCTTGCTTCCGTGGCAGGTTCAGATTCAGCCTTCTATACTGAATTCAAACATGACAACCTGATACACCAGGTTTTCTTGTACAAAACTACAAACAGGCTATCCAAAATGCAGCACAATGCAAGGTGTCTCTTGCGTACAAGATTAAACATAAACCTGTCCATATATGGATTTTTTTTTAACTGTTTTGTGTTGTTGCTGGAGACAAGAAATGGTGACATGGTTATGGCAAGACAGCAAAATTATTCTCCAGATACCCCGCACCCACTAACACATTTTTCAGCAAATTATCTTTACATGGTACTAGAAGTGCCTATGAGCAAAAAGCACACAATAAAGGTGTCCCACAGACAACGTTGCGTTACTGAGAATACCATGTATGCAGTGCAATGTACTAAGGGTAGGGGTTTACCAATTTGCTTTGACTTGAAAACCCAATCTGGAAGGGGAACATCAGCTGGGCAAGCTTTCTTAGCATTGTGAGTCTGCGGGAGAAAACAACAGGGAAAGTGAATACAATTCAGCAAATATATACTCCCTCCTATCCATAATAAGTGTCACTGATTTAGTACAACTTTGATAGCTTGGGCTGCCCACAGAAGACGGTCAAAAATCAAGATCTTTTCGGTTTGAACTTCCGTGGACCTAGAAGCCGTTTGGCAGCTGTCAAATTTAAGATGGCGGGTGATACCCTTGAAGAAGTCGAGCATGGTGATGGAGTCCGATACAGTGTGCGATAGGCAACTCAAATCGCGTGAATGCCTGATCTACAATAGCACAGAAACACGGCCCATGTGCTGACTGCATTAGCATGCCTGTATGTGCTTGCATCCAGTTGCCTACCATCTCGTTATTTGTGATTTGGTGGTAGCTTGACAATACTAAATTTAGAATCAGAGGATTAGGTCGATAAATTATCAATATACCTCAGACATGCATGTGCCTACTTGCTAATTAATTTCGTTGTACTCCTCTGATTCATCAACCCTCCTAAGTCTCAACAGTGGGCATAGTGGAAGCGAAGGAGAAAATGGAAGAACAGGTCGAGATTTGCTAATCTATTGGTAATAGAATTATCTATTGATAACGTACCATGGTTATGGTACGTTAGAGTTATCATCACCATCATCGTCTCTGTGCGCGGTTGATGCCTCCTCCAGAGAAACTTGGTACAGGTGTTCTGCCATGAGCCACAGGATGGTGGTCAGCTCACCGCCACTGTTGAGCTTCTTGGCATGCGACTCCCTGCTGCACTTGTTGCCTGCATAGACGAGAATGTCCGTCCACACGTCGAGGACAAGCTCCAAGGAGTCGACCGTACCGTCCCTCTCCTTCTCCAGCAGCTGCTTGGCAAGCCGAACCACGTAGGTGAGACGAGGAGCGTCGTGGCTGAACCTTCGGCTCTCGTACTCCTCGTACACGTCGTTGGCGAGCTCCTCTCTCTCGGCCGCCCTGGAACTGGAACCCGGGCCATCGCGCAGGCGGAACAGGTTCTTGATCGTACCAGCTTTACGTCCAGATTTATTTCTCATGCTGACCAGATTGTCGCAAGTTCGTTGGTAGAGCCGGTTCTGGGGCTGGCCTGGCAGCATGTAGGGCCGCTCCACCAGGAGGAACATCAGGTAGTTTGACAGCACCCTGATGGCCTCCACGCGAGGCGCCGCGTCCTGGGCCTTGGCTCTGTCGCTCTTGGCCAGGAAGATGTCGGTGCCGATGTGCCAGATGATGATGCCCTCCTGGAACTCGACGCCGAGGGAGTCCCTGAGCATCGTCCCTTCTTTGTACAGCCCACGACGGTCCAGTGGCTCCTCGCCCCACTTCTTCCTCAGCATGCCCAGCGAGTTGAGCCTCCCCTTGGTGTACAGCTGCCTCATGTGCAGAGATATGCACCGCCTGATCGAGTCCGGCAGCTTGGTTGAACCGGAGTAATGCTTCCTGTTCCACCACCCGTTGGGTCCCACCGCCTTGGCGAGCCTCCCTAGCAGAGGGCTGGTGAGCGGCGTGTCGGCGGGGCGGGTGCACAAGTGCAACATGTTGTACTGACCCATTGTGCGTGACCACCTCCTTGAATTGTACCAACCACGGCCAGCTGCACCTCCCTTGACAAGATGGTGAAGATGTACAACTGCACGCCGAAGCCTGTCCCATCTGCCGTTGCACAGGGCTGCGTACCGAAGCCAGCGCCACCTGGTGGTGCTCAGGAACGCGAACGTCCAAGACGACCCGAGCGCGTTCACGAGCGACGTCGTCTCCATGAACAAGGCACCACCCAGCAAGATGTAGGTGATGGCCACGTCAGCACTGCTGTGGCCGTCCTTGACGGTGGACCAGAACAACAACAGCGAGGCGGCAGTGGTGACTGGCGAGACCACGCGGACAATGTAGCCGGACAAGGTGTGGACCACGGCCGCCTTGGTGTACAGGACATCGTACATGAGCGAAAGCTCGATCTCCATCAGCGCCCACAGCTCCACTCTCTGCATCATCTTGCTGGTGTACTCTTCCTGCCCTTCCACGGAATCCTTCTCAATCACCGAAGAATCAACGATGGCACGCTTGCAGATGTGGAACAGGGAGTGAGCCCGTCGCACGAGGAATTCCTCCTCAGACGCTTCGTCCTGGGGGTGGAAATGTTTATGCATGGCGGGTGGTTGCTTCTTGACGGAGCCGCCGATGCTCTCCAGGGTGCCGCACTTGAGCGCCCAAGTCCTCTCCCCGTACTTGATGACGCCGACAGCAAACATCAGCAGGGAGGCCAGCCAGAGCAAGCTCCCTGCAGCATCCTGACCGGCGATGTTCTTGTTGAGGACATAGGCTGCTCCGAGGACCTGCACGACGAGGGTTTGGAGATGGCGGAGCCAGAGCTGGTTGTCCTGGAGCGCGTAGGCGGTGATGTTGTCCGGGCCGCCCAGGTGCAGCAGGAGGAACGGCGCCCAGAAGGCGACAAGCTGGTGCTCGCGCACGGTGCTGCTGAACGAGAGGTGGCCCACGGCATATATGGCAGTTGAGTCCGCCATGAGGTATGCTAGCCAGAGGAGGAGTCTCCGCATGGGGGAGGCTTCGCGCCGGCGGATCCCAGCGAAGACGAAGAGGACGGCCTGGAGGCCGAGGCTGAGGAGAACCAGGATCTGCATCGACCGGTGGTTCCACAACTCCAGCGGCCCACCTGCTGCCATATTTAATTTGCTCCTGTGCCTGCACTTTTTGCACTCTGCACTGCCTGGAATGAATGGATTTTCACGATCTTACACACTTCATTTGCTAATTATCAGTTGACTGTAATTATCGTAAATCTCAGTCAACACACTTGTATAACATTAATTTGGCAGTAGACCTGCAGGAGATCTTTTTTGGTATAATAGATTATATCTTCGCTGCATCAGTGTGCTCACAAAAGCAATACTTCATCATGTAAATAATACTTGATCGATTACAATTCACAAGTGAGATGTATACATACCGGCTAGACAGAGTGATGTTGCGGAGACCGTAGGTCTAAAATCAGTCCATCTGGTCGCCCGGATGAGGATGCAGCGGCTGGCCGGCTAACGGCAGAAAGACCGGAGGTTGATGGCACTACTAAGTACTAAAAACCGGGCATGCCAAGTAGTCCAGTCCAGATCTCCTCTTAAGAAGGAACCTTCGTGGTTTCTAAGGTGGATGGATGCAACCAAAACTTGGTGCTAATTAAGCTGGCAGACCCCAATATACTACTAGGTTACACTTGTAGATTAGATGTCTGTGGCACTTCCAAGCTTAGTTAAGATTAGATTAAGGAAGCTGGTGCCGGAGTGCGATCCGGGGCCAAAGCCACGTGAGATGCATCACGCTGCTCCTCTCTAAATCTCATTGTCTAGGCTAGACAAGCAGCGCGTCTATATTTGAGGTTGGTAAACTATGTTATGTAGGAGTATAAAACTTATTTCACAATCTGTTGTTAAAATGTATGCACAAAACTTTACCAAAAAGTTTGGTGATTAGATCACAGCCCTCTCCAAGCTTATTTCTACATCGGAGGTGCCCTAAAAGTTACACTTGGATCTTTTTTTTTGGCAGCAGTTTCACTTGGATCTTGTTTGGTCAGGCTTGGGTCTTCCCAACCCAGGATAGCGGTTCCCCTAAAAAAAAAAAACAGGATATCGGTGTGCGAGATGAGCGATGGGCCAGGGCCCTAAAATACTAGGGTCCCAAATCACGCTTATGCATCATCAGTTACAGGCTTACAGCTTAAGTTAACCCCTAAATGCACGGATAATTATAGCACGTTAAATACTTCCTCACCGGAGGTCCGCTGCCGCAGGAGAAGCCGCGACGCCGACCACCGACGGAGACGCGCCAACTCCTTCTCCGTCGCCGAAGCGCCGCATCCCGGAGCTCCTCTTTCGCCGCCCCGGTCTCCTTCCCCGGCTCCGGCCGCCGTTCTCCAATACATGCGCCGCAACGTCCCCATGGCCCCACCTCCTCCGACCGGATATGCCCTCCCCCTCCCACTCGATCCACCACCGGTGAGCATCTACCTACGCCGCGCCTCCCTCCCGCAGACGCAGCCGTGCTCGCTGGCCGGCGAGCGCCGCCGGCCCGCCGCCAGCGCTACCTTTTTTTTAGACGAGCCGCGCGCTGCTTGGTTTGCCCTGACGCGGAAATCGTAAAGGCCCCGGTCATTTCCTCAGCAGCCCATCTCTCTCCCCTCTCTTCCCTTACTAGGCCGCAAGCCCACCTCAGATTCAGAACCTCAACACCCGACCGGCTGCTCCAGAAGCCCAACTTGCCCCGTGCTCCAAGACGCCGCGCCAGCCCAGCCCAGTGTGGCCCAAGTGCCCAACACGCCAAGACACCCCGAGTGGCCCAGTGCTGTCGGCTCGGCATGACGGCATCCCAGCCGCCGACCTTTGGTCCTTTAGCCCAGTTGCCCTAAAAAAACGTCAGCGCTGAACCATTTTTCCAAAAACAGAAATACATAATACCCCTGGGTTGCAAAATTCATAACTTTTGAAATAATCCGGAAAATGAGAAACTAGTGACATTAGATCACAAATTACCTCTAGTTTGTTTTAGAATTTTTTAGCGGATTTTGTTTTGTAGTACCTTTTTCAGTTTCTGATTAAAAATCACCTCATAAAAAGGAAATATTCTTCTTTTATTCCTAGAAAATTGTCTATTAGTCCAAATTCTGGTATAATGTTGCAATGATATTTTTATCGAATAGTTTGGAAAAAAGTTAGTGATGTCTTGGACCAGGCAGAAACTACGTGCTGTCATATTTGCTTCATCTGCATTGGCTGCATGCCTTGTTTGTTTAAAAAGAAATACGAGGAAAGGTGAGATCTGGACTTCTGGAGCTTTCCCTTTCACTGAAGCCCCCACGTAGAACTCCTAGCTCTCAAGAGCAGGTTCCGACACACTGCGGACGTTTGTGGCCACGGCGCCGCGTGGTGGCTAACGCTGGGAAGCGTTCGGGTGCCTCCTTCGCCAGACGTGCTGCTTGATGGTACTGATGCACCGCTGCCAGGAGCTCGCTTACGCAACCGCTCGAAGCTACGGGGAGGCCGCCGACCTTGATGTCATGAATACACGTCGGGGCGCCGTTCTCGGCCGAAGACAGAAAACTGTGCACGCCTCTTGGTGCTCCCAGCCCTTTCGCTGTTTTGCACATGTCTCACGGGGTCAACTGGCCTGCAACCTCCGGAAACGCCAAGCCACACCAACAGGCACCCGTCCCTCTCCCAGCCCTTCGCTGTTTTGAAGAAAGATATCACAAGATAGAGTGAGTTAATGGCTCAGGTCTCATGCTGACGTGGCAAGTGTAATGGTCCAGCGATCAGAAATGCCATCAAATTTCCTAATCTACCCGATTTGGGTTCTTTGAGACAGTTTGCCCCAAAAAACCGTGGTTCTGTAAGATTATTAGTGATAATTATGACCCGATGTAATCCTAGCCCCGAGAATTGTGGTTTTGCGAAATTTAATCTAAAAGAAAAATACAATAGATCGATACAAACGAAACGAACATAAGCAGCAGAGTTCGCTATACACCTAAAAGCTCCATCATAGCCTTCAAAAATTAACATCCGTAGATCCATACTCCGCATCTTGAGGCTCCAATGTCTTCAGCAACGAAATTGTAAATATTTTATTTTTTTTGAGCGATGATCTTGTCTCCCCGATTTTCTAGAGAAAAGTCCATTTTGAACCCTAAACTTGTAGAACTTGTCTGAATCAAACCCTAACCTTCTAATCCCGGGTTTTCAGCCCCTGACCTATCTAATCCCGGTCAATTTAAACCTTAGCCCGAAATTTCCTATCTGGCTAGGTTGGGATAATGATATGTCTTAGGATCTGGTGAGTGAGCACTGTATGTGGGTCCTGACTACTTATTCTTATGGAAAATTACCTGGAAAAAATTACCCACAATATTGTTAAAAAAACTACCAGGCATCTGGTGAGGACATCGGCATTCTTCCCTCGAAGCGAGCCCTCCCGACCTGGCGAGCGGCGACCTGGGCAGCAGTAGCGGAGCATACACGCAGGGAGCACCGGTTCCGGCGACGGCGAGCCAAGCCGTCCCCGCCTAAGAAAGTATATCAAAAGACCTTAGCCAACATAGTTAAAAATATATTAGAAGACGGTATAAGAAAATTAGTAACGGTTATTCTCGTTAGTTATGTCCTAAACATAGTTAAAAATATCAAAATTAAGAAAATAAGAGATACGAGAGCATCATTTGTGTCCTTCCTCTAGTCTTAGCCAGCAATCCCAGTATTACGTCAACAAAACCAGTGCGGCAAACACCATTTTCGGGATTAAGGGGTTTAATTGACCGGGATCAGTAAAGGCAGGGTCTGAAATTCAGGAATTCAAAGTTTAAGGTCTGATTCAGACTTTATCAAGTTCAGGGTTGAAAATAGACTTTTCTCGATTTTCTAACAGCATCGGTGACCAGGGTCAGCCTGGGCCAGGCAAAAGGGGCGACGGCCCGGGGCCTGCCCATTTAGGGGCCCAAAACATTTGTTCGTTTGCTTCTTTTTTTTAGAGTAATTTGTTCGTTTGCTACGAGAGATACAAGTCTACGTGAAGGAAAAATTGATCCCAGGATTTTCTCAAAAAAAAAAATTTGATCCTAGGATCGGTGATTCGTTTCTAAAAAAGTACTCCACGACCAGGGAGGGAGAGGGAGGGCCAGCAACTAAACTCAAAATTGAATAGAGTGAAACTCTAGTAAACTCAAAATTAAGCATTAATGAAATCCAAATTGAACAGGGAGGGATCGAGAGGGAGTACTAAAATTCCCGCAAGAAGAGATCGCGTCAGGCCGGCCCGTCGCATCGACATAGAATTTCTTTCCCGCTCAACCCGCAGCCCCCCACGTGGTCCGTTGAGTTGACCCGCAGGATTTCTGCATCTTGTTGCTTCCTGAAAAATGCCGCCCTCCATCCAACCAATTCCTCAGCGACTATAAGAGCTGTAGAGCACATTCGATGTGTTTCTCTTCTCTCAAACTCCTCCCTACCGCCAGCAAGAGTTGTCTCCTTTTCTTTCTTTCACTCGCTGTTCACAACTGCACCAGCAACCCCCTGCTTGTTTGTGGAATGGCATTAGCTCAACATGCATGATCGTACGTGTACCTAGGCATATATGCTGTGGGTCGTTACGGTGGCCGGCCGGCCGGCGGCGGCTTCGCCGGCTTCTTCCCTCACACATCACGATCGAGAAGCTGTAGCTTCGGGGATCGGGAGGTGCTTCGAGGCGTTGACATTGAGGCCTTCCCGATGCATCCTTCGCCGATATAATGCAAACCAGGAAGGCCTGCAGGCGTTGACTTTGATTCTTCTCAGCTCGATTAGCATACAAGTACGTACAAGTACTTCATTTCATATTTCTATATGATTTCTTTCATTTGACTCTCTGTCTATCTCAAATGCAAAAACATGTTTATGTTGCCGCTCGACTAGATTACGGACTGTTGCAAGGTTTGTACCTCTCTGCCAACTAGCTTACCAAGCTGCTGATCGATGGGAGGTTCTTAATTATTGATGTTGTTCTCCGGTCTTTAGTACGTACAGCAAACAAATTCTCTTCTCCTCTCGTACAGCAAACAAATTGTAGAGCGTTTGCTACTTTGGGATCAGGGCTCCGGATTTGTTCAAAGGAATTTCATAGGACTTTTGGAGGATTTGAATCTTTAGGAAAAATTCCTTTGTGTTGGGCATTTGATTCTCAAGAATAGGCCATATCCTTACGGAAATTCTCCTATATATGGGTTATTTTGCACTCTGTTTTGGAGTTTTTTTTTCATCTACTCAAACCTCTTGCTAAAATTTCCTTCTTTTTAAACGGTGTCAAACACTCGGTGTGTCTATTCAGTTTGCAAGATTTTAAAATTACAGCTCATAGGAGCAGGAAAAATAGAGGACTAGAATGTCACACTTCAAGGGACTCTTTGCTTCAAAAGAATTTCAAGGAATTTTGGAGGATTCTGTTTCTAAAGAATTTTTCCTATACTACTCGTTTGATTTGTAGGATTTGAAAACATAGTAATTTTTCATGTGAACTACGTATACTTTGCATGCAATTTGAAAGGAAAATTTCCGTAACATCCAACCTCATTAAAAAATTCATTTGTTTCTATGACAATCATGGCTTGGAGTTGCATCTAATCCTTCAAGTAAGCTTGTGTATTTTTTTTCTTATGGTGCAATCAAACAATTTTTATTGCAAATTCCCATGTTTTGAATACCTGTAAGATTCAACATGACATTCGATTCCTATGTTTTTTCTATTTCTGTGTTTTTGAAATCCTACAAATCAAAGAGGCTCCAATCCTTAGGAAATTTCCATTAGGTCTCACATTTAGGTCAATTTGGACATCATTTTAGGAATTTAGCATCTCTATTAATGTGAAACAAATGCTACACATAGAAAAATTTCATAAGAGTTGAAATCCTTTAAAAGTACTCTAGAAATCATGCTTCCCGTTGTTTTTTAATTCTATAGGATTAATTCAAGAGCACATGCCACTCCAATACTATGCTTTTCATATTCCTGTGTTTTATAGATCCTCGAAACAATAAATGGGTATGTTTCTTATACCCAATGCAAATTCAGTTATCTTCTTTCTTGTTTTTTCTTGTGGGGAGGTACCAATTGTTTTCATCTATAGATTTTTCGTTTCTTCAATTTTCGGCAGAATTTTCCACTCATAGGACAATTCATCAATTTTGCACGTACTGCAGCACCACGAAGCACTGGACATGACCATCATTTAAATTGGTTCAAGTAACAACTTGACCAATTGATTGAAGATAAATCTTTTTTTCTCAGGCATACGTGTCTTAAAGCAGGATTTCAATCTAGCTGTGACGTATGGTTTTTCAAAATTGATCTCAGAGATGACGCCCAGTTGTCACGATGTGGGCGCTGATCAGCCTGGTCGTAACTGCTGTTTTGCACAGTGTTGGTCTGTGTCCTGTCAACCTTGCTACCAATTCGCACGCGTGTCACTTTGTGTATTTGAGTTGCATGCATGCATTCACATAAGTAAATATACTATACTCCCCCATCCATATTACTTGTCTCAAATTTGTTCAAATATGGATGTATCTATGTTTAAAAAGCATTTAGATACATGTAATTTTTGATAAGTAATTCCGGCCGAAGTGAGTACATTTATTGGCTTAGCCTTAGTTTGGTATTGGCTGGGTGTTGCGCTGAACTTATTTTGCAATCTTCTATTGAAAAAAGTAAAAGAATTGAAAACATAAAAAGTTAGTTAGCCGCCAAACACAAAAAAGCTGGATTATCATAATCCACCTCAATGAGAAACGCGGCCTTAGTACATACGTGGAGAAAGAGGTTGTTGCTTTGGAGTCTAATCAGCAAAGCTACTTTTATCATGTTTAAGCCCATATAAAAAGCAATACTTCCTCCGTCCAACAAAAGATGTCTCAAGTTTGTCAAAATTTAGATGTATACATGACTTAGTGTATAAATGCATTCAAATTTATTCAAAATTGAGACATCCTTTATTGGATGGAGGGAGTACTAACTATTAAAGAGGAGAGAAGATATTAGGAGACGCAAATGCATGTCAACTGTTCGTGTATATTACAGCATGTGTTATATATTACATATTCCACATGTGTTATATTACATATTAAAGCAATATGTATCAACTGCTCTGCAGTTTTTTCTTCTATAAATGATGATACATCTGTCGGGTTGTATTGTAGAAAAAAAACATGTGTTATATTTATATTTTGAAACAGATTTGAAGCTAATATCTCTTATATTTTCTTCTCATGTGTAATGTGTACCATTGGGACCTATATTAAAGATACTTCTATGTATACAGGAAAACAAAATGGTTACTCCCTCCGTCCAACAGTTAATATTAAAGATTTGTCTCCACAAAATTATGGATATATATGTATACTTCTATGTATATGTATATGTATACTTCTATGTATATCTTTAGTACTCCACGTACTATACATCCATGTACGCGTATATGTAGATTTGTCTCGAACAGTTAATGTTTTATTATATGCATATTTTTCTAAACAAAAACTACTCACTCCGTTCCATAATTCTTGTCTCAAATTTGTCCCAAAATGGATGTATCTATTTCTAAAAAGTGTCTAGATACATGTAATATTTCGATAAGAATTATGAAACGGAGTGGGTAGCTCACTAGCTACATAGCTAGAACCTGTGATCTCCATTAGAGCTATATGTCAAAGCTGAAGGGCTAGCTCAGGAGAAGCTTGCAAAGTATATATATAGCTATATGCATTTGATTTCCTTACTGCTAATATTTGGTTACATATATCGAAGCAGACTAAAGATATGAACCATAATATGGACAAGGTCAATATCTCCATTCTGCTTCCAAAATTATGCAACTAATAATTTTCCTTGCTACAGCGCAGGTAAAGCTAAAGATATTGATCATGAAGTAGCCAAAGAACGCGTACACACAATGCTGCAGGACAGCTTTGTGCAAGCAGTTCAGTGAATTAAACAAACAACGACTGGAACAAAAGGAGGTATACGTACATCAAAACGCTGGTAAGGCCTTGTCCCTTTATTTTATAAGGAAATGTACAGCACACCAATAAACATTATATACCAAGCTCGCCAGCAACTGAATTTTATTTGGTTTCTCACTCAGACATAGTATATACCACAAGAAACTCAACGTTTTGTCACACGTATAGTACTGTACTTTAATGCCTCCCCTGTGGCCTTGTCATGCAAACTCCTTGTCGTTCGAGAAGAAAATACAGCCTCCCTGTCATAACACGAGAACCATGGTTAGCGTTTATAATTGTAGCTAGCAGCAAACTAAACCATGTCTTGGTCAAGATGAACAAAGATTAATTAAGGGGGAAAAGACAAGAGAACACTATTTTTCGTCCATAAATTTGCACGGAAGTATATATAATGCTCGCTAAACGTTTTTTCAAGTAGACGTTTAGTCACTCAATTCGCAAAAACAGACAATTTTGATCCTTCATCCGGCTGGAAGCGGTATTAGTTGCTGCCAACGTGGGGCAACTTCGCCCAAGCAGCGCTCTGCATGGCAGCTTGACAATTGACAAGCTAAACCTTAACCCAGCCCAAGTGTCGAACTAGCTAGCTCAGTAGTGACATTTTGACATCGAACTCAGTCAGCAGAAAACACAGCGTGAATAGAACAAAAAACAAGAATGTAATTTTGTCTATTGAAAACTCATCATAAAATCTTCAGACAATTGCTAGCAGATCTGTCTTCGAAACATTACAGGGAATAGTCGTCTTTCCGGGTACTATATCAAAAGCATAGTGGTGTACAACAACAGAAATGAAATAATAAAGGAACTGAAAAAGAGAGATCGGAATAGAACCTGTTAACGTGGCTTCACTTTCTACGTATATACATGTCTCCGTTGGGCTTGACAACCACAACACTACTAGGCGGCGTATCGCCGTCCGAGTCATAGTCTTCTGGAGGCGCAGGCGGAGGATCGACATCCGTACCATGGCCAGGAGCCCTAGGCGGCGGATCCAGGTCCGAATCATGGCCGGAAAGCGTCGTTGGCGACGCCATAGAGCTAGGGATCCTAAACCCTAGCAGATCAACACAAAGCTAGCGGCGGCAAGTAATCGAGAGAAGTTGCGCGGCGGAGATCGATGAACGGACGAATTAAATGGCGTCCGATGAGGTTGGCGGCGGCGGCGGACGACGCGGGGAGGGGGAAGAAGAGGAGGAGTGGTTCGTAAACCCTAGTAGACGATGAGGAGGATGACTGGATGAGGATGGTGCGGTTGCCTTCACGGCGCGCGCGCGATTTTAAGGAGCAGCGTGTGTGGGCGGAGATCGAGAACGAGGAAGCTTGTACAGATCTCCAAGCAAATTAAGGAGAGATAGGGTTAATTTCCTTCAACAGGAAGGCGGTGGAGAAAGAGCCGTGTTTTTCCAACGCCAAAAGTTGGGTAAGTTACTACTCTGCGTCTCTGCCTGGCATGGACCTGGAGTTTTCCGGGAAATTAACATGGTTCGAGATTGTTAATTTGGTCCGTGGCCCCAGGATTTAGTTAGCTAGCTATCGTCCTGGACGAACTGGAGCACCATCAAAATCAAGTGCCTAGCTAGCTAGGCGCCAGTATATCAGTAGTTGTACGTAGCAGCAACAAGAAGCCATTTTCATGGACTCGTCGCGCCGGCGCGTCCGTCCGGGTGCAAGTGCAATACGCAGCTTGCTGCGAGGAAAAGGGGATTAATTGAACCATTAATTGATTGGAGAATTATGGAACGGAAGGAGTATATGCTGAATGGTGTCTCTCTAGCTGTGGACGGTGAATTCATGCGTGTGCGGACCCTGAGAACGTCGAGACGTCTGGTTGGGCTAGCTTGGACCGGCTGGTCGTCCAGGAAATCTTGTACTGCTCTAATTACTCTCGCTTCGTTTGCCTGTCCTTGAATTGTAGTACTGGAGTAGATAGTTGGAGAAGCAACCGATTTTATACATAAACAATGTTCCATAAACATCCAAAATCGATCTCTGTAAATTTTAGCCAAACGGAACAGCCACAATTCAATGAATCAAAACATGTCTTCAGATGCGAGAACAACTACTGATTGCACTAATAGGCAAATTAATCAGTTCATGCAAAAAAAAGGACCTCCTCTTATGCAGCAAAAAACCCACATCCTTCCAAAAAATCAAAATGGATTCATGCAACAACTTAATGGACTAGGAGAAATCAAAATGGACGGGTTAACATTTCTTCTGGCCGGTGAACAATGGCGAGCTTACGACATAAATACAATATGGTCTGGTGCAGAACGGTACGGTTCACATACGGATCTGCTCACTCAACAGTGGTAAGTATCGAGCCTTAAGCATGCCTCTTCAACAAAAGTAATTAAACTGATCTTTGTTTGGGTTCTCTCTTGCATTATCAAGAGTTTCAAGCTAAACCTTGCCTGTTGTATCTTCCTGCACTCGATCGAGACGATTTCGTTAGAGAAAAGTATATTTTTCGTCCCCCAACGCAAATGGCAACTCAACTTATTTTCGTATACTTTTCGTTTCTCAACTATCAAAACCGAACACTGATGGTCCTTTTCCCTGGCCCGTGCAGAGCGGTATTAGTGTTGATGTGTGTCATGGTTTTGTTCTTTGAAGTATTTTTCTTTTGTTTTTTGCAAAAACAAATCGACTTGAAGTCGAAAAACGGAATTGTTGCCAACTTAGCAGGCTAACATGGTAGTTTCAGAGCCAAAACCATGAAATTGTTTGCACTTATACCTCTTTGGATTGTGTGAGGAGCCACTGGTGTCTGGTTTTAACATTTGATGGATGAAAAATATACGAAAAAAAGAGAAGGACCATTTATGTACTTTTCAACATTTTGGGGACGAAAAATATTCTTTATGACAGAGAAATATATGATCGTTAGTTAAAAATAGCCAATATTGGCTGTGAATCAAACAGTAAATACAAGAAAGAACCGAAGGGCGAATACCTGCTATGTTAAATTGAGTTTTGACCAATAGATTTTTATTCAACTAAGTGGAAAAGGCTAGAGTTGGGCAAAAGAAGATGCAATCATGTGCACACGTACGAATCAACATTGGGAAAACTAACAAGCAGTCTCGGAACCAGAATATATAATGAAGAATGTGAATGCACAAATTACTATCGGTGATATTACTTAGAAAATTTGCTGGGTGGCAACTTATTCTTTTTTTAGCCTTGCCAAGTTTATAATAAATGAAGGGTTGTATTGTAGTTCCAGTACGGAGTACTAAATAACATGGCGGTTAAAAAAGAATATCTCACATGGCTTATAATTCAGTCAATTACTTGTACTGAAAAAAGAAAAGTAAACATGCTTCACCACACATGAGTACTAAGAGAGTCAGAAGAATGCCCTGGCAAGTGAACATTAAGTCTAAAATTGTTGTGATAATCTCATAATCCCAATAGCATCTGCCCAGGAACAGGAAAAGATTTACGTAGGACCAAATATTAGGCACATGTACTTTGTGAACAAATTACACCTGTATTTTACTTGTTACAACAAATACCTTTGAAAACAAGGTTGATTTCATTCCCCTGTAACAAGGTGTTTGGGTAGGTAATACAAGCCTTGTGAATGGTGACTACTATACTAGTAGCTTGCTTGGCTGGTACGTACAGGCTACGGCTTTGCATATGTGATACGACCTGAGTACTAAACTGAATAGTTAGCTCACTATCTCAATACAGGCCCACATAATGCAATTTATATTAAACGAAACCATGATGGAATGCTAAAGAACACATCCTGTAATCAGTTCATACTCCAGTGCCTGGCGAGATATCACCGCTGCTTTGCCAGCTGCTGCACGCCATCTTCAACTTCTTCAGTAACACTCGAAGATTTACTGAGGTCTTAGAGGACAGAGAGGTACAGAAACAAAAGTTACCTTATGAAAAGATTACTGAAATAAATCACAGAACAAAACTGAACTTCCATATAGTACAGTATCATGTGAAAACGTCAGAAATATCAAATTGCTGCAAGCAGATAAATTGGAGTGATTTGGAGCCCAACTGATCTGCTACCGTGCAATGTCATCCATCACCCAGGGCTACCTAAATAAAAGGAACAATTTTGTAAAAAGAAAAGAGTATCATAAACTTGTAACTCCATGGATCCATCATCTCACACCAGATATCTTCTTCTGCAGGTGGGTAATAACTTTTTGTACAAGGAATTAATCAGTTTCCCTTTTTTTCTATGGTAAGTAACCTAGAGCAGTAGCAAGTAGAGTCTCTCGAACTGCTAAAGAACTCGCCAGTGTGTTTGACGCCTGCAAAAAAACGAACGCATCTACTTCCATGGGGAACAGAGAATTGCTTGCCTTGGTGTACAATTTGTTGCAACATTGGTTGTGCGGAAAAAACCCGACAGAACCAGATTGTGATAAATGGGAATCGGAGCGGCTCAAAGAAGAAGAAGGGGATGCTTTGAGATTGGTGACGACCTTGGTTTTCTGTTGTCGACCTTGGTTTTCTGTAATGTTCAGTCTAAATATGTTGTACTGCTTTATTTTCTACTGAGCCTCTAGAATTGAACCTTGTCGGATGCTGTGATTTCGCTAATGAAATCAGGGGCGAGGCTCCTTTGAAAAAAGGATTGGTGAGGACAGGTGGCACTTATTTATGATTTTTCTTCTCCATCTCTCCTACACACCCCACTGTGTAGAGCAACTCATTTTAGCCTTAGTAATTAGTATCCGATTCCATGGAATTTGTTTTTTTTTTTAGAATCCATGGAATTTGTAGCCTCCATGATGTAGGAGTCGTTTTATTTTGTTCTCGAGGGAGCTACTCAATAATGTAGGTGGATCAATCGGATCCAGCAAATGTGGCCCAGCAAGCCACCCATGAGAATCTGAAACCCTCCGTCCGGGTGCCCGTCAGTAGATAGATAGCGGATCAGCCCAAGTCGCGTGGGACATGCGAATTGGAGTCCGATCCAGTCACGTTTCGCTGAAGCGTCACGCTTTTTGGAGGTGGGCCGGGCCAGGACGCCCTTTCCGGTGACTGCGAACCCATCAAAGCCCAGGTCTATATATCCAGCGGGGCCGGACTGCCAGCCCGTGCAGCATCTCGGTCGCCGTATCCAGTATTCTGTCGTTCCCAGAGTATACACAAGCCAAGCACGGCGTGCGCCCATGGCGCCGCCGCCGTGGTCTGATCTCCCGCCGGAGCTCCTAGGCCTCGTAATCGACCGCCTCCTCTCGCCATCCTCCGTTGACGACCGCGGCCATTGGCTTCGACTTCTGCAGCTACATATCCTCCTCCCTTTGTCGTCGTCCGCTCGCCACGCTCACTTCCGGGAGCTCTGCCGTTCCGGGCACTCGCCCTCGCTCGACCGCGCCCGGTTCCGCGCCGTGTGCCGCTCATGGAAATCGGCGGTTACCGAGCACGCGTCAGCCGTTCCGCCGCGGCAGACGCCTTGGATCGTCTTGGCGGACGGCTCCTTCCTGACGCTCAACGGCGTCCAGCCCTTGTACCGGCTGCCGTCGTTCCCCCAGAACGCGAGATGCATCGGCTCCACCGACGGATGGCTCGCCCTCGACAGCGTCGACGCCAACAACAACGCGCACGCCTACTCCTTGCATAACCCTTTCTCCGCCGCGACCGTGCCGCTCCGCGAGCTGGACGCCGTCATCGGCAAGGTCTCCAGGCTTTTCCAGGTCCGCAAGGTGCTCATGCGGTCGACGCCTGACGACGTCGTCGCCCTCGTGACCAACAACTGGAATTACCCGGTCATCTTGGTCCGGCCGGGAAAGGGCGTGTGGTTACCCAAGCCGCGGACGGCTCAGTATGTTTACATCATCGACGTCGCGTTCCTTGGGGACAAGCTTTATGGTGTCACACAGCATCGACCGTGTCATCAGGCATCCGCCAATGGATTATAAATTTTATGTGTGGAGCAGCGATGACGAAGATGATGACGAGGATGAGAACGAGGATGGACATAATGATGATGATGAGTTCGAGGACTACTACATAGTGAGCCAAATGGATGACAAGTGTGCCGTGCACGAACTCATGATAAGCACCCGTGATGACATGATTCACGAGCCCTTACACTATTGGTACGACGATGCAATCTCATCACCGTGAACTGGCACCTTGTTGAGTCAAGCCGAAAGCTACTCATGGTGAAGCGACAATTGCAATTTCCAGCATATATCACACAGTTCACTCGTAAGGTGGAGATTTTCGAGGCGGACGTATGTGCAGGCACGTGGAGGCCGGTTACTGGTGGGATAGGCGGTCGGACACTAGACGCTTCAGCAAGTCAATTCCTGCCCACAAAGAGGAAGAGAGCGATGTTATTTATTTTATCGACACGGGCGACGTGTACAACATGAGAACCCACACTATGAGCCCGTCACTGAGGAACATCGATCACCTTTACTCGACCTGGATATTTTCCTTGGAGATAGTGGTTTGATAATTACTCCTAAGAATATTTTGACAAATTAATGAATTTATAAACTCTATAAAGTTGAATCCCACTAACTGCAGTAATTTTTGCAAGCTGCACATGCAAGCCGTCCACGTGAGCATCTCATAATTCCATCTTCTAATCCCTACCACGTCAACCTGCCGGCCCCTTCTAATTAGCCTGACCGCTCAAACTGGCCACTGCTTCTAATTAGCCTGCCCGCTGCCCCTACCATCGATGCGCTCTGCAACTGCTGAGCTCAATCCCCTCAGCCCGGCCGCCGCTGACCTCGCCGCCCCCGGCTCCGCCCCGACTGCCGTGTCCCTGGCGCCCACTGCTCCGCCCCGGCTGCTGCACCCCCGGCCCAACGCTGCGGGTTGCAACCGCCTAGCTCAGTCCCCGCCGCCGCCGACCGCTGTCCCCGCCGCCCCCGTATCAGCCCCGACCCCACTAACTCCGCCCCCGAACGTCCCGTCCCCTGTCGTCGCGCTGCCCACTGGCTCCGCCCCGACTATCGCGTCTCCGGCTGCCGCCGGGCGCCGTCCCCGCCGCCCCCAGGCTCATACCTGACCACCGCATCCCTGCACCGACGGGCTCGGGCTTAGCCCCAGCTGCCGCCGAGCGCCGTCTGCGAAGGTACACGGTCTTTTTTCTTCTTCTGAAACTCGAAGGTACACAATCTTGGCGCAATTGTTCCGGTTGGTGTTGACACGTAAAAAATGTTCTCATTTTTCTGCTTTTTGATTTTTGCTTTGTGATTTGCAGTCAAATTCGGCCGTCGCTGCACCTCCGCCCTCGCTAAGTAACCGCTGCTTTCATTCCCCTCTCATTTGCATCAGAAATGGCAGCCACTACACCTGAATTTGCAGGGACTTCGGGTCGGTATTAATGGCGGCCATGGGGCGCGCTCTATTTAGTCCCTTCTTCCACACGGTTCTTCCTCACCCCTGCGTCTTGCCGGATTCCAGGAGCCATTCCAAGGTTTGGGACTTCGCATCTTAGGTTTCTGTGTAGGTGTCCAGATTGTGTGCTGGCGGGGTGTTGAATTGGTTATTTTCGTCAGGGATTTGCAGGCCGCTTTCTCATATTTATTTGTTTTCTGAAGTTCGAGCGCAGCAGCAGCAAGCGGAATTATGTCGGATTTTTGTGCGAATTGATTTCATCTATATCAGCGAACTCTCTCCTGACAGTATGTACTCAAGATCCTTTTTTGTGTTATCCTTTTGTCTTATAAAATTTTGATTCATATAAAATTGAATGCTTATGTCCATGCCAAAAAGACAACTGGATTGCAGTTGAGTCAAATAAATATTATAGGATATCAAAGAGAAGTACTTATGTAAGATGATGTTCCTCTGAGTTGGTTCTTCCATAGGAAAAATCTGGAAACGTAATGTCCCATTTTTCATGAACTCAATGTTGACGGATGGATGATCAAACTTTGGGGTTGTGGTATGAGAAGATATGCTTTTGAAAGTTAGATACACCGGTGGCGATTTAGTGTCCCTTATCTCTTGAATTGCTTGAGTAAATTTCTTCTGAACTTGCCTCTCTGAATTGATTGACATCCTGTAGGGAAAATATTAGGGAGAAAGTGCATTGAGATGAGTATTAAAAAAAAGAAATTAAGGTTTTCATATATACATACCTGTTGTATTCATGTGGATGCTCCCTATGCAGCTGAACAAAGAACACTGGATGTGTAGCACAATGCAATAAGTTTACTTTCATATCTCACGTTTTATAGCTGCATCAAAAGTGTTAAGAGATTTAATGAAAAATATGTTACGTCAAACCGTGAGAAATCGAAGGCAAATCGAGGAATAATCGCTCCTCGCGGTTGCATTAGACGGACCTTCGAGCTTGTTGTATATATGACACTAACCCGTAAAATAGTTTTGGGAAAGACCAGACAGAATTATCGGTTAAAATTAACGTTGCACATAGATTGCCTTATGTTTTACAGTTCTTCATATAATGAAGTGGAGATTATTAGATCATGGACATCTTTCAGCAAACGGTCAATAATGTGGACGGAGTATATCACAAACGTATCACCTCTCTGGAATGCCACGTGTGTTCTCGAGCTATTGAATTGTTATACCAACTTCCAATGTCTATTGACTAACACAAAATGAACGAATTTCATTAAATAGTAATGGATCTGGCCTCCGGTAACTATAGTAGCCAACAAAATTAGAGTACCATAGGTTGGTAAATAACATGGGTGAACCTGCATGCTAACGACCTCTGACCACCTCATCCAGATGTGTGACACAGTGGGTCCCCTCATCCAGATGTGTGACACAGTGGGTGTACATTTCACAATGTATGACCCCAAGGGCGGATGCACCGGTATGGCATGGTGTGGCCGCCGCCATACCTACCTTGTGGGTTAGAGCATAGGTATATGTATATGTTTTGTTTGATCTGTTGGGCCTCAGCCAAAATGGCACAAGCCTAGGGACTTCCACAGGCCTCGACTCCGTCGCTCGTGTTGCTTATGTTGCGCAACTGATCGATCCATCGGCCAGGCACTCCACCACTGCCTGCTGGGCAGGGCGCCAACGCACGCACATGGGAGAGAGAGCGCTTAGGCGAGGAGGACGCTGGACGCAGATTGAAATTGGTCTTCCATCGCCAAGATGCTAGAACTCTAGAACTCGAATGTGGAACTACATAATGTGTTCCCCGTGATTCTATTTTGCATATGACACTACAAGTTACTGATTCATATTTTTTTTCTACGGTTTTAATGTTTTGCAGATCATTTCTATGTTCTTCTCATTTTCTATATCTAAGTAGAAGCAACCACTATTTGATTTCTCTAAACATGCAAGCATGCCATATCATCACATAATTAATTTTTTCACACCTATTTAGTGGAAAACTCATATTTTTGCACATGCATGCATGTTACTTAGTGAAGAACATACAATTTTATTATATGTTTTCAATTTTGAATATTCTATGTTAACTAAAAATTTCCGCAACAACGTGCGGGGCATCATCTAGTTAATATAGATTGGTGATCGGTCATCCATATTAGTCTCATCTATTCAGGAATTTTTGTGCGCCAATACTTTATTTTTGAATTTGTATATACTTGTCGAATGTAAAGTAATATATATCTAATATTCTAGTAAGTTTCTGCATCGTTGTATAGCAGATGATTTTTTTTTGTAAACTCCGCCACACCTTCGAATTTATCCTGGGTCCGCCACTGTATGACCCGTATTTCGTTCTGCTTTGCTTTCCAATCAAAGAAGTTGAGGATGTTAAGACAAGCCGTTTACCAATAATTACACTATCAATATGTAACTCATATGGTACGAAACCATGATTATTAGCAACAACTTTAAAACGAATCTATTGATATAAATTTATATATGAAAACCAGAATTATGATTGGTCAAAGCCTTGTCTTAACGAAACCAAATTCGCAACCTTTGTACAAAAGAGGGAGTTCCTATTTTACCATGAATAATTGTTCTAGTGTTTTCCACGGTAAATATTATCCTCTTCAAAAGGTTTCTAGAATATTTCTATCTTTCCCCCGGTGGATTTGCTCTAGTAGCTTCCATAACAAATATCTTGACTTTCATTAAACCTATCAAGCCTTATAGAATTGACATCTGCATATACCAAGAGTAAATGCAATCAATAAAGAAAGGAAGCTAAAGATGCTACACTGAGATTATTGGGAGTACATCTCCTTAGGATATGTTTAACCTAAATGAACATATTGGATCGTTTTATTGCTTACAACTCCTTAGAATAATTAATTTTCCCAGTGATGATTTTGATTGATACGCTGAAGTAGTTGCCATGAAGATGCATTTCTGAATATTGGGAGGTTACCATGAAGAGCAATTGAAGTGTTGCTTAAGTTAGATATGCATGTTCTCATTTGTATTTTCAAGGTCGAGATGAGTCATAATATTGTCCCCGAATAGATTTTGTTGTTATTTGATGGAACTTTAGATTTGAAGTACACAAAATTCTCAGGAGTAAATATTTTTTGTATTTGTTTTTATACATCCATGCTCCAGAACACTTATTGCTTAATTTAGTCTAAATTTTCGTTAACACGTGGGAATTCTTGTAAATTCGAGATATTCTATTTATGTTTGCAACTGGAACGATATTGCCAAAAAAATGGTATAATGTAGATCCTAAATTATGTGATAAGTTAGCAACACTGTTAGCCTCTAAACATATTTATGTTGCAAACTCAGAAGTTTAGCTGATTTATTTGTAACCACCAACTCTAACTAGAAATCTGAACATATTTCATATGATTTTTGTAAGCCCAATGTTAAACGTGAATACGAAATCACAAGGGAGATATGATCTACTTAAAAGGATATAACTCAATGAAATATTATTATACTTTTTTATTTTCGCACATTCATGCTTTCAGTTTTACCTTTCAGCAGTTTGTACTATTCTTCAGGTTGCAGACTTATACTGTAGTCCATGCAAACAGTATTGCACGAGAGTATTCATGTCCAGACAGCTTGGAGAGCATCAATGTAAGAAGGTAGGTGTGTAGAAAACTAATCAATCAACCTCCATGAATTTCGTTATGGGGACTTAGTACAGTGTGCATAATAAAACAATATATAGTAGGAAATCATAGAAGTAGCAGGGTCGACTGGAATTTGCTTTTTATTTTTTTAACCTGTGTCTGCGTGATATGTATTGCAAGAGTTTGATGATTTCTTTTCTTCAGTTATGGGACAACAGCGCCGTCCTTGGCTTGGGTGGAAGATTATTCGAAGGCTCAAACAATTCAGAGAAGGCGGAGAGCGAGAACAAACATCGCTAAAATGGAAAAAATTGAGAATTTTACCTGGAGTTGATCGTTTAGTCATCGAGTGTCTGGCTTAATTCCCTGTCAGGGGACACAGCCTTGTTCGTTTTCCCACTGCCTGCTTCCCACGGATCCACGAATGGGGCTTGCCGGGGGCGGTGAGGCTTGGGTTTGGAAGTGGGGGAGCAATTCTAGGTGCTGCTGACCGATAAAAATCAGAGAGAGGACACGGCTTAGCATGTTGACATCATTAAAAAAAATAGTCACAAGACACTGTTATTTTCCAGCTTTTGTCGAAACACACCACCGGATTGCGCTTTTGCCCAATATCATTACAATTTTGTTTCGTGGTCATTTTCCACAACACACCGTCTATCGCAAAACAGAAAGTTTGACTTTTTCAACACGAAATTGCCATCTTACCACCAGAATTTTCCAGAAGTTTCCGTTTTGGAAAAAGTCTATGAGATGTGCCTGAATTGAGATAGTCTATGAGATGTGGTCAAAGCCACTTATTATGTAGTGCAATGCTGATGGAAAACTGCTTTAATAAAACCAAAACCTATAACCAGTTCAACTTAACAATTATCATTGGTTAATTTGTTCTAAGAGGTATTAAAATTTCACAGCAAGAAACTTAGCTTGAAGTATTCATAATGGATCCAGGGTGATAGACAAACCATGAAGGAAATTTAGGGCACAATACACTTGCAACCTATCCAATCAGAGAGTTGTAACTAGATCCTAGCAAAATTGTCACTCAATACTCAAAACGTTGTATGATAGAGAGAGACAAACTGCCAGGTTCAAGCCAAGTTTTTCACAAAAGTGACAATTACAGATCAAGCTCACAACAGCTAAAAATGCTATGCCCCAAATTTGGTTCAGAGCACAAGCATAAATACTGAATTGCAGCAGAAAATGGTTGAGAAACAGCTCACCAATGCCCCGGTCAAAAAAAAAACAGCTCACCAAGGCAATAGCATTTGACAATATGATTAACTCACAGTCCAAGCTTCTGAATTTTTGTAAATGTGCTCATTTAATAGTTAACCAGGTGCTAACAAGGGCTCAACAAAGCAATAAATGAGAGTTTAGCTTTTGGTCAAAATAAATAAATGAGAGTTTAGCTTCTGAAAAAGGGCAATTAACAGTAGGGCGCCGGCCACCATCGCTATTTTTTATTATCATATTCCACCTCAATACCAAACTCACCCTTAAATTGTCCATTGTAAAAAAAAATCTTCCAGCTCAACAACATTCAAGGTAAGAAAAATGTAAAGTACTTTCTCTGTCCAATAAAAGATGTCTCAAGTTTGTCAAAATTTGAATGTATCTAGATATAACTTAGTGTATAGATACATTTAAATTTAGTCAAAGTTGAGACATCTTTTATTGGACAGAGGGAGCAGTAATAAACTAGCCAACAGAACTATATTTTTTGAAACTTAATTTACGGTACATTACAATGGCTGGGACAGAGGCTTGTCATTGAACTGAAGGTTTCGTTAACGAAGGATAATAAACTTGTTAAACAAAGTCATAGAAAATGATACTATTTTGGTGGGAGGCATTTTTCGTCGAACCACATATGTGACAGAAAATGTGTGCATGGTTAGGACTAGGAAAGCAACACTTGCCCAACTCTCACTGAACCTTCAGATCTTTTAATCCATGATTAATTATCTCCTTTTTAAAAGTTGCAGTGCTTAATTGTTTCAACTTACGTTTCTGAACAACTTTTAAATAAATAATATTGTGTATCCACTAATACTCTAATTTGTTTTGGATGATCTGATTGTGAAACACTTTAATGGATGGTACTATTTGGTACTACCATACATAGCTTGTGATTGACTAAACAAAATTAAAAGGAAGATAAGAAAAGAGATAACCAACGGGGAGTTGTTGCCTTCAAAATGTCCAACTACTTAGTCCTCGTGTGTACTCAGAGCACGTTCAGTAATAGAGAGTAGAATAATACACCAGAATCAACTTACATCATGGCAACTGATCAAACTCAAAAGAAATGATACTTTTGTACTCACTTTGTTCTTAGAATAAGATGTTCTTAAGCAGGGGCTTACCTAAAGTAGAAGTGTCCCAGCGTCCAACCTCTTAATCACACACAAATCTTGTTTGAAATTGGAACGACACACTATATTCATCTCAAACTTAACAAAGAAAACAATTTGGGATCCTATGTCCAGTGCACACCCCCGAAATACATGTGGGTATGCCCCTGTTTCTAATCAAACTTCCTAATGTTTGACCAAATTTATATAAAAATTTACTGACGTCTACAACTCTAATTAAATTTATTAAATCCATAATAATATGTATCATCATAGTTTACTTATTTTATATTATAGAGGTCAGTATATTTTCTATAAATATGGTTAAACGTTAAAAGGTTTAACTTAGGACAAATTATTAGAACATCTTATTTTCAGAAAGAGAGATAGTACATTCTAACTATCACGTACAGAAATATACAATCCTAATAATCTTGTATGTCTTTCAGATTGAGAATTGGAATTAGGGGTCAGTTTATGGATGCTCTTGAATACCGAGCAAGGCACCGCAAAACCGTGATACTTCTCGAGCTTGTCTTTTTGTCTTCTATGCCTCCACAGCACAGCCTCTCTTATGCGCTTCGGATTAATTGGTTTCCTCCTTTTGATTTCTAGATTCTTGTGGCTCTTCTCTTGCTGCTTCTCCCACTCTAACATACTTAACTGTCACTAGATCATTGGCCAGAAACCGACAACTTTCTAGCGGAGGTCGTCAAGAAACTACATAGTCACAGTCTTCTCATTGATCCGCTCCACACATCCTCTACCGTCCATGACCTTGAAAATAACCATCATATCCTCTTCCATTGGTATATCCCTTCAATAGACGCCTCTCGATATATGCGTTCACATTGGACATTTCTTCTTCCATTTCTTCAACCGCCTCATCCTCATTTCTAGCCAACCATCACGGGGACGCTCATTGCTAACATGATGTATGATTAATTACTTCTGGTTCTCACGGTATGCTCTTCCTCATCTGTTGCGCATAGATCTAGATATATTACAACACTTTCGTCTTTCTTTTGTGTCCACCACATTCATCCTTCGGGCTATAGAATCATCATCATGCTCTAACTTCACGCGGGTCGCCGGGGGTGCTTATGAGATTCGTATTATAGGTCTACAAGTTGCAACCAAAACAATTTTTTGGAACCGAATTTGCTCTATTCCGCATTTGAATTCCATATCATCCAAAACCAGAATCGAAATAACGGAAATCCATTTAGAATCAAATTGAAATTTGACAAGTAACGAAATCTTCAATTCAAATTAAATTGAAATTTGAGCCCATTCCACCTAAAGACTCGCTCTCTAGACAGTAGTGGTGGCAGGGGAGATATCGAGAGGGATAGATCAACGGTCCCCAATTAATTAAGAGAAAAAGGTTAGGCGAGATTAAACGTGATAATTAAGAGAGTGGAAGACGAAGAAGCGTGTACCAGTGATTAGTGTTTGGTGGTCGGACGGAGACTGGGGAGGGGGGAAGGCCACTTCTCCTCCTGTCCTGCTTGCTTACCTGAGCTTGAGAGCCTTTGACCCCCAACAACCTCACCTCCCCGTGCGCTACTGAGAGTAAACAACCTCGGCAAGGAGGAGGAGGGAGATCTGAGTACTCAGTTGCTGATGATGGAGAGCCAGCCCCTGCAGGACCCGACGGCCGAGGCCCACGGTGCCGCCGCCGCCGACCAAGCCGGAGCCGCCGCTCCCCCCGCCGTGGTAACCGCTCTGCTCCTCCTACTCTTCCTCACTGTTCTTGCTTGCTCGCCATATGATGCGAGTATAGATCAATTGAGGTTTTGCTCGTCAACCGTGTTTGTGTACTAGCGACTGGATCTTGCCTCGGTAACGAGAGATCTTGCGCTTGCTCCACCCATTTCCTGGAAAGCTCATTGGCTGCGGATTTAAGAGATCTTGTAGGGTTTGTGAGCTTGGGATCTCGATCTCTTGGCGTTGACCAGTGGAGGCTGCGATCTGGCAGTGACACCTTAGCTGCTCGTTGCGTCTCTGGCTGCTCAGATCTGGGCGTGTTGCCGATGCTTACTGCTGGTGTTTTCATGGCGCAGGTTCCAGGGAAGGAGTTCACACGGACCTGCAAGGGCCTCGTCGTCGTGCTCATCGGCGGTTATGTGCTGCTCCAGCTCGTCCCTTCGTCCCTCAACTACCTCGCCATCGTCCCCGCCAAGTGCGTAAACCCCTCAATTTTTGTTGGCAAAAGTGGTAGCTGAAGTGAAGTACGCCTCTAAATGTTTATCTGCATCTTGCAGGACAATTCCGTTTGTATGGACGGTCTTCACGGCTGGTTACATTGAGCAAGTTCTTCCAGGGGTGAGCTAGATGCCCAGATCTCTTTCCGAATATTTCAATTACTTGCCATGGCTACGAAATGAAAACTTATGACACCTCAAGTATCCATCCTTTCATCCCAAATCTACTCATTGGAGCTGAAGTCAAACGCCCAATTTTGAAAGCGTTCATCAGTCATCACCTTAGAATAGCATAATTCAGAATCAAATGGCTGTCTGCATATGGAGACAATAGATGCTCCATTTTCCAACAAAAAGAAGTAATTCAGAATAAAATGGCACTGGCATAAGCTGGGCAACCTTTGTGTGTTGTGCCTAAATCTTAACTTCCTTTTTTGCTTTTGCTTTTGTAGGCTATCGGCAGTTCTCTTGGGCTTCTCTTCTGTGGGAAGGATATTGAACCAGTATGGGGCCGTAAGGAGTTCCTGAAGTTCATTATTTTGGTCAACTCCATCTGTGGCATCCTTGCATTCTGCATTGCTGTTGCACTGTACTATGTCACTGGAAAAGAGAGCTTCCTGTAAGTTTTAAGCCATCAAGCTATCCAACATGTACATCTTACTTATTACAGTACCACTTAGCAGGCACCATGGCTCTTATAAAACTTGTTGACATTTGCTTCTGTTGTATTGAATAATACCACACACTTGGGTTGGGTAGAAACAAATAAGAAGAGTATTGTGCTTGCACTGCTACTCTTCTAGTATTGGATAATATTTCTTGTACATACTTAGATGATCACTTTGCTACTCTGATTGTTCGGGCTAATGCAATAATGTTGTCTGGGAAAATGACACTGCTGGATGAAAAATATGGCACATTATATGCACTAGCTAGCTAACCTTGTTATCTCATGTTGTGCAGTGTGACGCCGCTATCTGGCTTCCATGGTGCCCTTGCTGGCTTTCTTGTAGGCCTGAAGCAACTCCTACCAAACCTTGAGCTCCCCATGTGCTTTTTCTGGAAAATAAAGGCTAAGGTACATTGGTGGACTACTAGTACAGTAGAATTTCTAATGCTGTAACTGTATTATTGCATTCATCTTCCATGACAAGTTACAAGGTTGTTGATGTCAACTTCCCTGTGTATTTTTGACGCTGCAGTGGATGCCATTCTTTGTCATGTGTTTCTCAACTATCATGGCCTTCATTGTGCCGGATTCCATCAACTTCTTGCCAACTTTGTTGTCTGGGATGTACGTCAGCTGGATTTACTTGAGGTACTTCCAGAGGAACCCACTAACAGGACTCAAGGGTGATCCAAGTGATGACTTCTCCTTCCCCAGCTTGTTCCCAGATGCCATGCGGTAATTTTAAGTACCATCTTACTATGTTGGAAAAGACTGGTTCCACCGATTTCACTTTTGAAGTCATCATGTCCTTTTTGTATTCTTGCAGTCCAGTTACAGACCCAGTTGCTAATCTGTTCGACCGGATGCTGTGCACAAGGTCCAAGCCATCGGAATTGGCCCTCCCAGTTTCCGATCCTACAAAAGCATCAAGAAGAAGGTATAGTTCACCAGGAAAACTAATTACATGTTAATCCACAGAATGTTGGTAGTGCGAGATTGAAAAGTTGAGATTAGGGGTTCTTCGAAAGAAAAACAATATTGTTTCTTAGCTCACCAACTCCATTCTCATCGTCGCAGGGAGCGTGGTGAGAGGGTTCTTGAGGAAAGGCTGGCTGCCGAACACACGTCTGACACAGAAGCCCCAGCTCACACCGCAGAAGATTAAGATCTTTTTGTCCTCCCCACACCATCATAGTAGCCACGGTCGCATGTTGCCTCCATGGTTTGTAACTCTCCAGGCTTGTATTCTGGAGAGCGCATTCATTTACAGTCGACTGATGATATGATATATTTCACTCCCTTTTTTGCTTCTTTGTTTGTGAGTGTTGATTGGTTAAATTGTGCTCTAGTTCCTGATTACAGTGGAGAAAGAAAAGAAGGGTGGCATACCCAGTCCCAGATGTAATGTAGAAAGAATGACTTGTCATGATCAGTTTTAACTTGTTAAGTTTTTTTTTTTCCAGTTGAATGGGGTTTTATTGCCAAACCATAATAGTAATAGGGTTGAGATCAGAGAAAAAATGGCCATGGTTGCTTTCCGCTTTGTAGCGGAGATTATACAATTATATGTCTGAACAAAGAGGCAATAATTGTATGTGTTTGAATTAAAATGGTGTATTAATATTTCTGAGCCAATATGCTCATCAAATTTATTTCGTTGTCCCAAATAGGAAATACAAAAACTACTTCATCTGCCTGGATGGCTGGATGTCATATATTGCCGTTGCGAATGAACCTAGGGGCATTGGTAGGAGAAATTCATATGAATTAGAATCCTATTACTTCTGTTACTAAATATAAAATGTCCTAACTTTGTCGTGAGTCAAACTTCTTAAAATTTGACCAGGTTTATAGAAAATATATCAATATCAAATAAGCATACTATGAAAATAATATCATGATTGATTTAATAAAACTAATTTAGAGTTGTAGATGTTGGTAATTTTCCTATAAACTTCATCTAAGTATAATAAGTTTGACTTAGATCAAAGATATTAAACTTCTTATATTTAGGAAAGAAAGGAGTACATAAGATATAAAACAATTCCTCCAATACACAAGGGACAATGCCCTTAAAGAAAATTCTGTATTTGTATGCGGGGTTGACCTACTTGATTGATATTTTGGCTTTACCATTTGACATATTTTATACTGTAATCTATAAAAAGAGACAATATTTACAATATCATAAATGTTATATTACGAGTTATAATGTTAGTAGATTTTCTGTAACTTGATCAAACTTTAAGAAATTTGACATATAACAAAGTTAGAACTTATTATATTTAGATAAATAAATAATGCAAGAAGAAAATAAACGTACACGAGATAGAAAACTGAGAATAAACTTGTTCATCCGACGGATACCGCAGCGCACAGCCGCGACATTGGCCCATTGCCATCTTGGTTCAGCTATCTGCTGACTGACCTGTGGGGTCAAGGCATCGGGTGTTAAGCAGCCGCATCGGGTGTTAGGGTTTTCTCCTCTGGTCTTGCCTCCAATTCCCGTCTCCACTCGTCTCCTCTCCCTCTCCGGCGGCGGCGGCAGCAGCGGCGAGCGTCCAGCGCAGGAAGGAGAACCGACCATGGCGACGATCGTCAACACCACGGAGGAGGAGCCTATTCTGGCGGTGGTTCGCTTCACCGCCGAGCTCGCCTGGGCCGACGCGGGCCCCGACGTCGCCGAGCCGGAGGTGGCCCGCCTCTGCGTGGAGGCGCAGCAGCTCATCCTCGCCGGCCGCTGGCTCGACATGGCCTCCCTCATGCTCGGCACCGCCGAGCTCCTCCTCGTCTCCCCCCGCGTCCCGGACAAAGGTCACCATCCCCGTTTCCACTCGCTACACCATCCCTGTTTTTTGTGTTAAATTGCGCCTTACTTAGTCTTTCCTGCCTTTTGTGTTGAATTGCGCCTTAGTTAGTGTCCCCTGCTGTTTGTCGCTGTAGATCTCGAGTGCATCTTAGCCATCATCTGCAACCTCGTCACCAAGGCCGGATCCGAGGATGAGGCCCTGCAGATCGCCGAGCTAATCTGCGCAAAGCTCACCCACCAGCCGGATGACAAGCCGGTGCTGCGCCTCAAAGTGTAAGCAGCAACTGCGCGCTACTCGTATCTTATCTTTGATCGCTTCGTTTCCTTACAGTGATTGATTTCGCTTCGAATGTATGGATTATTATGCAGTCTGTTCAGCTTGTACAATCTGGTGGCGAGCCCCTACGGGAAAGCCTTTGTCTATAAGAAGGCGCTTGAGCTTGCCACCGCCGGGAAGGCTGCTGACTCCATCATCCCCACCTTCAAGAATATCGACACCTTGGTCAGTGACTGGGGTATTGGCAGTTTGGAGCAGAGGGAGCTGTTCCTTGCCATCGCCAGGATTCTCAAAGACCAGAAGGGGTGAGACACACCCTTATTTACTTACAAGTTCATTGAATTTATTTATCAATGTATATCAAGACTTTACTTTGATGCAATTTAATCTTCTTGTTGTGATTGGCAGCATGAGCAAGGAGTACTTCAACTCTCTGAACAAATACCTAGCCACATTCGATGGATCAGGCGATGATGCTGATAAAATCGGTGATGCAAAGGAAGAAGCTGCTGCAGCAATCATTGAGTTTGTGAAGTCATCTGATCTCTATGAGGTACTTCTGTCCTTCTGTTCGCAGCTTTGTTGGTAGCTTTTCTGTTAATGCTGAAAAATCTCATGGAGACATAGTGCCTGTGAGTCTACTTCCCTGTGAGCAACCCGTCATTGTCTCTGCATCAGGACTGCGATGTGACATATCATTCTTGAATCATATCATCAAATATGAAGTTTAACCATAACATGACTATGTTTAATGTACAAAGATAAACTAATGATGTCTGCTTGCATAGCCTACGAATGCTTGCCCGCTGAATATGTGTGGTTACGACCAGAGGGAGCTGACGAATATGTCCCTTACAAGCTCTGTATTAAATGGACGGGTTATTTGTTTCCACCAATGCCGCTGCATTTCCTGTGCGTGTACCATTGTCTTCTGCCTCTACTGCCACTTTATATGCCAAGTTGCAACAGTAGATCTGAAACTATGAGTCATTTGTGAAGTTGTAATCTAAAGAAACTATACATGTGGTTTAATACTGCACCTGCTGCATGCTTTCAAATCCTTATACTGTATTAATGTAAATATGTATATTGCAGTGTGATCTACTTGATATGCCAGCTGTTGCACAGCTCGAGAAAGATGAAAAGTATCAGCCAGTTTATGAGTTACTAAAGATATTCCTCACTCAGAGGCTTGATTCCTATTTAGAGTTTCAGACTGCCAACTATGCATTGCTGAAAGGTTTTGGTATGTTCTGCTGAACGAATACTGACAACTTAGTGTAGTTGTGACTTGTGAGTACAAGTATGCAAATTATGTTGCTTCATACTTTTGGATATTTAATGATAAGACAATTTACAGGACTGGTTCATGAGGAGTGCATAACCAAAATGCGACTGCTGTCTTTGCTTGATCTGAGCAGCCATTGCTCTGGTGAAATCCCTTATCCTGCAATTACAAAAGCACTTGGGGTAATTAACTCATCTTGCCTCTATAGTTATTCACTTGCTGTCACATCTGATTGACATTTCTAATTCTGTATTAGATCAATGATGATGAAGTGGAATATTGGATTGTCAAAGCTATTTCATGCAAGATCCTGGACTGCAAAGTTGATCAGCTTAATCAAATTGTCAATGTCAGGTATTTACATCTTCTATATTTTCTTGGCCAACCTTCATATTTTATCTGCAAATCAAGGTTTTGTGGTTCATGTGACGTTATGTTCTTCTTTTGCTTAATACATGGTCTGTTATGTGATATCAGTCGACATACTGAGAGGATCTTTGGATTGCCACAATGGCAGAGTCTACGTTCAAAGCTTGGAGTGTGGAGGGTAAGCCTCTTACAATTTTCTCATTTTGAATTTGCAATTTGATTATTAGTTGAATGAGATGAGAACATTCATAGCTTCCTAGTTCGTATGTCCGAATGGTTGGATGCATATTCTAACTCCTCCCCTGCACCGGCCAACTTTAAATTCTTACTGATAGAATTTGGGCACATAGGCAAGTCCATTACCATGCATATTATTTAAGACTTCTTCCCTTAGTTGAGCCTCTAGATCTGTCACTATCCCTCGAGTATAGTAGAAAGCAATCCCCGGTCTAACCTAAAACAATATGAATCTCTTGTAAGTTTGTTTGTATAAATTAGCAAGTGCAAACTGATTCATCCCCTTTCAAAGTTATGCTGCTGGGAAACATAATTCCTTGATAGTTGGTAAACGTACTAAGTGCAACTGACTAAATGTCCTTCAATTCTGCCACAGGGAAACATCGCTGGTGCTATCAGCACAATCCAAGCTAACAAAGTGGCTGAAGACGGGGGACAGGGAATGCAAGGATTAATGATCCGCTGATTGGAGGGGAGTCCCTAAATTGATATTATAGCCTGAGAGATTAGATGAGCAAACCTTTTTGTATTAGACAATTTGTAATGCCAATTACTCCGACCACATGGACATACTGGCGAGATCTTGGTTGCAACGGCATTGCTAAGCAAAGTTTCATGTTGCATGAATTTTGTAACTCTTGAAGTCAGTTGTTACTTGTTACTTGAAGTCCTGATTGTTCATACTGGATGCCTGTTTGTTTATCGTGATACAGTTTCTCTCTTTCCAATATTTGGCCTTGCGAGTGAGAATTTGTATACTCCCTCCGCCCCATACTAAGTGACTAAGTGACGAACTATTACATCTATCTAGACTTTTTTTTGGTGTACATACTATATTTAGACAAATTTGAGTCACTTAATATGGGATGGAGTACCCTTTTTATCAACACCTTTTGTGTTTACTAAATGTTGTGGTTGAATCTGTAGCGTTTGGGAATAGTTCCATCCGTTTTCTGCACAACACTGTTGTTCCAACTAGCCTGCCATGAGGTATTTGTGTATTATCGTCTACATGAATCTCAGTGCATGCAGATAAAGAGAATTTTTAAAGACAAATAGCAGTTTGGAACATGCAAAACTATTTGAAATTTGAATATATTGCCTTCTGGCCTTTTCAACTCAACAAATGAATACAATTCACGACATGTACATAAACATGGCAAAGAAATGCCCCACTAGTTCTTCATCCTACAAAATATTTTCCAAAAGGTTGGACTGAAATATGTAGCAAAGCCCAAGCCTTTGTCAAGAGCTGCTTCTCGAAGGTAATCAAGCTGGAATGCCTCTGCACTTGTTGAGCCCAAGCTTCAGGGCTTAACTGCTAATGTAAATGCCTGAAACAAAGTACCAGAAACTGGGATTAGCGGCAATGGCTTATGAAATTATGATAAACAACCGATTTGTGTTATTCAACTAGTTTTTTCTTCTAAGAAAGATTATTTTATCAACTTTGATCACATAACAAATTATTCAACTTCGTAACAATACAACAAATTATTGGAAGTTCAGGAAAAAATCTAGCAAACACTTTGAATACATGAGTGATATAAAAAAAATCTGTCCATGTAAATAAACAAGCCAGCTGTACAAATCATATTCCAGTCAATCAAGGACTCAGGGTAGAAGAACATTCAAAGGAGTCACAATCAGAAGCCAATTTAATTTAATATAGCGAACCCTACGATTGCAACTTCCAGCGATTCTTTGGAAGAAAATATCACTGCAATACGAAAGACAAGACAAACACAACTGAACAACTCATTTATACACGCTAGCGCAAGTTGAAGGACCCAAGAACACACAAAAATGAGAAATAACTAAGAATCTCAATCTAGATGTACGGTGCGAAATCAGAGTTTTCAAGGGATCAAAAAGTAAACTGACCTGTCAAATGAGTTAGTGCTTTGATGAACAGAGCTGGCAATACTATTTTAGAGGAATAATCACATCCAGATTCGTTGCAACTCGCCATCCTTTAGGATAGACCAGGCTCTCAGATCCAAATGGCACATGCCAGTTCATTATTTGGGAGCAGTCAGCAGGAATGCCTTCCATCTGGCTTTCATCCTCCACTAACTGCTCTACGAACGCGGTTCCCTGCAAAATAACAATCAGATCCACTGTTATACTCCATATACAAAGCCATTGGAAACAAAGTCACTTTGTTTGATCATCATGTACTAGATTGGCAACATATAACTGTTTTTTTTGTCTTCACTCACTCCATTGTAGTATTTTCGTTTGTTTTTTAATTTCCACATATCCGGTGTTGGTAGTTGGAACAAGACAAAATGTAGATCAATTAACCACATTGCTTCTTGGCAACATGAGCAAGGACATGTTACGAGCCTACTAGAATATTTGGAACTTATCATGTCTAACTGAAGAGATTTAAAAAGAACCAGGGAACTTACTTGGAAACCTTGCTCCACCATTTCCGGATGCCGGATCGAGTTCCAGGCCTGATGGGACCTCAGTTTGGGATCCCAGAGCATGGTACTATTGAACGCGAAACCTGACATAGCAACATGAAATCTCTGGAGCTTGCTGGCTTCCCCACTTGTATGCCACCCCACAACTTGGTTCTGTTTACAAACGGGGCCATCCAGCACCACACCATTACCACCATCAGAGATCACCGGAACAGGCCATGTGCCAAACCTCCTAATCAAGACAGAGAGAGCAGCAAGTCAATAACTCGATCATTACTTGTGCATTATCCAATTTCTCCAGTAACCCAGACCATAAGGTATCAATGCGCCCTGCTGAATGTTTGCTTGCCGGATAAGCAGATAATGCAGGCAATGAAAAGGTGATAACCTCGAAAGCAAATTACTGACAAAACTGAATCTAGGGAGAAGGAAAATGCTACTGTAAGAATTTTGAAGCCTCTGCTCAGGCTTTAATAAAGTTGCCATCTTTAACTGATTCAGGGAATATGTCACCACCACAAGGATGGTTGTTGTTCCTTAGCTCAGCAAACACGCTTTTTTGCCATCCTAGAAGAACACGAATCCAGGACTCGGATCTCCAGACATCAGCAAGAAAATTGCAAGATTGACCGATCCATCAACACATATTTACAGCATACGAACGAATGGCTGAATCTGAGCGCGAGAATTGGGCAGATGAGGTACCTGATTTGGCGGAGGCGGTCGAAGAGCTGCAGGGAGTAGACGCCCTCCTCGTCGGCGAAGTAGACGATGCCGTCGAGGCGGTGGTTCTCCACGACCTCCAGTCCGGCATTCATCTGGTGCGGGCGGTAGTCGATGGAGGCGTTGGCGTTGGCGGCGGCGGCGAGCTTGTCGCAGCAGCCGACGTAGCGGTGCATGACGGCGGTGCGGCGCAGCGCGTGGGCGGCCTCCGGGGTGGGCTTGCCGGCCTCGACGACGACCCAGAGCACGGGCGGGCGCGCGAGGCGCAGCGTCTGGCCCATCCGGCTGAGGTAGTAGGCCTGCGACGCCCTGGCGCGCGTGGGCGTGACCACGATGAGCAGCTTGTCGCCGTTGTTCTCGCCGCCGCCGCCGAGGCCGAGAGTCGTAGCTTGCTGCTGCTGGTCAAGAGCTGGCTGCTGCTGTAGGTGGTTGAATTGGGGGGAAGAGGAGGACGCGTTTGTGGGGACGGGGAGGTGGGGGAGGAGGGGGAGGTGGGAGAGGAAGTGGAGGAGGCCGAGGAAGGAGCCGAGGAGGAAGAAGGCGGCGAAGCGCGGCAGCGGGCGGCGGGTGAAGAAGAGGAACGGGTGCGGGTAGCTTCCGCCGTGGTGGTGCCTCGGCGACGAGGAGGTGGTGGCGGCGGAGGAGGCGTGGCGGAGCGGCGAGGAGGGCGGGGAGGAGGATGCGAAGGGGTGGTGGTGCCGCAGCAGGTGCTGCTGCTTCGCCGGCGAGTGCGGCCGCCGGATCGACGCCATTAGTTCTCAACCAACCTCCAAACTCCAAACTCCTCCTGCTTCTTCTTCTTCCTGGTTTGGTTAGAACTTGGAGCTCAGGTGCGGGGATAAAAGGGAGAGAGAGTTGGGCAGATGCTGGCGGGGATCGAACAGGAAAGAAAGAAAGGAACTAGGAGGAGGAAGGAATCATGGCGCGAATGGCGGGGGTTGCGGGCGCTGGGTGGGGATGGATGAGGAAGAGAAGTTTGGTGCGGTTTGGTGGGAGCGAGTCCGAGGTCGCCGTGGACCAGAAGAAGAAGAAGAAGAAGAACTACAAGGAGGGGGATTAGGCGGAGGCTGGAAAGGGAAGGCGAGAGGAAGACGACGCAATGGGCAAGCAGTCAGATTTGGTGTGGAACAAAATGGGGTGGAGCAGCTTCGATCAATTTTAGAAGTCGAAAAAGAAAGATTTGACTGGTTTTATTTTTCGATCAATTCTCTCTTCATTCAGTCAGCAATTACTTGTCACTCGTACTACTAGCAGTGATTATTAGTTTCTCTTGTTACTCACATCACTGAATACATTCAATCCAAAGAGGGGCCTAAATGGTTCATAACTACTTACTCTCTCTCTCCATTCTAAATAGATGCCATTTTAGATTTGTCCAATCAACAAATACGACATTAATTTGTGTAAGAGTTATAAGTAAGGAAATGATTAAAAATGTATTATAAATATTTTTCACGATAAGTCAAAGGATACATGTTTATCTAGCAGATATTAAGGGATCATCATTAATTAGTGTGCAAAGAGAGAAATATCTACCTGCATATTGAATTCATGAGACGGGCCATTTTAGAGCTCGAAAAGAAAAGGATTGACTGTTTTGTGGCTATTAATGCATACTATTTTGTGGCTATTAATTAATTAATTAATTAATTATTCCATCCCTACACTCTCCTTCCGCTACAATTTGCGGTTGGCATGTTCATAGTCCAAGACATTCGACATGCTCAGGTCAATTTGCACTGTACACACATGGACATGTTTAGCTATACCTAGGAACATCTAACTTTGCTTCCTTCTAAAATAGTGGAGTATAGTACTAGCGTTTTGGATTAATTTTTTCTAATCTCTCCTACGAACAACGTTGACTATTATCTTTGTGTAAGCAAATGGAGTACATAATTGTATATGTTACGAACTTTATCACAAAATCCTTTCAAGAGTCAAGACAAATCCAATGGTACGTACTGCAAATCTTTTATCTAACAAATCTTGAACTTGTGTCTTTTAATTAGCTGTCAAACTAGAGGTGTATGTTTAACTTGCTTGTTTACTAAAAAAGTCAAGTACACGAGACAGTGCATCTCTTATCACTAGGTGATTATTGGTAATGCACAGCTTTCCCATTCCGTCCTCATTAATTAACTATTCTCTTGTACCTGCTCCCTGCCTTATTGGTCGATCGACCGGGACGGCGGGACCTGCTCGCAGTGGACATTCGATTTGCTCACGCACACAGATGAGCAGTAGCGGCAGGATTTAACTACCAACATCTTATTGCCACAAAGGTTTTATACTTTACTCCGTATCCCGTAAAAAAAAGAGAGAGAAGGTTTTATACCTTGTGCCAGAGAAGCTTCGTGAGTTTTGACCGCACCGTGGCGAGTCGTGACACGCAAATTGGATGGATTCAAGGAGCAGGTCGTCGTCTAAAAATACGGAGTACATCGATTCAAGGAGTAACGTGTTTGCGTTGGGTCTGAACTGGGGGGCTGAGCTGAGCAGCAACAACGAGTGAAAGAAAGAAAGCGTCAGCTGGAGCGCGTTTTCTCGCCGCGTGCTGGACCGATCCGTGGGCCCACCGACTGACACCGGAACCAACGGAGAACGGTTCTTCCACGAACGAGAGGAATTGTGCGATGAATTCTTTTTTCTTTTTTACATGTCAAACGATGAGTGTACAAAGTAGAAACACTTTTGGACGACGCTCAGAGTCAGAAAGCTAGCTAGTACTCGACCGGGCGTGCCCGATGGCCGAGCATCACAGTTCCCGTTAGTACTATTACTCAATTCTGATTCTATTTTTTATTTTTTATTATGGACAAAGAAAACTTTAAGACGCGACGTGATTTTAATACGAGCTGTTTCATATGGCATGATCTAATGACTCGTAACTACTTTGGGGGTACAATCGAGTTAGTCAAAAATGGAATTCCGTCAAAAACCACATGGGAAGGAAATATATGACATTAAACATGGAAATACATAAAAAGAAATACTCCTTCCGTCCAACCAAGGATGTCTCAATTTTGATCAGAGGGAGTAACAAAAGACGGTGCTATATACTATTTATTCTACTCTATTTTTCCCTTACTAGCAAGCTCTGGTGCCGGAAACTTGCTTTTTTGGGTCTCGGTTACCGTGGCCTATTCATTTTCTTAATTCGAAAAACACGTTTTCTGGAGTATGTGATTTTTTTTCTTCGCATGTGCATGTAGGTGCTCTCACTAGACCTTATCTTACGAAAAGATATTTATATTCGCTGCCTACGCAGAAAGATAAATATGTGGATCTACTTAACACGACAAACATTTAACAATTATCGGTCCACTCATTTGTTTGTTTAAACTCAAGCCGATGGGAGAAATGAGCTCACATGTGGCTTCCTCAGACTAAACGTGGACCAAAAATAAACCGCAATTTAGTTGTGCCAACCTCGAGACCTCTTGGGGTGATGATACGACGAAGAGTTTCATGCACCGAACTAGTTCATCCAAAAGGTCAAGCTAATGGAGAAATGAGGACAATGCATCTTATACTTCAGCAAACATATTTATTAACGGAATTGTACAGGTATGTGTATATATCTGGTTTTGTTTCCAAATTTGCTTGAAACTCCGAACCAGCATATCCCTGGTGTGGTACGTACCCGGGAGCCAAAAGCCTACACGGCTGACTAGCTGTAGTGGTGCATGCATACTTTGTTTTTCGAAATGAGCTGAGGCTGTACTGGTGCATACAATGTACTCCGTACAGAATAATTTACCCACCATCCACATCACATCCATTTATACTTACCAAATTTTAAAAGCATGTAGGTACGAACGTATTATGTTCGTCAAGAAACAGGAAATACATTACATAGCTGGATTTTCTTAACACGGCGCAAATTTTCTTAACAATTCGTGCCAGGGTGTACTGATGGCAACACACACATGCATGTATATATGTACGGTGGAGTAGAAGCTAGGCAAGTTTGGTTCTAGCTAGCTAGCTTGATTCCTCCTTTTCTTCCGATCCCAGCCTAGCTAGCAACGTATATACGTGCAGGAAGCAAGGGATGAAAGGAATTTGCTTCTTCCTTGCAGCCCATACCTTCCCCCATCTCCTGACCCTTCTTATCGATCTGCACGTACCAAGAGGAGGAGTATATACGAAGTGGATATCCTTTCCAGCTTGTTGGTGGTCGAAAATGATTCCCTGATTTACTACACACGACTGGGCCGCTCTTGGGCTGCCGCAGGTGGACCATTGTGTTGCTCGCCAAGCGGGCTGATGCCTCGGAGGTCAAGGATTACCGCCCAATAAGCCTCATGCATAGCGTGGCCAAGCTGTTCATGAAGGTCTTGATGTCCCATCTGACCAAAAAGATTGACCTGCTTGTCTCTGCCTCGCAAAGCGCCTACATAAAAGGCCGGTGTATTCAGGACAATTTTCTGTTCGTGCAAAACCTTCTGACGGATCTGCATAGGAAGAAGCCGGTTGTGCTCCTCAAGCTCGACATTGCTAAGGCGTTCGACTCCGTGTCTTGGCCCTATCTCATTGATATGCTTAGGGCACGGGGTTTTAGTCGCCGCTGGACGGATTGGATCTCCATTCTCCTCTCCATGTCCTCCTCTCGCGTTCCTCTCAATGGGGTGGCTAGGCCATCTATACGTCATAGGCGCGGCTTGCGGCAGGGAGATCCGCTCTCCCCCTTCCCCTTCATTCTCGCCATGGAGCCTCTCCAGCGGCTCATCAAGCTGGCTGCTGATGCTGGTGCCATATCCCGGCTGTCCGGTAGGCCGGAGTACTCGCGCACCTCCCTTTTATGCCAATGACGTTGTTGTTTTCCTCAACCCCATCAAGAGCGAGATGCTCGTGATTAAGGAGATTCTTGAGGTGTTTGGCAAGGTCTCGGGGCTGCAGGTTAATTTCTCAAAGTGCGCGGCCTACCCGGTGCGTTGTGATGGCTTGGACTTGGCGGACATCCTCCAGCCGCTAGCGGTGCCGATTGCCGCGCTCCCCTGTACCTACCTCGGCATGCCGCTTTCCCTCCGGCGGCCTAAGAAGGCGGAGCTGCAGCCGCTCCTGGACAAGATCGGCAAGAGGCTGGCCTCCTGGAAGCATGGCCTGCTCTCAGCGGCGGGGCGCCTGGTGCTCCTGCGATCCGTTCTCTCGGCCATGCAAATTTACACCATGACCACGCTTCAACTCTCGGCATGGTTCATTAAGGATTGCGATCGTCTCCGCCGTGGCTGGATGTGGGCAGCGAAGGACTCTGCCACTGGAGGCCAATGCAAGGTGGCCTGGCGCGCGGTTTGCCGGCCGCAACGCCTAGGCGGTCTTGGGGTGCCCGACCCGGCTTTGCTCAGCCGTGCCTTGCGCCTCCGCTGGCTGTGGCACGAGCGGGTGGCCACCGACAAGCCCTGGCTTGGCCTCCCGGTGCCTTGCTCGGACGAGGATCATGAGTTCTTTGCGGTGGCCACGCGGGTGACCCTCGACGATGGCAAAACCGCCTCCTTCTGGCACGATAGCTGGCTTGGCGTCGCGCCGAGGCTGGCCATGCCTTCGCTCTTCAGGCTCTCCTCTAGGAAGAACCGGTTAGTTGCCGATGCCATCCGTGGAGGCAGGTGGGTTTTAGACCTATAGGGCAGAATCTCTGCTAAGGAATTGGGCGAATACGTGGAACTGTGGGCGCGTGTCAATGAGATTAAGCTAACAGGGGAGCGCGACCTCTTCACCTTGGCGTTTCTCCCCTTCCGGCCAATACTCCTCCAGATCCGCGTACCGGATTTAGTTCCTCGGTGCCGTGTCCACGCGGTTTGTGGCAGACATCTGGCAGGTCAAGGCCACGTCCAAGAGCAAGTTCTTCCTCTGGCTTCTCGCGAAGGACCGGCTGCTCATGGCAGATGTGTTCTTGAGGCGTGGGTGGCCGAACTGCTATTTTTGCCAGCTTTGCCGGCGAAGGCCTTGAGACAAGCTCTCACCTGTGCTTCGAGTGCCCTTGGGCAAACACGGTCTGGGACCTGGTCGGGGTGCGTTTCCAGCTGCCAAGCCTCTGCCACGAAAATTGGTCGTCGTGTCGCACCCCATTCGAGTGGTTCAAGGGACTGTCCAGGTGTCGGGCCACCGATCGCCCTAAGGCCAGGACGATTGCTCTGACCACTCTGTGGGAGATCTGGCTAGAGCGAAACCGCAGGATTTTCCAAGGCGCTGAGCTCTCGCCTGGCCAGCTCGTCTCCCGTATCTAGGAAACGGTGGGACTCTGGAATCTGGCCTTTGGAAGTTCCCGGATGCTGCAAGAGTAGGCTCCTCCGGCCTGCTCGGCGCTTTTTCTTTTTCTTCTCTCTCCTTTCTGCCTTCTTCGTTTTGTAATTGCTCCCCTCGAGCGCCTGTACTGTATTTTTCTCCTTCCATGAATGAAAACGGAAGCCCCACCTACCCGGCTTTCAAAAAAAAACACTGTGTTTATTTTGAGTCACTGGCAATATACATAAATAAATAAAAGATGTTGAATTAATAGCATTCCCCTTGACCAAGGCAACATTTTTTTCGGGGGAATTGACCAAGTCAACATTGACCTGCTCAATAATCATACTCCCTCCGTTTAACAAAAGATGTCTCAAGTTTGCCAAAATTTGGATACATCTAGACATGACTTAGTGTATAGATGGATTCAAATTTAGTTAAAGTTGAGACATCCTTTGTTGGACGGAGGAAGTTTTTTTATTTTACTTTCAAAGGAAAGTTCCAATTTTATTCAGTATGGAGAGTATGGAGACGGAGCGAAATTGATGAGAATTATACATATTCCTGATATAAAAATTACCATCTCAAAGGATATATTTCCTCCGTCCTGTATTAAGTGACACAAATTTGCCAAAATAAGTATTATCTATGCCAAAAAACGTTTAGATAAATATAATATTTCGTCTATGGGACGGATGAATTATTACTCCCGTCAGAGATCGATGTAAACATATACAAAGCCCAAACAAATATGCATACGCCTGTCTACTATATTAAGTTACTCCAAAGTTAATTATATTCTTTTACTACTACGAGTACTAGCTAGCTAGGCGCGGATCGATCGACATGCATGCGAATCACGGCCTAGTCAAGGCGACTGAGAGCACGCACGCATGCATCCATGTGAATGCCATGCCAATGATGCATTGTCAACCATAGCCCAAAGGAATATATGCAGCTAGCTAGCCCATCGATCGATCGAAACAACATCAAATTAAGCAAAGCGCACACGTTGCTTACAGACATACATACATACACATATGGGACAACTTCTTGAACGCTTTTCCGGTTTGAGTTGACAGAGATGGACCGTTCTCCGCCCCTTTCTCCCTCAGCTTTGCCAACTCTCTTTTCTTCTTCTTGTTTCATACTACCGACCACAGAATGAATGAACGGAATGCATCAGTGATCAGTGACCCATCAGCGGCAAATGCACGCACATGATTAGACTACGCACAAATCAGTCCTTGAGGCGTAGCAACAAGAGTGGATTTTCGTTTCTTTCTTTTGGGAGGACAACCAACCAACGAGAGCAACAGAGGGAGTGACACATCACCAGGAACCAAGAAAAGAAGAAGGGAAAAAAAGAGGAAAATGACCGGTGGGCCCAATTGAAGTGGCCACTGGTGCACAAAAGGTGGCCCAGTCGACCTGGACAGGATCCAAGAAAGCCCGAAACCCAAGGAGATAAATAAAATGTACTGTACTGTATGGAGGAAATCACATCTATAAGATAGGAACTTTGTTTATTCCATCCTATGGAATTTCGTAGATCAGTGATACCATGCTCGAAAGATCCTGGCAGGATTTCTCTACTTAGAATAGGCTTTTAATAATTCTTCGTGTTCTCCCACCCTATAAAGGATGATATTGGTTTAAAACAGCACGATTCGTATAAAATATAACAATATGAAGAAATATTACCGTGTGCCTGTGCCAGGCATATTAATTCTAGGGTAAGGACGAAGGTGCTTTGACGGTCGACATAGATTTTGTATTCACAAACACAAACTGTTCCGAATAAAGCAAAGAACTGAGTTCTCTTCCTTCCTCGGGCTGGCCTTGGATTCTATACCTTTCGTCCCTGCTTCTCGGGCAGTCATGGACTCATAGTTGCTATATAAGCTTCACGCATGCATGCACCCAGCTAATCTGTTTCCTAATTTCTCCACAAATAAATAATGACATGTGTTTGTTAATTGTTTCAAGTTTTTAACTGCAGTGTTTATCATACTTCCTCCGTCCAACAAAAAATGTCTCAAGTTTGTCAAAATTTGGATGGATCTAGATATGACTTAGTGTATAGATGCATTCAAATTTAGTTAAAGCTGAGAGATCCTTTGTTGGACGGAGGGAGTATTTAATATTTTTCTCTCATATTTTATGCCCGAATCGTTTCACCGTGATACATTTTACCCAATTTAACAAATTTTGGAACCTAATAGAGCAAGCCCGCATAACAACTTTTGGAACCTAATAGAACAATTTAAACACTTTTGGCATCCAATCATTTGCCACACCAGGTCTGATATGTGTGCTCTCGCCGTAAGATTCGACAAATGTTGTTCAATTGGGTAAAATGTGACAGAATATAACTGATAGAGGATAAAATCTGAAACAAAATAGGATTAATATTGGCACAAATTTACAGGTAGGAGGTAAAAAAAAAAGGGAATTCATGGTATAAGTTGGTAGCCACAGATCAAACCAACATGCGCCAGCTGTCTACTGTAAATAAAAAAAACAGTAAGGTGCTAGCCGAAGATTGTTTAAAGTCTTAATTGGGCTGATCATCTCACATGCATGTACTCGATCACAGCATAGCTAGTCAACGGCCGTGTCAGTCGGCGGTCGGGAGCTTGGCAGGTAGCTAGCATCCATGCATGATACTCCGTATATAGGTACAACTTCAAATTAATTTGAGTACAAAGCAATCTTTTAATTAGCTGCTAGGAAATTTCACAAGAAACTCAAAAGGATTCAGGATTTCATAGGAAAAATTTCACCATAGATTCATTCGTTTCATAGAAAACGAGCAAAATGAATTAGGAATTTCATGAAATTCCCTTGTTTTTGGAAGTCCAACCTCTTTTTTCCATAGGAATGGAGATGGACCAATTTATTAGGATGGCGGGTGCCACTCTGTGACAATCCAAAATTTTGTTCTCTTTTTATGTTTTGATTTACTTTGAACAGAATAAGCACTTAACGGTTTAACATGCAAGCCACACGGCCGCCGAAGGACGCTGTCAAACCATGGTGCCCCTAAAAAGGAACGCATACCAAAAATTTGGCATTGTACCGGTCGGTCGGCCAACTGGATGTCTAGATCAGAGTTTTCTAATTCTACTTAGTCTCGCTTGCTTGGACTTGAAACAAACGGACTGTAAACTTCAACGCTTTTCCGGTTTCAATCGACAGCTACGTACCGGCATGCAGACAGAGATCGATGCACCTTCCTCTTCTTCTTCTGCCAACTTTTCCTCCATTCGTACGTATTCAGAGGGATCTGGAGGGTGACTCAGCAGCAGCAAATTAAGTTAGTTAATGCGCAATATAGTTAATTATACAGAGAAAACATATAGATCCCGTCCACACGCGACGTATCAACAACATATCGATCTTGAGAGCGCGACGTACTTATCAGTGCGTTTCATCAAGAAAAAAGAAGAGAGAGTAACTCATATCGTCATACATTAATATTATTACACGCACCGACAAAATGAAAATTAAGAAGAGAAAAACAAAACCAGCGAGACATGTTATGTACGCTCCAACACTATACATATGTCTAGTTTTGCTTTTATCTGTACACATGAAGGTTTGCTCGATTTTCCTTATTTTTAATTGTTTGGTTTTAAAAAAAAATTGCAAATCAAGATTAAAATATTTTAGGTAGGTTGAGATCCATGATCAGACTTTACAGATTATTGATAAGATCTGTGAAGCGTGTTCTGTTCTGTTCCGTTATTTCTAACAGTGCGATCCGATCAAAAGATTGTAGGGAACGCCCCCAAAGATAGAAGGAAACAGACACGCCGGTGGAGGAAACTCCGGCCCGGTGGCTAAGATAAGCAGCTGCTTTGGTCTCACTTGGACGTAGCTGCTGATTATCAACGCATCCGCGAGCCCAAGGGCCAATTTGTCGGCCTTGCAAAGGGGCAGGTAAAGAGATGACCGCAGATTCATTGATATCATCTGGGCCCTAGAGATCATCTAAAAAAAAGGGCCCTAGAGAATGATCATCACGAAGATACTTACAACAATATATAGGAATTGTTTCTACTTCTTGACCACCATTCAGGTTGTACTTATTTGGACAACAGAATGAAAGTTGGTGTTCGTTTGACCAGAGTATATGGCCAAACTCAAATGGACACAAACTTCACCACATTTGATTTTGTGAAGGAACTGATAACAACCCATGTTCAAGAAGAGTAACCAAAAGTCACAACCACGCAGCACACTCCTGGGTTCCTCTTGAATCCATAATGCCATACCAATTGTTCTGGCTGTTTGCTTATCCTGAAAACAAACTTGATTATCAATAATGCATCCAAATTCATCGACGGCAACTTTAGTATGAAAAGAGAAAATGGACAACATTATGATGGATGAAAGAGCTACAGAAAATAAATTAGTACTGCTGTAGCCTCCGTTCCTAAATTCTTGTCACTGTTTTAGTACAAATTGGAGGAAGTATTTCTATAAAGAGACTCTTCTATAAAACAAAAGTAGGGAACATGGAGAACATCAAATGAGGCTGTGTATGAAATGTTTGTTTGCAGATAATCCCCTATCAAGCTCTAAGATTTACCATCAGAAAAAAGGAGAGACAAATATGGCCAAATAAATAATTATCTGGAAATATTCATTTCAACCAAATCAACTGAGACAAATATTAGAGTGCTTGTATTGAATGTGCCAATTGAAACAATAGATAACAATAGCAAATCTAAAATTCTGAATCAGTTGAACTGTTTAGTTATATGCCGAAGTTGATCAGAGTCTTGCAATGCCAAACATGATATTTCATATTGCGAGCAAAATATCATTACGGCAACAACAAAAGATTTTCAAATTAAATGGAGCAATTGTTTAATTTGTGACACATTTTGTTTCTCATGTGAACAACATCTCAAACGGAACTGAGAAACAACATCTCAAACGGAACAACATCTCAATAATTTTGACGAATGGCAGTTAACTGAACAACATCTCAAACGGAACTACCCAAGGGACCTTGAGATAAATCTGAGGAAATAAGTTTTGCTATATAAAACATGTCATTAAGTTATAACAACGGTTACAAGTTATATTTATCTGGCTTCTTATGATGCGATCCCGATTTAGTCTTCCATGAAGTTGGGGAATAAATGACCGTCAGATGCTATGTATATACCATGTGTTAAAAAGTGCTCATTGTAGTTTTAAGAAAGCCATACTTACAAATTGTTTTTGGAGTGGTTTGGCACAGTACCAGCAGCAACTTTCTTTTCAGGCGACGTAAGATGGAAGTTGAGGGCATTCTTCTATTTTACAGACCAGTTGATCAGAGGATGGCAAACCATCTAAGGAAGATAGTGCCCGACATTCTTTGATGTTTAATTCGGTCAGTACCTTGCAGGAATGAAGCCTTACGGATGTTAGTGCTGAACATTTTGCAATTTCAACTTCACTTAACTCGAGCTCCTCCTCATCAGAGGACTTGGAGGCTGTACTTGCACCACCGCAGTTGAAGTCAATCTTGACTTCCTTCAGAGAGGACATACCAATCAAGGACAGTTTCTTCAGGAATCGCAACTTCTCAAACGATGGCAGGTTCTCCAGTTCTGTACAGTCTTTGAGTTGGAGGCTTTTTAAGTAGCGGACTGCTTCCAACCATGATGGAGTAGTTGCACCGGAATAATTTATGACATGAAGATGTGCAAGGTACTCATGTGGTTTAAGACCCTCAATTACTTCTTTCTGCATAGCAGTACCTTTATTTGTGCCCCCCCATGAAAGTGACAGTGTCTTCAGATGTTTTTTATCTTTAATCCTTGCACGACTAGCCTCTGCCTTGTCTTTGACATTCTGAAGATCAAGGATACTAAGCGACCCTTTGATCTCCTTTAAATCTTTCAGCTGGCAAATATTGAAGCCACTCTCTTGTTGAACCCGAAATTCATTCAGCTCTTGTAGCAACTTAAGTTCACCAACTCTTGATATCTGTGAGTGCAAGGATCCTGTCCCTGGAACAAGCAGATATCGCAGATTCACGAGATTACTCATACCCTTTGGCAGCTCATTTAGACCGCTCCAATGTGTGATGTCCAGTATCATTAGGTGGTAGAGCTTACATATAGCCTCAGGCAGAGGTCGTTTATGCTCCTCAGAAGTATATGTATAGCTCAGCTCTAAATAGCGAAGATGAATGAACCTTTTCACACTAGAGAGCAAAACGTCAGCATTAATGTCCGTTGCTGATACTGATAACCGAAGTATCCGAACATACTGTACTTGTGCCAAAATCTTCACAAACTCTTCAGAGAAGTTCTTACCATATGCACCTACAAGCATTAAACTCTCCAAACATTTCAGCATATCATTATTCTCATCGTTTTCACCTACAAGCATTAAACCCTCCAAGCTTTCCAGAATATTATCATACTGAATTCCATCCTCTTCAACGGTTTCACTAGGTTCTATGCCAGTCCAGATTCCAATATGACGGATGGATGAGAAGACTTTCCGAGGATCTGAGCCATCAACACTAAGGTATTCAAGGACTGAGACTTCTTGTGCTACATCATGCATTAAGTCGTGCACAATGAAATACTGCTCATCTTTTTGAAAGAAGCTTCGGATTACCAAATCATCAAAATAGTCACTTCCTGCATTCTCCAATTTCTTTCTTTCATGCATGACAAAGCCAAGAGCTATCCACATACGTACCAACTTGTCCTTGTCAAATTTGTAACCTTTTGGAAAGAGAGCACAACATGAGAAGAGCAGCTGAAGCTGATAGGACAGGTGATTGTAACTGAGCCTTAGTGCCGGTATGATGTCATCCCCCTCATTTTCAGCCCTCCATTCATCACTATCTTTAATTATTCGCCAGCAATCCATATGCGGTTTTCTTCTCAAAAGAGTGCCGACACTTTTAGCTGCTAATGGATTCCCATTCAGCTTGGTGGCTATGTCCTTGCCAATATCCAGAAGCATCTTGTCGCCTTGATAATTCTCATCACCAAATATACATCGTTTGAAGAATCTCCAAAACAAATCTTTCTCCATACCTTTCAGTATGATATGTGCCCCCATTCTGTTTGTTATCTTGGCCACAGATAACTTTCGAGTTGTCACCAAAATCACATTACCCTTTATTGGTGTACATGTAAGTGGAGCCAACAGCTTGTCCCAGCGACCCTGGCTCTCTTCCCACATGTCATCCAGAACAAGTAGAAATCTTCTGGTCAACAAGTATTTCTTCATCTCACTCTGAAGTACATTGAGATTTTTTGTGTTTTTATGCTCCCATCCAGGTATTTGTTCCAAGATCCCTTGGGCAAGCTTGATTTCATCGAAGTTAGCAGAAACATAGATCCAGATCTTGATGTTGAAATCTTTCAAAGATGGGTCACTGTACACTTGTTGAGCAAGTGTTGTTTTTCCAACACCTCCATCACCAACTATTGGAAGAACGAAAAGCTTCTGACCACTTGATGCACTTGCACTAATTTGTTTTAGAATATCAGCCTTCTCATCCCTCTCGAAATCCTTAGTTCCAGCAAAGTTCTCTGCTGTCTCACGGGTGTCTGTGCTTTTGTTTTGCGTCACAATACGCAGTTCTGTAAGTTTCTGAATCACAAGGGCATCGTGAAGACTGTCACAAATCATATGCAGATCTTTCGCAGTAGCTGCTATGCTTTGTATATCAGATATTTTGATATTTGTCTTTGGGTGTGCAAGTTGAGTTATAGAAGATTTTACTTTGGATGTAATTTTGTTGCCTTCCTTCAGCTTCATCTTTTTTATCTGTTCATCAAAATTGGGAAGTGCTAGAATTAAAATTCTTGTCTTCCAGTCCATGTACAGTGATGCATATGAAATCAATGTCACAAGACAGAACTAAAATGATATCATAATGAGCAAACGTGAAAACTTTAGGTTTCAGATCCTCCCAGCATCAGTATAGAAAAAATTCAGCTGTAGCTGGGACCAACCAGAACAAAGGGAAACGAAAACGACAGCAAATATATCTGTACAGGTTTCACTGGTCTTTGTAGATCTTTGAGAGGGTGCAGCGTTGAGGTCCGAGTCCGATGCATTCCAACTCCAGTGACGGTGGCAACGGCTGGTGCAGATCCAGCCACAAGGGGAGCAAAACAGCAAATATATCTGTACAGGCTGGTCCAGCTATATAGGTGATGATCTTGGTGACTAGTTCCAAAGGGAGCATGGATTCAAAGATAAACTGTTGGATCATGCTCCATTTTCCTGACTTCAAGTTGCAGAAAACATCCTGCGTTCACCGGAGTCACAGTTGCGTTCACCTGAGTTTTTTTTTTTTGAGCTTAAGCGTTCACCTGAGTTAGCCAGCTGTGTCACAGGTAGTTTAAGGTTCAGTCACCTGAGTCACAGGTGCTTCCCACCTGTGTCTCAGGTGAGTTCCAGCTGCGTTTTGAATCCCACCTCAGTTAGTCAGGTAGTCACCGAGGGTCACGACCAACATTGTGTATCCCCTGCCCTGTGTGTTAGGACTTCATCATGGTGAAGTTGGTACCGCCGTGCGCCCATAGTTTTTCCCGTCTGGGTTTTCCATGTAAAAAAGAACTTGTGACCTGAACCGGAGTCCGAGGACTCAATCCATTAATTAAGAAGAATAGAGTTGCCCAATTAATTAACGGAAAACCGGGCAAAAAACGGAGTCTGAGGACTCGATCCATTAATTAAAAAGAACTTGTGACCTGGTATTGTATCTGTATGTGTGTTGGTTTATTGCGTTCTTGATCTTGCCAGTTTTTCACTACTCTGATTTCTCTCTTCTTGGATCATCTATTCGCAACATGTATGACAAGGAATTTATCATAGCATCCTATAATGATTCAAGCGCCCGATGCGTCAGCTACAAGTCTAGAACAACTATGCATGTACTAGGTCCTACTATGATTTGGTAGCTCGATTATGTGTTACTAGCTCAGACAGATATACCAACTGGAAAGTCTATTTTAGAGCAATTAACTGCAAACAAGAAAAAAAGAAGGGCATCAACATTCCCAATCAACATTGAACAGGCTGACTAATACTTCCAAATCGTAGTCTGTTAGCACTACACATTTCTGAAGCCTGAACTACACTGAAGAATTGAACATTTCTTAGGTCTGAACTACACCACGGCCAGACGGCCTCGTCCGGTGACTCCGGTCCGGGTAAGCAGGAATGCAGGATCATCGAAGCACTGAACGAAAGAACCAACAACTTGTGACCCCAAGAGAAAAGCGACATTTCAGAAGAAAGATTGGGAGAGGCAGAGTAGGGGATCCACTGGTTCAACTCGCCCCATGGGTTTGAGATGGTTTAAAACTTTTAATTAGATGCTGCAATGTGAACCCGCACCAATCCAAAACATCTCAGCAGTATTGACTATTGAGATCCATTTCAACCCAACCTATAGGAATTCAAATGCAAAACCAAACCTTGAGATCCATTTAATCCCGCCCCCTTCCCAGGCCTAGTTACGTACGTACCTTTTCCTTGATTTCGTAGTACTCGAGCACATCCAGATACTTGGCCAGCTTCACGGCCTGATCGTGCACCAGCCTGATCTGCGCCGCCAGGCTCTTGTCGTTCTTGATCTCGACGCCGGCGGTGCCTGTGGCTCCGGCGTTGACGCCCCCAAGGACGAGGTTGGCGCGATTCAGCGCGTGGATGAGAGGTTTCACCTCCTTGTCGAGACCTTTCGATCTCAGAAGCGCATTGATGGCAGTTTCCTTGAGGTGGTCGAGCAGCTTGTTCAGCGCCCATGTCGCCGCCGCGGATGCAAGGAAAATGGGGTCCATGGAGAAAGGAAGGAGACGGCGAGGAGACTTTTGGATGGAATACGGAGCTCGTTCGCTGACCAGCCTTTCGGCTCGACGGGTAAGGTCAAACTCCAACGGGAGACCCATTTGGTCGTGGGGCGACTCATTTCCGCTCCCGTTCAGATTTCGGCAAGTTGCTGCCCATTTTCAACCTAAATTTGGTTAGAAGTGTGTCGGGGCCGACATCGTCTTTACACTTCGTTTGTTCTCCGTTTGCTTTTTTTCCTCCTGTGACCCGCATGTCTATAACCAATAAAACGGGCCAAATGGTGGCCTCGTTGGGCCACTGGCAGACCCAAACGGACCAAAATCTTTTGGCATGTCCGGACCGCGACCCAAACGGTCGCCCTGCTGGAGTTGCCCTAAAGTTGCCAGCCGCACAGAACTAAAGTTACGGCCTTCACTGAACTAAACGTTCGCTCCCTAGCCTTCTAGCGCGACGGGATAAAGTTGTCATCCATATGGAACTAAAACGTTGCCTAAATCTGTCACTTTTCATAACTAAAGTTGCACTTTCACAGACTAAAGCTGTCACACTACATAACTAAAGTTGCCACCCCACAGACCTAGAGTTGTGAACCCACACGTGTCACGATCACAGCCATAGTCTTTCCGATCCGATGGCCAAGAGAGCTCATCATAAATCCCTATCTTTCTGGATGATTTTTTTACCAATCTTAATTCCTTTTCTAGCTCCATCATGAACTTATTTGTATTTCACATCTGTCAAATTTTCTTTGTACTTTTGGCATCTCAACTTGGCATCACCATTTTTTCGGTGTGATGTACTTAAAGGTTTTGCTAGATCTCACGGCCTCTCGTACGCATCAGATCAACTGGCGGCCATTCAGTCGACCATGCCAACCGGAAATATGCAGCATCCTCTCGGGTGGTGCCCACTTCCCCGCTCGGCGCCCATGGGGCCCACCTCGTTTCTGGGATGGCGAACAGATAGAGGCCCCCTTCTTTTGGGCTTCTAGGCCAGCTTTCAGGTCCCAGGCAGCTGAAGCCCAAAAGAAGGAAAAACTTCTACCCGGTTCTTTCTTGGAAGCCAACCGGCTCTTCTTGGAAGCCCCTCCAAATTACAGTGCAAAGTGGGCTGTGGGGAGAAACTAGTCCAGACCAGCTTCCCGACCTTCTCCGATAGCTAAATCCAAGTTAACCCCACGACAAACTGTTATTACAAGGAAAATGCCACCGCTCGCGAGTTTGATGGAAAAAAAACAGACCCCCAGCCCCGACCCCTTCCCCGTATCTCGTCTCTCTCACATCTCTCCGTCGCTCTGCAATGCTCTCTCCCACTAGGGTTCCGCAGCCGCTGCTGCCCTGTAGCCCTTGCCACGTGGGAATGACCCACCAAGTCCTCACCTTCGGTATACCCACTGCGGCCCAGCATAAAGCCCACTCGGAGGCCCACTACAAATCCGTGAAACCCAAGTACCTTGGTTGCGGCTCAAGACAAGAACAGATAAGGAAACCAAATCAGGGTTTATCGCTAAATTGTAACCGATCCGGACTTTATGCCCGAGACCTGGCCTCCTGTATAAAGGACTAGGAGGGGGAGCCGGGCAGGAAAGATTCTCTCTCTCGAGACAGATTTTAATCTCTCACACACACCAGATCCAATCTGCGCGCCGTAGCCTCCGCGGCAACCCTGTAATCTTTTATCAATACCAATATATAGAGCAGGACGTAGGGTATTACACCTTCGCTTGGCGCGAACCTGAGTAAATTGTGTCCCCTGCATCTTTGTTAGCTGACGGAATCGCCAACACAACGCATGTCACTCTTCCTAAACACAAAGCCCCTCAACAAGGGCATTGCCGAGGTCTCGTCATTGGCACCGACCGTGGGGTCGACATGTGTTGGATTCACGGTTCCGGCGGCCCCATCACCATCAGTCCACAGTTCGTCGATTTCGCAGGAACCAATTGGTTGGGTTAAATAAGATGACAAGGGTCGACGAACTGCATGGAGAAACACCTGCGGGTCTCTAGCCGTTTGCTGTCCTGCATGGAGAAACACGACTCCAGAAACAATTGTTTGGGTTAAATAAGATGACAAGGGTGGAAGGTAGGCACCACTACGAACGACGCGCATCGGGGGGAGGGGTACATAAAATGCTCTAGCCGAGGTATGTAGGCGTCCCGTAGGATTGACTATTCCCAGTGTTAACCTAGATGATTAGTCGGCAAATGGAGGATATTTCAGATATGATCTTATTCAGATCATTCAATAATCAGAATCTTTTGTACGAATGTAAAATTAAGCTGATTATGGTTACTAATGTGTATATTTTCTTCCTTCATGCAGCGGATTTACACAGGACAAAAGTATATATCTACATCAGCAAGATGTTTCTTAAGGAAAAAAGTTCGCTGCACAATATCAAATGATGTCATTTCTCCTACTAGAAAGAAATTTAAATTTATGGACAAGATAACTAAATAACTAGCAGATCATGTTGAATTCGAAGAGCAAACGCATCGGCAATAGAGTACTTTGACAGATCCACGGCTGCATATAAGAAAATGGAAAGATAGAAAATTTTGTTGAAAATTGAAATTCTATTACTTCCTCCGTCAAACAAAGGATGTCTCAACTTTAACTAAATTTAAATGCATCTATACACTAAGTTATGTCTAGATACATCTAAATTTTGACAAAGTTGAGACATCTTTTGTTGGACGGAGTGAGTACTATGTTTGGCAGTTTTATATTGCCACGGTACTTTGTTATCAAATTTCTTCCTTTTTTGTAGGAATTTATTATTATCAAATTTCTTAATTGGTCATTGAAGCCTTTGTAGTTGTATATATCTAAATATATCCTTTATCCAAGGCTAACCCATTTTACATAAGCCAACATCACACTTGCAGCTGTTAGAAGTTTCACACGAAAATAATCGTGTCTTTGCTAAGTGAAATCACTATAGTTGCAGCTCTTGCATTTAGTACAAATGTTCATGCATTTTTGCCGGTACATACCAGTTTTTCGCTCAACATGAGGCTTGTGTTTTTTGCACCTAAGTCTTGAGTTGTTTTAGCGTAAAAGGAAACTTGCTGTCCCTGTTGTTTTCTTAATCTCAAATCGTAATATATGACCCTGATTTCTTGTGCTCAAATTATTATTATTGTTTATCAATACAGGTCGTTCTCCTATAGCCTTTGTTTTGTAGTCCTTTTGGACAGAACAATTGCAGACGTTGAGGTGATCTTCCAAGAGCTCATTGCACATGTTTTTCTAGATGTTCAAGTAAGTGTGGTATATGTTCTCAATTGTTCTTTCTCAGACGGTATTTGGCCGTTGATTCACTGAAAGTCTTACTTTATAGTCAGGTAATTGCTGTTAATATTCTCCTTCCAGAGACACAAGATAGTGTATGTATGTTTTCGTGAACTGAACCTAGCTCAGGTGGTATGGTTTTTTGTGGTGGAACCAACCCACTCAGATTCAAGTCCTAAAGTTGACATGGGTGCTCACATTTCCTGGATTTAATCCAAAATTTAACCGGCGCTTTGCTTTCAGTAGTGTGGTAGATGATGTACCTGTTAACGGCGAGATGTCTGTGGCGACTTCGTCAATCTCTCAAGACCCGCCGACCCGATTCAGTCTCTCGGAGGTGCTCATAGGGGTAGCGTGTGCGTGTGTGCGTTCATAGGGGTGAGTGTTCACGCGTGTTTGTGAGCGTATGCGTCCGTACTGTGTTTCTTAAAAAAGATAGTGTATGTTTTCCATTTCAGACTTTATCTTATTTAGTTCTCAAGACGTGTGTATGGAACTATAATTTCTTAGATTTTGAAGTATATGTCATTTCCTATTGACTGCACTTTTGAAATCTCCATCAATTTGCTGCAAAAATAAATAATAATTTGAATTCCTTTTTTGGGTGGTCAAATTTTAGATGTTTTGCTTGACCTGACAAGCTATTGGGTTTGGAGGGTTGAAGGGGCTGAAAGAAGTTCCGCTCGACCCAAAAATGATTTTCTTTAAATGATGTTGCTTACAATACTAACAAATTTTATTTAATGCAAATGTAACTTTCAGTCTTCGTGCCTACAAACAGTTGCGTGGTTCCTGTCATTGTATCGTCGAAATTGACTGGCGCAGCGACGATCGAACAATCAGAATTCGCCTGAGTGCACAATCGGACGGCTATAAAGGCTGATGATGTGAGAGGGCAGAAAAAGGATTCAGTTTTACTGTCCTAAATTGTTCGCTATTGTTGCTGAAAAACATGTATTCCACAATTTATTCTATGTAAGAAAAAAAAGCAAATATGTAACTGGAAAATATAATGGACATCCATGGAAATAAGATTTTGGACTTGTGTCGTCAAGACAATATGGAAATGGGAAATTCATTTGACATACTTTCAGGCCTTGTTTGACACTTGGGTTTTGGGGAAATTGGCCGCAGAACACCGTTATTTTACGGTCTTTGTCAAAACACACCGTCAGATTGTGTCTTTGTCCAGTACCATCACAATTCCATGGTCATTTGAACACCGCCTGGATTAAAACGAAAAGTTTGGGTAGGATGCCACTATTCCCTAATTTGTATAGAATGGATAATAGTTCTACCTATACTCCAATTGACTCTAATTGATGCCACATGTAATAGGGTATGCAGAATGTGTTATGCAATACTTGATAGATGAACTTGTGTGTTAAACCTGCATTTTAAACATGTCATTTTGTGGATTATTATGTTATGTCTTTTATGAGTTAAACATGTGTTCAATCTGGAATATATGCGTGCATTTCAAACCTATGATTTTATGGATTGTTATGGTTTGACTTGAGGCTAAATGCTGACCAATTTTGTAACCAAATAATTCCCAACATTGTCGCGTACTACAGCCCTTTGGGGCTAAAATTTCAATTTGAGAAAGACAATGTTCAACCGTCATTCTCCCAAGCAAAAAACGTCATCGCAAAAAAAAGTTTCGAAAGTTCCGTTTTGGGCTAGACATTGTGTTATGGCAAATGACCACATAATTGTAATGGTACCGGGCAAAGACGCAATCCGGTTGTGTGTTTCGGCAAAGGACGTAAAATAATGGTGTCATGTAGCCAACTTTTCGGTGTGTTGATGTGTTTTTGTGGTGTTTTATAGGACATTATTCACTCCAAATTCGAAAACACTAGAAACCCCGAATGCTTGATTGGTTGGAAGGGATTAGAGAAGATTATCCTACAAAACACTCTATTTTTTTACCAAATTAAAACACTTCTCATACTAGTGTTTTAAAAAAAATACGAGTGTTTTGGGTTTTTGAGAGTTTATGGATGAACACGCAAACCCCTCAAATACCGAAACAACAGTGACTAAAAAAATACAATTACATCAAACTAAGGCCTCAAGAGGAAGCAGATGTTGCTCGGAAACCTGCAAATAAAATCGTACTCCCTCCGTCCAATAAAATATGTCTCAAGTTTGTCAAAATTTAGATGGATATAGACATGACTTAGTGTATAGATGCATTTAAATTTAGTTAAAGTTGAGACATCCTTTGTTGGACGGAAGAAGTACCGCTGATTGACTCTACCAATAATCAACTACAGTGTTGAAATATTGCACCTTCCACACCGGAAACATTGCTAGTCACAAAACGCCCGTCATGCACATGTTTGACCAAGTTATAGAAAAAACTGCGTAGAGTACTTTAAATTACCTTTTACAAACCCGTTGCATATATTTCTTCCGTCTCATATTAAGACTCAAATTTGTCCAAATATGTATTATTGATATCCCAAAAATGTTTAGTTACAATAATATTTCATCACTTAATAAGAGACGGAGGGAGTATGTTTTCGTAATATATTTTTTATACTTGTTGATATTGGTACTCCCTTTGTTCCAAAATAAGTGACTTTGGCACCCGAGCTCCAGTGGATACCATAGTTCAAATATCATGAAAATCATATTTTTTGGAGTTTCAAAAAATCTATATTTTTTTTAGTGTTAGTATAGATGTATACTACATATATGTACATTTTCGTGTAAAGATAGATTGATTTGTGGTATGTGTAAAAATACCAAATCTAGGATGTAAAAATACAAAAAAAAACTCCAAAATATGATTTTCATGATGTTTGATCTACAGTGTCGATTGAAGCTTGGGTGCCAAAAAACTGAGTTCGGATGGATTTGTATACTCCCTCGTTCCAAAATAAATGACGTGGATTCGTATAAAAATCTATACAAATCCATGCTAGTTATTTTGAAACTGAGTAAGTATATTTTTATACAAATCCACGTGTCACTTATTTTGAAACGTGGAGGGAGTATATATTTTCTATTTTAAGAAAAAGATTGACCTGGTACTGAAATAGAACATCTTATCCTTTTCCTAATCCCTAACTTTTTAAAAGTGAAATCTGATGGCACTCCTTTAGAACTGATCATTGACTTTGGTGCCGGGGTCACCGTTGAATGCCAGAAAGCAATTAGCTCCCTCCATTGTCAGTCTTCTTCCGTCCGTTCACTTCACCCTGTACGATGGAAAATGAGGTGGTTCCTGCTACGAGCGCCGGCGGCCGCGAAGGCGATCTGCAGATCTGGGCGTCCGGCAGCGGCATTGGGGAGGAAGTGGGGCTTCTGAACTCCGCCCTGAGGCAAATGAAATCGGTGCTTGCCGATGTGGAGCGGAAGGAGATCCAGAACGTGCAGCTGGTGCGATCTCTCAAGGAAGCCCATCATGCGGCTTCGCAGGCCGAGGACCTCCGGGGCGAGCTGGAGTACTACCGCATCCAGGAGAAGGTAGAGAGGGAGGAGCATGACTGCATGGTAAGTGCTGCTTCAAATATCACCATCTTCTTCTTTTTTGTACAGAAACGTGCTAGAGATTTCCTAATCTGCGGGGCACGGTGTGGGGAATTTCGATTTGGCTGGTGCACTCTTAATTTACTTTCTTCTGCTGCCATTTTCAGAAAATAAATATCACTTTCTCGTGCTACAGGATGGTCTGATCGATGAACAGGACATGGTGTTGCAGGAACTGACATACCTGTTTCAGGTGAGGTGCTAATTTTCCTGTTATTGATTGGTGGTGTACAGAAGAGTCACCTTAAACTTTTCTGGACAATAATATATAGGAATTTTGCTGAGATTGAAAAAGAAAGAAAATGTGGGAAAGACAAGACCTGTTCCCCCTTGTACTAAATTAATTAAGTTACCATTTATTGTTGGAGATGGATGACACCAACAGATAACCCATTGTATAATTGGTTTTCATTATCATATCTAGATGCCGTGGAGGCCTAAAATTTGTTTGTCTTGCTCTACAAATGTACGTGTCCCTAGCGTCCCACATTGTGCATCGAATGTCTTAGAATATGCTAATTTAATGAGGTAAACAATCCAGAAACAAGATAGAAATAGGGATTAGTCTGCCATGGCCGACGATAGGAAGAGGAAAATTTCTCCAGTGGTATAGAGATCTTCCTACAAATGATGTTGGTGTTGTGAGATATCTGTTTTTGGTGCTGTGCTTTTCTTTAGATAATAGGAAACTGAACTCATCTAGTTTCTGCTTTTGAAGATCCATGTAGTCCAAATTCTTAATCAGATCTACATGACAACAGAAAAAAGCAAAGAGCCCCATGATCATGCAGAGGACTGGCTGGTCACTAAAGGATTAACGATAAGACAACTCACGTTTTAAACTTTAAAGTAGTAAATGACAGTCACGGTATACGAATTCGTGCACTAGACCTGGACACATGTCCTGACTCCTGAGAACATGTCTCATGCTACAAGCTTGTAACCCTTGCATGTCTTCCCCACTAGCAGTCCTTCCTTCACATGCTGCAACAACTGCAAGATCACAGCCATGATATACACATGTACTGCAAAGAGATAGAGAGTTTCTTTCTCATTTTAAAGAAATATATAATTTTTGCGTAACCAAATAAACCAACAAATGGCAGGAGCTTCCATAATTATTCTATCTCAGGAGAATTTAGTCCGCCCCCCTTGCAAATTGCCAAACATATAACCAATATTATTTGGCATCAGTAGGCTTGTTGCTATTTGAATAGTTTGCCATACCAATCTCTCGACATGAAAGTAAAAGTGTAAGTGTTGGATTGCTTAACTGTTATTGTAGACACTACATTTCAAGCTACATGTCAAACTTCTCCTAGCAAGGTTATCTTTAGTTGGTTTATTTGACTTGTGCATTGTAGCCAAAGGAATAGCGTTATACTATGCTTCCCAGGAGAAGAAATTAACCTCTCCAATTGCGTCATATCTCAGGCTGAGGAAGACACCACAGAGAGTTCTACTTTTTGCACAGAAGATTCATCACCGGCCTCTCCAATTGTGGTCCCTGCCGGTAACATTAGCCCGGGGCATCTTCTTGCCATCTCAAGTGAGATAAATGATCACATTGAGTCATGCCACAATATGATCAAGGATCTACCGGAGGCTTTAGAGATTGAAGAATGGAATGACCTTATCCGTATTGAGATGAAAAAACAGAGCACAGGGACTGATCCCCGGGAGACGTCATCATGTCCTACTGAACCCAAAGTTTATGGTAGGGACCAAGAGCAGGACCTGATAATAAACAAGTTAACGAGTGAGAAATCCGCTGGGGAAAACCTCTCCGTCCTTGCCATCGTCGGTTATGGAGGTGTTGGAAAGACTACTTTGGCTAATGCGGTATTCAATGACTCTCGTGTGTCAAAACATTTTGAAGAACGATTATGGGTTTATGTTTCTGTATATTTTGATCAAGCCAAGATTATGCACAAATTGTTGGAGTCCTTGATTGGGGACAAGCACGAAAAACTCACTAGCTTGAAGGAACTCCAGGACAACCTAAAATATGCACTGAAATCGAAACGGGTGCTACTTGTACTGGACGACATGTGGGAAGACACACAAGAGGAAAGATGGCGTGATCTGCTAACTCCACTGCTTTCCAATGATGTCCAGGGAAATAGGGTTCTGGTCACCACTCGGAAGCCATCTGTTGCAAAATTCACGAGAGCTACAGATCACATTAATCTGGACGGTTTAAAGCCAGATGACTTTTGGAAATTGTTTAAAGAATGGGTCTTCGGAAATGAGAACTTCACAGGAGAGAGGATATTGCAGGAAGTTGGGAAGAAGATAGTTGTTCAGTTAAAAGGAAATCCTTTAGCAGCAAAAAGTGTGGGCACAGTATTGAGAAATAAACTTGACGTTGATTTCTGGACAACAGTTCTAACTCATAATGAATGGAAGCACGGGGAAGATGACTATGATATAATGCCGGCCTTGATGATCAGCTACAAATATCTGCCTGATGACCTCAAGCCCTGTTTCTCGTACTGTGCTGTGTTCCCAAAGTATCATAGGTATGATAAAGAATGTTTGGTCAATATGTGGATAGCCCTCGGTTTGATATGTTCCACCGACATGCATAAACGATTGGAGGACATTGGAAGTGAATTTTTCAATGACTTAGTCGAATGGGGATTTCTCCAAAAAGAATTTGAATTTGGAAGCTTACTTATCATGCATGATCTCATTCATGATTTGGCACAGAAGGTCTCATCTCATGAGAACTTCACTATAGTGGACAATGAGTCTGGAGAAGCACCACAGCTTATTCGTCATGTCAGTATAGTCACAGAATGGCAGTACATGACACAAACAGATGGCAGCGTGGGTCCTAATGAGGATTTTCTGCAAGGTTTTTCCAGTTTCTTCGGCGAGTTGCAACAAAAGAAGCTAAGCACAGTGATGTTATTTGGGCCACATGACTTGGACTTTGCACACACATTTTGTCAAGAACTGACTGAAGTGAAGTCAATCCGCGTGTTGAAATTGGAGATGGCAGTCTTTGATTTGGATTCACTAATAGGTAACATCTCAGAATTTGTCAATCTTCGTTATCTGGAGTTGGGATGCATTTATAAGGGACCCAGGCTGGAATTGCCAGAGTTTATATGTAAGCTGTATCATCTGCAAGTCCTGGATATAAAGAAGAACTGGGGATCTAGCACAGTTATTCCGAGAGGCATGAACAAGCTTGTTAACTTGCGCCATTTTATTGCTATTGAAGAGTTAGTTGCAAAAGTACCTGGGATAGGGAAGATGGTTTCCCTTCAAGAGCTCAAGGCATTTGGTGTCAGAAGGGTGGGTGAGTTCAGCATATCACAGCTGAAAAGGTTGAATCATCTCAGAGGATCAATTAGCATTTACAATCTTGGTCATGTAGGAAGCCAACAGGAGGCCATTGAAGCAAGCATCTGTGACAAGGTCCACCTCACTACTTTGCAGTTATCATGGTATCCTGTGTCTGGGCAGAGAGCTGGTTTTTCAAGTGAACTTCCAATCCTTGAGGATCTTAGACCACATGCTGGCCTTGTGAATCTGAGAATCGAGGCATGTAGAAATTCTGTTCCGTCATGGCTCAGCACCAATGTTCATCTCACCTCACTGCGGTCACTTCATCTGAATAACTGCTCCAGGTGGCGCACAATTCCAAAACCCCATCAGCTGCCTCTACTTCGGGAGTTGCATTTGATTAACATGGTTTGTCTTCTGAAAATTGAGATTGGCTGTCTGGAGATACTTGAATTGCGCAATTTGCAAAGATTGACGCAGTGCAGATTTGTGGACAAGGAGCAGTTAGCTGTGAATCTGAGGGTTCTTGAAGTAGAGTACTGCGATAGATTGGGTGAGTTCCCTGAGGAGCTATTCATCTCGAATGATCTGCAAAGTGAATGTCAGTTCACTCGTCTTCGCAGGCTTCAGGCATATAAGAATGAGAAGAGCTTCGATCACACTAACATTTGCCACCTTTTGCTCATAGATTCTTTGACGGATATACACTTGTCCTTGCATTCTAATCTTGGGGAATTTCGGCTTCAACAAGTAGGCCTGCCAAATAGGTTGTGCATGAAAATGAATGGAAGTCGAGACGCTTTGAGAATAGAGGGAAGATTGTTCCCTTTTGGCAAACTCAGGAGTCTAGTGGAGCTTGAGATCAGCAATTATCCACTTCTGACGTCCTTACCATGGGAAGGCTTTCAACAGTTGGCATCACTGAAGAAGTTGAAGATGATCAGATGCTCTAAACTTTTTTTGGGAAGTGTTGAGCTGTCTCTGCCACCATCAGTCGAAGAACTCGAGTTCAGTTTCTGCAACATTACGGGGACACAAGTATCACAATTCCTGGTGAATCTTAAGTCACTAAAGAACCTCAAACTAATTAATTGTGAAGAAGTGACATCCTTGCCTGTAGAGTTGTTTACAGATGAACAGAACCAATTGGCAGAAGGCTCTTGGCTCATCCCTCCCAACTGTGTTACCACTTTGGAAAGCTTGCATATCTCTTTTGGGATTGAAGGTCCAACGATGCATTTTTCGAGCAAGAAAGGTCTTGGAAGATTTGTATCTCTTAAGAAAGTTGTCATTGAAAATTGCCCGATTCTCCTGTCCACAATGGTTTCAGGAGGTACATCTGACATACATCGGTCTTCTCTAATAAAACTGCATGTGCAGGGAATCAAAGACAGCTTTCTGCAACTCTCAGAAATCTCTTCACTTGTTGAATTACTCATCTCTAATTGCCCAGCTTTGACGTGTGTCAACCTTGATTTTTGCACTTCATTACAAGAGCTACAGATTGTAGGATGTGAATTGTTATCGTCACTTGAAGGTTTGCAGTTATGTAAAGCATTGAGCAAGTTGAGCATACAAGGTTGTACTGTTCTCTGTTCACTCAATGTATCGCTCAACACTCTCACAGAACTGAGCATAGAGAGGAATCCAAATTTGGAAGATCTGAACCTGCATTCCTGTACGGCACTGCAGAAACTATGCATCGAAAACTGCACTAAAATGGCATCGTGCGAAGGTCTTAAATCCCTTGTTGGTCTCGAGGACTTGAAAGTTGTAAATTCTCCAGGCTTCACAATGTCATGGTTATCAGCAGCGGCAGAAGGATGCAGCCAACATAACTACTTCCCACAAACACTGCAGGTGCTTGATACTGATGACATTGGTTTCCTATGTATGCCCATATGCAGTCAGTTATCTTCTCTTAAGACACTGATTGTTCATGGAAATCTTGAGTCACCACTTGGTCATCTGAAGGTATTGACAGATGACCATGAGAAAGCACTGGTACGACTCAACTCACTGAGACATCTTGAATTTGACAAGTTTGAGCATCTCAAATCTCTGCCAGCAGAATTTCAATCCCTTACCTCACTGAAAAGACTGACTCTTGATAAATGTGGACGTATCTCTTCCCTACCGGTGGGGGGTCTCCCAGCTTCGCTCAAGGACATGGATGTTAATCATTGCAGCCACCAGCTAAATGCGTCATGCAGAAAGATGCGCCGATTTCGGAAGATACATGTAAGAATTGATGGGACTGATGTGGAATGAAGTTGCTTGCCACGCGTGCTTCTGTGTGCCTTAGTTCCTGATTCTGATTTTCGGGTTTGAGAGCTTCAGACATTGAGTGTCAGCTACCCTTTCCTCCATGATCCTTGACCTTGAGGTTGCCTATCTTGCGAAGGAAGATATTGCCCAAAAGTCGGTTGGCTCGCAACTCTAGTTTGTAGGTTGTTTGTTTCTTTTTTCTTTCCCTTTCGCTCCTAGTCAAGATGTAAATATCGGTGTACTTTGTTTTTCCTTTTCTGTATCTTAATGAAATTGGCAGACGCATGCGGTTTCTCGTCAAAGAAAAGTTTGTTTTATATATAATTGTAACTATATTTGTGACGTTTGTGCTTTCATAGTGATCTCCTCCTCATCTGCCAATAGCTAAAAGGAATCTATATAACCATATAATACACGGAGTAGATAGATTTGTACATAAAACCCTGATACTTGTTATGCATCGGAGTGAGTATGTAATTAAAAAAAGAGGAGAAGGCGCGATCGGAGCTGGATTGGGCGGCCGACAGGTTCCTGGCGGAGTACCGCCCCGGGACCGAATCCGCCGCCGCCCCAGGCATCGAATCCGACAGTTTGCTGGCTCTGATGACGACGAAGTGGTGCTGGTTGGTGAATGGTGAACTGGTGATGCTCTCACAGCTTGAATTGGCTCTTGAAATTAATCCGGCTTGAATTAAGATGAGTCTTAATTTCTGTCCGACGCCTATCTTTGTTGTTCATTTATCCATGCATGTCTACTGTCATCAATCCGGTTGATCTAAGTTATTTGCAAGTTTCTGCTGCTGCACCATCATCCATCCTACAGCAATCGTTAGATGAGACATAACGGGCCGGTACTCCCAAATCCAAGAATGGCAGTCTTTACTGGGCCTGGAAAATTGGGCCTCAATTCTTTTGAAACCTGGGCCGGTAACCTAAACAAAAAGTTGGGAACCTGGGCCAGCAATGTCATGCACGGCCTTGCAGGAATTCATATGCTGCTTCCACAAGAAATCGTATGGACGCTATGGTCATGGTAGATGGCACAACCGTGACTGAACCTCTAAAAAAAACCGTGACTCCGTACTACTCCTTCTAGAACCAAAAATGGCAACGGCCGCCTTTGTTAATATTCTTTTCTGGAAAAAAATGGTACTGCTAGTACTAGCTAGTTAGTGTTATCATGCATGCATAGTATAGCATGGTCCAATCGTGGCCGAAAAAAATAATATCCGCTCTTCTAGAAGGGATCGAAATGGATAGTCAAGGTAGACCGGAAAATTTATCACGTTACCTAGCTAGCTTCCATCCACGGATGTTACAAAGAACGTGCAAAGCTCGTTTGTCGTGTAAGGCCGCCCATATGTACTCAATAACGTGATGATGCTGTCAAGTGTCAGCTTCAACGTTGATGTGCGTGCCTCGTTCTAGAAGGACAGATGAATCCAGGATCAGACGAAAAGGAGCAAACGCGGATAGGGATTAGGCTATTGGGACTTGAGATGACTGACGGAGTTGTCTACTAGCTGTTGTTGCTTGAATTAATGGCAACTGACTTGGCATTATTGTTTTTGATAGAGATGTTCGTCTCATTACAGCAGTGCTTAACTTGAAGGCCTTGGAAGAAGAGAAGTTCCAGTTGCAAAAGAGTAAACGGGCATGTTGGAAGAGAGCTGGCGGTCAAAGAACCTTGTTCTCGGCACTGGTTTTTTTTTAATGTTTTATAGTGTATTATCTACTAAAACAATAGAAATCTCAAATGATTGTTTGGTAAAGAAAGATTAGAGGGGATTATCCCTAGGTTCTTCCAGAAAACACCTCATTTTTGTACCAATTAAAAAAACTTCTCATACTAGTGTTTTTAAAAGTGTCTTGAGATGGATTTTTTTTAAGAGTTTTGAGTGAACACCCAAACACCAATGACTAAAAACTACACTAGCCACAAACAAGGCCTAAACAATCTAACGCCGTAATTCTTACTGTTGGATGGGAGAATATCAAACCTCGTAGAAAAAACAGGTTCTTGCACCGTGTAAAAAAACCAAGATTAGTGCGAAATTTTATCGTTTTAGGGAACCAAAACTTTATCCGTCGTTTGGTAGCTAGGTTCCCGTTTTATGAAAATTAACAAGTATAGGAAGAATTGAATATTTATAGATGTGTAAGTTTTGTTTTGAAGGAGTGTAAGCTTCTTGAAACAATCTTGATGTTTTATTATTTGTTGACAGACTATGGGGTCTTATGGGGTCTTATGGAAGTTCTTAAGAAGGTGCTTAGGGTTTTTTTTTTGCGAGTAAGGAAAATTACCTTTATACTTATACATATTCGATTTGGTGGTCGTCAATTCATCTATGGAGACTGCACACTAGTTTGTTATATAATCAGTTGATTATCACCCATTCAATGTGATGTACATATGTATCAAGATCTTTTATTGTACTTGATCTGGTTTGATGTATACTTTTGAGATAATTGTTTTCTCAAATGAATATTTGGAGACAATTCTTATTTGGCATAAAATTGAAAAATATGAGCACATAGGTATTTAAAACAACTCATGCATGTAATATATACTTATAATTCCGTTGCACATGCATTTAGCTAGTATTGATCAAAATAATGGTTGCATCAGTGGTGTCGCCCGTAGCAAGTGGGTTACAGCGCAACCAAAAAGTAGTTTGTCGACTAAAACTAGCAAAATATGCTAAGTCATGACTTTGCGATCTATTAATCTTTGAAAATTTAAGGTGTTTGGTTGGTTTCCATATTTTACCATTGTTTTTTTATACTAGAAACGGTGCATGAGTATTGTGTTCAGAGGTAGCTCATCTTTTTGTTCACTTGTGACATGCCATATGTTCTTAGGGCGAGCACAATGAGGTGATGTCAAACTTTTCTTGACGATGCTACATAGGTAATTTGCTGAGGTGAAAGAGAAAGAAATATGTTTTGTTAAGAGATGGTCTTTTCAAAAAAAGAATAAGACAATGATAAGGCAATGTTCGCATTGTATTAGATTTCACTTTTAGTAATATTTATTTATTTAATTTTATTGATCCAAACACTAGTTGTAAGATATGAAAAATAACTTATTGTACAATATGTTTTGTCGTCTTTTCTAAATGACGTGGAACACATGAGAGATTACGGTTTCATTGACCATATACATGCCCCTACTTATTAGGAGCCTTGTCAGAAGTGATGTTACCAGAGATGGTAAAAATAAAAACTTTTTTTGGGGTAGCTTGCCACAGTTGATCAATAGACACGTGTACAGTTCTAAAAGAAAAATCAATTCACAAAGCATTCTCGGCCAATGCTGCAAATGCATACACAGCCAGTCCATTTCAATGTCAATCTACCGTGGATTTTGCAACGTTGTCAAGCGATGAGCGTAGCACGTACATACAACAAGTCAGCAACCTTTTTTTTTACTCCGAGGTGCCAAATAAGATTGCAGTCAGTACTCCCTGTAATCCCTCGACCCCAAAGAAATGAACCAATAGGAGTAGAGACCACTGATCAACGAGGGTCCAATTAATCGGCTAAACAGTTAGTATTAAGGTCTCTGCTAGCCTTGCATTCTCCGACGGTCGGCCGGGGACTCCTCTGTTTTCGCTTTCGTTTCCCATCTCACTGAAACCCCATCGATGCAACCAACGCTACGGTACACGGCAGTACGTCCCTGTGCATCATCATAATCCCTCTAGAACACGTAACCAAGATTCTGGGCAAATATTCTGAACCATGGGCCATATTCTATACCTGTTTGATAGCTATAAATATATAGCGTGCATTTCTTGATTAGTCACCGGAGCCGGCGGGCATGAACCGAGTCAATTAGTCAAAGACCATTTTTTTTATTGAGATCTGATTGATATGGACTTGTTTTGATAATAATATCGTCCGCTTTTTTTGGACCCTTTCCTGGACGATCCAGTGGTAACATGTTTTCGTGCCCTGGTATTTTTACCAATCGTTCGCTAAGAAATGTAAAAAAAAAAACATTCCCTAGGAAAAATAATACCCCCTCAGTCTCATATTAAGTAACTCAAATTTGTCCGAATATGAATGTATCTATATCTAACAAGCGTCTAGATACATGTAATATTTCGTCACTTATTGTGAGACGGAGGGAGTACAATTTTAACAAGATTAATGAAAAGAACAGAATGCTAGCGAGCGAGATTACAAAAAATAGGAGAAAGAAAAGGCAGCCAACTTCTAGCCACACGAACAAAAAAGGATGTTGAATTCAGTCCAAAATGATCAAAGATCACCACACGGGCGAAAGCTGGATCGTAGGACTAAACGGTTCCAGGAAGAATGGAAGAGTACAAAGTGAAAATGTGAACTTTGGACAATAATTTATGATTTGAAAGTGTCTTTTTTGTTCTTAATGCTTATGTCAATGCGACAAATTTATTATCTGGTCCTCAACTTCATTGAATCGCCGGTACATTTACGTATGCACCGTAAATTCTTGTTACATTCAAATCTACTACTCCCTCCGTTCTTATACAAATCCACCTCATTTATTTTGGGATGGAGGCAGTATCTTTGTTTGGTTGAGTTTTAGTTTTTATCCAATAGCGTGGAATTCAAGTTAGAAACATCTAACCTACTTCACCATCTTATCTCTGTGTCCCAACTATGTTCTTTGGATACATTTTCTTTGATTCCCGTTCATCTTTTCACGTACTATAATCTCTCCTTCCATCTTACTCTATGCCTCTTCCGCTTCTAACCGAGTACACCGATGTGGGGATGTCTCTACCTATTCTATGCTTCTCCACACAACAGTCTCCAGAACACATGGAGAGCTGTTGCGCGACAAACTCCACCGTTACCGGCAGCGGTGGTTACCGGTTTGGGATGGTACTACAACTGTTTCCATCGCTGACGTAAGTGGTCGGCTATGACATATTTCTTTCAAGAACGTCCTCACCGAAATAGGAGCAAGAAAAAGACGGTCAACTTCTAACCGTCCCCGTTCCAAATTGTAAAACACCACATGGTCGAAAACCGGAATGTAAAACTAAACAGTACCCATAGCAGTTCAAGAGAGTCTTGTATGAAAATCGTGAACTTGGACGAAAATTTTAAGATTTAAAAACGATTTTGTTTTTCTCTTTATGCTGAGTCACAAAGAGTCTGGTGTCCATGTGACAAATTTACCATCTGGTCCTCGGTCCATTGAATCGCAGGTACATTTACTAATCCACGGTCGTTCTGGCTGGCAACGGCCATTAATTTCTCTCCTTCCTCCTCCCATGGTCGTCGTCCCCAACCCCCATAAAAACCCAACCCAGTCCCTCCTCCCTTCCCAGGTCCTCCCCCACCCCGCGCATTCTCAACCAATTTCGCATTTAGCACAAGGCAGGCAGAGAGAGAAGCCGAGATGGGCGGCGGCGGATCCGGCAGCAAGGCGGGGCCTCGGGTGATGGAGAGCGTAGAGGATGTGGACCTCTCCGCCGTGCGGTACGAGCGGCCGCCGATGCAGGCGCCGCACCTCACGGGGTTCCCGCTCAGGGCCTTCGTCTGGTTCATGGAGTCCCCGCTCTTCGGCCCCCTCGTCACCTCCGTCCTCAAGAAACAGAACAACATGACGCAGGTAAGGCCGGGTCACTCTTCGTCAGCTATTCAATTTCCTTTGCCTACTTCCGTTGCGGCCATCGCCTCTCATAATTGTTAGCTTGTTGGGGACCCGGCAGATGCTGCAGCAGACGGTCATCCCCGACCGCCCCATGTACTTCCCCGAGTACCCGCCACAGGGTACGCCAATCATTAACCTCTATGTGTTTCCTTTGAAGCTGTCAATGGTTTTCTTCCTAACACAAGCAACTTGCAGATAATACTACTTCTACTAAATTACCATTTCTTTTTCATCCGGCCAAGTTTTACTTTACCGGGCCCAAAAAAGGCTCATAAAAGACTGTAATTTTCTTTCTTTGCTGGAGTGAAGCATGTCTGCTGCAGAATCACAACTGGCTAATATATGCCCAGTTCAGTTGTTCGGATGTCGCTACTGAGTACTGACATCTTGAGCTCGAAATTTTGGGCATCTTGCATTCTCGCTCATTGTGTTTTGTTAACTGGTGCTGCCAGAGCCGGAGCAAGGGGTTGTGATCATAGCTGAAGACAGGGATCCTGTGGACAGAGTTGAGGAAGCACTGCAGTGCCTCACTCCGTATGACCCGTCCGGGCGGTTCACATCGGCCGATGAGAGAAATCCCTTCCTCTACTGGAAGATTCGCGACTTCGCTTATGCATACCGGTCCGGGATCACAACACCGTCAGCTGTGAGTGGCTCAGTTAAATTGGCAGAGCATTTCTTGCTTCTATGGTTGGTTGCTCTCTTTGCATCCGTCGGCGTTCAACCTTGACCTGTTGTCTAGGTTGCGGAGCATGTCATTCTGGGCGTGGAAGAATGGAACAACAAAACGCCTCCTATGCCAATGCTGGTCTATTTTAACGCGGAGGACTTGAGGAAGCAAGCTGATGCTTCTACAAAGAGATTTGAGCAAGGTTTACACCCAACTTTGCTGCTTTATTTTCTCATCTTTGATTTGAACTGGCTTCAGAAGGAGCTCCAATAACCTCTATTCCACTTTCTTGAAATGTTTTGATTCTTGTGCTCAGGAAATCCGATTTCCATATTGGATGGGATCTTTGTCGCCATCAAGGATGACATTGACTGCTTCCCATACCCATCAAAGGGTTAGTTCACTCCTGAAATAGCCATTTTTGTTGCCCCGTCCGCGAAGCATATTTCATATTATGGTCTTCCCTTTGTGTGCAGGTGCTACCACATTTTTTGATCAAATCCGCAGTGTGGAGAAAGATGCAGTCTGTGTAGCTCGTCTACGGAGATGTGGAGTAATCTTTATCGGGAAAGCAAATATGCACGAGCTAGGCCTTGGGGTAACTGGAAACAATGCAAACTATGGGTACGGTTAATACTTGAACGGCTGCTCATTCTGACCGAAATGCTTAGTAAGATAGAGTGTAGGGACAAATGAGGTTTTTTAGGGGGTTATAGGATAAGTCATGTTTTCATACAGCACTTATGTTGACCCGGTGAAACTCGACTGTTGCCTGATTAAACATTTTTCTCCTTTTATTTGCATGCCACAAATATGAATATCCAACAGTATCTAGTCTAGGTGATTCGTTTGCCTTGCCTAAACTATGCTAATTGACAAGGGAAATTATAATATTTACCAGATATTTCCTAGAAGCAAACTTGGCTAGGCTTTTAATAAAGCTTGACAATGAATCAGAATCCTGCAATGCATCTAGACATTATGTTTTTTTTTGCGAATAATATAGACATTATGCTCCGGCAGTATAATTTTCAACGAAGTGAATATATATATATGTCATATACATTTTGGAATTTGCTTTCATCATATTGTATATTGTTCATCAGTCTATTTATTTTCTGATGTTTGTCACTTTGTCTTCATGTTTTCATGATTATTTTTTGCAGGACAGTAAGAAATCCACATTCAATTGATAGATATACTGGTGGTTCTTCATCCGGCCCAGCTGCAATTGTCTCATCAGGGTTATGCTCAGCAGCGATTGGAACAGATGGTGGAGGTGTGTATATATAAAGCCCTGGAATTCATTAACACTACATTTTTTAGATGCTAGTCTGCAGTTAATATTTTTTTTCTACAGGATCGGTAAGAATTCCATCTTCTCTATGTGGCATTGTTGGTTTGAAGACAACATACGGGCGGACAGATATGACTGGGTAACTAAGAAAAGCTCCAACTAACTGGATATTTATGCTAGCTAAATACCTGTAATTTTGTACTCATAAAAAGTACTCCATATGTTAATTGCTTAATCGTTGTTGTAGTCTCAGTCTGCTCCATGCGTTGGCTATGCCCCCATGTTCATCCGAGTTTTGCTTAGGCTGGCATCACACTCTGCATTCATGCTCCATTTTGATTTTTTTTAAGAGGTGGTTAAGTCAGTATGTGGAATAGATTGCATTTTGTTAAATTTTGTGATTTTTAGTAAGGTGATAAACAGGGGCGGAAGATGTGGATTAACTCTGCCTCACCAACTCCCATATATAAGATAGCATATAGTAAAGATAAAGATGAACATATGAGTAAATTTCACAAAGCTACCAAATTTTTGTACAAACTATCACAAAAACTCCAAATTTAACAATCTATTTCACATCGATACAAATTTAGTAAGCCTTTGTAGCACAAAACTCAAGTTTGAAAGGTGGACCTTACCTGGCCCACCTGTCAGCCTCTTGCTCTTGTACCTACCAGTAATGGAGGTTCTAGCATGGCTGAGGCTGATAATTGATGCAGGTTATGGTTTGTTGCATGTAACGGTTCAACCTTAAATCTGGAGTTTTGCTGTAACCATGTGAAATAGATGCCTAAATATGTTCAAATAGATACAATTACTCCATGTAACACATAAATGCCTAAGCTACCACAGTGCAAAGGCCAGTGTGCTGTAAACTGGATTTTAAGGGCTGGAGCCCTGATTCCGCCACATTTCCGTTGTTTCCCGAGGACTTCAGATATTGATTAAAAAGTAGATTGGAATTTTTTGTATGAAATTTCCAGTTAGTGATGACAGTAGAAAGTTTACTCAGCTCTCATTTTATTTTAGTATATAAATTTTGAATCCCTGTTTGGACCTGCTTTTGTGTGATGGCATTGTCCAGCAATCTAGTAAATGAGGCTGATGAGTTACTTTTATGGTTATCTTGCACTGTATCTGATTAAAAATTTATTTCATAAATTCAATTGTGAGTATGCATAATGATATATTTTATTTACAGGTCACTTTGTGATGCTGGGACTGTTGAAGTTGGTTCACCTCTTACAGCATCAGTGGAGGATGCTATGCTAGTGTAAGCAGTTTGACTTGCTAGATGAGATTGTGAGATTGCACAAGTCAGTTAGGTTTACGTTCTCTAAAAAAAATAAGCCTGTTTAGTATCTTGTTGATAAAACTGGGAGTTTCTTAACTCTCTTATTTGTGTTAATGACATAAAGATCTAGACATAACTATCTTTGGGTACAACTGAACTGAGCACTTTCACCCTTTCATATGGCATTTCAGGTATTCTGCACTTGCAGGCTGCAGACCCACCGATATCCTTACTTTGAGACCTGTAAGATATTTTGTGTTTTAATCTAATCAGTAGTTTTTTCGGTAATGAGTACTATATTAATGCATCAAGAAGACAACAAATTCAAGCAGACTATGCAGTTTTCCTAGTTGTTAAATACCAGAAACACCTTCATGTCACTTCTATGTCATTACATTATAATAAATTATTATTTTCTTTGATATGAAACAGTATAGATATTAGTCATTGCTGAAATGCAGCAAACAAGAATGTGATTTTCCCTTCTGAATTGAAATTTAAACCCCAGGGTGTGGTAATCATAATACAATGATTCCATATGTTGACCTTTCTCCACTATTCAGCAGGATGCATCATGGCTTATCATTTAAAGCAGACCCTAATGCATCCCATTAGGCTCACATCTTATACATATCTTCCCGTTTCCCTCTGTACAGTCGCCACTGTGTGTTCCAAACTTGGTGTCCTCTGACAACAGCAACATCCTACAATCAGTGAAAGTGGGAAAATACACAGAGGTACCCTTTTTTCACATCAAATATTATCTTGGAACATATGTGCCTTTTCTTTGATACAATTGTCTTTGCAGTGGTTTAATGATGTTTCGGATATTGAGATCTCAAATACATGTGATAGCGCACTTAACCTCCTGTGCAGCACCTTTGGATGTCAGGTATACCCATTGCTATCTCATCCTATCTTACATGATAGTATACTAGTCTAACCATCACATTTGTATCTAGCTATATCAGCTATCTGGGTCTTGTACCTTTTGATGTGCAATCTCTTCTTTGATGACGTGTTAATCCTATCTCTGAAGCATTGGCCTATTAATAGAGTTTTCCATGTTTACAGTCGATACTTTGCTCACCGATAAGTGTTCCTGTTAATGGTTATTTCTAAGACAATTATGATAATTAGAAAATACTCCCTCCGATACTAAATTATTGTCGAAATATTACATGTATCTAGACACTTCTTAAGAATAGATAAATCCATATTTGGACAAATTTGAGTCAAGAATTTAGGATCAGAGGGAGTACATGTTGACTATTCTTAACAACTCCTATAAATTGTAAGTCGTATCTGATTATTGGGCTACATCATTTGGAGCTTTCAGGCATCTAACAAGCACTAGGAGTTAAGTTCAATTTTTTCCAGCTACTAAATGATTACAGTGAAATGCCTTTTCTGATGACGTGTTATCAACTGCATGTGCCTATTCTATTCTTTCTCTACATCTCAACTGATTAATCTTGTTTAACATTTTTCAAGATAGAAGAGATAGTATTACCAGAGCTTGAGGAGATGCGTACTGCCCATCTTGTCTCTATTGGTTCAGAATCATTCTGTGACCTGAATCCTCATTACCAAGCAGGGTACCTATATCAATATCTCTCTCAGCATGAGTTGTTGAAAATTTTCCTCTCAAGAGGAAGTATCTTTTGAAATTTATTATCCCTGAGGCACTGCAAATATTTTGTTAGCTATTTTTTTTTACTCTTATGTACTATTGTTTTCATTCTACTATTATCTTCCAGGAGGCGAGCTGAACTGACGCTAGATACTCGAACAAGTTTGGCACTTTTTGGGTCATTCACTTCAACAGATTATGTTGCTTCTCAATGTCTGAGGTGAATACGAGTATAAATGTAGCTGATGCATTCATTTTTGTTCCATTCATGGCCATTAAGTAGATTTTTGTTCTCCAGCCTTGTTCAGTTCTTGGAAGTTGTTTTAGAACCAGTTCCACTGTGTAGGTAGTAAAGAAAAACTACAAACTATTAAGATTTTGAGATTAACTCAGCACAACACAGGAAAACAGTAAGTCTATACAGTAAATAAGGAAACATGTCTTCTGTTACATCCCACAGGTTTCCACGTACCTCATCCAGTGAATATTAGTTTGATTTAATTTGGTAATCAAACAAATAACATATCTAGTAATAACTCTAGGTGTTTCTGAATAGACACAATTTAATCCCAATTCCATGTACTCCTATCTGTCATGTTTAACCTAATGTTTATTAATTTAGCATTTACTTTACAAACAAATTGGAGATTAGAGGAAGTAAAGAAATATGACCTGCTTTACAGAGCACCAGCTGATGAGTTACTACACAACTATTATTAACTGTGTGGACATTCTTACTCAGTGAAATTAAGTCAATAACTTAGAAGTTGCGCAGCTTTCATTTTATCATTATCTGCTGAAAGTGCTGTCTACTCAAATTTCTTATTATTTAAGGCTACTGTCGTCTTGACTATTCATTTAGAAAAGCACATTTCAGCCTCCTAGTTGTTGACGTTTCATAAATGTGACTGTTGCAGTTGCACAAATTGTGGAAAATGAGTTTTTATAAAATATCACATCTCATCTTGTATGACAAATGCAATTAAGTCTGGGATCTGAACTGTAAAGATATGTTGCTTTCTCCCACGGCAGTTGTTCTGCCAGTTGTGTGCTTACAATATCTATGGCCTATACAGAAGAAGGATAATGTACTATCACATGGAAGCTTTCAAGAAGGTTGATGTCATAGCAACCCCGACAACTGGGTAAAAGATTTTGAAATTTATTGCATTCGATCCATAAATGTTTATATGTTCTTACTACTTTGTGCTAAGAGTGTATGTGCATGCTTCATCCTCCTTCATACTTGTTTTTCTGTAGTCCACAAGGCTAGTAGTTCTAGGCAATCTTTAATTTGCTAATAGTTTGAGGATCTATGTACATACACATGCATAGCAGTTTCTGAAAATAATGCATCGTGCTAGATAGTTTAGGTGAATTACTGTATTGACATAATGCTGCATCCCTAATTTTACTGGTTGACCACTCAAGAAGTTTGGTGTACTTGCGTGTGTTTTTTTTATCATATGCATTATCTGCTGCTATAACAACTAAGAAGATGTGCCTTTTTTCCAGCATTACTGCACCAAAAATACCACCAAGCGCTCTGAAGTTAGGAGAGTCTGATTATGTTGTATCAGGTAGATTGTTTTTACTATATTGTCTTATGCATCTTGATTAGCTCTTCCTGGATTAAAACTGCTGAAATCGTGATGTGAAACATTTGTTACTTCACATGTCACTGTCTTGTATCGAGAAAGAAGTTTGTAATAAGAAAACTTAAATAATGATTTTTCTGTAGCTGAAAATATAGGGAGATTCAAGGTCTTAAATCCCGTTTTTCGTGCATTCAAAGCAAAGGCCCAAAAAAACTCTATTAGTCACTATCACTAGCTATTTACTAAAGCCATATTTTTTAATCTTTCATATGACGAGGACCCAAAAGGCTACACCAGAGCTATCACTAGCTATTTAGATCCTTGTTGGAGTTAGTACAGGGGTCATTTCTTCTTATTTGAGTTTTAATAGTAAAACCCAGCTATGCAATGTAGAAGCACATATCATGGTTTACACGAGTTACCAATTCGCTAAGCAAACTATATTCTTTATTTATTTATTTATTCTGAAGGACAATTGTTGATAGATTGTTCTTCAGAGATCAATTACACCTTTTCTGTTTCTGATTCTGTCTCTTCATTGCAGCTAACTTGATGAGATTCATTTTAGCCGCAAATCTTCTTGGTTTGCCTGCCATTACTGTTCCTGTAAGTGGTGTTGCGGCTCATGGAGTATTTATTATCTTCTGGTTATCATCATGCATGAGCTGATAATTTTTGAATTATTGATCTTTAAATATTCAGAAACGACATTGGTATTATTTCCAACAGACAAATTCTTGTGAATGTTTAAAAAAGACCATAGGAAATAAATCGTGTTCTTTTATAATATAGCGCAAAAATGCTGGAAAAGTATTATTTGCTAATGTGTTGCTACTCCTGTCCTGTACTCAGGTCGGCCATGACAAGCAAGGCCTTCCTATCGGTTTGCAACTGATAGGCCGTCCATGGGGTGAGGCTAGCTTACTGAGGGTGGCTTCTGCAGTGGAGGTACTGTTCACATACATCCTAGAGGTTCTACATTTGCATTTTTCCAGCTGAAGATGTTCTTATATATTGTAAGAGTGGATGCAATTTTTAAGGCAGTATTTGGTATCAAGCCATGTGAACCTCTAAACGTTTGCAAAGCTACTATGTTTACTCCGTTGGGTATTCCACGAACCATGTAAATCAAACGAGTGACATTATTTTTCTCTGCTTGAAGGAGCTCTGCCTGAAGAGGAGGAATCGGCCTTCCACATTTTATGACATCCTCAAGGCCTGAAACAGTCTAGCAGTTATGCAATTCCGAAGGTTCTTGGAAAAAAAAGATAGGCAATTCTGCTGTGACAGTGATATGTGCTGCTAAATTTCCATTTGGGAGCTTTTGTACACATAATTCCCGTCTTTCTGGTGTTGTATCAATATGTAAGGTTTGTAGTGAGTCAGGACTCAGATAGACATGGGTCACATGGCAAGCCCTCCTCCAGGTTACAGGAAATCCTTTTTACTAGAGATATGTCAGAGAATAAATAAGTGAAATAGTAATATCGAAAAATAATTTTACGTTGTTATAGTTGTCCTTGTTTTGCTCTCCTGGATTGTGTTTATGATGTTGTGACTTTGGTGCAATGTCTCACGTCTATTGAAAGAATTGACAGAGAAGCAACTGAAAATATAAAAACTGTGGTCTGTGGATGTACATCATCGACCATTTGCTGGAGTGGAAAACTCAAATGGAAACGTTATCGACCCATGTTTCCGGCCACGTTCATCATCGCGCTTGTAATGGTTGTCTTTTAGGTGAAACACCTATGTCTACGGTGATGTCTCCACCATGCCCTCGTCATGATGGTGGCAATCAAACTGTACCCTTAAACAGGGTATGCGTGGTTGAAACTGAGATACTTGTACCTTCAAAAAAACTGAAAATCTGAGGTATTTCTCAAAAAAAAAATCTGAGGTGTTTGTACCATAAAAATGCAAGAACAGAAGCAGCAATTTTTATAAAAATGACTTGTACTAGTACATTATAATGTACTCTCAATTTTTATGGTACAACCACCTCAATTTTTTTTAGTGATGCAACTACCTCAATCCATGATGGGTTGTACCACCACGGCTTTACCACACACCTATCATAACTTGAGGTACTTCTAGCATTATTTTCTCTTCCAGATACATGTGACACAAAAATGTAAGAATATAGGCGATCTATCCTGCCAAGTGAGTAGTCTCTTGCTCTTTATTTTTTGGGGTAATGTGTTGATCCATTTTGTCTTTTCTTATACGAACTCTCTAGTTAGTCGATGAAATGAGGAAAATATTATTTTTTGTGAATTTTTTTGTATTTGTTTGCTTATGAGAATATATTTTTTTGTTAAGCGTTTGTTTAGGATAACGAGAATCCTTTGTTTTGTGATAAGACAGAAAAAGGGGAGATAAGTAAACAAAATAAAAACATGAAGCTATAAGCCTAACAAAGAGAAACAAGTTCGTTTGAGTGTTGCCCTACCAAACAAGATAAACACATGAAATGTACCCTAATTTTCACGTAGGTATGTTTGGATGGTGGTCAAATTGTACTCTATCAAATTTTTTTTGTCATAACCAAAGAACTGGTCTTTGTTTGGTTCCCTAAATTTTGACAAGATAATACTTATATACTCCCCAATTATTGGGCCTAACTTGCTTACTGGGCCAGGATAAACAAACCTGGCCCAGCAAGCGAGTTAGGCCCATCCCAGAACCCACACGCGGGTGACCGTCGTCGTCAAGTCCAAGATCAGAGGAGGAAGAAGAACCCTAGCTACCCCTCTCACTCTCCCACCTCGCATCCGGCATCCTCCTCCCATCGCCTCCTCCTCTCCGCTCGCTGTCTCCGGCGCATCTTCCCCCTCGCCCCAAGAATTCCTACCGGGAGCAGAAGCAGCCACCGCCGCCGCCGCCGCAGAGCAGGAGGAATCCTCCAAGGAGAGAGGGGATCAGTACTGCGGGAGGAGGAGGAGGAGCGAGACAGGGCAAAGTGAGGAGAGGATGGTTTCGTTGTCGACGTGGTTCCGCTACGCCGCCCACAAGTTCGAGTACTCCATCTCCCTCTCATGGAAGGTTCGTCGCGTCCCCTCCCTTCCTCCTACCTACCCTCCCCCCTCGCTCTCTTGATCCCGTATGGCATACTTTACCCATGGATTCGGAGCTGATTAAGTTCATTCTAGAACCAAATCCTAGGAAAGATGAAACCTCAATCAAATGAATTACATCACGTATGATTCTTTCTTTCCCTGCTTGCTATTAACCGAATCATGAGCGTCATGTTGTTGGACCAGATTGGGATTGGTTCTTCGCTTTGTTTTATATGTTGCTTCCCGTTTGTGTGTCGATGCAGAAGTACAATGTTGGGCAGATCAATAGCACTGAGCTAACTGATGCTATATGGAAAAGCTTCTTCCAAGGCAAGCTCACGTTTGCGCATTGGACCAAAGGTGGTGAAGCCATGGCCCCCATTGTGGCTGCGACCGGAGGAACCGTCCTCGTCAGAAAGCTCGCTGCTTTGACCCCAAAGTAATTGCTTGCTTCCTTTTTCCAATCAATAGCATGCTATTGCCTAGATGCAGTTAATGTTTTTGCTTAAGATTTATATTTCTGTCCAATGAATTGGTATAGCCTAGTTCCATAATTGAATCACAGGAAATGGCTCGAGTGAATATAGATCGAATACTGTTTCTCTGGTTGCTCCTGTAATCTTTCTCAAAACAAAACTTCTTTCTCCTCTTGACCCTTGCCAAATTCTCTAATCTAAACTGTACTTCAAGAAGTGTATACTGAAATTGTTTCACCTCGACAGTCTTGTGTCCGCACCCGTTCCTTCCATATAAGTATTTATATGTCGGTGCATTGAATCAACTACAACTACTAATGCAATAGTCAATTGACATTATTTTATATCATGTTCTGCTGAGTCTACTGCAAACAAAGAGAGGACCCTCTGGAGAAACCATTTTGTCTTCATTTAGGATTTTGGTGCCTTTTTATAATCACTTCTATGTAGACACATTAATCTCTTTTCTAGACAAGAATCAGAAATAATTTACTAGATTTAGTGAACATACTCTCTTACCTTAACTAACTATGTTGCAGTTTTACATGGCCCTTACCTTACTAATTGGGTTTTCTACCTAACGCACTCTTAGAAAAGGTCCAGCCAAGATAAAGAAAACACTGATGTGAATTGAAAATCTGAGCACAACTCTAAAACGTAATTCACATATTTAGGCTGAGAATTATCTGTGAATGTTACTATTTTCTGAACTTCTATGTTGCTATTTGCAGACACGTTAACCTCTTTTTTAGACCAGAACGAGAAACAGTTTACTAGAGTTTGTGAACATACTCTTATCTTAACTAACTATGTTGCAGTTTTACATGGCCCTTAGCTGCAGTACTAATTGGGTTTTCTACCTAGAGAACTCTTCAAAAAGGGTCCAGCCAAGATAAAGAAAAAACTGATGTGAATTAAAATGAAAGCACAACTCTAAAACGTAATTCTGATATTTGGACTGAAAATGATCTGCAAAAATTACTATTTTTTTACATGTTGAGGTACTAAATCCATTAGTAAACCAGGGCTCACAAATAGTTGAGCAGCAACACATGTGGTGAATTTATTCAGCACTTGGAGTTTGAATCAGGCTGATGGATGATGCTGTACACTGCTTGTTCATTGGAGATAAAAAGGATTAGGGCCAGGATTAAATTTAGACTTGGCCTTGTACTATGTATGCACAACATTTGGCTCCATTTCTGCATGTAGTCCTAAGTTTTCGTAATCTGTAAACTATCTGAATAACCAATTGAATACTAGAACTCCAGTACCTGGATCCTGTGGAGAACTGATAAGTGATAACTAGTTCTGCTTCCTAGTAATCCTGGTCACATATGATTAACTGGTACATACATAACATTGTCATGCTAGTAATAGTAACAACAATCCAAATCGAGGCTGTAACTCTGATTTTTTTAAGTGACTATTGACAAGATATCAAAATTGTGTGGAACTACAATTAAAGCTGTTACCTGTCATATTGTCAGCTGTTATTTTGAGATATCATGTGCTACCTTCACTTGTTGTGTATCATGATACCCTGTTCTTTGATACTCCATTCTTTCATCTTCTAAATTATGATTATCAACGTCATTGTTATTTGTTTAGATGCAGTGCGAGCAGACCAGTTTACCATCTCTTTTTTGTTTATTGATCTTGTTTTCGAAATGTGTTGATTGTACTAAGTCCAATTATCTTCCAAATTTATATTACAACGTGACATTTGTTGAGCTGACTGACACCTGATAACTCCTTTTACATCAACTCATGGATCTCATAGAGTAAGCATTGCTGTGCATGTGTATTAAGTTTGACACCATCTATTGGTTGAAATCCTACCCTAATAGAAATAATGCATAAGAACATCTATTCAATCAGTTTCTAGCCTTTAATGATATCTTCATGTATTGGCATCTTTTATGCATCAAATTGTCTCAACAGACAAGTCTTTGTTGGGGACATCGTCTTGTTGAAGGATCCAGAGAAATCTGATGATTTAATTGTTCGACGACTGGCTGCCTTGGAAGGCTATGAGATTGTCTCTACTGACGAGAAGGACGAGCCCTTTGTACTTGACAAGGATCAATGCTGGGTCCTGGCTGAGAACCAAGTACTAAAGGCAAAGGTATGAGTGTCTCCGGTGAATTGAGTATATTCGATTTGACCAAAAGCCTGTTCACAAGTTTGTGATTGTTTTGGTGGCAGGAAGCTAGGGATAGCCGCTTATTTGGGCCTGTTCCTATGACTGATATAGTTGGCAGAGTTATATATTCTTTGAGAACAGCCGTTGATCATGGCCCAGTGGACAACAGGTAGGAGCTTCCTCACTTCCTTTGTTGATTTCATCGCATTATCAGATCCTGTATCAGTGTATCCATACTTTAGACATGAGCTGAAATGTTTCTTCCTACTGTTTCTGCAACAGCAATATAGCCATGAGCCAGGATTCACCGGTTTTGGCGGTAGAGCTCGACGTGGAAGAGCTGGCGAAGAACAATAAGATGTAGATAATGATGGCCTGTGGTGTATCATTTCCTCATGCGGGTTCTGTTATTTGAAATTAGTTGCTTCGAGCAGAACCTCCATCTGAAGACTTCTTAGTTGTTCACTTATCATCTGGAGAAGTCAATAATATTTCACCACAACAAATAAGCATATATGTTTGACGAATTTTGATCTTCCCCATGTTTCAGTTGTTCTTTTTGCATTTGTGCTTTCTTTTGTTGTTCAGAAGTCAGAACCTCCCCCTTGAAGACTTCTTCGTTGTTCACTTATCATGGTGTCAGTAAGCCAACAATATTTTATCCTAACCTCCAGCTAAAGTGAAAAGATGGGAGTAAAAATCAAACGAGGAGATGATTGGCCCATTATTCTACAAGCATCGAAGTTCTGTGTTTCTACTGTTCTTAGGGTACGATTCAACAGTCTGATCCAGGAATGAGAATAAACTTGGATACAAAATAGGCAGAAGTCCAGATTCACCCTTTCTACTTGGTCACGTCAAATCTGGACGTGCGAGACTATTTACCTACTATGAAAACAAAAAAGTTGCTGTAAAAAAAAAACTAATGGAAACAAAAAATGTTCCCTCCCAAGTTCATTTCAAAGCACAAACGTGGTAATCCATTAAGCAGCAAGTTATAGAAACTATGAAAATAGGAAGAACATAAACATCGAACGAATTTTGTACTGACATAACATGGTTCTTTTGTAAAAGAAATCAAGAGAAAGATAAATTGATCTTGGCACATCATATAATCGAATAAATATTCAAGATAAAGCTACAGATAAAGATATACAATATTCTGTAACTCAAAAGCTCTATCAATATATTGTCCTCGTTCTTTTCAGAACGCTATGATCATCCTTATTACCGTGAAGTTCAGCACATACCGAGACAACAAACATAACCAACCCCGTAAACAATACTTCAGAGCAACAGAAGGCAAGTCCTATCCGTAGAAGCTGTTTATCTCTGCTTCAAATTCAAACTTCTGGTGCAAAATCGGACCGTGCCAGAATTGGCTTGACAAAAGAAACAAAGACATCAGTGTGCTCAACGGTCTCAGTTCTTCTGAGCTTCCTCAAGGTGTTTCTTGTCTGCGACATCACTAGGCAGATCAAGCCCAGCCGGTGTCTTTCCAGGGAAGTTGCAGGTGGGGGAATGCGATCCAAGCATACTGCAGCAACGAGAATGTGACTGGTGTTACCAAAATAAAAAATGCAAAACAACACTTGCGACATAATCTTAAAAGGAAACCTGACCTTCTGTCGACCAATACCATCGACCGGAGCTCACAGTTGGCAAAGCTGTATAAAAGAGTCAAAGTCAGCATACTCTTCTGGAGATGCAATCAACCATGGTTGGAACATTGTAGGGCCGCAGAGCAGAATCGTCATAATGGGTGTGCAAGACAAAAAAGAAGAATGGAAAGAGTAACCCTATCTGACCATGTTATCACGAGACAGAGAATGGATTTTTTTTTCCTCTTTTACCTTTACAGAAAGTAAAACTAGTCCAATTTGCTCATACTTCATTATGGATTCAAATTCCAATGGTAATATATTGCAAATATTGTGCTCACACAGCAACATAAGTTTACAGAACATCGGTGGGTTGATTGGTTGGCAATTACCAAGGGGAAAAAATGCTTACTGTTTGCCCAGTTCCTCTGTTATGGTTGGATGACACTCCTTGCCGTACATGTTTAAGGTGTGATATAAGAAACCACTATGGCTGACAATAGCTATCTCCTTTTCTTCTCTTGTCCATAACCTGCAAGTACATTCGAGGAATAGTTTATAAAATCCTGCAACCAAAATAAATACTGGTCTACTCAATGGGTCAAGTAATCTGAGGTTTGTCTGTTTCAGTACATGCCACATATAAATTGCTCAGATGTTCAAGTATCTAGGACATATCTAGTATCAATTCACTATCAGTGATAACTAACTGGTATATGAAAAACGAGCATCCAGCTCAAGCGTCTAGTGTAGGGAAATCACCACCAGTTCTTTTTTTTTCCTAAAACATGAAAGAAGTGTTGAGGCAGAGTACGTATGTCAGCTTCAGGACCATATATGAAATGGAAGGGAAGAGAGAAATAATAGAATTCACAAGGAAGATGGACTTGTCTCAGTCTGTAGTCTGCAGCGTGGTGAACTAGTTACTTGTTTAGCTGAAGAAGTTGTTTTGGGTGATAAGAGAGCAGAACCAAAAACGATATATGGCATTACTATTATAAGGTACTTGTTTTTCATGGTAACCAGACCATTAGGCATGAACCAGTTAAATTCACATGCATTTAATTGACTCAAAAAAATGTATTACCTGAGTTATTTAAATGCTTGTGCCCTCAAATGTTCTAGTGCTACATACCAGTTTCTCAAAATACATACCGATCCGATCAACTGTAATGAAACGAGTGATACATATATCTGTCACATAGAATGAGTGGCTACCCGCAAAAAGAGAAAAAGAAAAGAATGGGTGGCAATTACGCTGATTTCCTAGCAACCTAGGAAGTAGTCTCGGCGGAGTGGAATAGGAGTAGAGATATGTTCAATACATAAATGAAAAGGAGCATCGATCTTAGATTTTGTTTTTACCAGTCAAAGAACTTCATGCCCCTAGCTGCAACAGACTCGTTTGCTTCTCTTACATCAGGTTCCCAAAGAACATCTTCATCATTTTCTATCTGTAAAGAACGCAAGCAAACATATATTAGTGAACAACATTGCAATGATCTCATGTAACTGACTCTTGAATAAGCAACAGTAAGTACTTGCCAAGGAAAAATCAATGGCAGGAAAGAGACTACGATATTCTGTTACGCTGCTCCTCTTGTCACAGGGATGAACACCCTGCATTTTAAAAATCCAATAAAATTTGAAATATTAAGAATGTTTGTTGACAGTATTCATCAAGTCAATAATCATAAGAGAAAAACAGAGATAAACAGAAGCATCCAATTTCTCAAGTGAGGATATTCGTTTTAGAAGTTAAAGTAAAGTAAGCTGAATAAGTTATTCTAGGCTCTAGCAACTACAATATAGCTTATTCTAGTTAACACAAACCAAGGGAAATGAGGCACTAAAAAGATGATAAAATTATTAGCAAGATATGTGAAAAAACATTGTTGTAGCGAAATGATTGCTCATGTTTTACTTGTGTTCTTCAGGAGAGGGAAATACCAAGTGCTCCCTGCAGGTCTCAACTGCAAGAAATGGTGGGCAGTTCAAACTTGAAATTGCCTCACGCCCACTGTGTCCGGCACCTTCTACCATCAATGGTGATACACTTACCCCATCAGCATAGTTCCCACCACCAAAGACCCCAACTGCAGTTTGCATAGTCCTGTGAGATAGTTCAGGTGAAATACTGTAAGCCTCATTAATAATTACATACTACTGCGATGCACCATCATATTATATCATACAGTCATGCCTCAGCGCAGGAGTTATGATAATAATGTTACTAATAAGCAGATTGAGTAGGAATTGACATGAGGGGTGTGATAAAGGGGTGCAAAATAAGGTTGAGCTGAGATTGATTTGTACTAGGTTCTATGCACATGGGTCATGCAAGAAATGCAGCAAGAATTGCAGACAGAGAGAATATTTGCTTGTGGTCATCATAAGCAAACAATATCTCAAACACTAATTGCTTGACCATTGCATGAGAGTCAAGCTTATAGGCAAGGATGTACATCAAAATAGCCTAGCTTTACTTCAAGTCTACACCATGGAACCAACTCTAGTTTTCCTTGTCCTTCTGAGTTCTGACTGAAGCCATGTTTAGGTAGGCACTACTAGCTATATCTGTGGTAAAACTGATAACACTAACCAAGCAAGCAACAAATGACATACATAGCGGAGATTCTTACAGTACAAGGACAGAATTTACACCCCCTTCTATATAATGTGCTCAGTTCAAGGTTAGGAAGATCAAAATAGTCCCTTGTTCTCTATTTAGGCACTTGAACAATTTATCTTAATCGCTTAGAGATTAGCATATTATGTTACGGAAAGAACAGCAATGACATACCAACACTGCAGAACACCATTTCTCATACATTAAAAAGCTTAAAAGAAGATCCAGAACACTGAAAATATGAACAAAACCAGAATGTAAAGGGAAAACTATACCTCATTAGAGGGGAAGTAATAACCAACTCGATCTTTTTAGCAAGTCCACATTTTGTCACATGTTCTCGTAGGGAATCAACCTACAAATGCATGTAAAATCAACATCCATGGAAGATGGAACTCTAAGATGCCACAGGAAAACAATTGAGTGATATTTCGATCAACATTATCTATCAGGGCCAGATAGGAACTCAAGCAATTACACAGTTGCAGGCAAAGACTTTAAACCGAACACGAAAAATCGCTCACAACCATAAAGGAACCATGAGATATCATTACTACAAGTCATCACTACAGGCATCTAAATATTTTTTGAAGACATTTTCATTCAGGTTAGATACAATGTTGCTTGCTGTTTAAAGCGTTCTTTGCGAGCATTTGTGCTTGTGTTTATAATGCTCACGTCAACAAAACAGCTGCATTGTTGTCTTAAATTCTTGACAAAAAGCAAACTTTAGTCGGTCACAATGTGCCCCTCTGTTTGTGGAAATGATAACACTAATAAGAGCGGTGATTGAAAGGCACAATAATGAAGTCCAAGTAAAAGAAGCAAAGACATCTTACTTGGCTCCAGCCCAAAGGGGTAAGGTGAGCATCAAGCAGTGCAGGTGACATGTAAGCAGCATGATCCTTCTCACCTTCCACATTATGAATACCCTGGGCATGCCTGACCTGCACACATTGTTTGCAATGAATCAGACTAAACATTCTTTGCATCATTCGAAAACAAGTTTTTCACCAATAACTAACCAGGTGTATGGTTTTGGAACGGTGGAGAGGGTAGATAGCAGTGCCAGCAGTGGCAGCCATTTCTGTCAAAGATAAATAATTTTTCCATTGGAGAGTTAGATAAATGATAATAGTCTAGAGATAATTGCCAAATGCACACCTATTTAATATTTTGGCAATCCACTTGCCCTTGTTTATTCTGAGCACACCTATATTTTTAATTTGGCAACTTGCCGCCAGTACTAACAAAATACAGGGGTATCTACTGCCTGTAATTTCAGAAGCTCCAGGACAAATCACCTGTTTTTTTATTAAATAATAATTTACTAGTATGACACATTTTCAGGAAAAAGAAGTAAATGTTCATGTGAACATGTATCTTACGCTATTTCCCCAATGTCTCACGCAATTGCATTTTTTTTCTGCTAGTAACACGGGCGATTTGTTCTTGATTGGAAAGCATAGGTGTCAAATCGAAAAAAATAAAATAAAAAGTTTAATCGTTCTGTCTTGCACGGGCTGGCTTAGCGTAGAGATGCGCATCTACCTAAGTTGATTCCATCGTAGGAAAGAATAAACAAAGGAAAAAGACGACGCGACGCGATCCATCCAGCGAGAAGGTGCGAATAAGCGGGATTATAAGATTCCGCAGTAAAAGCGATGGAGCAGTATCCATCTGGGTGGCGGGGAGATCTAGCGCCTCCGCGGAAAGGCGCTAAACAAAACAAAGCAACAAAGGGAAGCGCCGCCTGCGGACGCCGACGCCATGCATGAAGACGAAGAGGGGAGAAGAAGACAAGGGCGGAAGGGGCGGAGAAGAGAGCCCCGGCCCCCCATCCGTTTGGTGTATAATCAATTCGTTTAATTAATCAACGGGAGGAAGGAGAAGACGTAGCAGTAGTAGTACCTGCGGAGGAGGAGGAGCAGCGAAGGTTGGCGCGGCGGCGCCTAACGGAGGAGGAAGACGACGATGGAGCGGCGGCGGAGGAAGGGGAGAGGAGGCGGATGGCCGGGGCTGCGGGGGTACAACAAGTAGGAGGAGGAGGAGGAGGAGCAATGTGCAGCAGCATCTCGCCCCGTCTCGGGGCTCGCTTTATTTATTCAGTAGCTCCAGATGGAAAGAGAAAAATTGGATCTTTGCGTCGTCTCACGCTGAGGCTGGGGTCTGTTTGCTGTCTTCTGTCCCAACAAAAAGGTTGCGGGTTCCGACTTGCTCTCTCCTCCTCCTTGATCGCTTTCTGTCTTCCTTTTTCCTCTGCCGACCCCTCTCGCCGTCCTTCGTTCGCCGCGGACCTAGATCTTCTCTCCACCACTCCACCACATTTTGAGATAGTCGTTACAAAAACCATCGGTTTTGCTAATTTTTGCGAAGTTGTTGCACATGGCACTGATTCTGTCGTTTGAAACGTATAAATGCGTTTCTGACTGACCGAGCCCACCTGTCAGGTTGATCGGGCCCACTTGTCAGGTTGACCGGGCCGTTTAGACTGAGCCGGACTCATCTTCTCGCGCATCTCCGGCAGTGTGGGTTTCCTTTGCATGCTCAGTAGGGCCGGCGGCTTCACCAGCCAACAGGACAGGCGACCATGCACCACACCTTTAGAAGAAGCAACCGGCGACGGTGCATGTGCGGCTGCTTCCCGGCCACTACTTGCAGCTTGATGTGCTGCTGCTTGCCTGCTTGCTTGTTGTGCTGCTGCTTTGGCACCTGCTGCTCGCTGCTGCTGCTGCTTGCCGGCCGCTGGCCATCGCTGCTCGCTGAGCACACGCATCTCCCCCGCCTCCCCTCGATCCAATGCGCCAGCTTGCCGAGCTCCGCCGTGCGTGCCCGCTGCTCGCTGGCGATGGCCAATTCCGGCGGGCAGCAGCAAATCGAGGCGGCGGCGGCCCCTTCTCGTGCCAGCGGCGGAGTGCTCCCCGCCCCGAATTCAGGAGGGGGAGGGAGCTCGAGGGTGCGGCGGCTCCACGCAGCTGGTCGCCGGAGACAAAGAAAAGAACGGGAGGGAAGAGAGAGCTTCATGGCGACGAGCTCCCGAGTCTCCTTGTTGCTCATGAGCTTGGCGACGAGCAAGATGAAGAAGAGCAGGAGGAGATAAACAGCGAGAGGAGAGGAGACGGCGCTGACGGACGGCCCTAACGCCAGCAATCGCCTGGTCAATCTGACATGTGGGCCCGGTCAGTCAGAAACGCGTTTATACGTCCCAAACGACAGAATTAGTGTTATGTGCGACAACTTCACTGAATTACGGTGGTTCTGCGCGAAAATTAGCAAAACTGGTGATTTTCGCAACAACTGTCTCAAATGTGGTGGTTCTGCGCAATTTACTCTCTCCATTCTGGTATTTCCACGTGTTGAATTTTGAGTGGTCTTGGATTAATTGAATACCGTGTGTCGATTCGCTATAAGAACTAGTACCACGGCGTTTTGCCCTCACCGCGTTGGTTTCTTTTTGGCAACTTCACCACACAAAAAAAATCCCAACCCCATCTTCTCCCTCACCGCCGCCGAGCAAAGCCCTTGCGGGGACGGCGGCGGCGAGGTGGTCTCTCCTATGTAGGAGTTTATTTCACCATTACCATGATGGTTGTCGACGATCTGTTGCGGCACTATTTGTGCGGGCGCGCCATCAAGGAGGCGGCCTCTGGCCAGATCCAATAGTTTTCTCCTCAGATCCGATGAGCGGGTGCCCGTTTCTTCCCTTGATATGGGCGATAGCCATCGGGGCCCGTACGTCTGTGTCGCCTCCGACCTCCCCTACTAGATGTGGCGGCCCATGCATCCGCGTCGCTAGTGATCTTGACCGCTCAACCAAGCCTATATGTCGACCTTTGTCCCAACCCTCCGTCGACTTCCGCTCCTGTCATCTTCGGCAGCGGTGTCTGCCGTCTCTCGGCCAGATCCAGGCCGTAGCTACGGCGGGCCGTCCGTCCCCGCCGCCAGTGACCCCGACTGCTCAACCAAGCCATATGTTGCCCTCCGCCCCTGCCATCTTCGGCGGCATCTACCATCTCTCGGCCAGATCCATGTCGTAGCTATGGGGGGCCGTCCATCCACGCCGCCAGCGATCCCGACTGCTCAACCAAGCCATATGTTGCCCTCCGCTCCTGCCATCTTCGGCGGCGCCTGCCGTCTCTCAACCAAATCAAAGACGTCGGTAAGGCAGGACGTCCGTCCATGCAGCCAGCGTTCCCGGCTGCTCAACCAAGCCATATGTTGCCCTACGCCCCGTGCCATCTTCGGCGGCGTCTACCATCTCTCGGCCAGATCCATGGCCGTCTGCTCAACCAAGCCATATGCTGCCCACCGCCCCTGCCATCTTCCGCGGTGTCTACCATCTCCCAGCCAGATCCATGCCGTAACTATGGGGTGCCGTCCGTCCACGTCGCCAGCGACCCCGACTGCTCAACCAAGCCATATGTTACCCTCCCCCCTGCCATCTTCCGCGGTGTCTACCATCTCTGGGCCAGATCCATGCCGTAGCTATGGGGTGCCGTCCGTCCATGCTGCCAGCGATCCAGACTGCTCAATAAAGCCATATGTTGCCATGCGGTCCTGCCATCTTCGGCGGCGTCTGTGGTCTCTCAGCCAGATCCAGGCCGTAGCTACAGCGGTCGTCCGTCCACACGGACAGCGATCTCGACTGTTCAACCAAGCCATATGTTGTGCTGCGCTCCTGCCATCTTCGGCGGCGTCTGCGGTCTCTTGGCTAGATCCAGGCCGTAGCTACAGCGGGCCGTCCGTCCACGCCGCAAGCGATCCCGACTGCTCAACCAAGCCATATGTTGCCTTCCCACCCTGCCCTCTTCGTCGGCGTCTGCTGTCTCTCGGCCAGATCGAGGCCGTAGCTACGGCGGGCCGTCCTCCACGCCGCCAGCGATCCCGACTGCTCAACCAAGCCATATGTTGCCCTGCGCTCCTGCCATCTTCGGCGGCGTCTGCCGTCTCTCAGCCAGATCCATGCCGTAGCTATGGGGGGCCGTCCGTCCACGTCGCCTCCGACTTCCCCCGCTTGCTGCGGCGGCCCATGCGTCCGCCAGCGATCCCGACTGCTCAACCAAGCCATATGTTGCCATCCGCCCCAACCTTACCTGTGTCTTGTCTTTTTCAATGTATTGGGGCTTCCAAAAAATATGTACTGGTCCTCGAACTCTTTCAAGGAATATTTGAAAAAAGAAAACTTGTGCGAGTAATGCATGCTCCTCCTTTTCGCATATTTGATTTCGTTAAGACAAGATTTTGACCGCTTGTCTTCACGAAATAAAATATGCCAAACCTTCATGAAAATGAGAAAAAATATATAACTACGAGACGGATTGCTGGGTCCTACAGGCAGTGACTGACTTTAAGGATGGCATTTCTTCCTGCCGTGCCGAATATCCATATCAGGGTCGTCCTCTTTTCTCATGTGTATAAATTATGCATCGTCCTTTTTCTTTCGCTGCAAAGGAATATACAATTGGCTGCCGTGGTGGCTCTTTTCTGTGGTACGGGCTAGACGGCTGGTGAACGTACTGCAACCGAATTTTCTACCCCCAGATTGGATTTCGAGGGGTTTTTTAAGTTTCAAAATCCGAATCTGGTTTCAGTTTCTTGTCTTGTTAATACAACAAGCAATCACAACCCGAGGAAGTTTTGATTGAAACAAACACCAGCCCGAATTAGTGTCTCAGCGATACGCTGAGAATGAAGTCGTTCGATGGTAGGCTGCATTGCATTCTTCATATGGCTTCCCACATATCCTGATTCTGCACACAGGGATACTCTTGTTTGGTGGTCAAACCTTGACCTTGGACAAGTCTGATTTTGCTACCATGATTTGATCAACAATAGCTGGCTGGTACTAGTGCAACAGATTAGAATCTGCTCAGCTCAAGCTAGTTACAGTAGTACGAAAGAAAGGTTTCCAGCATAAATCGGAAGAAAATATATATCTGATCAATAATGTTCTTTGGACGGACAACTGTAAAGTCTAACATACAATGCTTAACTAAAATGACAGAAATTTACAAGCGTATATGTGATCAATGCAGAAAAAAAAGCCATAAAAACATTCACGAAATATATAAATAATATTACAACAAGCTCATGTTGCACAAGCTGAGTGCACATAGGCCATCGCATTGTCACCTCTCTGTCAAGCAGTAGAGCAGGTGCATGCCCCATCTAGATTTACCAGCTGTACCATTGCCATCAGTGGCTGGTATTTTGCTTAATCTATCCCATTCATAAATTCCTGACGTATCCACCTTATATAGAGGCTGTGGGGGCAGCTGCCCCACTCGATATGCCTATGGTGTATAGAGGATGCCCCCACTCTGAAATGCCTAATTAGTTCATGAACACACATCTCTGCCCCCTCTCAATTTGTATCCTGGATCCGCCCAGCATAAGACCTGCTCAGGCAATTCTTCAGGTTTAGTTTCCTGCAGAGTAAGCAAGCACCGCAAGTAAACTATCTCACATAGCAAAATACAAGAGTCGGTCACTGTTATGATGACATATCTGAATGGCTAGACCAACATCTTAGCATGCATATCTTTCCAAAAAACCTTTCCTTGAGATGTAGCCAAATCTATGCATATGAAATGTAAATCTCAAAAGTAATTATCACCTTGCAGAGAAACACAAGATGTTGTAACACTCCTAAAGTAATTTAGGACATAATATTTCAGAGCATTTCTCTGAGTAGACACAAGTAACCAAGAAACAATTCATGCATGCAGGGGTCTATAAAGAACCAAGTGTTCTCATTGCACACATGCATCAGCTTCCTCTCTGCTGCAGTCAAAGGAAGGTCCTCCAGATCAGCCACCCACTCACGTATCTTCAGCCGTTCTCGAAATTGGTTACTTGTTTCCGTTGGAAATGTTTTTATCTTCTCCACGTTTATATCTTCTGCACTTCATCATCAACCAACCTCTGTTTGCGAAGTCAAAGCCATATTGTTGTTGACTTCTAACCGTAATTACAAATAGTATAAGAAAAAAACTACAGAACACAGACCAAAGCGAAATGCCAAAGGCAGCCATTGACAATCACAAACCATGCAGCATAATTACAATTTTTCTATATAAACCTCCATTCTGAAACCACATTTTGACCAAAGTACCCAAAACTGTCCACCATCCATTGGTAATGAATGAAAACATGAATTACACCGTTTTAGTTCTTGTCTTGGTCAACCATAGAGTTCAACATGACAAAGCGCCCTACAGCCCACCACTTACAAGAAATTATATAACATGAATTTTGCCTCCACAACATGAAACCGTCTTTCAATTATCATGGAGCCGATATTCCCAGGCTTAAATCGAAAGAAATTTGTTCGGACACCTAAAAATCTGCAAAATTACATTGACCCCTGAAATATGGTAATTTCCATTGTAGTTGTATATTACCTGAATGATATCAAAAAATTATAATAATTCTGCTTCCGTGCTTTTTTTCCAGTTTCAAGCAGCCAGAGGAGCATGCCATACAAAATCTCAGTCTAATATTCACAATGAATAATGGAAGCTCTTTTGACTTTTGATTAACCTTCAGAAAGCCAAAAGTATAACTCATCCCTTCCCCATTGGTTTCATTCGGAAAAAATGACACAGGATATAGTCGAGCCTCAGAATAAAACACATAAAGAACTGTCATTGCACTCATCTAAGGGCTGTAAAAGCAACCGGTAGGAACTTAGCCTAGTTCAGTTGGGCGGGAGAGTGGATATGTACATGCCCACTGCCCACCAGGCCTGCCCAACGACCAGATTCAAATCCTCTTCAAATTGAATTTGGGTACCTACTGTTCCAGTTAATTATATTGACATCTAGTTCCTCCTAGGTATCATTCATTGTATAGGCAACTGGCATTCGTAACCACTATATATAATCAGCAAAAAAAAAAGGAAAACATGTTATGGTTTTAAATACTACTACCAGCTACCATAAATATGGCACAAAGCATGTATACACACAGGTTTACACAAAAATTTACCTAAACAAACAAGAGCTTTCATGTGTAACGATTACACAAACTGAGCTTCACTAAAAAGGCATTGTAGGCAGAACCTTCACCCTGAACCAGGGTTATCAACAATGTTGTTACTCAAGGCTAAATTTTGATAATTGCATAGCTATTTGGCACAATTACAACACACAAGTACATTGACCACCAAAAGAGGTGGGAGTTTGGAGATTTTACTTTTGAGTATCAGGAAGTTTAACAAATCGAGATATATGATTGAGTTTTATGGCGATAAGTATACATCAACTGCAGATGGATAGTATACTGCACAGTTTTGATCTTTTTATCCCTGTAGAAGTTTAGTTGGATAGATCTTCAGTGTTGCTTTCCAAAATAACCCAACCTTCTCTGATAAATGTGCATGGCAGAAATGAACCAGCGCTACCATGTACAAAAAGAATGAACAAATGATGTTTACCTGGTATATAGTTGATCCCGGCCTCAGAATGTACCAGGATCAACATGAGATCAGCTATTCAGAACTTTCTTTTCCATCAAACATAAATTGTACTTGAGATCCTGCTAGATGATTTTCAAGAAAATCCTTTGCAGATACTGCACAAAATACAGATGTTGCTTTAGTAATAATTTTGTTAATGCCATATACAACTGCACAAGTGCCTTTAACTGCAGTAGAGGCCATACATGTAAAAAACAAGGGCCAAGAAATAAACCAGAACTGTACTCTAGTGACATGGGGGATTGTCATCAATCCATCTCTCTGCAAAATCAACAAAATTTGAAGGAAAACAGGACACCTGCTGAAACCAATAATCGAAAAAAATTCTATTACCGATTAAATCGTCTGACCGGAAGCAGAGCAAACTTTGTTGGGTCATGTCATTCAGATTTAACCAAGTTCTGGGGGGAAATGTATCATTTGAGAAGAAGCAAAAAGGAAGAAATGCAAGCAAAAGCACCTTCAAGGTAAAAAAAAAACATGAACAGCTTTCACCTTAAGAAGATTATTTTCCAAAAAATAAGGCAGGGTTTCACTTTCCCCTTTTGGAATTGAACCAGCATCATATCTGCTGTAAATAAAACTCAGTATGACTGCATAGCTTAAGAACCGATCTCACATCATATATAATCACGAACAACACCTTCTTCCAGTATGTCTCTTATAACATGCTAAAAGCTACCCCCCGAAGAATTGCACGGACAGCACACAGAATCTGCTAACCTTGAGAACATTAATGATCTAAGTTGTGTGGTCTTCGAAATTCATCTCTGTCGTCAATCTATGTCCAGACAACGTCGAGCAGAACCCCCCCCCCCCCTCGTCTTCACGTTCATGCTCTTGACCTCTTGAGGAACCTGAGAGCCCGATCGTCTACAAATGTTCTCGATTCCCAAAATCATGCCATGATCTAACTAATTAAATCAAGAAATTCCAGGGCCCTACGCCAAACACACTGGTAAACAATCACACGTCCTCCCAGACTCCCGCCTAGCATATCATCATCACCAGAAAATGAACTAAACCACGTCACATGAATCAAGGATGTTCAATCAAAGACTGATCACAAGCAGTAGCCATTCCTGGTAAGCAAGAGACTGGTTATTTGAAGCGTCATTCCTGCGTATAAAACCAACTGACAAATGATGCATGACCTGTAGTGAACAAAACAATAGGCTTTACTGGTGATTTGTCCATGGTTTGGCGAAATTTGGAAGGAAAGTAACCTCAAGGTCCAAGGAAGAATGCAACGCCAGCATATATAGCTATACCACCCAACGATGAGTGTTAAGGCTGCAGCTGAGAGTCAAGTGTCAGTTCAGGCTGGCTGGTGTTGTTTCAGTTAAAACAGCCTTCTGTCGACTCCGTATTTAACAAGACAAGAAAGAGGGGAATTTCACAGGCCGCCGCCGTCCCACCGTCGCAACCTCCTCTTGCCCAGTCCTGCCGCCGTGGAAGCCTCCAACGATATCTGCCGTCTTCCCGATCCGGATCAAATCTGCCCCACGCCGCAGAACCATATCCCCCCGTCGGATGCGCCGGCCGTGCTGCTGCTATTCCTCGTATCACCTGCCGCCGGTGAGTGCTTTGCCTGTTAGCCTTGGCTGGCAGAGGGGATATGGTTATTGCTGATTATAGGTCTGAGATGCACCTTCTCAATCCTATCACTGGGGAACAGTTTGCTCTTCCATCTGTGATCACCCTTGAGCATGTGACACCCATCCTCGATGAATCAGGTGCCATATGCAAGTATCGTCTCATGCGATTTACCTTTACGGATCTAGCTTTGACCCTTGATCTTAGTGAGCTGCGGGAACACCTCGATTGCAAGGCATTTGTTTTTTATGACACACTTGCAGAAGGTTATATCGTGGTACTCATCCACAAACCAGTTGCACAGCTTTCATTTGCTTGGTTAGGGGATGACAAGTGGACCTGGCTGTCACCAAAGGATGGTCTGCCCAATAAAAGTTTTGAAGACTGTGCCTACAAGGATGGTCTGCTTTATGCTAGTGCTAGACCCGGACAAATTTTCGCCATCGATCTAAGAGGCCCTATTATCACAGCAAAATTAATCATCGAAGGGGATCCAATTGATGGCTGTGAGTATATTTATATTGTTCATTCTCCTTGTGGTGCTCTGCTGCAAGTTCGGTTGGAACCAGACGCAGACAGGTGTGAAGAAGATACTGAGATGATTAACATATTTAAAGTTGATACCGCAGCTCAAAAGCTTGTGAAAATAAGCTTGGATGATCATGTGTTGGTTCCTGGGCATAACCAATCATCACTTTGTCTCGGTGCTAAAGAATATCCACAGTTAAAGGCAAATCATGTCTACTGTACCCTTAGAGATGTCGAATTTATTACAGATTTCGCATACCTGAACTATTATACTGTAGTCTTTGACTTGGCAAATAACAGCAGAGAGGATCTTTTACCCCCTCAGTTTCGGTCCAACTTGCCCGCTCCCATATGGATAACACCCACACTTACAAAACTGAGCCCGACACCAGTTTAGAGTTCACAAGTTTGTAATCAGGCGTGCCTGCGAGCCGCTTATATTTGCTTCATTGTATTGTCACTGCGTGTATACAACACGTGCATCAGTCATTTCGTTTGAGCTTTTGTTTTTCTATTTATGGTTGCTCTGAAATGTAGCATTTTTAACCTGTAGCTACGGGCTTTTCGATCTGCTATCATGGTTGAGCTCTAATCACGGTGACCAAATAGTGTTGTTGTGCAACTAATCCTTTTTGGCTTTCCTTTTCCATGTAATTTCCTTATACTGCAGTACAAAGAGACAATGCCGACCTGCAGAGGTTATCCTTCTTTGTATTGTCACTGCATGTATACAACACGTGCATCAGTCATTTCGTTTGAGATTTTGTTATTCATTTATGGTTGCATTTAATCACCGTTGGTCAGAAATGTAGCATTTTTAACCAGCGTGGTTATTGCTAATAAGAATACGGAAGCATAAGCCTAATATGTACAGAGTTATACTTGTTTATTTGTTTATTTTATGAGGCCTCTTATTTTATCTGAACTGAAGTGACCATAAGCCAGTTCCCCAGCTTGGGGATACTTGTGCTTGCATGATACTTGACCAACCAATCAAAGGAGCATAGGCCTGAAGATTTAAGGTTGCTAGTACTAATCCTGTTTAATTTGCATGCTCATGAGAGAAGCATTTGGTGGCAGGCTCCAATTATTTTGCTGGAAAATACATGTGTTTCAGTGGAGGTCTTGTTTTTACATAATACCTGCCCAACTAATCAGAGGAACAAACTATATGTGGTCACTTCACAGCTTCAAAATATCGTTATGGGTGCAGTAAGCTTCTACAACTCATTACACTTCATTCCTGCCATGTGTTCATTGAGGTCAAAAGCTGACAAGTTCCAACTCTGATCTGAGGCTTGCCAAACTTGCACAAATGACTAAGATCATCAGCACATATGTTTACATACACTAGTTAGAAACGTTTTTTTTATCAATCATTTAAGAGAGTACGCAAAACGTCCCTCAACTTTTTTCCGGACGTGGTAAGTCGAAGGGCAAAATCGGACCATCGTGGCCACAAAACCGCTATCGGGCGGGAAGAGGGATATTGTGTCCGGTTTGAAAGTCGGAGGACCAAAGGTATACAAAAAAAAGTTGAGGGATGTGTTCCGTGCTTTCCGACAAGGTGAGGGAGCAAAAATGTACTTTTCTCATCATTTAATTGGCGATTTTGCATTTGTGCTCGGTTGCTCACATACCAAGGCTATAAGAACCATCATGATATCATTAACATCTTTGAAGCATCATTAGGATCTGCAGGACCAAATTGAAAAGCTCGAAGCTAAAATATATATCAGACTTATTTTTGGCTGAGAACCAAAAATTATCTAGTTATATGAACAAAAAATGAGAGAGCAAGCAGCTACTTTGTACTCCCTCCATCCCATAATTCTTGTCGTTAACTAAAACAACGACAAGAATTATGGGACGGAGGGAGTACTAATTAAAGTGGGCTGCATGAAAATTAAGAATTCAGGAATCAGCACAAGTAAAAAATTATCCTGAATCAATGTCCGTGCTTATCCATACAGTTGAGCAAACAGATTAGAAAGGGAACTTATGTGGGGGCTCCTGCACACTTTCAATTTGCAAAACTTTGCATTTGCCTTGACCAAAACAAAAACATAAAATGCTACCCTGCTATTCCAGTGGTGATCGCTAATTGCAGGCAGACGACTCCTTGTTTAATCCTTGGACTCCCGCCAGACACCCAGAAGCAGGGGCTTTACTAAAAACTGGAACCTTTGTGTCAACTAGCCGAAGCACATACCCTGAAACAAAATCACACAGTGAACATATGAGAGGTGCCCACCCAACATCCATTTTGTTCTGCATCTATGCAACTATATGAACTTAATTTGGAGCTTAAGTGACATACCAGAATTTTAATTCGCTGCAACGATCTAAGGGTGGCAATGGAGTGTATGCCACTCAAGATGCCGAGTGAGAAACATCGCCTCGCAGTGACGGCACCTCACCTTTCCTCGATGGTCGAAATGAAGATGATCGAAATGACTCTCCATCTGTGAATAAAAAGTCAAATTGAGCAATGACGGTTGAGATGAGTAAGCGTGAAATGACAATTTATGTATAATACTCACATTGTTATTTCTAATCCGTTGGGGATTGGACCTCCGGTTGGTCTTCTCAATATAGCATACAGAGCATATGTCCATGTCGAGTGTGATGCTTTTGGCGTTTTGCCTCATTAGTTGATACTGTTGATGGTTCCCTTGAATTTGAAATGCATCAACGGTCGTTCTGTCATCCTTCAATATCTGTTTTTAGTATTTAAGCCATGGTAAGAGGAGTAATGAAATAAACTCAGCAAAAAGAATGCAAAGTGAACTAGAAAAATTGTCTATAAACTAATAGACACATGTTACAAAATCATGTCAGATGCATAGCAATGCCCCCTGTTCCCCAGCAGAACTATAGCGGTAGCTAGTATTAGCTGAGATGGAAAAGAGGGTCGATGTATCAGGTGTATTACTCCTGCATACTATAGCGGTAGCTAGTATTAGAGAAGAGACAGTTAGATGACCGCGGTCTCCTCTAAGCGAAAATGCTACGGCAAGCGGAAGCGACCAATTCCACCCCTGAATACTACCGGTAGTATTCTTGATTGACATTGAGCGTTGGATCCACATTGATTCGTACCTGATTGATAGTAGGACGACCAGGATCGAGCAGCTGAGTCGATTCTCTCTGGTTCCATTGGTGGCGTGCCGAATTGTGCAGGGGAGCCCCGTACAGCAGGGCTGGCCGAATAACAATGGTTTCCTTCTTCTCCTCTACAGGCCCCGGCGGCAAGTCTTGATCGGCGCCGCGGGTGGTAGCCGCGGTCTCGTAGAAGCCTGGAGCGCCAAGTCTGAAGACACGGAGGAGCCGCCCGGGCAGGTAGCGGTGCAAGAAAGCCCGCAGCCACGCCGCCGTGGTCAGCCTCTCCTCCGGCTGCCTTTCTTGGGGTGGCGATCGGGACCCCTTCTTGTTGTGCCCCGGCAGCATTTCTTGAGGATTGGGACCCCGTCTTGGGAGCGCGTTGGGAGGTGCTGCCTTCTTCTTCTCCACGCGTTCGGGCGCAATCCCCCCATCTGGGTTCTTGACGATTCTTCTCTTTTTAGCCATGGATGCCTGACGCCTCTTTGGTCCGGCGCAGTGGCCGGAGAAGTGCTTCTTGCAGAGACCGCCCACCCAAGAACCTTCTGCGGAGCGGCGGCCTAGTGCTTCTTGTGGAGCCTTTCGGTCAGGATGTTGATGTCAATTTGGGGAGGACGGTGCTCGTTTGGGCTCGGAGAGAGGAAGCAATGGCGGAAGGGGAGGGGAGAAAAGGGGAGAGGGACGGACGATATAAGCGGGAGCGGGCACGGGAAATTTTAATACGTGGGCCGAGCCTCCGTATGGGTATGGAGGCCCAGTACAGTAGGACAGAGCCCGGCTTCTTATGGCGCAGGAGGAGGGGATTGGGCGCTTTCATGTCGTCTGGCGGCGGCGGCTTGGGAGGCGGAGGCCGTCTCGGGAGCGCGTTGGAGGGAGACCAAGGAGAGAAAGAGGAGGAGGAGGGGAGAGGACAGAGTTCAGTGACCCAATACTATGGAGATCCACCACGAGTTTGAAGCTTATGGGCCGTTAAGTACAGGCGGGAGCTATTCATTCCTCTTTCGTAAGCTGCTTAAGTACTCGGTTTTATGCGATTTGGGGCTACATGCGCTGTTTATTGATGGCTTTTGTTTCTTGCAGGCCGTCTCTGTGGTGGTGGAGGAGGTATTGCTTCTCTTCTCTGTCGGTTTTTGCAGGTTTGCCTTCGCTGCAGCTTCTACTGATTCGTATGCCTGATTTTTGCAGGTTCTAGGATTTGGTCATGTGTTTCTTTTTTTGGTTCGCTTGTGGTATTTGTTACTGTACATGCAATCGTTCGTAGCAAAACTGTTATGGATGTGCTGTTTGTGGAGAAATTGTGGAACCTCTTAAACCTAGAGAGCAGGGACTAGGTTGATCTGCCTAACCATATTTTTGAACTGAGCATGTTATTTACAAGGGGGTGTAAATTCTGTCCTTGTACCGTAAGAATCTCTGCTATGTATGTCTGTCGTTCCTTGCTTGGTGTGTCTTATCAGTTTTACCATGGAGATGTAAGGCTCGGTTATTACCGGTGCCTACCAAAACATGGCTTGAGGCTGAAGAACGAGGAAAACTAGCCCTTTTCATGTGTGGTTAGAGTCAAACTCTGCAGTATTGGTTCCATGGCTAGAGACTTGGAGTGTAAAACTATGATATTTTTATGTACGGTCATTGCCTATAAGCTTGACTTGTGCAGTGCTCAAGCAATTTTTGTTCAGATATTGTTTGCTTGTGGTGACCACAAGCGAATATTCTGCATGTTCGCAACTAGATCACACGTCAAAGGTTATTCCGCCGGTTCCCCTGTTGTGCTATTGTGTAGGTGAGTATATTTGTAGTCCATTTTTCTTGGTCGTAGGTTGGCTGTGAATTGCCACAACTCCATGGCAGCAATTTAAACTCTTTCACTGTTTTTGGATCAGGTATGGTTTTGTGGTCTGCTTCTAGAATTGAAAACTTGATCAAATCTCTTACCCATCAACTAGATTGACAATGCTGAAGAACTTCTCCCCCAAGGACTTATTGTTTATCTGGTGACTTATTGACCATATTACTGGCTCATGTTTATGGTCAATTTTGTATTGGCAGTAATGAGTAACTGCATAGGAATGATTACTGGAACATCTAAGGATGCTTTCTTAATGGTGGCTTCGAATGGATTGTGTTGTTGTTTCTTTACTCAAGGTTAGTGGACCGTTGTTCACCTTGATGCCATGCATATAGAATCATAGACTACTAGAGTGTAAGTCTATTACTCTGGTTATGAATTGATCAAATGGGGCGGTCGCAGCTAGCTATCTTGATGTTAATATTCAGTTAACGTATATTAGACATACAAATTAATGTACAGTCATTGCCTATAAGCTTGACTTGTGCAGTGCTCAAACAATTTTTGTTCAGATATTGTTTGCTTGTGGTGACCACAAGCGAATGTTCTTCATGTTCGCAACTCTTGCTGCATGCTGTGCATGACCCATGTGCATGGAATCTCGTAGAAGTCAATCTCAGTTATGTAATTACTAAATGAGCCTCACAATATTTCACCTGACCTTATGTCACAGAATTATGCAAACTGCAGTGCAGCAGTGGGGGTCTTCGGTGGTGGGAACCATGCTGATGGGGTAAGTGCAGTATCATCACTAATGGTAGAAGGTGCTGGACACAGTGGACGTGAGGCGAATTCAAGTTTGGATGCCCGCCATTTCTTGCCGTTGAGACCTGCAGGGAGCACTTGGTATTTCCCTTTCCTGAAGAACAACAGTAAAACATGAGCAATCATTTTGTTAGGGCATTGTTGTTGTATATATCTTGCTAAATAATGTTATCATCATTTATTAGGCCTCGTTTACCTTTGTTTGAGTCAACTAGAATAGACTATCTCGGCTGTTGCTAGAACAACAGAGCTAGCGTGTTCTGTCAAGTGTCAACACACATTCTTAATATTTCAAACAAAATAGATCTTCAAAATGCAGGGTGTTCATCCCTGTGACAAGAGGAGGAGCATAACAGAATATCGTAGTCTCTTTCCTGCCATTGATATTTCCTTGGCAAGTACTTACTGTTGCTTATTCAAGAGCCAGTTTTATCAGATGCAATGGTGACCCCTGGTGGCGGGGGCACGGAGGACATGTGCCATTAACGTCGGAGACCATCACCTCTGGGTTAGAAGACGCTGATGGGAGCGGCGCTCCGAAGTGTTTTCAACATGCCAGAAGGGTAATTAAAATTAAGAATGGGTCATTTACGAAAATTACACATCAAGTTCACCGGGAACGTTCATGTTGGTGCAAATTTGTGTAAAACACATAGTATTGCATGTGAGGATTCTTTCATATTTTATTAACGTTACAAGTATTACCAGAATAACAATTAGCAGTCTTTCCTAAAAAGAGAGATGGAAGGAGTTAATATTGAAAATTACATTTGTCAATCAAGGCAATAGTAGCGCCATACATAAGTTGGTCAACCAACGGGATGACTGATAACAAAGTGACAGTCCATTTATTTTGTCTTTAACTTTAATCTTTGTGATCTTTAAACCGACCAGCAAGCAAATAATCTAATGATGAATGTGGTGTGCGCCAGGAATCAAAGAATTGGCAGCATTGTTAGAGAGGGAGGAGCAAAGCATCCAAACGCAAGGAATGGTGCTAGCTAATGTGTACCAAGTTTATACTCACATTCCTTAGTGAGCAGAGGCATATGCATGTCTGTGTGCAACTTTCAGTTCCATCTCCGACCTCATCGATCTAGTTTGTTTCTGCCAGTGCCGCGATTAGAGGTACTTAACAATACCAATCCTTTTACATACGTATGTGCATATTAATTAATTCCTTCAAATTTATACAAATCTTTTCTTCAACAATGCATCATGTTAATTTTAATTAACTTCTCCAAATTCTTATACATGTTAGGAAAGGAAGGAAATTAGATCCGGAGGTTGCTGCAGATTAACCCATCGGTTAGAGACTCCAACTAGAGATGCTACCTACTGGTATTTGAATTATTAATTGATTTGATCGGTCATGTCTGAAGAACCTGGACCAAAGGTAATCCATCATGCACCTCCATCGTCGATAATTAGTGCAGCAGGTTTGTGAGTTACTTGGTCTCTGTAGCTAGTCAGCTCATCAAGGATCTCCAGTTCTTCATTAGTTATACAGTAAAGAATATATACGTCATTTCTCCATGGGAGCTTTTTACCTTTCTATTCACCTGTCGCTGCTATTATTTGAACTTTGAAAAATGTGTGGTCTTTGGCACTTCATTATTGCACACTCTATCAGGGGAGCTATTCTACAGTACTTGGTAGGTACCATGAGCTATCATTCTCTCATGTGTTTTTATCATGGCTTCCCTATTTATTTGAGTTCGTATATGTCTTAATAAATTTTAGGGAATTTTTTAGTTATGATGCGCCTTGTAGGTTGAAATGAAAGAACTAAAGAAACGAAGTTGAAGGTGATAAAGTACAAACCTCATTTAGTGTTATGTTGAATGCTGCAGCTGATCCAGATCGGGCAAATAACATCGACGATGCAGTGGAAGTGATATTTTGTATTCTTGAGGGTAGAAGCAAAGGAATATGATCTACTTCCATGGCCACTGCTCTCAAATTGGTAGTTCCAAGACCTGAAAAGGTTATCCATGTGGATTGCTCGGTGTGGAAAAGCAGGAGGTACCTGCAAAAGGTAGTCGCGGAGGAGCTGGAGCTTCCGCAGTCGGTGATGGCCATCTTCGATCAGTGTGATGAAGTGATTTCAATGGGGTGGCAAAGGATGTAGAGAGGAGGTGGGAGAGGTCTGGGGGCACATATTCAGAAGTTCATTTACTAGCAAATTTGCTGTCATCTTTCATAATGGAAGCGACGGATATGTCAACTTATCTGAATTTGGTATCCCTGTTCACCCACATCTGAATAACCAAATGTTGTGGACCTCCGATGGGTGGCCCCGAAATTATATACGTGCGTGAATGCAAAAGTTTCTGGGAAGTACCAGTGTTTCATTATGAGCAGCATCATTTGCTGATACGTACATGCAAAAGCTTCTGGGAAGTACCAGTGTATTTCTTCGTGGTCATTTTACTGCCGAAGAGAATGAACTTGGTAGTGCACTGTGGGGCATAATGCATGAGGTGACCAAGGATGTCGCAGAGTGTATCGGCATCGACCACAGGATAGTTGAGGATTGCTTCCTACGTATGCTGCCACTGCAAGAGATGAAACGCATCGACTGGGAGACACGTGCTTCCAACTTCTGGGTATGTGATGGAATTTTACAAGGTGATACATCAGCATGGGAGATAAGTGATGCTATGGAGAGTTACATACATCGAGATGTGCCACAACAACTGCCGATCTGCTGCTCTTCTTATTCCAAGATTACTAATGTGCCTTCAGAGGCAACTTCCTTCTTTGTAGCTCACACTGTACTACCAGTAGGCATGTTCCAACATTCAGGCAGCAGCAGCAGCCTGCGTGTTTTACATGTCTCCTTTTGCACGCAGTTTTGCATCGCCTCCCTTCCTCTGCTGCAGTAACTTAAGGTTCCTGTTGCTCGACCCTTGCAAAGACAAGGATGATCACACAAACTTTGTACAGGAGCATCAAAGCCACAACAAGAGCGAATCATGGAAGGCATGTTTTGAGAGGCTATGGGTGCTGGACTTGAGGTACACAAACTGGTGCCAGTTGCTATCAGAAGAGATGATGAGTTTAATGGCTAACCTCAGAGGGTTGAATGTAGAAGGAGTCCAGGAAAAAGGAAAGAATTGGAGCATCACTGATTTGTTTGGCTGTGGAACTAGCCTTTTCAAGGTCCGAGTAATAGTCGACCCAATCCTAGCAGAGGACGAAGAAACAAGTGAAAACAGCCTTAAGATGGTCATGCCTCCATCGCTCAAGTCATTGAGCTTCATCAACAAAGTTGTAACTGCTGTCGGGATATCGAGCATCTCCTTCCATGGTTGTCCTCGGTTGAAGAGTATACTACTCAGAGGATCTTTGGAAAACCATGATGAGCTTGACCTCTTGGGCTAATCAGTGAAAAACCTCGACCTCAGAAAAGTGGAAGTTCCAAACATCAAGCGTCTCATCCTGCTAGGTTGCAAGAATTTCTGTGAAATATTATGGCCACAAGAAAATGAAAGGACACATGTTTTGGAAGTGCTGCACATCAACACCATCTGATATGCATCACCTAGCCAACCTAACTATGAGAGTACCAAGGAGGCTTGTGCTGGATTGTCTGCATCCTTTCACTTCAATTGGTGCATCTCAGTAAGGGATGCAAGGCTTCTTAGGTTGCTTGTGCCCATTAAAGAATATACCAGTTCCTGCTGTGTACATATGGAAGTGGGTTCATCTCCTGCAAGTAGTACTGCTGTTGGTGGAAATGAAGTTGCTCAAGGAATCGGTAGCCCACATCAGCCTGATGGTTATTTATATGCGAGTTGCTACGGAGGCCACCTGCAGGCTAGTGCTCCTAATGTAGGTGCAATCGGATGGATGTGGGATTTCCCAACTAGTCCATCTCCAAGGGATAGAGATTGGTATGTTCACATACAAGATGCAGATGAGACGAAGTGGGGATTACGACAGGAACAAGGGAGCAGATTTGAATGAACTAGTATGGGTGCAGCTTTACCCCCAAGTTTCATATGAAATAGGGCTTGGTCGCTTCACGTGTATGGTAGCTCGTCCCATTCCCAGAAGATTTAACTTGGTATTGCCTATTTTCCTTGCTCTTCTACCTTTTCAATACAACGAGACACAATGCTTTTGCGTTTTCTCGGAAAAGAGAACATAGTTTGGTGCTTGACCACATTTTGGGCATCCCAGCTTCCGGTTGCGTGCTACATCTGGAACTGGAGTGCAATATCCTAACCTGCTGGACAATGCTTCAAAGACCTAGTGTCCTTACACCTGGATTATTGCCCCTGGATCATACATGTGCTACCCTTGTCTGAGGAAATGGCCACTTTGCCTAGCCTAGAGACTAGAGATTGTGTGATGTGGTGATCTGAGGGAGGTCTTCCCTTTGGACCCTAAGCACCAAGAGGAGCAGAAGATTATCTGTGGGAGTAGGATGCCCGCACCCAACTTGGAGACTGTCAAGATCAGGGGCTGCTGGAGCCTTAGGCGCTTGCCGGCCAGGGGCCGTCAGCGGTAACACCGCCAAGCGGCCCAAGTTGAACTGTGAGAAAGACTGGTGGAACAACCTGGAGTGGGACAGGCTGGCAAAAAACCACCACCCTTGGCTCTATGAATTGATCCACTCGATGTACTACAAGCAGGCCTAGCTGCCGAGAGGCACTCTACTCAGGTGAGAGGTATATATGTGCATATGTTTGTCCTTTTGTTCATAACTGAATGTGCCAGGAAACTTAATTTTGTTTTTCTATCCATTGTTCAGTTCTGATAAAATCATCTCATTTGACGATTTGCTATGCTGCAATGTAGGTAATCAATCCCCCCCTTGAGTTGATGCTGGTGTAGGTATCAGCATGCTGTAACAAATAAGCTAGAGAGCTGATATCTTCTCTGCATGGGCGGAGCCAGCAGAAAACTTGAGAGGGGGCACTTAAACATTCTTAAGAGGTATAAGTTAAATTAGAGGGAGCATCAATGGTGAAAATCTAAAATTTGTAATGGTATATCAAAATTGAGTGGGGGCATTGGCCCCCACTGGCTACATGCTGGATCCGCCCATGCTTCTCTGCAGTGTATGGTTATGTGCGGCTTTCCCTGCTTGATCTTGCTTGATTGGTTTGTGTGTGCGCTCTGCATCTGCATTGCCATGGCATTACTGCAAGTGCATCTACCGGCATCGTCATGGTATGACGGTATGTATTTTAGTTTGGTTTTGGATTTGTTTCGTTTTGTTTTGTTGATCAGCTTTGCTCGATCCATCAAGATATTCATCCAAATAAGATACAAGAATTACAGCCGGGTGGTTTCTTCGTCCTCAGAATGATCGACGGGTCGCTTTCATCACTGCGCTGCGTGGTTCCTTCTACGGTATTCATCGCTGCACTGTCATGCCCGATCTTTCTCGATCGCTAGGTGTCTCCGGTTTCTTCTCGTAATTTCCGTCGGCGGCACTGTCATCCGCGGTTCTCTCAAAGTCACTTAGGTGTCTGTCCGTCGTGCGCTGGCTCCGGCCGTGGTGTTGCTATATAAGCGCTTCGAGGCGATCGGTTGCTTCGGTGGTGGATCGTCTTGCGGGATTTGGCGGTGATTTTCTGGTGGCAGTAGCTCCGTTCGTCGACCTGCTTGTCTGGCCGGAATTCAGGATCTCGCCGCTGCTTCCTTCTCTGGGTTGTGGTCGGCGAGCTATTGCAGATCTGTTTACCGGGTTTTTTTTTTCTTATGCCTGATGGTTGTTTTGTATTGTATGCAGATTGTTGTTGGTTGGTTATTGGGTGCTGGATTTCGTCATCTTGGTGGTGGTCTGGCGCCGGGGTCAGCTGCAGGGGAGCGGAGGCGCCGGCGAGATGGACCCCATCAGCGCCGGATCCAGCAACGGCAACGGCCAGCCGCAAAATCGCAGAATTGATTCCTCCTATCATCAGGTGCTCTCCTCGAAGTCTACCCTAAACACTAGCACCTAGATCCCATGCAGGAGGAGGAATACCAATAGCACGGCCGGCACATCCGATGGAGGGATATGGTTCTGCGGCATGGGGCAGATTTGATCCGGGTCGGGAAGACGGCAGGTAGCGTTGGAGGCTTCCACGGCGGCAGGAGCGGCCAAGAGGTTGTGAGTGGTGGGACGGCGGTGGCGGCGACCTGTGAAACGTCTGCGGAACAGGCTCGATTTGGCCTACGGGGTGATTTGAAAGATGAGGGGATAAGTGCTCGGTTTTAGAGTTGAGGAGGACTTTTTTGCGAAGCCCGAAAGCCTGGCGGGATTGGCCCTGTTGTGCCCGGGCCAGGCTGAGGGCCCAGCTGTGCCACGCCTAGCCCGGCACAGGCCCAATTAAGTGCGGCCCGGCACGCACGCAAGGTCCGACACGGCATGGAGGCCCGATTACTTTGCAGGGTGTGGGAGGTAGAAAGCCCAGTAGCGTTGGCGGCCCGGTTAGGCGTGCGTCGGCCTGGCGGGGCTCCTGGGTGCGCAACAGGCTGGGAGCGGGGGGCGCGGGGACGCGTGTCGAGCGCAGGGAGGCGCATTGGTCGGGGGAAACGGCTGGACGCGGGGATATGTGGCGGCACGAGATTGGCGCGGGTGAGGAAACTGTGGCGGATGTGGGAGCCGGGCCTTAGGGGGGGCTTTTTTCTAAAAAAAATAGGCCCTTTTGTGCCTTCTATTTTGAATTTGTGCCGAATTTTGGCTATAAATAGAGCATTTCACATTCAGATTTTTCACACCCAAAGCCACTCCTCCCCTCTCAGACATGGTTAACTTCCTTCCTCCACATCCATCATATGATCCAAACAAACCCAATGCATACCATTTCCCAATCACATATTTTGAGATTGATTGCACACAACCTTCATGCGCCAATGCTCTGAATGCCGAACTCCTCAATTCCCAAGAATCCAACACCGCTGCCACTACTACCACTGAGGGAGTGAGGGGAGCCAGGCTTCTTTTTTTTTGAAACGAGGCCCTCTTTGTGCTGTGTTTTTGAGTTTTAAGCCGCTTTGAGTGCACACTTAATGAGTTATATGAAAGAGAAGAAATCATGGCTAAGCAACGTTCTAGAATTGAGTGGTTGCGTGAAGGTGATTGTAACACCCCAGTTTTTTCATGCTAGGGGCCTCGGCAAGAAGAAGAGCCAACAAGATTACTTTCTTGACGAAAACTGATGGTTCTTTATGTGAGGACCCTGAGGGAATTAGGAGAATGGTGCATGACTTCTATTCCAATTTGTTCACCTCTGAACCATGTGACTCCCCCTAGAAGCAGTCCTGAATGCTGTACCCCACAAGGTAACCGATGAAATAAATGAACAGCTGTGCAAAGATTACACTAATGAGGAAATGTAACATCCCAAAATTTCAAACCTTTACATGAGCATTGCATTCATAAACATCATGCCACAATTGCATATTTGAATTCAAATTTTGAATCTCAAAAGGCTTTGGAAAGATTCTTTTCATTTTAAACCCTAGGGTTTACACCCATTTGAGCTTTGGATCTTCAAACCATTAAAGTTTATATATAAAAGGGGTTTAGTGCACATATGAGCTATCCCATAATTTTTGGATAATTGTTTGGAGTTGAAAAAGTATTTTATTTAAACAGATATATGGCCCTAAAGGCATTTATAGGGCAAATGTATTTTTACATATTTTATTTTGAAGAGAAACTACTTCTAAAAGTGGTATCTTGGTAGAACATGATTTTACAAATTTTCTGGAATTTGTTTGGACCAATTTGGAGTTCAAACACAAAAGATATCAAAGAAATGGGAAAAACAGAAAAAAGAAAAGGCCTAAAAGAAAAAAGAAAAAAAGGTAAACCGGACCGGCCCGGCCAAAATGGGCCGAACCGGCCCAGTCCGACCGCGCCCGACCGGCCCAGACCGCCCGGTCCGCGCGCGCGCCCGCAGTCGCTGACAGGTGCGGTCCACCTGTCAGCTGCGTCTTCCCCGAAGGAAAGCGCCGCCGGTCACGCGCGCGATTTCCGGCCGCCGTCCCCGCGCGCCCGCCGCCGCAATCTCCTCCTCCGGCCTTCCATTTTCACGCCCGAGCACGTCTATATAACCCCCGCGACTCCCTCTTCTTTTCCCCCCCGTTTTCCCTCGCTCGCACGCCGCCAGGCCGCCGGAATCCTTCGCCGGAGCCGCGCCCGCGCCACCGCCCGTCTTCGTCCTAGGCGCCGACCGCGCCGTCCCCGAGCGCCGCCGACCGCACCCCCGTCTCCGCCGTGCCGCGCCGCGCCTCCCCGTGTCTTCCCCGTCGCGCCCACGTCACCGGAGCGCCCCCGCGCCGCCGCGCCCGTGCCCGTGCCCGCGCCGCCGTCTCCTCCAACTCCGGCAGCCGGCGCCGCCCGGTAAGAAACCCTAGCCCCTCGTCCGTCCGATCTAGATCGATGGCTAGGATTATATCACTTATAAGACGAACCGGTACGCACTGTGGAGCGTCCGATCTTTATAAGTTAGATCTAACGGCTCGGATTAATCCACTTAAACCGAACCGGTACGCACTAATGAGAACGCGCCACGTGGCTCTAGTTAATAAAATGAAAATCTAATTTTTAATTTCCCGGATTAATTAAATGGCATTTTGCAGATAGGCCCCTGTTATTTCAAATGATCATAACTTTAAATCTGTTTGGCCAAATTTAGTGATCCACACCTTTTTGGAATCCTTAGGAAATTTAGAATCTTTTGGCACTGTCCAATTTCAAATTTGAATAATTGAATCACATTCAAATTACAGATTAGGGTTTTATGCCTTTTAAATCATAACTAATTATCTAGAAGTCCTTTTGAATGAAACAAGTGCCCAAAATTTTGTTTTATTGTCCTCTGTCCAATGGGACAGAGAAACAAATATTTTGAACTAATCTATCTGGCTGATGCCAATAAAACCTCATTTTAGAGTTTAAACCCTAGCCATTGCAATTTATTTAAAAACCCTAATTGCATGTGCTTAATTATCAACGCCTTGGACCAGTAGATCACCCAAATAAAACCAACCCACTCATGTCACATGTTTTGCATCGCATCATGGCATACATATTCTTTTGTCATGTTTGTATTGTGTGTATATGTTTGTTGATTGTATAGTATTCTCGGAGAGCGAACCTTGCGATACCTTTGCCATGACTTCACCACCAATTGCCATTATTTTATTGTGCACTAGATTTTATTAGTTGCATTGTCAGGATTATTATTGTATCTATGCTAGCTATGATCTGTCCTAATAGTATAGCATACCTTTGCCATGACTTCACCACCAATTGCCATCGTAGTAGTAAAATGCTATGCTATGATAATATACGAGGGTGGTATTATTACAATGTGATACTATTGAATTACAAATATAGTTTTCCTAGTGTATGATAAAACAAGTAATTCAATGAACCGTCCTGGGTGGGCTGCTTTGAGTATTCGGATGTCGTGACGTTAGGTCCATTTCTATGGGTCCCTCTGAGTCGAGTCTCCGTGGATTCGGAGATGGATCGTCCATGGACGTCTCTCCCGTGGATTCGGGGAGCGCCTTCGTCACAATGTGGGATGCCACCCAGGATAACCAGAGGCTGGACTAGTTTCCTGTTTAGTAGCTTCCAGTACAACCACATGGTAATATGGGCTCTGCCTGGATGGAGTAAGAAATGTTTACCCAGATCCGAGGGATTGTACTGAGGTAGTTGTGTAGGTGGGAGCGCGGGTCCCTCAGGTGGTTTGGGTGAACATGTTCTGAAAATTCTTGAAGTCGATGCCGTTGCTACTCCACCCGGAGGACAGCAAGGGATTAACACGTCGAATTCTTGTGGGTAAAGTGTACCACCTCTCGAGAGTGTCAAACTAAGTACTTAGCCGTGTCCCCGGTTACGGACAATTATGAGCAACTGGATATTGGAGCTGTAAGGAAAGTCTCACTCATTCTAATTTCCTAATAAAATGAATGATTTGAACTGGGTAGGAGCATTGATGTTTCTACTCAATGTGCCTAGGTTAATAGGAGCATGGGTGTTTCTACCCCGTGTCCAATAGAATTCAAAACTATTTGTCTAAAAAAATGATAGGATTTGAATAATGATGCTTTTATGCAAAATAGCCAAACCCCACTTAGCCAAACTATGCATGTACTTGGTAGGTCCTTTATAACTCTAGTGAGCTTGTCAATACATTCAAATGTATTGACCACGTAGTGGCTGCAATTAACAATGCAGGTGGATCCGACGATGAGTGAGGTTCGTCGTTTTGTCATGGGTCATGTGCTTACATTCCAGCATGCTCTCTCCTCTGGGAGTAGATGAGGCCCTTTTACTCTACCTTTCCGCTGCAGCTTCATGATACATTGTTGTCATGGTTTTGAACATTATTTGTTTATGCTGGCCTAAGAGGTCATGCAAGTTTGTAAGTACAATTTAAGTTCTGGATGATACGATATAATAAAGTACTTTTGACCTTTGTATCTTGGTATTACATCTTGAACTGTGTGTGCTAGTGAGTCGATCCAGGGACTAGCACAAGTAAGCACAGAGATCGAACCCTTGGTGAAGGGGGATCGCTTCAGGAAATCAGGTCTGCTTTGTTCCAGATGGGTCCAACCAAGGCACCAGGGCCAGATGGTTTCCCAGCATTATTTTATCAAAACATTGGGATTTATTGGGAGAAGATATTTGTGCAGCAGCAAAAGGCTTTCTTTTGGGGCTAGATATTCCTGAAGGCTTTTGTCAATTCGGTAATAGTCCTTGTGCCAAAAGTTAATCATCCTGATACGCTTTATAATTTCCTGCCAATAAGCCTTTGCAATGTCATTTATAAAATAGCCTCTAAAGTAATTGCTAATTGCCTTAAACTCTTTTTGCCGCATATTATCTCTGAACAGCAAAACGCCTTTGTGCCCAGGAGACTAATTACTGACAACATACTAGTTGCTTATGAATGCTTGCACACAATCCGAAAACAGAAGGCGAAACATCCTTTTTTCCCCTGAAAATAGATATCACAAAGGCTTATGATAGGGTAGATTGGCATTATTTGAGGGGAATTCTTTTGAAATTCGGTTGCAACACCAGTTGCGTGGAAATGGTCATGAGATGTGTAACTTCTGTTAAATATGCTGTTAAAGTAAATGGTGTTTTAACCGAGTCCTTTTTGCCAACTAGAGGCATTAGACAAGGGACCCTATAAGTCCTTATTTATTTTTGTTATATGCTGAAGGCCTATCTTGCTTGTTGCAGCAAAAAGAAGCATCTGGTCAATTGAAGGTTATCCAATGGCAGAAATGGTTCACCTATCTCCCACTTATTGTTTGCTGATGACAGTGTGTTCTTCACTAAAGGAGATGATATAAGCATCAATGGGCTTAAATCCGCACTGCGAACTTACTGTGATGGATCAGGGCAGAAGATCAACCTACAAAATCCTCAATATTCTTTGGCACACACTGTAATGCACAGGCCAAGGAAAAAGGTGAAGGAAAAATTGGAAGTGCATGATGAGTCGCTGCAAGCGACATATCTTGGCATGCCAACCTGGGTGGGATGTTCCCCAACGAGTAATTTTAATTTTCTCACTGGTCTGCTACGGAAACGCCTTAATGGGTGGAGTGATCGCCCCCTTCAAGGGCCGGTAAGGAAGTTCTCTTGAAGTCGGTGGCTCAGGGCATCCCAACATATGTCATGAGTTGCTTCCAGATTCCTTTAACTATTTGTGATAAGCTAAGGCAACCAATATCAAACTTCTGGTAGGGTACTGAAGAGGGGAAGAAGGTACATTGGAGATCTTGGGACTGGTTATCATCACCAAAGTAATTGGGTGGAATGGGCTTCCGGGACATGGCAATCTTTAATCAAGCTATGCTTGGAAAACAATGTTGGAGGTTATTGACCAAACCAAATTCTCTAAGCGCCCGGGTGCTAAAGGGTCGATACTAGCCTGACGGGGATTTTTGGACAGCACAATGTCCAAGATCATCTTCATACACTTGGCGTAGTATCATGCATGACAAGAAGCTACTGCAGAAAGGTATATTCTGGAGAGTTGGAGACAGTAAGCACATAAGCATTCTTAGGGTCACTGGATCCAAGGTATCATCCCTGCCACCTTATTGGCTTACCCTTACATAGATGTTAACCAAACAGTAAACTCTCTCATGTTGGAAAACGAGCATAGGTGGAATGAAAGTGCTATAAAAAACTAATTTCCGGAGGAGATACCAGAGAAAATCTTAAGCATACCTATTAGCATAGAGGGGTATAATGATTTCCCTTCCTGGTCCCACTCCAAATCTGTTGCATACACGGTTAGATCAGCATATAATTTGCTGAGAACCTATCGATTCTGGAATAACCGGAGTTTTTCAGGTAAAGGCTCCTCATCAAAACAAGATCCCATGGAGAAGGCTTGGAAGAAACTATGGACAATTCAGTGCCCAAACAAGATGAAGATTGTACTATGGAGAATAACTCACAATTGCCTACCTACAGGTTTCCTACTTCGTCAATATGTGACAGAAATTTGGAAGCAATTAAAGAAGGATTATGGCATTTCCTTAAAACTATTTTTTTTCATTCATATTAGCCAATGGATGCTGGACTGGATAACTGAGGCTCCGGCTGACCACTCCATGATCCTAGCGGTTGCTATGTGGCATATTTGGGAGAACAGAAATTGTTCTCGTAATGGTGAGGCACTTGCTCACCCTCTTCGTGTGGTGGGGAAAATCAAGGCTTATATTAATTTCATTACTTTGTATAATGGCAGTTCAACGGGCTGCAACAGGCGTGAGACCTCGATATCAATTCAGAAATGGTCTCTGCCGCCGCAAGGCCTGTTACTGATCAATGTGGATGCTGCGATCTTTTCCCACTCAAGACGAGCAGGCTGTGGCGTTGTGGCATGTGACCACCAAGAGGTGTTATTGGCAGCAAATCGATGTGCTTTTGATCATATCCAAAACCCAGAAGTGGCTGAAGCTCTTGCTGTTCGTCAAGCCCTCATCTTCGCCAAAAGAGCTAAGGTTCAGGTAGCTTCTGACTGCCTAACGCTGATAAACAAGGTGCGAGATGTAGGCATCGACAGATCCCTTATTGGCGCCATTGTCCAGGACATCAAATCTAGTGCTGCAAAGTTTTAATCTTGTAGTTTCATTCATGTTAATCGTTGTTGTAATGAGATCAGGACCATTATCGGTAACGAACAACTTATTTATGAATGAGAAAATGCTGCCCATTGTTTTTTTTTTAAAAGATGTCAAGTACTTTGTTTGGATGTATTTGCTAAAAAAAATCATATATACCAGCATACAGTTTGTTTCTATGCATTTCCCTCTCCTGAATCCTGATACCGCTGCAAAATGGGGTCACCGGTTTGGTTTGAGCAAAAAAAAAGGTTATTTCACCCACAAGCACAAGAAAAAAGTAAAGTTATTTCCATCTCGGTTGAACCCCCTTGGCCATTTTTCTTTTTGAGACTGAACCTCCTTGGTTGCTCACTGGATATGTCATCTAACGTCCAATACACCACTTTGAGCACTAGCTCAAGCCTTTCCATCTTGTCGATAGCTGTTTACTGAAAGTTTTCTTGTTGGGAGTTGTTTGTTGCAACTGGGAAGTAAGAAAGCTTTGTAGATGGCAGATAAGCCAATTGATACTTTGAAACACTTTGAAACACGTACTGGTACATGTTATACCATGATGGATGTTGTTTGGATTGAGAAAAATGCATTCGAATATCTCAGCACCAGATATCTAATTTGGAAACAGTTGGGTGAATAGGATCACTTCATAGACAATAGCCATAGGTAAGTACAGCTGTGCAGGTTTCAATTCATCCAAAAATGAAAACAAGAAATAAAGTCCAGGGCTAATTACTGAACAACTTCTGTCTTTTGAGGAAAATGAGGTTCACTACCGTGCAGGATCCTTGAAATATTCATTTGTTTCAACATTGAGAGATTTGTAGCCCAAATCTGCTAAGCTCAAGCTAGTTAGTACTCCCTCCGATCCATAATAAGTGTCTTGGATTTAATGCAAAGTTGTACTAGATTTGTACTAGAGTAAAAAAAAAGTTTTCTAGCATAAATTGAAAGAAAATATATACGCATGCCTCTCAAATATGTTCATTGGCCAGACAACAGAACAGCCTAACATAATACAATACAATACTCAATGCTTAACTAAAATGATCCAAAGTTACAAACTTATATATGATAAGTGCAGAAAAAAAGCCATGACCTTCAAGTGTCTGCTACAGTATGAAAACTTTTTCAAGAAAACGCGTCTCGATGCATTGAAAACTTTTTCAGATTTGGCCCTCCGTGGTCTTGTACATAAGCTACAATATGAAAACTGAAGCAATGGATTTATATATGGCACACAAAAATCGACATCTTCATTTATATCAAAGTCAGAGTAATAGATAAATCATATTACAAGAATAAGTCCATAGCTGAGGAATCACACACCACAACACATACAGGGGAGAGCACAGCAGCAGCATGAGCAGAGCAGGGTGCTCATGTTTCACAAGCGGAATGCACTCTTATTTATTTCTCTCTTGGTCAAAGCTGCTTGTTCAGTCATCATAGATCGAACCAGATGATAGACACTTCGATGCTTATCTTGATCGATCGAGCAAAGTTGACCCACAAACCAAACCAACCCAAATCAAACCAAACTAAAAGACACATGCACCACCGCACCATGACAATACAGGTAGATCGGTGCACTTGCAAAGGAACAAGCCATGGCAGTGCAGATGATGAGTACACACAGGCCAATCAAGCAAGACTAAACAAGGAAATCCACACACAACCATACACTACAGAGAAGACATCAGCTTTCTAGCTTATCTGTTACAAGAGCATCAACTCATGGAAGGGATTGATGACCTGCAGTGCAACATAGCAAATCGTCACTGAGAAGGTTTTATCAGAACTATAGTTCGGATAGAAAAACAAAATTAAGTCGGTTGACACATCCAGTTATGAACGACATGACAGACAAATGCACATATATAGCTCTCACCTGAGTAGAGGGCGTCTTGACAGTTGGGCCTTGTAGTACTTTGAGTGGGTCAGCTTGGATTAGTGAATGGTCATGGTTTGCCTCCACCCCGTCCCACTCCAGGTTGTCCCACCAGTCCTTCTCACAGTCCAACTTGGGCCGCTTGGTGGTGTTACTGCTGAGGGCCGGCAAGCGCATAAGGCTCCAGCAGCTCCTGATCTCGCCAGTCTCCAAGTTGGGTGCAGACATCCTACTCCCACAAATACGATGCAGAGTGGGAAGGTCGTACAGGTGGATCTGCCTTAGCTTGGAAAAAATTACAATTTTCTGCGCCTCTTGTCGCAAGGGAAGACCTCCCTCAGATCAACGCCACAGACAATCTCTAGTGTCTCTAGTGTCGCAAGGCAAAGTAGCACATGTATGAGCCTGGGGCAAAGAATACTAGGTCTTTGAAGGATTGTCCAGCAGGCTGGGATATTGCACTCCAGTTCCAGATGTAGAACGCAACAGGCACCAAAATATGTTCTCACCACCACTTTCTTGGGGAGTAGCAAAGACAACGCCTCGCTTGGGACACCTCTCGACTTGGCACAATTCAAGGCAATACCAGGTTGAACCTTCTGGGAACGGGATGCAAGTGAGGGGCGAGCTATCATGCACGTGAAGCGACCAAGCCCTATCACATATGAAACTTGGGGGTAAAGCGGCACCCGTACTAGTTCCTTCAAAGCTGCCCCCTTGTTCCTGTAGTAATTCCCAACTTCGTCTCATCTGCATCTTGTATGTGAACATACCAGTCTCTATCCCCTGGAGATGGACTAGTTTGGCAATCCCACAACATCCAGCCGATTGCACCTTTAGTAGGAGCACTAGCCTGCAGGTGGCTTCCGTAGCAACTTGCGTGTATATAACGATCCGGCTGATGTAGGCTACCGAGTCCTTGAGCAACTTCACTTCCACCAACAGCAGTACTACTTGCAGAAGGTGAATCCATTTCCATATGTACAAAGCAGGAATTGATATATTCTTTAATGGGCACAAGCGACCTAAGAAGCCTTGCATCCCTTACTAAGATGTACATAGCAGGAATTATTGATATGTACTCTCTCAGTTAGGATGGCTAGGTGACGCATATTGGATGGTATTGATGTGCAGCACTTCCAAAACATGTATCCTTTTGTTTTCTTGTGGCCATAATATTGCACACAAATTCTTGCAACCTAGCAGGATGAGACGCTTGAGGTTTGGAGATTCCACTGTTCTAAGGTTAATTTTTTTCACTGATGTGCCCGAGAGGTCAAGCTCTTCGAGGTTTCCCAAAAATTCTCTGAGTCGTATACTCTTCAACCGAGAAGAACCGTGGAAGGAGATGCTAGATACTCCCTCCATTTCACAAAAGTTGGCGTATTTTGTTTCGTTAAGATAAGCCTTTGACCAAGAATTACTCTATTAATATGTAAGTTATATGATACAAAACCATGATCATTAGCAAGAACTTTTAAAGACGAATCCATTGATATAAATTTCATGTATGAAAAAACACATATCAATAGAGTTTTCATTGGTCAAAACCTTGTCTTAACGAAACAAAATACGACAACCTTTGTAAAATGGAGGGAGTATATTTTTACAGCAGTTACAACTTTGTTGATGAAGCTAAATGACTCAGAGCGATGGAGGCATGACCATCTTAAGGCTATTTTCACTTGTCTCTTCGTCCTCTGCTGGGGTTGGGTCGACTATTACTCAGACCTTGACAAGGCTAGTTCCGCAGCCAAAAAATTCAGTGATGCTCCAATTCTTTCCTTTTTTCTGGACTCCTTCTACATTCAACTCTCTGAGTTCAGCCATTAATAAACTCATCATCTCTTCTGATAGCAACTGGTACCAGTCTGTATACCTCAAGTCCAGCACCCATAGCCTCCGAAAAAACGCCTTCCATGATTCACTTTTGTTGTGGCTTTGATGCTCCACTACAAAATTTGTTTGACGATTCTCCTTGTCTCTGCAATGGTCAAGCTACAGGAACCTTAGGTTACTGCCGCAGAGGAAGGGAGGTAATGCAAAACTGAGAGTGCAAAAGGAGACATGTAACACACACAGGCTAATGCTGTTCCCTGAATGTTGGAATATGCCTATTGATAGTATTGTGTGAGATACAAAGAAGGAAGTCGCCTTTGGAGGCATATTAGTAATCTTGGAAGAAGAAGAGCATCAAATCGGGAGTTGTCGTGGCACATCTCGATGCGGATGATGAGTGGTTGAAAAAGAAGTGTGGTCTGTCCAGTCCAAGTGCATGTAACTCTCCATAGCATCACTAATCTCCCATGCTGATGTATCACCTTGTACAATTCCATCACATACCCAGAAGTTGGAAGCATGTGTCGCCCAGTCGATGCCTTTCGTATCTTGCAGTGGCAGCATCCTTGGCCTCCTCATGAATTATGCCCCACAGTGCACTACCAAGTTCGTTCTCTTCCACAGTAAAATGACCACGAAGAAAAACACAGGTATTTTCCAGAAGCTTCTGCACATACGTATCGGAAAATGTTATCCCTGCTGCGAGCAAATAATTTCGGGGCAACCCATTGGAGGTCCACAACATTGGGTTACGCAGATGTGGGTACAAAGGGATACCAGTTTCGGATAAATCAACATATCCGTCGCTTCCATTATGAAAGATGACCACACATTTGCTAGTAAATGAACTTCTGAATATGTGCCCCCAGACCTCTCCCACCTTTTCTCTAAGTTCTTGGTCCACCCCATTGAAATCATCTTCTTCATCCCCTGATCAAAGATGGCCATCACCGACTGCGGAAGCTCCAGCTCCTCCGCGGATACCTTTCGCAGGGCCCTCCTGCTTTTCCACACCGAGCAATCCACATGAATAACTTTGTCAAACTTGTTTGATCCTGTGGAGGATTTCAGGCGTTGGGGTACCAATTTGAGCAGCAGACGCTCCTAATCCTCCCCAGCCATGGAAGTAGATAACATTTCCTTTGCTTCTACCCTAAAAAATACCAACCTTCTCTTCCCCTGCAGCATCGATGTTGTTTGCCGCGTCCTGGATCAGCTGCAGCATTCAACATAACCCTAAATGAGGTTTGTACTATATCACCTTCAACTTCATTTCTTTAGTTCTTTCATTTCAAATTACAAGGCGCATCATAACTAAAACAATGCCATAAAATTTAGTAAGACATAAAATATGAACTCAAATAAATAGGGAAGCCATGATAAAAAAAATCACGCGAGAGAGTGATAGCTCATGGTACCTACCAAGTATCATAGAATGGCTCCCCTGATAGAGTGTGCGAATAATGAAGTGCAGAAGACCGCACATTTTTTCAAAGTTCAAATGCTAGCAGCGACAGGTGTGAATAGAAAGGTAAAAACTTCCTATGAATAGAAAGATCCCAGATGAGCTGACTAGCTACAGATACCAAGTAACAAATCTGCTGCACTAATCATCTATGATGGAGGTGCATGAAGGAATACCTTCGGTCCAGGTTCTTCAGACATGACGGATCGAATCAATTAATAATTCAAATGCCAGCAGGCAGCATCTAAAGTTGGAGTCCCTAACCAATGGGTCAATCTGCAGCAACTTCGGATCTAATTTCCTTAATTTCCTAACATGTATAAGAATTAACATGATGCGTTGTTGAAGAAAAGATTTGTAAAATTTGGAGGAGTTAATTAATATGCACATACGTACGTACAAGGATTGGTATTGTTACGTGCCTCGATTAAATGCTTCAGTGGCAGAAAAACTAGATCGATGAGGTCAAAGATGAAATTGAAAGTTGCACGCAGACATGCATATGCCTGTGCTCACTATGGAATGTGGGTATAAACTTAGTAGACATTAGCTAGCAGCATTCCTTGTCTTTGGATGCTTTGCTCCTCTCTCTCTCTCTCTAAACAATGCTGCCAGTTCTTTGCTTCCTGCACACCACATTCATCATTAGATTCTTTGCTTGCTGGTGGTTTAAAGATCACAAAGTTAAAACAATGGATTGTCATTTTGTTATCAGTCATCCCGTTAGTTGACCAACTTATGTACGATTCTACTATTGCCTTGATTGAAAAATGTAATTTTCAGTATTAACGCCTCCCATCTCTGGTTTTAGGAAAGACTACTAATTGTTATTCTGGTGATACTTGTAATGTTAATAAAACTAGAACAGCGGCCCGCGCATTTGCACAGGCAACATCCATAAATCAAGTTCTTTTAAAGTAAATTGCTAGTCTCGTATATACTTCCTCCGTCCAACAAAGGATGTCTCAACTTTGACTAAATTTGAATGCATCTATACACTAAGTCATGTCTAAATACATCCAAATTTTGACAAACTTGAGACATCTTTTATTGGACGGAGGGAGTATGTTATTTGCTATTTGTAGGAACCTAATTTTGTTTGTCCTACTCCCTCCAATCCATAAAAAGTGTCGCCTATTTTATACTAAGTGGGCGACACTTTTTATGGATCGGAGAGAGTATTAAAATTCTATGTTTTCTTGGGAAGAACTATAACAATACATGTCTAACTTGTTTCCATACTTACCCTGGCTGCCATTTTAAAATTTAATTAGTCCTTGTGGATCTCAACATACTGTGAAGTCTTTGCAAGTAAAAAAAAACATATCTTCGTATATTGAAAGATTTAGCCTTAGCAACAACGCGCTAACTTCGGATCGGAAGCCTTGGATCCTGGCACATCTTCATGTGCATCCTCGCTCTCCTTGCACCTCTTTACTCCTCTCGCTGTTCTTGGTTGCTCTTCTTCCTTTGGGATTCAGTGGGCGGCTCTAGTAGCACCCCTTTGATTATATATGTATATATTTCCCGATGTCAGAAAAAAGTCTTTTTAAAATTTAATAAATTGGAGTTTTTTTTAGAGTATAAGCTCCTATCTACATCTACTTTCCTTGAGCATAATATAGGATTTTTTATTTGATTCTAAATTCCAAGATAACTCATTAGAATTATTAAGAATTAATAAGATGGTCTTGATATATTAGCAGTATTTAGATTGCCCCTCTTTTTATTCACTTTATTACTTCTATTCTAGACCCTATCCCTCTGGTTTATCCTTATAAAATCTCATATAAAATAGAAGGTAGAAGAAAGACGAACGGGATATAATGAAATTCTTGATTCGATCTTACGACCTAATTTATTTGATTAATGGATCAAGTCCTGGGTTCGACTCGACTCCCGCTGGGAGCGAATTTTAGGCCGGAGAGTTAAAAAAATCCCCTCGTCCTGCCCCACACCACAGCACAGGACTAAAGGCCGGCATATTCTCACGTGGGCCGCGGTGCCGCTGTGTATTGGTGGGGCATGAGGTTCCATACCTGTGTGAGAAGGTCTTCTTTCAACAATGCTCGGGGGATTCTTCCCACCTCAGGCCTAGTTTTTTAGCATTTGATATGATAATCTTTGAAGTACAATTTGCACAGTGGATCCAGTTTTTTTCCTTCTGAAACATAAGTCATGGAGGTAAAAGCTACACATGGTAAGAATAATTTAGAAAGGCTTGGATATTATTGTGATGTATATACAGAGGACAATTAAATGCTACTAATAACAGTACCACAAGTAAACGGGCATATAACTTGGAATCTAAAAAAAGCTAGATTACTACTTCCCTCGGTTTCAAAAATATAAAATGTTCTATCTTTTTTCTAAGTCAAATTTCTTAAAATTTGACCAAGTTTGTAGAAAAATCTACCAACATCGACAACTTTAAATTAGTTTTATTAAATCCACCATATATTGTAGATATTAGTATACTTTTATATAACCTTAGTCAATTTTAAAAGCTTCAGTTAGGACAAAGCTAAAACATCTTATAGTTTGAAACAGAGAGAGCACTGCCATCAGTAGTACTAAGCATTATGCAAATACATGTTCAAGAAAAAATATAGTCAGCATACTGCCCAAACAGGATGTCAATAGCTCTCTGACATCCATCCTCCGAGCCCAAGAAGGCACACAACAGAATTAGAAATGCATATATCAATGATATTGGTATTATTCATATGAATGAAGAAAACATGGAGATACTTATATATAACCCAAGATTAATCATGATGATGAACATTGCTCAAAGATATAAACCTGTATTCATTTGGTTGTTTTTTTAATAAGCATGTTAAAAATAGTACAATCTCCTTCAAATAAACTGTAACATCACCAATTCAAGCACTAATGAGCCTAGTACCTGAAGATGTGTAGTGTTGTAGTTTTCATGAACAATTATTTTTCAAAAAAAAGAGGAATAATATTTTTATAAAGGTACCAATATTATACGTTTGTTGTTATTTTGGTAAGTAAGTAATGTTGTGTGAAAACCACCATACTAATATTATATGTTTTCAGTATCATTTATCCTCACTCAAGAAGTCACTGGTTTCAGGCTATTCGTGCATTCATACCGATATGGATACTGCACGATAGGAAAATTACTCTGGAGAATAAGTCTTAAGTATACAGGAAGGCAATCGGTGAAGAAGAGTGCACCGTCATATACTTTTATGTTGTCAACTCACCAAAGATAACAATAGCTGCTGTTTTTAAATTCTGATCAACACCTATATAGTTTGGATGTTAAATGCAAGTACTCTCTCTCATAATATCAAACCCTCTGTATAAGTGAAGAACACACCAAGTAAGTTCTACTCAGGTGTAGACCATAGGAATTGAATGGAAAGAAAAAGAGAATTTGGAACTAAACTATCAAACAAGAATGACTTGCCTTCCTTTTAAAGCTACCAAATGTACTTGTGATTCACCGACTGGTCAGGGGTGACATAGTCCACGCCTCACATTAATATCATGTCGATATGATACTACCATCTATGTTAAATCTGAAAACAACACGATGATTATGAGAAACCAAGTGACACTGACACAGACTATGCTTAATTATAACATGCTATGACATGAAAAATAGTGTGCCTCCAAAACTATGGTAGTATGTATCAAATATCTGCAATGATTGTTGCTCCTAGTCACAGAACATATACCGAGGAAGAACTAAATACTTTGACCTGTTTGCAGGCACTAAGAACTCACCTAACATGCCTACATGATCATCAACTATACATACATGAGAACGGATTATTGCACATAAATCCATTATATACTGGAATACTTAAACAACCATCACTATTCAGTACATCCTAATATACCTGCTTGCATATACATGATTATCAAATATACCTATATGGGTTTACAATATTGCGCACAAATCCAGTATAAGTGAATAGTCAAATAACAATCTTTATTTGTTACTTAGGACATACGTAAAGCAATTTTTGTTTCTTTATGACTATCCATAGTTTTTCAGGCTATTCATAAGTTGATTCTTCAGAACTGTGTGGTGATATTGTTCAGATCTTGTCATTCAAATAAAAAAAATTAAAATATATGCAGCAATACGTACTGCGTGTCTCTATCCATCCATAAACAGTAGTATTAGTTAGGTCGATCAACCGTGAATGTACCCAGAAAATGCATGCGATGGTGCATACACAGGTCGAGTAGAGAACCTTCAGGAAATATTTAAACTTGTGTTTTGTCCTTAGAAAAAAATGCACACATTCAAATGGATCAACTGGAGGATGCAATTTTTACTGAATTTTCGATGTCATATCTGTAGACGTCACTTGTGGCAATAAGAATCTGCATAAGGCAACATAAATGATTAACAATTGCATAATTCTGCATCAGCGGAATAGTAGGCATTAAATTCAGAGTTCTAAAAGGAAGGAAGAAACAGCCGCGTCATTTTCTGGATTACTACGATGATGTACACCAATGGCCTAAGCAAAAGTAATTAAGCATAAAGGGATATGTGATACATGTGGAATACTATGGTATCTGCAAACTACATCAAAGTACAAAGAGTAGAAGATAAAGATGAAGTAAAATTTAATCAGGTTAACTAATCATGCATCAACGGTAACCATTAAATTTTAAGAATTACAGAGGGAAGTAGTAGACAACTGCATAGCTTGCTAGAAGCCTAGAACATTGTGCAATGACGGTCGACCATACCTCGTATGCTAGGACCAGCAGCCTGGCAGCGCCACGACAGAGCGCAAGGCATGTGCCAAGGAAGAGACCAGATGACGAAGGGGAGCGACCGCGCGACGCTGCAAAAGAGGAGCAGTTGGAGGTTCTTGCCGAAAAAAATAGACAACTTGGCACATGCCATCAATAGGGTACCTTCGCAGTCAGATGGTTGTTTGCACAACTTTTGTGTCTGCATAAAATTCTAGGGCCCTGAAAGAAAAGGACATTATTTGTCTCAAATCTGGTCATGTATCATGAAATGAAGGGCAATGATATGATATTAAGATGTTTGAAAATAAAACCTATTGGATGTTGCTACTGATCGAAGAGAGGTTAGCCGAACAGATAACATGCTCCACTAACAAACAATATGTTTCAGTCTGTACGTGTCTCTTGAGGTTGTTGTCCGGTTCACTTTACAAAGGAAAATGCATGTACAGTAAGGTCATTATATGTTCATGCATTTGTGAAAACCTGTATATAAAGTAACAAATTTGCACCAACATGAACGTTCCCGGTGAACTTGATGTGTAATTTTCGTAAATGACCCATTCTTAATTTTAATTACCCTTCTGGCATGTTGAAAACACTTCGGAGCGCCGCTCCCATCGGCGTCTTCTAACCCAGAGGTGATGGTCTCCGACGTTAATGGCACATGTCCTCGGTGCCCCCGCCACCAGGGGTCACCATTGCATCTGATAAAACTGGCTCTTGAATAAGCAACAGTAAGTACTTGCCAAGGAAATATCAATGGCAGGAAAGAGACTACGATATTCTGTTATGCTCCTCCTCTTGTCACAGGGATGAACACCCTGCATTTTGAAGATCTATTTTGTTTGAAATATTAAGAATGTGTGTTGACACTTGACAGAACACGCTATCTCTGTTGTTCTAGCAACAGCCGAGATAGTCTATTCTAGTTAACTCAAACAAAGGTAAACGAGGCCTAATAAATGATGATAACATTATTTAGCAAGATATATACAACAACAATGCCCTAACAAAATGATTGCTCATGTTTTACTGTTGTTCTTCAGGAAAGGGAAATACCAAGTGCTCCCTGCAGGTCTCAACGGCAAGAAATGGCGGGCATCCAAACTTGAATTCACCTCACGTCCACTGTGTCCAGCACCTTCTACCATTAGTGATGATACTGCACTTACCCCATCAGCATGGTTCCCACCACCGAAGACCCCGACTGCTGCACTGCAGTTTGCATAATTCTGTGACATTAGGTCAGGTGAAATACTGTGAGGCTCATTTAGTAATTACATAACTGAGATTGACTTCTACGAGATTCCATTCACATGGGTCATGCACAGCATGCAGCAAGAGTTGCGAACATGAAGAACATTCGCTTGTGGTCACCACAAGCAAACAATATATGAACAAAAATTGCTTGAGCACTGCACAAGTCAAGCTTATAGGCAATGACTGTACATTAATTTGTATGTCTAATATACGTTAACTGAATATTAACATCAAGATAGCTAGCTACGACCGCCCCATTTGATCAATTCATAACCAGAGTAATAGACTTACACTCTAGTAGTCTATGATTCTATATGCATGGCATCAAGGTGAACAACGGTCCACTAACCTTGAGTAAAGTAACAACAACACAATCCATTCGAAGCCACCATTAAGAAAGCATCCTTAGATGTTCCAGTAATCATTCCTATGCAGTTACTCATTACTGCCAATACAAAATTGACCATAAACATGAGCCAGTAATATGGTCAATAAGTCACCAGATAAACAATAAGTCCTTGGGGGAAAAGTTCTTCAGCATTGTCAATCTAGTTGATGGGTAAGAGATTTGATCAAGTTTTCAATTCTAGAAGCAGACCACAAAACCATACCTGATCCAAAAACAGTGAAAGAGTTTAAATTGCTGCCTTGGAGTTGTGGCAATTCACAGCCAACCTACGACCAAGAAAAATGGACTACAAATATACTCACCTACACAATAGCACAACAGGGGAACCGGCGGAATAACCTTTGACGTGTGATCTAGTTGCGAACATGCAGAATATTCGCTTGTGGTCACCACAAGCAAACAATATCTGAACAAAAATTGCTTGAGCACTGCACAAGTCAAGCTTATAGGCAATGACTGTACATAAAAATATCATAGTTTTACACTCCAAGTCTCCAGCCATGGAACCAATACTGCAGAGTTTGACTCTAACCACACATGAAAAGGGCTAGTTTTCCTCGTTCTTCAGCCTCAAGCCATGTTTTGGTAGGCACCGGTAATAACCGAGCCTTACATCTCCATGGTAAAACTGATAAGACACACCAAGCAAGGAACGACAGACATACATAGCAGAGATTCTTACGGTACAAGGACAGAATTTACACCCCCTTGTAAATAACATGCTCAGTTCAAAAATATGGTTAGGCAGATCAACCTAGTCCCTGCTCTCTAGGTTTAAGAGGTTCCACAATTTCTCCAAAAACAGCACATCCATAAGCTTCAAACTCGTGGTGGATCTCCATGGTATTGGGTCACTGAACTCTGTCCTCTCCCCTCCTCCTCCTATTTCTCTCCTTGGTCTCCCTCTAACGCGCTCCCGAGACGGCCTCCGCCTCCCAAGCCGCCGCCGCCAGACGACATGAAAGCGCCCAATCCCCTCCTCCTGCGCCACAAGAAGCCGGACTCTGTCCTACTGTACTGGGCCTCCATACCCATACGGAGGCCCGGCCCACATATTAAAATTTCCCGTGCCCGCTCCCGCTTATATCGTCCATCCCTCTCCCCTTTTCTCCCCTCCCCTTCCGCCATTGCTTCCTCTCTCCGAGCCCAAACGAGCACCGTCCTCCCCAAATTGACATCAACATCCTGACCGAAAGGCTCCACAAGAAGCACTAGGCCGCCGCTCCGCAGAAGGTTCTTGGGTGGGCGGTCTCTGCAAGAAGCACTTCTCCGGCCACTGCGCCGGACCAAAGAGGCGTCAGGCATCCATGGCTAAAAAGAGAAGAATCGTCAAGAACCCAGATGGGGGGATTGCGCCCGAACGCGTGGAGAAGAAGAAGGCAGCACCTCCCAACGCGCTCCCAAGACGGGGTCCCGATCCTTAAGAAATGCTGCCGGGGCACAACAAGAAGGGGTACCGATCGCCACCCCAAGAAAGGCAGCCGGAGGAGAGGCTGACCACGGCGGCGTGGCTGCGGGCTTTCTTGCACCGCTACCTGCCGGGCGGCTCCTCCGTGTCTTCAGACTTGGCGCTCCAGGCTTCTATGAGACCGCGGCTACCACCCGCGGCGCCGATCAAGACTTGCCGCCGGGGCCTGGAGAGGAGAAGAAGGAAACCATTGTTATTCGGCCAGCCCTGCTGTACGGGGCTCCCCTGCACAATTCGGCACGGCATCAATGGAACCAGAGAGAATCGACTCAGCTGCTCGATCCTGGTCGTCCTACTATCGATCAGGTACGAATCAATGTGGATCCAACGCTCAATGTCAATCAAGAATACTACCGGTAGTATTCAGGGGTGCAATTGGTCGCTTCCGCTTGCCGTAGCATTTTCGCTTAGAGGAGACCGCGGTCATCTAACTGTCTCTTCTCTATACGTTTGGTCTATAGCATGCATGATTCGTCACTTGATTTTGAGTCCAAGGATTAAACATACCGGTGCGTGAGAAATTGGTTTCTTGATTTGAGTTAGGTTGTTGTAAATTGTCACCATGAATCCATGATCTTCTTACATCTTTGGTTTTGAAAAGTTTCTCGGTTTACATTTTCAGTTTCCGTTTGACCAGGCACCTAACATATGCAGGAGTAATACACCTGATCATCGACCCTCTTTTTCCATCTCGGCTAATACTAGCTACCGCTATAGTTCTGCTGGGGAACAGGGGGGCATTGCTATGCTTCTGACATGATTTTGTAACATGTGTCTATTAGTTTATAGACAAATTTTCTAGTTCACTATGCATTCTTTTTGTTGAGTTTATTTCATTACTCCTCTTACCATGGCTTAAATACTAAAAACAGATATTGAAGGATGACAGAACGACCGTTGATCCATTTCAAATTCAAGGGAACCATCAACAGTATCAACTAATGAGGCATGTAGAGATTTCGAGGTGGACCTAACACACTTACAATTGCTCACACCTTGTTCTCCACCTTCTTCACTTCCTTATTCTCTACTACTCAAGGTGTGAGGCAAGGGCCTCTATTTATAGGACTACATGGCCATTGGATCTTTGACATGTGTCAAAATCTTAGCCATTGATACAAAATATCTAAAGCCTTCCACACACTTCTACATAAATATCTAGGTACCAGAAGGTTTCCTATTTATTTATTTTAAACTCCTATTCTAGAGTATTCCAAAGCTTCTACATAATTCTTCATGCATATCTAAACACTAGAAGGTTCCCTCTTTTATTTATTTTATATTCTAGAGTATTCCATAGTAATGTCTTCTTTCTTGTAATATTGAGAACACTCTAGAAGCTTGCATTGTATTCTCCAACACTCCCCCTCAATGCAAAGCTTCTTTGGTGACCATGCCAAGAGCTTCTCGAAATTTCTCAAACTTTGATTTGTTGAGACTCTTGGTGAGGATATCTGTAGTCTGGTCTTCTGTCTTCGTTGGCACCACCTCAATTTCCCCCTTAAGGACCTTTTCTCTGATCTTTTGGAGTTTGATGAAGGTCTTCCATCAATTGTTTAAGCCAGGTGCTTTCTTGTGCTGCCACTGCCGCTGATCGATATTCTGCTTCAGTACTTGACAGTGCCACTGTAGGTTGCCTTTTGTTGCACCATGTTATGGCTCCCGATCCAAGACTGAAGAGATATCCAGTGGTTGATCTCCGTGTATCACAATCTCCGGCATAGTCGGCGTCACAATAACCAATAACCTGGCATTCTTTTGTTTTCTTATATAGGATGCCATAATTTAAGGTGCTTTTGACATACCTGAGTATTCGCCTTATTGCATCAAGGTGAGGCTTCTTTGGTGTGCTCATATATCGGCTTGCCACTCCAACGGCATAGGAAATATCTGGCCGACTAAGTGTCAGATAGATAAGACTCTCGACCAGTTGCCGATACATGGTTGCATCCTCCAAGTTCTTTCCTTTGTCTTCTTGAAGTCTTCTGTTAGGATCCATAGGAGTGGAAATAGGTTTGCAGTCAAGCATCCCATACCTCTTAAGAAGGTCCTTCGCATACTTTTGTTGGCCTAAGAATATCCCATTCTTAGTGTGCTCCACCTCAAGTCCAAGGAAGTGTCTTAACTCACCAAGTTCCTTCATTTGAAATCTCACGGAAAGATTTTCCCTTGTCCTTTCTATCTCCTCGGAGTAATTTTCCGTGATGATCAAGTCATCAACGTAGACTAGAACTATTGCTAGTCTTCCTTCCTTGTCCATCACAAATAAACTAGAGTCTGATGGAGCAACTTTAAAACCATTGTTTACTAGGAACTCACCGATCTTTCCGTACCATGCTCTTGGTGCTTGCTTTAGCCCGTAGAGTGCCTTCTTTAGTTTGCAGACATGTTCGGAGTATTTCTTGCTCTCAAACCCCTTTGGCTACTCCATGTAAATCTCCTTGTCAAGTTCTCCATGCAGAAAGGCATTCTTGACATCCATCTGCCACAACTCTCAAGACTTGCTGGCAGCCAATGCAAGCAAGACTCGAACTGTTGTGATTTTTGCCACCGGACTGAATGTTTCTTCGTAATCCAGTCCATACTCCTGCGAGAAACCTCGTGCCACAAGTCGAGCTTTATACCTTTCAATTGAGCCATCTGTTCGGGTTTTCACTTTGTAGACCCATTTGCAGGATATTGGCTTCACGTCCTTTGGCTTTGGCACTAAGTCCCATGTTTGGTTTTCCTTTAGTGTCTTAATCTCTTCTTCCATCGCCTTCTGCCACTCAGGGCCTCGTGCTGCTTCTTCATAGGAAGATGGCTCAATAGGTAAAGACTCATCGGCAAGAGCAGCATTAGCGTACCTTGGATTGGGCTTCCTGGGTCTTGTTGATCTTCGAAGTTCTTGATCATGCTCCTCGGTTTGTGGCTCTTCAGGTTGGTGTATGCCAGTCTTCCACGGACTCTTGGTCTTACTTGGTGAGCTCCTTTCTCCTTCACTTGGGGTTTCTAGCTTCTGATCTATTTCTTCTTCTATAACCTCCTCCACGTCAGGTGATTCAGGAATCTCTTCTTTCTTAGGGGACCACCATGAAGAAGCTTCATCGAACACAATGTTCCTTGAGGTGTGACACTTACCTGTGGTTGGATCACAGCACCTCCATCCTTTTCGAGCATCATCGTAACCAACGAAGATGCACCTCTTCGCCTTCTTTTCAAACTTGGTTCTTAGGTGATCTGGCACAAAGATATAGCATACGCAACCAAATACCTTGAAGTGGCTGATGGCTGGTTTCATCCTCCAAAGCTTCTCATGTGGTGATTTGAACCCCAACCTCACTTGTGGTAGCCTATTAATCACATGAGTTGCAGTCCTCGTACACTCGGCCCAGAATCTTCCAGGAACATTTTTGGCATGCAACATACTCCGACAAGTTTCCGCAAGGTGACAATTCTTGCGGTCCGCTACTCCATTTTGTTGTGGAGTATTAGGGCAAGTTAACTGCCTTTTTATCTTATTTTTCTTGAGATAGATGGTGAACTCATTGGATAAATATTCTCTCCCATTGTCAGTGCGTAGGCACCGTATCTTATACTCGAGTTCACCTTCTATCATATCCTTAAATTCCTTAAATTTCATGAAGGTCTCAGACTTCTCCTTCATAAAGTATACCCAAACGTATCTTGAGAAGTCGTCGATGAAGGTCACCATGTATCGCATGCCTCCAAGTGATATTTGCTTGACTGGGCCAAAGACATCTGAGTGTATGAGCTCTAGAGGTACCTTTGACTGATGCTACGACTCCTTGTATGGCAATTGGTGGGCCTTGCCATACTGACATCCAGCACAGACCGTGTCTGTACGGATATCAAGATCAGGAAGCCCCTTCACTACGTGCTTCTCCGTCATCTCCTTCAACTTGTGGTAGCTGACGTGTCCAAGCCGCGCATGCCAAAGATCAGCTGTCTCATTCTTCCGAGTCTTGTCTACGTATGCTGACTCAGCAGAGAGCACAAAGAGTGAGTCTCTCTTTTTCCCTTCCATGATGGGTGTGCCGATCACCTTGAGCCTTCTGAAGATTGCTACTTCTTGTGGACCAAACAGAACATACTTCCCTTCTGCTGTCAGTTGAGGTACTGACAACAGATTCTTCTTCAAGCCTGGGACGTGATAGACTCTCTCAAGTTGGAGTTGTTGAGGACCATATCTTGGAACGGCTGTCTTTCCAACATGGGAAATCGATAGCTTGGAGTTGTTGCCTGTCAGCACCATTTTTCCTCCCTTGTACTCGGTCATATCTTGCAGCTTGTTGTCATCATTAGTCATATGGTTGGAGCACCCAGAATCAACGATCCAATCATCTTTATAGTTGATTTTTGGATCCTTGATTGCTGCAAGGGCTGGCGCCTCCATGTTCTCCTCCAACTCTTCTTCATCCGTTGCAAAGACTGGTGGCTCCATGTCTTCCTCCAACTCTTCTTCATCCATCGCAAAGGCTGGTGCCTCCATATCTTCCTCCAACTCTTCTTCATCCATTGCAAGGGCTGGCACCTCCATGTCTTCCTCCAAGTCTTCTATGTCAACCTCTTGAGAGTATCCAGCTTCGGCGTCCCATTCTTCTTCGCTCATGGATGCTTCTAGAGTGATCTCCTCTTTCTCCTTTGTGGTGGCCACATTCCCTTCATAACGCCTTCTTGGATATCGACATTCTCGAGTAAGGTGACCTTTCTTACCACAATTGGAGCATCCATCATTTGACCTCCTTGGAAATCGGCATTCTCAAGCAAAGTGACCTGCCTTGCCACAATTGAAGCATCCATCACTTGGTCTCCTTGCATTCTTCTCGTACCATTTTGGTCCTTGTCTTTCTCGTTGGTCTCCCCCTGAAGAGTTGCTTCTCTCCTTTGGATGTTCTTTCCCACCTTCTGTCCACTTAGGCTTGGGTTTCCATTGTTTTTGGTGTGGGCTCTTCTTCTTAGTGAAAAGTGCCTCCTCTTCTTCCTTTATGGTTATGCTCCCCATCTTCTTAGCTAACTCCTCTTGATTTACCAATAAATTCTCAAACTCCACTACTGAAGGTGGAGTAGGCCATCCCATCACCGCAGCCATAAACCCATTGTATTCGGGTCTAAGACCGTGGATGATGATTCTCTTCATCCGAGCCTCGCTCCTCATCCGGGGCAAGTTGGGATATCTCACGGCAAATAAACTTCACCTTCGAAAAATATTGACTGATGGATAGATTGCCTTGTGAGATACCTGCGAGCTCATTTTCCAAGAGCTGGAGTCGTGCTTCATTTTTCCTTGAGAATAGCTTCGCCAAAGTCTCCCATGCCTCCTTAGGTGTCTTCTCATCACGGATGTGCTCCAATAGGTCCTCTTCGATGGTCGTCTTCAATACAAACATGGTCTTCCCTGACTTGATCTTCCATTTCCGCAAGGCATCAGCATTCTCTGGAGGAAATGCTTCGGTGCCCGCAACGACCTCCCATAGGTCCTGACCTTGTAGGTAGAACTCCATGCAGGTCTGCCAATAGCCATAGTTGTGGCTATTAAGCTTCCTGATCCCGCTGCTTGAGCTAGCAAGATCCGCCATGGTGACTTGCGCCCAGCGTCAAGTAAGCTTTGGTCCCGGACCAGCTTCACAGTCCCAGACTGTGCACCAGCAGAGTCTCCCCTCAGCGCCTTCTTGTTGCACCAAACAAAGCAAGCACCCCGTGCTTACAACTCTTCCTCCAAATGACAGTCCCGGACCGCCTGCTCTGATACCAACTGTAGAGATTTCGAGGTGGACCTAACACACTTACACTTGCTCACACCTTGTTCTCCACCTTCTTCACTTCCTTATTCTCTACTATTTATTTATTTTAAACTTCTATTCTAGAGTATTCCAAAGCTTCTACATAATTCTTCATGCATATCTAAACACTAGAAGGTTCCCTCTTTTATTTATTTTATATTCTAGAGTATTCCATAGTAATGTCTTCTTTCTTGTAATATTGAGAACACTCTAGAAGCTTGCATTGTATTCTCCAACAAGGCAAAACGTCAAAAGCATCACACTCGACATGGACATATGCTCTGTATGCTATATTGAGAAGACCCACCAGAGGTCCAATCCCGACCGGATTAGAAATAACAATGTGAGTATTATACATAAATTGTCATTTCACGCTTACTCATCTCAACCGTCATTGCTCAATTTGACTTTTTATTCACAGATGGAGAGTCATTTCGATCATCTTCATTTCGACCATCGAGGAAAGGTGAGGTGCCGTCACTGCGAGGCGATGTTTCTCACTCGGCATCTTGAGTGGCATACACTCCATTGCCACCCTTAGATCATTGCAGCGAATTAAAATTCTGGTATGTCACTTAAGCTCCAAATTAAGTTCATATAGTTGCATAGATGCAGAACAAAATGGATGTTGGGTGGGCACCTCTCATATGTTCACTGTGTGTTTTTGTTTCAGGGTATGTGCTTCGGCTAGTTGACACAAAGGTTCCAGTTTTTAGTAAAGCCCCTGCTTCTGGGTGTTTGGCGGGAGTCCAAGGATTAAACAAGGAGTCGTCTGCCTGCAATTAGCGATCACCACTGGAGTAGCAGGGTAGCATTTTATGTTTTTGTTTTGGTCAAGGCAAATGCAAAGTTTTGCAAATTGAAAGGGTGCAGGAGCCCCCACATAAGTTCCCTTTCTAATCTGTTTGCTCAACTGTATGGATAAGCACGGACATTGATTCAGGATAATTTTGTACTTGTGCTGATTCCTGAATTCTTAATTTTCATGCAGCCCACTTTAATTAGTACTCCCTCCGTCCCATAATTCTTGTCGTTGTTTTAGTTAACGACAAGAATTATGGGATGGAGGGAGTACAAAGTAGCTGCTTGCTCTCTCATTTTTTGTTCATATAACTAGATAATTTTTGGTTCTCAGCCAAAAATAAGTACTGATATATATTTTAGATTCGAGCTTTTCAATTTGGTCCTGCAGATCCTAATGATGCTTCAAAGATGTTAATGATATCATGATGCTTCTTATAGCCTTGGTATGTGAGCAACCGAGCACAAATGCAAAATCGCGAATTAAATGATGAGAAAAGTACATTTTTGCTCCCTCACCTTGCCGGAAAGCACGGAACACATCCCTCAACTTTTTTTTGTATACCTTTGGTCCTCCGACTTTCAAACCGGACACAATATCCCTCTTCCCGCCCGATAGCGGTTTTGTGGCCACGATGGTCCGATTTTGCCCTTCGACTTACCACGTCCGGAAAAAAGTTGAGGGACGTTTTGCGTACTCTCTTAAATGATTGATAAAAAAAACGTTTCTAACTAGTGTATGTAAACATATGTGCTGATGATCTTAGTCATTTGTGCAAGTTTGGCAAGCCTCAGATCAGAGTTGGAACTTGTCAGCTTTTGACCTCAATGAACACATGGCAGGAATGAAGTGTAATGAGTTGTAGAAGCTTACTGCACCCATAACGATATTTTGAAGCTGTGAAGTGACCACATATAGTTTGTTCCTCTGATTAGTTGGGCAGGTATTATGTAAAAACAAGACCTCCACTGAAACACATGTATTTTCCAGCAAAATAATTGGAGCCTGCCACCAAATGCTTCTCTCATGAGCATGCAAATTAAACAGGATTAGTACTAGCAACCTTAAATCTTCAGGCCTATGCTCCTTTGATTGGTTGGTCAAGTATCATGCAAGCACAAGTATCCCCAAGCTGGGGAACTGGCTTATGGTCACTTCAGTTCAGATAAAATAAGAGGCCTCATAAAATAAACAAATAAACAAGTATAACTCTGTACATATTAGGCTTATGCTTCCGTATTCTTATTAGCAATAACCACGCTGGTTAAAAATGCTACATTTCTGACCAACGGTGATTAAATGCAACCATAAATGAATAACAAAATCTCAAACGAAATGACTGATGCACGTGTTGTATACATGCAGTGACAATACAAAGAAGGATAACCTCTGCAGGTCGGCATTGTCTCTTTGTACTGCAGTATAAGGAAATTACATGGAAAAGGAAAGCCAAAAAGGATTAGTTGCACAACAACACTATTTGGTCACCGTGATTAGAGCTCAACCATGATAGCAGATCGAAAAGCCCGTAGCTACAGGTTAAAAATGCTACATTTCAGAGCAACCATAAATAGAAAAACAAAAGCTCAAACGAAATGACTGATGCACGTGTTGTATACACGCAGTGACAATACAATGAAGCAAATATAAGCGGCTCGCAGGCACGCCTGATTACAAACTTGTGAACTCTAAACTGGTGTCGGGCTCAGTTTTGTAAGTGTGGGTGTTATCCATATGGGAGCGGGCAAGTTGGACCGAAACTGAGGGGGTAAAAGATCCTCTCTGCTGTTATTTGCCAAGTCAAAGACTACAGTATAATAGTTCAGGTATGCGAAATCTGTAATAAATTCGACATCTCTAAGGGTACAGTAGACATGATTTGCCTTTAACTGTGGATATTCTTTAGCACCGAGACAAAGTGATGATTGGTTATGCCCAGGAACCAACACATGATCATCCAAGCTTATTTTCACAAGCTTTTGAGCTGCGGTATCAACTTTAAATATGTTAATCATCTCAGTATCTTCTTCACACCTGTCTGCGTCTGGTTCCAACCGAACTTGCAGCAGAGCACCACAAGGAGAATGAACAATATAAATATACTCACAGCCATCAATTGGATCCCCTTCGATGATTAATTTTGCTGTGATAATAGGGCCTCTTAGATCGATGGCGAAAATTTGTCCGGGTCTAGCACTAGCATAAAGCAGACCATCCTTGTAGGCACAGTCTTCAAAACTTTTATTGGGCAGACCATCCTTTGGTGACAGCCAGGTCCACTTGTCATCCCCTAACCAAGCAAATGAAAGCTGTGCAACTGGTTTGTGGATGAGTACCACGATATAACCTTCTGCAAGTGTGTCATAAAAAACAAATGCCTTGCAATCGAGGTGTTCCCGCAGCTCACTAAGATCAAGGGTCAAAGCTAGATCCGTAAAGGTAAATCGCATGAGACGATACTTGCATATGGCACCTGATTCATCGAGGATGGGTGTCACATGCTCAAGGGTGATCACAGATGGAAGAGCAAACTGTTCCCCAGTGATGGGATTGAGAAGGTGCATCTCAGACCTATAATCAGCAATAACCATATCCCCTCTGCCAGCCAAGGCTAACAGGCAAAGCACTCACCGGCGGCAGGTGATACGAGGAATAGCAGCAGCACGGCCGGCGCATCCGACGGGGGGATATGGTTCTGCGGCGTGGGGCAGATTTGATCCGGATCGGGAAGACGGCAGATATCGTTGGAGGCTTCCACGGCGGCAGGACTGGGCAAGAGGAGGTTGCGACGGTGGGACGGCGGCGGCCTGTGAAATTCCCCTCTTTCTTGTCTTGTTAAATACGGAGTCGACAGAAGGCTGTTTTAACTGAAACAACACCAGCCAGCCTGAACTGACACTTGACTCTCAGCTGCAGCCTTAACACTCATCGTTGGGTGGTATAGCTATATATGCTGGCGTTGCATTCTTCCTTGGACCTTGAGGTTACTTTCCTTCCAAATTTCGCCAAACCATGGACAAATCACCAGTAAAGCCTATTGTTTTGTTCACTACAGGTCATGCATCATTTGTCAGTTGGTTTTATACGCAGGAATGACGCTTCAAATAACCAGTCTCTTGCTTACCAGGAATGGCTACTGCTTGTGATCAGTCTTTGATTGAACATCCTTGATTCATGTGACGTGGTTTAGTTCATTTTCTGGTGATGATGATATGCTAGGCGGGAGTCTGGGAGGACGTGTGATTGTTTACCAGTGTGTTTGGCGTAGGGCCCTGGAATTTCTTGATTTAATTAGTTAGATCATGGCATGATTTTGGGAATCGAGAACATTTGTAGACGATCGGGCTCTCAGGTTCCTCAAGAGGTCAAGAGCATGAACGTGAAGACGAGGGGGGGGGGGGGGTTCTGCTCGACGTTGTCTGGACATAGATTGACGACAGAGATGAATTTCGAAGACCACACAACTTAGATCATTAATGTTCTCAAGGTTAGCAGATTCTGTGTGCTGTCCGTGCAATTCTTCGGGGGGTAGCTTTTAGCATGTTATAAGAGACATACTGGAAGAAGGTGTTGTTCGTGATTATATATGATGTGAGATCGGTTCTTAAGCTATGCAGTCATACTGAGTTTTATTTACAGCAGATATGATGCTGGTTCAATTCCAAAAGGGGAAAGTGAAACCCTGCCTTATTTTTTGGAAAATAATCTTCTTAAGGTGAAAGCTGTTCATGTTTTTTTTTTACCTTGAAGGTGCTTTTGCTTGCATTTCTTCCTTTTTGCTTCTTCTCAAATGATACATTTCCCCCCAGAACTTGGTTAAATCTGAATGACATGACCCAACAAAGTTTGCTCTGCTTCCGGTCAGACGATTTAATCGGTAATAGAATTTTTTTCGATTATTGGTTTCAGCAGGTGTCCTGTTTTCCTTCAAATTTTGTTGATTTTGCAGAGAGATGGATTGATGACAATCCCCCATGTCACTAGAGTACAGTTCTGGTTTATTTCTTGGCCCTTGTTTTTTACATGTATGGCCTCTACTGCAGTTAAAGGCACTTGTGCAGTTGTATATGGCATTAACAAAATTATTACTAAAGCAACATCTGTATTTTGTGCAGTATCTGCAAAGGATTTTCTTGAAAATCATCTAGCAGGATCTCAAGTACAATTTATGTTTGATGGAAAAGAAAGTTCTGAATAGCTGATCTCATGTTGATCCTGGTACATTCTGAGGCCGGGATCAACTATATACCAGGTAAACATCATTTGTTCATTCTTTTTGTACATGGTAGCGCTGGTTCATTTCTGCCATGCACATTTATCAGAGAAGGTTGGGTTATTTTGGAAAGCAACACTGAAGATCTATCCAACTAAACTTCTACAGGGATAAAAAGATCAAAACTCCCTTTCAATGCGCTCTGTCCGTTGTGTGATCAAGCGCCGGAGACCATGGCCCATCTCCTCCTGCATGGCCGGAGACCGGCGCATCCGACAGGGGGATATGGTTCTGTGGCGTGGGGCAGATTTGATCCGGATCTAGAGGCTTCTAGGGCGGCAGGACTGGGCAAGAGGAGGCTGCGATGGTGGGACGGCGGCGGCCTGTGAAATTCCCCTCTTTCTTGTCTTGTTAAACACGGAGTACAACAGGCAACCACGAGTCGACACAAGGCTGTTTTAACTGAAACAACACCAGCCAGCTGAACTGACAATTGATTCTCAGCTGCAGCCTTAACACTCATCGTTGGGTGGTATAGCTATATATGCTGGCGTTGCATTCTTCCTTGGACCTTGAGGTTGCTTCCCTTCCAAATTTCGCCGAACCATGGACAAATCACCAGTATATTCAGCTGCAGTAGAGCCTGTTGTTTTGTTCACTACAGGTCATGCATAATTTGTCAGTTGGTACGCAGGAATGACACTTCAAATAATCAGTCTCTTGGCTTCGTTCCTGGCCGCTGCTCTAGCAGAAAGAAGACATTTCACGCCACTTGGTATCACCCCGTGGAAATGCTTCATCGCGGTCTTGTGGAAATGACGCTTTGTGTCATCACTGTATCACCAACCTCGCTGGCCAGACCATTGCCGACCGTCGTGATATATCTCGTAGTTTTGTGTTTGCTTCTAATTATTCAATACAAATTGTAATTTTGTGTATGTGTTCCTAAATATAAGATGTTCTAGTTTGTCCTAAGTCGATCTTCTTAAATTTTTTGACCAAGTTTATTTTTGACGGGAAAGCAGGATTCACTGCGATTCAATTAGAAGGGGGAACAACTGTACAAGGTTAACAAAAGTATATAAAAAAAAGGAGAGGCGGTCAGAAAGACGCTCGATTCCTCTCTTTCCATATGTTCCAAATCGTGTAGACGGCCACTGTTATGTCTTTGTGCTTCTCCTTTTGTTTCCCAATCTTTATACTTCTGTTCCATCGGCACTTTATGGAAGTGGCGTCCCTAGCAATCTCATAGGCTCTTGTGCTCGTTTGCTTCATTAGAAGCCAAATGTTTTTTGCAAAAGGGCAGTCTAGGGCAATGTGGAAAGCTGATTCCATGAATTGATCACAGAAGCAACATTTATCATCATGTGGCCATCCCCTGTCTCTTAGGCGATCAGCAGTCCATAGCCGGTTTTGAATGAGAAGCCACAAAAAAAGCCTAATTTTTCCCTCTGCCTTTACCCTCCAAACAAAATTAAGGTCAGGTCTTTCAATTCTTCCGAGAAACTGAATTATGTATGCTGAGCTTGCCGAGTAGCAATTGTTAGCCGAAGCCTTCCAAGAAATTGAATCCGGCAAGTTAACAAGCTGAATCTGCCTCGTGGTCGTCCAGAGATGACAAAAAGATGTGATCTGCTGTGTGATTGTTTACCAGTGTGTTTGGCGTAGGGCTCTGGAATTTCTTGATTTAATTAGTTAGATCATGGCATGATTTTGGGAATCGAGAACATTTGTAGACGATCGGGCTCTCAGGTTCCTCAAGAGGTCAAGAGCATGAATGTGAAGACGAGGGGGGGGGGGGTCTGCTCGACGTTGTCTGGACATAGATTGACGACGGAGATGAATTTCGAAGACCACACAACTTGGATCATTAATGTTCTCAAGGTTAGCAGATTCTGTGTGCTTTACTGAGAGTTTGGTAGCAAGGGAACGACTTGTGTTTTCTTATTTTCTGTGCAAAGCCGTCCGTGCAATTCTTCAAGGGGAGGCTAGATGTCGTAACACGGGGCTCAGACACCGGGAATGCATGAGCACCCCCTTTTAGGTTCAGCAGTGAGCGTCGGGGATTGCTCCAGCGATCGCCGGCGAGGCCAATGTCAAGCGTGAGAGAACACACAATCGCTTTTACCCAGGTTAGGGCCACCCTGAGGTGTAAAACCCTACGTCCTGTCTCTGTGTTTGTTATTAGCCGATGAACAAAGGTTTACAGGTTGCCGGGGGAGTCCCCGGGTGCTCTTCCCTTAACTGCTAAGTGGTACTTGCTATTCTTGGCTAGAACTAGTATCGAACCGAACAATTTGACTGTTGGCGGGGGTCCTCCTTTTATACTCAAGGGGATACCGCAGGTGCCTTGGTGCATGGGTCACAAATAGCGAGCAAAGAACTAGGGCAGCTTGCCCTCGGTGCGCTGCCTTGCATGCATGGTGAGTAGCCCTGCAACTAGGGCCCTACGTGCCTAGAATTCACAGTGGGCCAGTCACTGTGGGCTGACTGGACGGGGAATCCCCTTTCTGTCGGAGCATTTAATGTTTTCTTGTGCTTCACTCCTCGCCCTGACGAACCCTGCGCTCAGGGAGGCCGCCAGGCGGCCACGTGGTGTCGTTGTTTTGCTTGCTTGGTCCCACTCCGGTAACGGGCGCCTGTGCCTGGGAACGCCCTCCCCGGCAAGTGACCTTCCCGGGGAGCGCCCAGGCGGGAACCCTCTTGTTACCTTCCGGGGCAACCCCCGCAGCCCGGCTAGCCCCGCCGGGCTGGTGGCTTGTCGGGCAGCTTGCGCGGTGTTGCCAGGGTGCTATCCTTGCGGGGAGCAAGCGAGGCAACCCACGCGTCAAGCAACGGTAGTACCCCGGGTGCCACTGGTGCGACAGTAGCCCCCGGGCATGGGCCGGCAACGCCTGTTCCCGGGCGAAGTCATCCCTGGTCGGTTGCCGGGCTACGCCCTTAACCGACGCGTGGGTCCCGAGTCGTTTCGGGTCCCCGTCTATGCGCTGCTCCATGGACTCTGCCGTTACGGGCAAAGTGGTGGGGGCGAGATTTCCGCCCTAACCACCCCCTCTGATCATGGGTGGTTAAGGCCACGTCCCGCATTATCTCTTTAAAGTGTAGTTATGCCCCAGCGCACCCGTAGGATGCGGATGCGACCGTTGCTTAGCGCCGGGGCGTTATAAGACCCTACCGCTGTGCTGAGGAGCAAACACTTGGCCCCAGCCTTTCTTCCTCATCCCCACTCTCTCTTGCGCCCTTGAATCCTGCTAGCTTCCGCCCACGTTCGCATGGCGCCCACCGCTCCCAGGAAAGGGAAAGGCTCCAAGAGTTCCACGGCTGGCAAGAGCAAGAATGCTCCCAAGAAGTCATGCGTAATTTGTCAGTTTGTTTATACGCAGGAATGACGCTTCAAATAACCAGTCTCTTGGCTTCGTTCCTGGCCGCTGATCTAGCAGGAAGAAGACAGTTCATGCCACTTGGTATCACCCCATGGAAATGTTTCATCACGGTCTTGTGGAAACAACGCATTGTGTCATCACTACCGTCGTGATATATCTCGTAGTTTTGTGTTTGCTTCTAATTATTCAATACAAATTGTAATTTTGTGTATGCGTTCCTAAATATAAGATGTTCTAGTTTGTCCTAAGTCAATCTTCTTAAAAAAATTGACCAAGTTTATTTTTGACGGGAAAGCAGGATTCGCTGCAATTTAATTAGAAGGGGGAACAACTGTACAAGGTTAACAAAAGTAAGAACAAAAGGAGAGGCGGTCAGAAAGACGCCTCAAGTAAAGCTGACTACTCTCGCTTTGCCTCCCTTTGGAGGCTTAACTCATTCTTGATCAGGGTGGCTACACCTTCTTCCGAAATGGCCTCATTTTGAAAAATTCTTTGATTCCTCTCTTTCCATATGTTCCAAATCGTGTAGACGGCCACTGTTATGTCTTTGTGCTTCTCCTTTTGTTTCCCAATCTTTATACTTCCGTTCCACCGGCACTTTATGGAAGTGGCGTCCCTAGCAATCTCATAGGCTCTTGTGCTCGTTTGCTTCATTAGAAGCCAAATGTTTTTTGCAAAAAGGCAGTCTAGGGCAATGTGGAAAGCTGATTCCATGGATTGATCACAGAAGCAACAGTTATCATCATGTGGCCATCCCCTGTCTCTTAGGCGATCAGCAGTCCATAGCCGGTTTTGAATGAGAAGCCACAAAAAAAGCCTAATTTTTCCCTCTGCCTTTACCCTCCAAACAAAATTAAGGTCAGGTCTTTCAATTCTTCCAAGAAACTGAATTATGTATGCTGAGCTTGCCGAGTAGCAATTATTAGCCGAAGCCTTCCAAGAAATTGATCCGGCAAGTTAACAAGCTAAATCTGCCTCGTGGTCGTCCAGAGATGACAAAAGGATGTGATCTGCTGCCGGGAGGAAATTCTTTGCAGGCCTCTCATCCACTTTCCATTTTGCAAGGCCTCACATACCAGAATATTCTTTTTTCGGGCTAATTTGTACAGATGAGGTGCCACTTCTTGGGGAGATCCCTCTCCCATCCATCTATCTTTCCAGAAGGAAACTTTGGATCCATCATTAATCTGGATGCTTGTACAAGCAGCAAAAAGGTCCTTGTCAATCTGATCGCATGCCAGTGGCGTTCCCTTCCACGGCTGATCATCGTTTTGCCAATTGTGCCACAGCCATCTCAATCGTAGAGCGCGACCGAATGCCATAAGCTCTTTGATTCCCAGCCCTCCCTTACTCTTTGGAGTGCAGACACTTCTCCAGTTGACCAAGCATTTACCCCCATGAGCATTCTCTTCACCGGACCAAAAGAAACTTCGCCTGATTTTATCCATCTTTTTTACTGCCCAAACTGAAGGAGCAAAAGAGGTGAAAAAATATGTGGTAATAGCAATGAGCACAGAGTTGATCAGGACCAGCCGTCCAGCTCGAGATAATAGCTTTCCTTTCCAAGGATTTAATCGGCCATCCTATCAATTAAGGGTTGAAATTCTACTCTTTTTAGCTTTCGCAAGCTCAAAGGCAGACCAAGATATCAGCAAGGAAACAATCTAGTGACTCCACCAAAGCCCAACAAGATGGACTCGACGTCAACCTCATTGCAGAAGATAGGATAGGCCACACATTTTTTAGGGTTCACGTTTAAGCCAGACATGTTACCCAAAACATTGAGAAGCTGTAGGACTGCATCCATCTCTTTCTGAATTGGGCTTAAGAACAACGCAGCATCGTCAGCATACATGCTACATCTTAGCGAGGGAATTCTCTGCCCAAAAGGAGAAAGAATGCCAGCATCAGTCGCCAAAGACAAGATCCTTTGAAGGGGCTCCATAGCAAGTATAAACAACATCGGCGCTAGGGGGTCGCCCTGACTTAGTCCTCTCTGATGCAGGATTTCAGGTCCCTGCTGTCCATTGAGCAGAACTCTCGAAGAAGAGGTTATTGAAAAGTCTATCAAAAACACAACTCAAATTCGTCGTGAGGCAATTTCATAGTATATTTATTTCACGTTGTTGACGTTAGTGCATTCATATAATTTGTTAAGCCAAAACATCTTGCATAACATTGATGTCACTGAGCCTACTAAGCCTCACCTTCTTGCAACAGTTTCATCTTTGTAATGGTTCCTTTTGGTCACCCAGTCGATGAGGTTGATATATATATATTATTACCTACTTTTGCTTTTGCATATTATGGTTTGAAATCTAACGAGATGTGATCAACATACTATGTATTTTGTTGTGCCTACTTATGCTGTCATATTGCATTCTACATTGCAGTTGAAATTGGAACAAACAAAGACTTTGTCTGTGCAAGTGTGTTTCAGAAGAAAAAAAATATGCCAGACAAGGTCCATATGTTTGTTGGATTTGTTCTTCATGCATATATAGGACGAATGATGCAGGTAGATACATTATTTTGCAGTAATTTCGATTAGGACTTATCTTAGAATTGCGAGTAAACCCATATTGGTATTAGTTTTCTTGCTCATCATAGCAAAAAAGAAACTAAGACAACCTTTTGCTAGACTGAGATTGCTAGTGTGGCCTTGAAATTTCACTTTCTCATTTGATTCCATTAGACATGAAGAGAAATAGGGAATAATATGTTAAACCTACTAGAATAATTGCATGCTTAGGAAATAGGAACTATGTTTATAGCCTGTTCGTATTTCATCTTTTATTTTTTCCGTTAAATAGTAAATATCTCTTTGAATCATATAACTACATATCTATGAGAGGTAACAGTTTTTATTCTTCGGGAGTTCGAGTTTTCTAGGGATAAAATTACAGGGTCTTAAAGATAAAGCGTTAAGGTTGTGCATGCTGTTAAAGCACAAGTAACGTGAGAGTATCAATGAACAACTAAAATTGTGCTGACTTCCAAGTTCCAACTTACAGAGCATCACATTTCGCTTTACTGTCAATCATCCACTTGTCAAGGATTATCCTGGGCCTTTCCATCTCGGTTGTACCCCCTTGGCCATTTTTTCTTTTTGAGACGGAACCTCCTTGGTTATATGTTCACTGGATATGTCATCTAATGTCCAATACACCACTTTGAGTCCTTCCTGCAAGGTTTTCTACCCACAAACAAAGGCATTCCAGCCTGCTGAGCACGAGCTCAAGCCTTTCCATGTTGTCGATGGCTGTTACTGAAAGTTTTCTTGTTGGGAGTTAATTGTGTGATGCAACTGGGAAGCAAGAAAGCTTGTAGATGGCAGATAAGCCAATCGATGCACTTTGAAACACGTACGAGTACATGTTATAGCATGATGGATATTGTTTGGATTGAGAAAAATGCATTGAAATATCTCAGCTCCCGATATCTGATTTGGAGACAGTTGGGTGAATACAGTGGCGGAGCCAGAAACTGAAGAAAAATGGTGCTAAAATGGATTAGTGGTGCTATATTTGTGGGTATTTCATACTTATGGCTTAGATAGCTAATAGTTGCTCTTTTAAACATCCTGGCATGAGTGATGCTACAGCACAGTAGCACCACCCCTAGATCCGCACCTGGGTGAATAGGATCCCTTTATAGACAATAGCCATAGGTAAGTACAGGTTTCATCCAATCAAGAAAACAAGAAATAAAGTCCAGGGCTAAATACTGATTGGTAACATCTTCATTTGTTTCAAAATTGAGATATGTGTAGGCCAAAACTGCTAAGCTCAAGCTAGTTAGTTAAAAAGAAAGGTTTACAGCATAAATCGGATGAAAATATATGTATGTGCCTCTCCTGCCTTTTTCCCGGTCAAAAAGAAAAGAAAATATATGTATGCCTCCGAAATATGTTCTTTGGCCAGACAACCGAAAAGCCTAACATACAATACAATGCTCAATGCTTAACTAAAATGATCCAAATTTACAAGTATATATGATCAGTGCAGAAAAGAAGCCATCACCTGCAAGTGCCTGCCACAGAAGGAAAACTGAAGCAATGGATTATATATGGCATACAGAAATTTTCATCATCATTTATATCAAAGTCGGAGAAATAGATAAAGCATATTACAACAATAAGTCCATTGCTGAGGAATAGCACACCACAACACATACAGGGGAGAGCACAGCAGCAGCATGAGCAAAGCAGGGTGCCCATGTTTCACAAGCTGAACGGGCTCTCTTATTTATTTCTCTCTTGCTCAAAGCTGCTTGCTCAGTCATCATATATCCAACCAGATGATAGAAACTTTGATGCATATCTTGATCGATCGAGCAAAGCTGACCCACAAACCAAACCAATCCAAATCAAACCAAACTAAAAGACACATGCACCACCGCACCATGACAGTGCAGGTCGATCGGTGGTCGGTGCACTTGCAAAGAAACATACCATGGCAGTGCGGATGCAGGGTACACGCAGGCCAATCAAGCAAGACTAAGCAAGGAAAGCCACACACAACCATAGACTGCAGAGAAGACATCAGCTTTCTAGCTTATCTGTTACAGCATGTCCATGCCTACGCGAGCATCAACTCATGAAATGGATTGATTACCTGCAGCGCAACATAGAAAATTGTCGTGAGATGATTTAATCATAACTACAGTACGGATAGAAAAACAAAATTAAGTTAGTTGACACATTGAGTTATGAACGGCATGACAGACAAATGCGCATATATACCTTTCACCTGAGTAGAGCGCCTCTCGACAGTTGGGCCTTGTAGTACTTCGAGTGGGTCAGCTCGTATAGTGAATGGTCCTGGTTTGCCTCCATCCCTTCCCAGTCCAGGTTGTCCCACCAGTCCTTCTCGCAATCGACCTTCGGCCGCTTGGCGGTGTTGCCGCTGACGGCCGGCAAGCGCCTGAGGCTCCAACATCCCCTAACCACGATGGTCTCCAGGTTGGGCGCGGACATCCTGCTACCGCAGATATGCTGCAGCTTGGGAAGCTCGTACATGTGAATGCGCCTTAGTTTGGGAAATTCTATAATTTTTCGCTTCCCCTGGCGCTTAGGGTCCAAAGGGAAGACCTCCCTGAGATCACCGCAACACACGATCTCTAGTGTCTCCAGGTTAGGCAAGGTGGCCATATACTTAGACAAGGGGAGCACATGTATGAGCCTAGGACAATTGTCCAGGTGCAAGAATACTAGGTTTTGAAAAGATCGCCAACCAGGTTGAGTTGTTGTATTCCAGTTCCAGATGTAGCAAGCCATCGGGAGCTGGGATGCCCAGAATAATTCTAACCTGATATAGATGTTCACATTATAACTTTTCTGGGGAGTTGGAAAGACAACGTGTAGCTTTGGGCATCTCTCGACTCGGCACCATTTAAGCCACCTCCAATCCGAACTATGTTTGCAAGGGATGCAAGTGATGGCAAAGCTGTCATACACGTGCATCATCCGAGCACTATCGCATATGAAAGCAGGGATCAAGGCAGTACTACTAATAGTTTCTTCGGTGCTTCCTGGGCCTGGCTGCTGTAATAATCTGCTCTTCATCTCCACTTCATCTTGCATGTGAACATACCAGTCTTGGCCTGTTGGAGTCGGGCTAGTTGGGCAAGCCCACATCCAGCTGATTGCACCTTCATTACCAGCACCGGCCTCGAGGTGGCCTCGAAAGATGGCATCACTTGCATATAAATATTTATCAGGCTGTTTCAGGCTACCGATTCCTTGAGCAACTTTGCTACCACCACCAGAAATACTACTTGTAGGAGGTGAATCCATTTCCATATATACAAAGACTGGCCTGACATAGTTTTCCAGTGGCACAATTGACCTGAGGAGCCTTACATCCCTTACAGAGATGTACCAATTAAAGTCAAAGGGTGCTGTTTGACCGATGCCTTGTTGTGTAGTAGCAACATTATGGATAGATAATGATCTTGTAACAGCACTAGCCTCCTTGGTACTCTCTTCACGATTAGGTTCACTAGGTGATGCAGATTGTATGGTGTTGATGTGCAGCACTTTCAAAACACGTGTCTTTTTGTTTTCTGGTGGCCATAATATTGCACACAGCTTCTCGCAGCCCAGCAGGATGAGACGCTTGAGGTTTGGAGCTTCCACTTCTCTGAGGTCGAGGGTTTTAACTGTTGTGCCCGAGAGGTCAAGCTCCTCGAGGCTTCCCAAATATCCTCTGAGTAGTATATTCTTCAACCGAGAACAACCCCGGAAGGAGATGCTAGATATCTTGGCAGCAGTTTGAGCTTTCTGAATGAAGCTAAATGACTCAAGAGATGGAGACAGAACTTCGTTGTCCAAGTTAGATGTCACAACATTGTTTGCATTGGACATATTGGGGGGTTCTTGATTAGTTGTGTCTTGGTCCTCCGTTACTCGGAGCATGACAAGGCTAAGGCTACCACGACACAAATCACTTACGCTCCCGTACTTGACTCCCTCCACATTCAACTCCCTTAGGTCAACCATTGATCTCTTCATTTTCTCTGATAACAGCCAGTACCATTCTGTGTGCGTCAGGCTCAGCACCCATAGCTTGTGGAAACATAATATGTTTTCGTTGCTTGGATGCTCCTGAACTGTCATGTCTGTGCAATGGTCGAGATGTAGCAATCTTAGTTGGCTGCAACCGAGGAAGGGAGGAGATGTAAAACTGAAGCTGCAACAGGACAGATGCAACACACGCAGCTTGCTGCTTTGTGAATGTTGGAACAGGCTAACTGGCAATAATACTGGTACTGTATTTATTGGTGATTCTTCTGCATAAAGGAAGAAGGATGTTGCCTCCGGAGGCAGCACACGAGCATGATCCTGCAGCAGTTCTTTGTGTGTGGTGAATTCCCAGCGCTTATCTTCAAAGTCAGCAGTATCAGGATAAAGTTCGTCCGTTAAGTTATCAATTATCTCATCCCAAGTGACCAACAACATGTTTCTATGCAGACGATCGCCAATCTCCCATGCTGATGTATCGCCTTGGCCTTGTAGTATCCCATCGCAGATCCAATAGCTGGATACATGGGTACCCAAGTCAATGCCACTAAAAGAAGCCAAGCCTTTTACTACAAATGCGTACCAGAAGCACTGCTTGACTACATTTTGGTCCATGTAGTCAGGATCAACAATCCCTGTGCATTTGGCAACCTCCTCGGCCTCTTCACGCATTAGACCCCTCCGCAGCTCTTTATCCGTAAATTCAGAACCAAGAGAAGTACGGAGATCAACATCTGTCTGCATCTTCATCTTTTCCTGTTCTCCGTCTTCTAGTTCCAGTCCGAGCCGAAACCTCCCGTGCCAGGTCCACAGCACCTTGTTACTCATAAGTGATATTACTGGGACACCACACTCATACAAATCAATGTATCTTCTGCTCCCATTGTGAAACACCACCACAAATGTATTGTTAACAAGCTTTCTGAATATTTCCCTTCTGATATGTGATATCACCCCTCTGGACCCTTGATCCGTCCCATTGAAATCATCATCCTCGTTGCACTGATCAAAGATAGCCATCACTGAGTGCGGAAGCTGTAGCTCCTCCGCAATCGTCTTCTGCAGAGCCCTCATGCTTTTCCACACAGAGCAATCCACATGGATAATCTTGTCAAACTTGTTCGGTCTTTTGGATGATTTCAGGCGTTGGGCTACCAGATTGAGAACAGCGGATGCTCCCAATCCACCCCAGCCCCTGAAGTAGATCATATTTCCTTGGTTTGTATCCTCCAGAACATCAATTATCTCTCCTGCTGCAGCATCAATGTTTCTTGCCTGAATCTCAATCTCCTGCAGTGCACAATAGTGTTCACACCAAATGAGGTTGGTCAGTAAATTAAAGGTGAATCTTCACTTCAAAGTAGTACCCTAGAAATTGTGAAGACATAATTCACTAACATATAGACAGATAAAGAAAGTGGACAGGTGCGCTTGTACAAAAACATGCCAGTGATAGCTAACTGCTTAATTATCACCGATCGAGTGAGCAAATAATTAACTGTCAAATATCATACCCCACCCGTCCGGAAATAAGTGACTAAATTATGCGGTAGTTTGTTCAAACTTCATCTGGTAGCAATGACACAAGTAATTAAGGAAACTCTTGCTACAAATTATTAAAAGGCCGAAATATTCCAACGAAGAGAAATGGCATCTGTATCCTTCACTGTTCAGTACATGCATGATGGATTACCTGTGGAGCCATGATGACAAATTGGTTGCTGGATCAATTAATCTCCAGGGCCAAGATCCATGTCGACAGACTTGAAAACTCTAACCCATGGCTCGATCTGCAAGTATATATCGAGAAGAAGTTACAACATGCAAGATCTAGGTTCCCTCATCACAGAAGAAAATCAGAGTATGTAGTTGTGTATAGAAAATCAGAGTAAGTAGTTAATCTACAGATGTTATGTATAAAAAATCAATGTATGTAGTTATTACCTTGCTTTCCAAGCGCGTCGAATTCAATCTTGGCGAGCTTACAGAACTTAGCTGGCTAGATGAGGGTCACGATCGATGAAACTAGTAAGTTGAAGTCATACACGGGCATGACTGGTGGCACATGCATATGCTGGTATTCCTTCCTTGTGTGCGAGTGTGCTTTGCTACACTTGTTTTCTTTTCTCAACCAAAAGCTGCCAATTCAATTCCTTGCTTCTTACGCACTGCGTACGTCCATCATCAGATGCTTTGCTTGATGGGTTTAAAGATCACAAAGATACAAAAGCTAAAGACACGATTAAGCTGTTCTTTTGTTAAAGTCATCCTGTTCTTTTTTTTCATTCCAAGAAGTCATCCTAAGCGGATCAGTTTTTCCAGTCTCGTCGCACAAGCTTGACCATCAAGCTACTATTTCCATGAATCTCAGATTGGAATATCAAAATCATAACTTTGGCAACAAATTAATTATTTCTCTGTATTTGAGGAAAGACTGCTGATTCCTATCCGGGAAGACTAATGATTAATTTTAGGTTGGAATTTTCGCACTCAAGGGATATGCCCACACGATTTGTTAAGTATGTACTTGTAGTTGTACATCTAAAAACTAATATAATTATATGTGCATTTTACATAAAAGATAAATAGTCGTACCAAATACACTTTCGACCTTTTATATTTTCAATATGCTGGCAATTTCTGCTAAAATGAAATCTACACATTTCTCTAAATATATTGCTTATGCAAATCAAAGTAGTTTACTTCTTGCTTTTTCTAGGGTCCATGTCATCACGCACACTGAAATATGGCTCGTAAGTGTCAGGGCAAATACATTTTTTCTGAATTTATATTTTTTTTAGGGAAAGCTTTAGGTCATCGGACCTATAGAAAATTTTCCGAATTAATATACTACCAGACCATATAATGAACATAAAAGGCATGTCACTCCTATAGTTTTTTTTTCAAAAAGGAGGGTGTCCTGGCTTCAGCATCGATCGCATCTCAAGGCTTGCATACGAAAAAACTGATAAAACTAATGAAAGGAAAAAAAAATCAATCTCCTTCGGCCTAAAATTGGCGCGCCGTCCAAACCGGCTAAAGAACTCCCGTGCTATCATCTAAACGGTTGCACCCAGATTTCATAAACCCCTGCGCCTCCGTCCGAAGCAGTAGGGAGCAAGTATGGAGCAAGTGGGACGACCGAACAACAACCTGCAAGAAATTAAGCACTTTCCGGATACGGAAAACAAGATCATTCTTACAATTTTATATAGACCAACAAATTGAACAAGCCCTTACAATGATAGGCGATTTAAGCAGTTTACCCACACCCCCAGACCAGTGACCAAACATATTAGTGATACAAGAGGGAGGAGGTAAATTAAATGCCACAAAGACGGTTCTCCAAAGCAAACGTGTCATTGGACACCGAAAAAACAAATGCTGAATAGTCTCATCTTGATCGCAAAAAACACATTTTCTACAACCACCCTAGTTTCTCTTAGCCAAATTATCTTTTATGAGCACTACACCACGACATAGGTACCACACAAATTTCACTAAAAAACGCACAAATATTTTTATTTTAAGAGGGATCTTAAGCTTTTAAAAAAAATGTCTAAATTGTCAATCAAAATGGATGAGCGAACTATAGAGGGATTTCATTGAATAAAGGCCAAAAGTATTCAAATTCCAAGCAAAGTAATCACATTGGTCAACAAGATGCACTGATCCCATCTTACCAAACTCGCCATTGGACACCCGAAAAACAAATGCCAAATAGTCTCATCTTGATCGCAAAAAACACATTTCTTACTACCACCCCAGTTTCTCTTAGCCAAATTATTGTTTTAGCACTACACCACGACATAGATACCACGCAAATATTTTTATTTTAAGAGGGATTTTAAGCTTTCAAATAACTTTTGTCTAAGTTGTCAATTGGAATCGATGAGCTAAGTTGTCAATCGGAATCGAAGAGCGGACTATAGAGAGATTTTACTGAGTAAACCCTAGAAGGATTCAAATTCCAAGCAAAGGAATCAGGTTGGTCAACAAGTTGCACTGATTCCATCTTTGACACAACTCCAACCAAGCCGCCAAACGAGGCCCAACAATTTCCCTACAAATGCAAAATGTCAGGAAGATATGTGCCCATTCCCCAACAGGCCAGTCACCGAGGCCCGACTATTGAAAGCAATCCTAAATAAAGAAGGGAACTGCTGTTTGTAAGGGGTGGAACCAATACATGTGTCCTCACAAACAACTGAAGTGCAGACATCAGTTCCATTGTGATATATTTCTCGAAACAAAGATCGATGTTGAAGAGCCAGCCAAATACCTAGGGGAACACTGGTCATCGCGATGCGATGACTGCCAGCTAGGTACAGGGATCGGCAAGCTCGTCGCCATGGCAAGTGTTCATCTCGTACTCTCCTTGTCTGCTGCGAGGCAACAACATGTTCAGCAACCACATCTCGTACTCTCAAGCGCGATCTACGGAAATCACGTGCATTGAGCACAATTTTTTTCCGGCTAATTAAGCTTTTTTTTTTGGAATATACTAACGATTGTCTAAACCACCTAGGTTATGTGCTTTGATGTTAAGAAGAGCTAGTACATGAATTAGGATAAGAAACATGCCAGAAACTTAGGATATGTTCCGGAAAATGAAATGAAATTTCCATGAAGAGAAGCAAATGAAACATTCTAATAAAACTTTTTTCTAGGGAAACATGACCTGCTGCAAATATATTAAAATGATAGATGTTATGTACAAAGCTGATAACCAAAAATTATTTGGCCTGACTATCTAAAGTTATCTGCCCAGTTGCCAAATTGGCAATATCTCTTTCTTTTAGCCCGATGAAAGACAAGGTTTAGCTCCTCTTTGAAGATCTGCTGACATCTGAAGAGAGAAGGCCTGATGCTGTTGAAAATATCATTGCGCACTTTCCAAATACTCCAGCATACCAGTGTGGTAATCTCCATATGGAATGGCACATTGAGCTGTTGCTTCAGTTCCATGATATTTTGATGAATATTCTAATAAAACTTCTGGTGCAATCCAGAATGAATTTTTCATTTTGCATGTCACATCGTGAATGTCCTATATGGGTTACTTGGATTAAAATGGTCTTATGCAATGGAACAGTGTGTGTTAAGATGAATGACATGATTGGTCCTTATTTTCAAAGTTGGGGATCAGGCAGGGTGATCCTCTCTCTCCTTCTCTGTTTAACTTTGTTGCTGATTGTCTCACTAGAATGATCTTTAGGGCCCAATCTAATGGTTTGATTTCTGGTTTGATTCCCCATTTGTTACCTCCTGGTGTAGCTATACTACAGTATGCTGATGATACAATCTTATGTATTGATCATGACATGGATAAGGCTGTTAATTTGAAGCTGTTACTTTACTCCTTTGAACTAATGTCTGACCTCAAAATTAATTTTCTTAAAAGTGAGATTTATATCATTGGAGGGGACAACCTGATTGCTCAATCTTATTCTGATCTTTTTGGTTGTAATGTTGGTGAGATCCCTTTCACCTACCTCGGAGTCCCGGTGGGTAGCTCCAGAATTCTGAGTAAGCATTGGGATTTCCTTTGTGCTAAGGTGGCAAAGAAACTGGATGCCTGGAGAGGTGGTTCCCTCTCTTCCGGAGGAAGGGCTGTCCTAATTAAGGCTTGTCTGGAAAGTGTGCCCACCTATCACATGTCCATGTATAGGCTGCCTAAAAATGTGATTGAGAGAATTGACAAATCCAGAAGAACTTTCTTCTGACAAGGGAATAGTAACAAGAAAAAATATCACTTGGTTAGATGGTCCAGGGTTTGTAGGCCCAAAGAGAAAGGGGGCCTAGGTTTTAGGAACATTGAATCTTTTAATACTGCCCTCCTTTGCAAGTGGTGGTGGCGTCTAGAAACTAGGCAAGGCATGTGGCAGAAGATTGTATCTGCTAAATACCTGAGACATAACTCTGTGGCCTCTATAATTGTCAAAATCAATGACCCACCCTGCTGGAAGAACCTTATGAAAGTTAAGAGTCTCTACCTGGCTGGTAGAATTTGTATTGTGGGATCTGGTGCTACTATTAGGTTTTGGGAGGATTCCTGGTGGGGGGAGGCACCTCTCTACCACTCTTACCCTGAACTGTTTCTTTTCTGAAATTCTAAGGATACCTCCATTGCTTTTTTCAAGCACAATCTCCACTCTGTTTCCTTTTCTAGATGGTTCCATGGTCCTCTTGCTTCCCAATGGGATGAACTTACTAATGTGATTCGAAATCTGGAGCTACTGAGTCACCTGATCCTTCCTCTGGAAGTGGGATGCTAAGAAAGTGTTCACTGTCAGGTCTACTTATAACCATCTTTGCAAAAACATTGCTAGGCCCAATTTTTCCTTCATTTGGAAAGCAAAGCTTCCTCTCAAGATCAAAATCTTTCTTTGGCAGATCTTTTTGAACTCCATTCTGACAAAGGACAACATGGTTAAGAGGCAGTGGCCTAAAAACCCAAAATGTTATTTCTGCCATAAGAATGAAACCTTGTTACATCTGTTCTTTGATTGCAGTGTTGCTAGAGTTTGTTGGGGGTGTATAGGTACTTGCTGGGGACAAACATGATTCCCTCTTCACCTTGGTAGTATTTCATATGGATAAGGAGATTTGTGCCTGGTCTGAAGACCTTTTTTGTGGAAGGACTTGGGGCGGTTTGCTGGGCAATTTGGAAAACCAGAAACACCGTCGGTTTCGGAAAAAAAATTGTTCATCATCCTAGAGCTATTGTGTTTCTTCTATGCTCCTTACTCCAATACTAGGCTGAGCTACAAAAGGATCTGAAGACGCGACAAAGGATCATAGATGGCGCGACTAAGCTTCTGCAGGTTACAATCCAACTACGGCGTCGACATCAGGCTGCGAGACCAGGCGACTGACACTGCACTTCGTCTCATGAAGATCGATCTTAGTTCACTATTTTGCCCTCGCTCTTTAGCTTTACCTTTTGGCCCCTGCGTGGGTTTGCACGTTCTGATACGCTTTGGAATATCCTTGCTCTCGCGGGATGAATGATACTCTGTTGGTGACAGCAGGTTTTCGTCCCATAGTGATCAATCCGACCCGGACTGATCGCAGTGACAATGTTGTTTCCATTTGTTGAAATGGAAAATGGGGGAAGTCGCCTGATTCGAAAATGTCACATCATAAATTAGCAACTAAATTCAATCACCAAAAGAGCCCGATTAATTCAATCTGTTGTAGAATGGCATATCACGGAATCCGTGTGGTCTCGATCGACCGCATGACCGGGTTGGCAATTGGAGATCCATCTACACGCTGCCCGCCGGCCCAACCAACATGCAGGGTGTGCAATACAGTGGGCCGGCAGAAGCCGATGCATGAGTTCTACGAACGCATGCGCGTCTCATGGATCTACTACGTGTCAACGTGTGTCCCCGTACTTACAAAACCAAAATTGAAGCTACTCCGTATCCTATTTCTATTTCTTTGATACAGTACAATTAATAGACTAGCAAAATCACCACCTCTAGAGTAAAGATAAGCTACTCTACTGTCTAGCTACTCCGTATTATTTCCACTGTACATTTAGATCCACCATATTATGATTACATGCGCAAAGATATATATATACATATGGAGTACAAGCACTCGTACAGTCATACATACGTTAGTTAATACGTACACTCTACAGATCGGCTTCTGATGATGATTGCTAATTATTTGAGATTTGATTGGTTTCGCAGGGCTCCATCGATCGGCGCAACGTCTCACGAACCGAGTCGGCCAACGTGCATCCATCTCCATCTCAATGGAGATCGATCATATCCATCCATCCATGCATGATGAGATGATCATCAGATCCGATCTTCTTCCTGGCTATAGCTACTTCCTGTTGCAACTACGCTACACTGTGCTTGCATACATATATAATTCCAGATTCAGAGTGTACTGTTCAGGCATCCATCATCTATTTGTCCGTCCATACGTACATATAAACATGTGTACGTACGTGGCCACATAATTGGTATTAGCTAGTTCAGACGTGTAACCATAAGTTCTACGGACTACAGATCCGACTATTGCATCGGTACAAGACTAGAGTATGGGGGGCACTATCTCCGTTTTTAATAGCCGTACATTTATTATTAGCTTTGTCCTAAGTTCAATTTAGAGAAGTTTAACTAGGTTTATGTGAAGATATATCAACATTTTTAAAAATTGGTCAAAATTAAAAAAATAACTTAGAAAAAGTATAAATGTACAACTATTTAGATATGGAGGAAGCGTTCTTTTACGTTGAAGTATGGATGTATTTGAGCAGGCATTGATTTTGCATGAAACTGTACTACCGGTCGCTCCAACAGGCCACGTATGACACCCAATTTAAGATGCCACCATCCAACTGGCCTCCATCATCAATGGTGCCCAGTGGGCCGGCCCCTCAAAATCCAATCAGCGAATCAAAAATCACGTTTACACTGGCCCTTCACTTTCATAATGCAGCCGGCCCATCTGTGATGTTATCTCCAACTAGTTTGCCGTTGCCATTTTCGTTCAACTTGGCCATTCTATATATTTTCACAAAAAGTGCACTCATTTAATAAGTCGACGCAGAGAAAATAGCAGTGAAAAGGTCAGTCCTATGACATTTTTGTTGAACTGGATGTACTCGAAAAGATCTTACATTAATGTTTTATGCTACTTCTTCCCAAATGGTTTGATGTACCTTGCCTGCAATTTTTTTTATTTTTTGAGCCAACATTCGATTTTTGAACTCCATTTCCCTGCAGATATGCAAAATGAGCAAGGGTTGTGACCAAATATATTGGGGGCTTTCCGAGAGATATGATTATAAATATATCTTGCCTTCTGTATGTACATGTCAATACGTGAGATAGGTTAATATGGTTATGTCATGTGTGACGACAGTACGTGAACAACCTTCTGTCGATCGATCTCTCGTTCACACAAATTGATGCGTCTTCAAGAAAAGATGCGTTACTTGGTAATCTATTCTCGGCCGTAATGGAGTAAAATGAGTACTTAAGGAGTGCTACATTGGAGATGCAAGTTTGAAAAGTATATTCATATTTGACTTCAGAGAGTAACTTGTCAAAGTTAATTAGGCCAAGTTGACTACGCATGTCGAGTTGCTTCTCTTTTCGAAGAGAAAGTAGTTGTACGATTGAATCAAAGACATATTTTTTTTCCATCACTTTTATAGTAATTTTAATGAGCTCTTTTAGGTGATTCGCGAGTACTTCTCATTACTCCTACGGAAATTAATTCGGTCCGTTGATTACCGTGTCAACCAGGCGTTCCAGTACTTCTCTCTTCTTCTTCTTCATCGTTGATCAAATCCGCCATGGACGCGCGCATGCGTGCTCTGCTCTCTCATCGATTGCTGATTTGCTTTGTGCCTGTCGTTCAGGTGGCGATCCTGCAGGCGCAGCTGATGCAGGCCCAGAGCACCTCACTGGCGAGCCTGAGCAACCACCACCAGCAGCATCAGCGCGCTGCACCGGCAGCAGGAAGGCAGCAGCTTCGGCGGCGCGGCGACTCTGCCGGAGCTCATGGGCGGCGACAGCGTCTCCCCCATGTCGTCGTCCATGCAGCAGCCAGCAGCATTGTAGCAAGGTGGATGGCGGGGAGCTCCAGTACCTGGCCCAGGCCATGATGTGAAGCTCCAACTACTCCGGCATCTAGCTACAAGGACAGATATCAAACTTGCATGCTTCAATGAGCTCCGACTACTCCGGTCACCTAGGCGTTCCACTAGGATCAAGGTCCCGAGTTCCGATCACGTTGAAGACACGACCAAGGTCGCTACAGCAACGACGCCGGCAATCATGGCAGCAGCGGCGGCCGCACGAGGAGGCCATCACACGCCTGGCAACCACAACGACCATGGTGCGGGAGACGGCAGCCATGGATGCATCAGTTGCAGCAAGAGCCTGCTCATGCCGGCCCAATCGATTAATTAGATTCCTACCGACAATCAGCAAGTGTTTTTCTCACAGCACAATCAACGGGAGCTGTTCCAATGCATTACCTAAATAAAAGAACGAAATTACCCCTACAAATGGATGGCTAGATTTATTTTCAAAAAATAAATCAATAATTGGAAAGTACTTTTCAGTACTTCTGTTTTAATACTTTTCAGTATTTTCTATTTTTTCACCGTTGGATCAATTAGGTGAGACGGTTCCTAAAATCGCCAACCATTTTAAAGCTTGTAAATTTTAATATGCACTCCAATATCTCTTTTTTTACTGTCTTGCTAATAGTAATAGAAGAACAGTGTAGATGATGCGTGACCGTTGATTCGGACTGATTGGTCGATTAGACTGCAGGTTGATGACGATCTCGATCCATCGATAGCTCAGCTAAGCTAAGCTTAGGTTGCTTAAAGTCGCCGGTTAAACGACATGAATGGACTCGACTGCACTTTGGCTGGACACATCCATCTGATATGTGATCTTTCTCGCATTTGTGCCTACTTCAACCCAACCCATCTTCCCATGTCGCCCTCCTTTCTAGTTCCGGAATTTAATGCCCAACTTAGCTTCACCTTTATTTTAAATATTAGAGTAAAAAAGCTTCACCTTTAATTAAGCCTGACATAATCATGCCTGGTTATTGCAAATCCAACATCTATCCTCACACGATACCTAAATGGTGGCCTTAAGCTAGACCGTGTGTGTTAATCATGCTTCATTTGCTTTGTTACTCCCTTTTGACTATTGGAATTAACTAATGTGCGGTGCATTTTCTGAGTGGCTGTAAGTGCACCGCGCACGGTTGACTTATTAATCGATCGGAAGCTCTGCAGATCGGGCACGCATCGGATAATTTAATTAGTGGTTAGGCAGATCGCAGCAACGTTGTTCGAGATAAAGAAAGTGGCTGGCTGGCTTTCAAGGAGAGGCTGACTTTGGTGTCTAGAAGATGATGGACGAATTTGTCAGGTAAGTCTAGCTAGCTGATGACAGAAAACTAGTATTTGTCGTGGTAGCAAAAAGGTAACTACTAGTGTCATTTGCATCCAAATTGGTGCCAAGAAAGAAACAGGGGCTCGAAATAAAAACGGGATATGATAATCCCTATAATTAACCGCTTTGAGCTCGTAGAAACACCGACTTGGATGCTGATTTGGAGACAGAGGAGCCGCACATAGTAATTTACTAGTGCGACACCACCACCACTTGAGCTAGCTAGTCCTGTTGATTGGTGACTTTGCCTGAGAATCTCAATCCCCACCATCATCATTACCGACAACTAATTTTATTTTCAAGGGGATCATCACTAATATGCAGTGGGTGGGTTATCATGGCCGGTCGATCCATCCATCACGTTCCACGATCCAGATGCCCATGCAATTAACGAGCTAGTCGTAACGTACATACAAGTAGGCCCAATATATATCTAGTTTAGCCGCAACTTGCTGCTAAAACAAGTGGTAGAGGTACAATACAGTTGCTGCAGCTAGTGTGTGTGTATCATGTACTGCTAGCTTAATAAGCATGGTGTTTGTGGATTCTTCTTTTTGTTTGATTGCTTGTGTGGATGATTGATCTACTATGTAATGTAATCTACGGCTGGGTTCTCAGGTGAGTTTGCACTCATCACTCCCCCCTTGAATTTTGGGCGGAAAGGTGAGTTGAGGAAAAGCGAAACGGGGGGCGATCGATGATGTGGTCACGCAGATGGGGACAAGGGCTGGAATTAGTTGTAGGACCTCCGTCGTTGAAAAGAGAAATTTGGTGCGTACGTGTGCTAGCTCCTCGGGAATGAACGATGTTAAAGCTACAATGGATCGATAAAGCTGGGACGGAAAAGAAGAAGAAGGAGAAGAGGTTGACAGCGTTCCTGCAGATGCTGCCAAAGTTTGTTTTGTAAAGAGGAAAACAGGCAGAGCAGGTGGCCGATGCAAAAGCAAAACCAAGAAGAAGAAGCCGTTCACGGACTCTTTTTGTTTGCTTTGCTACACGCAGGAAGTGCTGACCGGAGTCACATTTCGACGAACTTGATTTTTTTATTTTTTTTGCGTTTCTTGCAAAGCAGAGTTGACATTTATACACAGGTCGACGCTTTGGTTGTCACGTGCGCGCAAAGCTGAAGGGGCGGAATGCGGGCAACGGACGTCGTCGGTGGATGGACGGATGGGAAAGCAGCAAGCGTGCGTGTGGGACGGTGGCGATCGAATTTGGAGCGCGTCGGCGGGGCGGCCCATGGTTCTTCATTTTCTTTAAAAAAAAATTTCAAACTTGGCATGGTTCTTGCGGTTCGGCGAGTAGTACACACTCCAGTGAGTGGCTTGCGTGTTTGACTCGAATTACCGTACGCAGAGATGCGTCCTTGGCTTTGACCTTTAGAAAAAAGAACGGAGAAGGCGTGTAGAAGTAGCAGTAGCATCGCCTATCTCTGGAGCATGCATCATTGATTACGGCAAGAAAAAAGAACGGAGAAGGAGATGGCAACGCAGGCATCCCAAGATAGAGAGAGAAGAAAGAAGACAAGGGCCGAGTCAGGGAGAGGGCGCGGCGGGCGAGGTCTAGGCCCAGCGCTGCTGCCCAACCCCAAAACCCCATTCATTCATTTCACGCAACCATTTCCCCTCTTTCTTTACTGCGCGCTTTCCCACCAACTCCACGCCACCCTCCGAAACTTTCTTCCTTCCGTTGCATATCTCTCGTCTCCTCTGCTGCGTCGTCGGCTTTTCTCGCTTCTCACGGAACGGGGGAACCTGCCGCTGCCAACTTTCCTCTTCCACTCGAGGGGTGGTACACGGGAACAGAAAAATTTCTCAAATTTGGTAACACTACCGGACAATAATAATCAGTAACCAATGCTAACCGACAGATGGATTATATCTAGAAAAACCTTGTTAATCTGTTTCTCTGTTTCTCAAGGAAGTCTGAAAACACATTTCGGGTTTAACTTTGGCCAACAACAGTTTGCACTATCAAAACAATCCATCCCCAGCCCGAGCACCAATTCTGTACTTGGATAATCTACTCTCTTTCTTTTCACGGGGCAGGCAGACCATCTACACATGATTGGTGTCGTGGTCAGTTAAAGCTACATTTCGAAGCAAAAAATAAATAAATAAGTACACGTCGCGCGTTACGTTGTAGGCCGAGAGAGCAGTTTTCTTGGTGTTATTTTTTAAAACAAAAATTTAACCGAATGCCGTTGATCCCAATTATTGCGAGTGGCCACACAAAGAGAGAGAGAGAGAGAAACAGGTCCTGCTGCATGCAACTGGTACTAGTCGCGGATCCAAACGTACCGACCCATTAAAAAAACCCGGGAATAATAATTAAAAAAAGCCCCGGGATTAATAAGCGCGGCGGCGCAGTAGCACCAAGTGCTGCCGTCCACGAGCTCGCATCGCATGGTGGTGCCTAATCATTCACGTATGATGGATGGATCGATGGATCCAAATCCCAGCGGAACGGAAGAAGAAGAAGAACCCGTCCAAACACGTCCCAACCAAACCGGATAAAATAAAGTAAAGCGAGAGAGAGAGAGATCCAGCCGCTGGCTACTTGGCCGGGTCTGGCAGTGGTGGTGGCCCAGTCGTCGGGCAGGGCTGATGACTGAAAAAAATGAAAAGCAATCAGTCGCCCGGCCGAACAATTCGTGGCGTCGTCTCCGGTTCCAGTTCCAGTAGAGCCGCTGATCGGTCGTACGAAGATCGTCCTGTCCGTTTCGCGACATGGCCGGGGAGGAACGAGTTTTTCTTTCTTTCTTCCCCGTGTTCAATGCACCCCAGCTCCCCAAGTCCCCAATGTAGCATGTATCGGTCCGATTCTAAATTGTTGTCGAAATATTACATGTATGTGGACGTCTTTTAAGAGTAGATACATCCATATTTTGATAAATTTGAAACAAGAATTTAGAATCGGAGGGAGTATGTAACTGTGGGAATGAACATGCAGATCCGAATCATGAAAGCACCGTAATTGAGTTCTTTTTTCTTTTTTGCAAAGCAAGCACCGGGAACAATATGTCTTGTTTTCGTTCCGTGCTCACCGTGTGCCCGTTTTAAACCTCGAGCTTGCTTCAGCTTGCCATCTTCTTTGGTCCTATGAACCTTAACGGCGGTGTATGACAATGCCGATGAATCCTACGAGCCATTCCTGTCTACTTCGAGCGAGTTCTCAATCGCCGACATTGTCTTCATTGAGCGGCCGCTGCCGTCGGAGGTTGCTCGGAGGCGTAAGGTGGACCGGCTCAACATCACGCACAACCTATGATGGGCCGTGCCAAAAGGGCCTTCGACTACGACTTCTTCGTCCGTGAGCATCGATCATCCTTGCACATCGTGCCGACCGAGTGGAAATGCCTCCCCAACCGATGATGTAGAAGAATATGGAGAATTAGACAGACAAGACACCGATCGGAAGAATAGACTTTTCAAGAGGTGCCATTGAAAATATTGCATACAAGGCGGTGATTAACCGCTACAGTATTTGTAGGTTGAAGCTGATCGAATGGGCGATGAGTCTAATGAATTTTTTTGGTTTTACTCAGATCTACGATTTTTATGGTGCTAGAACTAACCACTGCCGCTGATTCAATATAAAAGAATTACAATATAATATGAGTTATATATCACAAAAATTATATCGATAGAAATTTTGAATGTTCATTTCCTATCAGGAAGGGGTGATTCATGATGCGTTGATGTTAGTAGTACCATCTTCTCTGCACGGTGTAGTGTACAGACTAGTCAGTCGTCTCTATAGGATTGGACAGAAACAGGAATGGTAATTAATAATCACACAAAGTAGGAAAAGAATTCAAAACAATAAATAGATGGGGAGCAGAGCCGAGCTGAGCTCCCGTAATAATTGCTCAACCCCCCCTCCTCCCTATCACATGCATGACGAGTGCAGTGTGCCACCACGGATGCCTAAATTATCATGGCCGACTAGCTAAAGCTATTATAAACGTCCTGCCAAACCAAAGCCGAACGCAAAGGACGCGAGAGAGAATCAGAGAAACAGAGTGCGTGTGTGCGTGTAGGAAGAGCGCGCGCGGCTTCTTCTCTTCTCCATGAGCCGTCCCATGTGCCGGATTTGATTCATGGTGGCAGGCGAAGCAGGAAGAAGAAGACTCTCTTTCATATAAGTAGTGCTGTAGGCGCAATTGCAGCTCTCTCTTGATATCTCTATTTGGGCGGAGGCTCTGAAGGTGGTAAGAGAAGGAAGGGGAGAGAGATGGGGACGGGGTGGAGGAGGGCGCTGTGCACGTCGGTCCGCCGGGAAGACAGCGACGACGGCGGCGGCCATGGCGCGGCGGCCAAGCGCCGCCCGCCCGCCGCCAGCCCGCGGGCGCCCGGCGGCGGCGGAGGGAAGCTCGCCTTCTTCTCCGGCCTCGGTGGCGGCGGGGGCAGCAACCCCTCCGCGCCGGCGCTCCGGTGCCGGACCAAGCCGACGCCGCAGCCGGAGGACGTGGCGCCCGTGACCCCGCCGGCGCCGGCGTCGGCGCCCGTGTCGGCCAGGAAGCGGATGCCGCTGCTGCAGGCGCTCTCGGCGCCGGCCTCGCCCAGATCCCCCTCCAGATTCGCGCTCTTCAAGGCCTCCATCCTCCCCACCAAGGTACTACTCCCCATCTTCTCCGGTGATGATGCGATGGAAGGAAAATGCAGTAGCAGTCCGATGATTGGTTGTCTGCTTCTTCCCCAGTGGACGGGACGGATCATCAATCATTAGTACCACTGCCCTTCCTTCTCTGTTTTGTCCTAATCCCCATCCTT